>NC_134136.1:128126227-128726227 GCF_040939455.1 Microcebus murinus | reverse complement strand
TAAAATGTATAAAAACCAAACTATAACCCAGCCACGAGTCCACGTGCCCAAGGACTCTTGGCAGTGGCTCCGGGTCATGGTCCTCAAATTTGGCTCTGAATAAATCTCTTTAAAATTATTTTGCAGAGTTTGGCTTTTTTATGTTGACACCTCTCTTTTCCCCACAGTCCCTTCCTTTGCAGGAGTCATCCCTACCATGCCTCCTCTGTGGCCCTCTTTGGAATCCCTCTGCCACTTCAGACCTCTCCTGCTGTACCTGCTGCTGTGTCCTGTAAGCTTGGGCAGGCAGGGGCTGTCTTGTCTGCCCTGAAAATGCTGCCAGGTCCTGCCTAAAGGCTAATTCCTGGACTTCTCGCAACAACCAGATACTGACTAATGAAGATATTAAAACAACCAAGGATTTGTACTGTAAAGGGTACACTCAGCAGTAGTTCAGGGCAGGGTGTGAAGAGGAACTAAGATGGAGGGAGACTCATAAGCCAACTATTCCCCTTCTTGCCTCATTCGAGGAACAGCATAGCGACTGGCCCCAAACACTTCACTCAGCTCTTCTAACTAAACATAGGAGCTGAAGGACAGATTGAATCACCTCCACAACCTCAGGCTTTGCATGAGAAGTAAGAAAAGAAATGGACCAATGGAGGGGCTGTTCAGGGTGTCTAAGGATGACAAAAATCCTTCTGAGCCCCTTTAATGATGGGAGGAAAATAAGTGGCTATTTTGCTTAAGATCTCTGTGGCAGTCACAGGGTGGGAATGTTCTTGGCACCACGGTGGCTGAGCTGGTCCGTAGGTTAACACTCAGGACACCAGAGCACTTGTTTCAAAAGAATCAGGTGACAAGAGTCATCTGTAGTGAATGGAACCTTCTGCACAGGGATGGCCCCTTGGGAGGGGGTCAGGAGTGATCTCTGCCAATGAAGGGGCACAGGGCTCTAAAGAAACACCATGGCCTCCACCTTGACATGTGAAGACAGTTCTGGATTGTTGTAGTCAGGTGAATGGTGGTCCCTCAAAAGATCTGTCCATGGCCTAATCCCTGGAACTCGTGAATGTGCACTTATATAGAAAAAGAGTCTCTGCATATATAATGAAGTTAAGGATCACAAGATGGGGAGATTATCTTGGTGGGTTCCAAATCCAACGACAAGTGTTCTTGTAAGAGTCATACAGAGGAGAGATACAGGGAGAAGAGGAGGAGGCCACATTAAGTCAAAGGCAGAGATTGGAGTGATGCAGACAGAAGCCAAGGAACATCTGGAGCCACGAGAAGCTGCGAGAGGCAGGAAGGATCCTCCTCTAGGGCCTCTGGAGGGAATGTGGCCCTGCTAAAACCTCAATCTCAGACTTCCAGCCTCCAGAACTGTGAGAGAATTAATTGTTGTTGTTTTAAGTAACCCAGTTTGTGGTCATTTGCTATAGTTGACCCAGGACACTCATAGAAGTATTGTTTATAGCTCCCAAATCCACACAGCACAGCTGCCAATCCCATAGGCCCACGTACTACTAGCAAGAGCAAGAAGCTTTAGCGCCTACACCCCTCCTTGCTTGCTACAGGAGGATGCGGGAGGTGAAAGAAGAAACATGTCATGCCATGATGGGGCTGTACTGTTCAAACAATGATCATACAATTCTTAGCAAACCAGCCTATTGTCAAAACAAAACCTACTTTTCCTCAAATTATACAGCAATTCTTTTGAAGTCTGTAAATATTATAAGTCAGATAAGAATTCTGGTGACAGCCTAGCTGTCTCTAGGGAGTGGGGTACCAAGGACTAGCCTAGAGAATGAGCCAAATCCCACTGGCAACCCTCCTCCCTAGCCTGCGTACCTACATCCAACATGTGATATACATTCAGGTTAAAATGATCAATCATAGCTCTGATTGAAAAGACATTTCTCCAAAGATGATCTACTTTACAGAAGGCCAAGAAGCACATGAAAAGATGCTCAATATCGCTCACGCCTGTAATCCTACCACTCTGGGAGGCCGAGGCGGGTGGACTGCTCAAGGTCAGGAGTTCGAAACCAGCCTGAGCAAGAGCAAGACCCTGTCTCTGCTATAAATAGAAAGAAATTAATTGGACAACTAAAAAAATATATATAGAAAAAATTAGCCGGGCATGGTGGCGTATGCCTGTAGTCCCAGCTACTTGGGAGGCTGAGGCAGAAGGATTGCTTGAGCCCAGGAGTTTGAGGTTGCTGTGAGCTAGGCTGATGCCACAGCACTCACTCTAGCCTGGGCAACAAAGCGAGACTTTGTCTCAAAAAAAAAAAAAAAAAAAAAAGATGCCCAATATCAATAATCATTAAGGAAATGCAAATCAAAACCACAATATCACCTCATACCCATTATTAGGATGGCTAGCATCAAAAGCCAGAAAACAGAAAGTAATGAGTGCTGGAAGGGATGTGGGGAAATCAGAACCTTTATGTACTGTTGATAGGAATATAAAATGGCGTAGTTGCTATGGAAAACACTATGGCAGTTCCTCAGAAATTAAAACAGGTTACCATATGATCTAGCAATTTCAATTCTGGGTATACACCCCCAAAAACTGAAAGCAGGAACTTGAACAGATTGTTGTATATCCATGTTCATATAACATTATTCATGAAAGGTGGTCTTACTAATAGCCTATGTACAAGGGAAAATAAACTATCAAACAGAAAGTAAGAGAAATACACTCACAACACAACTACTGCTTGTTTAATTAAAACACTGTTGCCTAACTTGTTATCTCTGAGTTCTTAGCCTTTAAAAAGTTCCTAAGCAGATGGTAGGAGTGTGAGCTTCCCCTGTTTCCTCAAGGAGAGACAGTACCGTTAGCAAGAAGAAAGAAGAAACTAATGTCTGCTACCAATCTGCTACACGAGAAACGGAAAAAGCCAACACAGCAGCTTCACGGTCACTTTTGTTATCAGTCCCCTGAAGCAGAGAAAAAAGCCATTTCTACCCTTTAAAAGGACCAAGTAGTTTTCCTCGTGGTCCGACATTTCTTTCCTTTCTCTGTGTGTTGTGGGCACACTCTCACTCTCTCTCTCCCCCCTCTTTCTTTCATTCTCAGGAAAATAAATAAACGTTTACTTTTGGATATCCTAGTCACTGAGAATTCTTTCTCCCCCCGCATGCAGACTTCATGCCCTAACCATTCGCTATAGCCAAAAGGTGAAAGCAATCCAAATGTCCGTTGATAGAGGACTATTATTCAACCATAGGAAGCAATGAAGTTCTGAGACAGGCTACAACATGGATGGACCTTTAGGACATTATGCTCAGTGAAATAAGCCAGCCACAAAAGGACAAATATTGTAGGATTCCACTTATGTAAGGGACCTAGAGTTGTCAAACTCCTAGTGACAGAAAGTAGAATGGTGGTTGCCAGGGGTTGAGGGGAGGTGGAACGGGGAGTGATTGCTAATGGGGACAGAGTTTCAGTTTCATAAGATGAAAAGAGTTTTGGAGCTGGATGGTGGTGATGGTCATACAACATGGGAATGTACTTAATGCCACCAAACCATGTACCTAAAAAGGGTTACTATGGAACATTTTCTGTTATGTTTACTTTACCACATATACATACAGAATAATAGCTTGAACTATTGAAAATAAGTCCCCAAGAGCAATGTTCTAGGGACTGGTGGATTGTGAGGGTCCATACAGCAGAAGCCTCAAGTCATTTTCCTTTAAAATGTTAGGTCTTTGAATCCATTAAAAACCAATGTGTGCATCTACTGTATACATTAAGACAAAGTCTTAGGCTAAGCAGCATTTAGGAAAAGAGACTCATCTTGTACTGGTGAAGCTGGAGATAGGATCTGATGAAAAGAGACTCCTGGAGACAAAAGGAAGGGACAGTCTGTTTCAAGCCAGACAGAGAGATGAGAATGTCTCCTCCTTCTAAAAAGTGTTAGTGTGGTCTCTTTGTAAAGGGGAAAGGTCATAAGAGCTCTGCCTTCCATGGAGTCCAGTGTAGGAAGCTGGAATGTGGCCACTGAAAACATGTCACTTCAGTCCACAGGCAGACAGCACGCTTCTCCCAAACTCCTCAATCAGTAGAGTGGCTATCCAAGGGAAGCCAAGGAGCATTTCTTAGACCTTTCTTTGCAATCCTGATATGGGGAACTGAGCCTGGGATTGTAAAAGAGGATTCCCCTGTCTCCTGTCACCTTGTGCCTCGAGCTCAGCCCCTCTGCAAGCCTGGTCCTGGTGATTTAAGAGAAAGAGAAGAGTTCACCTGAGGCCAGCACATGCCTTCATTATGGATATATTTCTTTGAGAAAATTATGTAAAGCAGGAGTTCTGCGAGAGCAAAAGCAATGCCTACTTTTCAGAACTCAAAGATATGATATGGGGAAGAAAATACATGGGTTAGGACCAGTAAGGCTGATGGGTAAAAGGTCATTTCTCTTTAGAGCTTTCAGTTTAGCCCTTACTATGCTGGGGCAATACAACTCAACCTCACCCTTCCACAGACCCGCGGTGTCTGCATGTTTCTGTCAGTTGTTTGTCTCTTTGCTAGTCTATTTTTGGACATGGTAAGCCCCTACCTTGGATTTTGTGGAGGACCACTCAGAAACCTAACAGCATGCCTGGGAGCCTGACTCCTGCTGTTTCCTCTGCCTGGAATACCTTTTCCTCCCCTACATGGTGAGTCCCTCCTCATCCTGTAAGTCCTAGCTTAACTGCCCCCTGTGAAACCTCCTCCCCCTACCCAGAAGAGGTGAGCTGCTTCCTCAGTCCCTGTTTATGCTCTGGTCCTAACACTTAGCGTACTGCATTAGACTTTTTGTTTTTCACACCTGTCTTGACCCACTGGGCTGTGAGCCCCTCGAGGCCCAGCAGAGAGCCTGGAATGGAATATGGATTTGAGTGACTATCTGGTGAATTATGTCGCTGCTGCTAGCGAAGAGGCCTCATGTGTAAAACAGCAATCCTTCCTGTCTACCTTAGAGGTGCTGTGAGACTCAAACAAGCCCCTGGGTTAAAATGGGAACTGAAACATATAAAAATAATCCTCTAGGCGTCACCTCATTCATTCATTCCCCCATTCACAAGTCACAACATGCTGGCTACTTCCAGGCACAAGCTGACTGAGACACAGCTCCAACCTTCAAGGAGCCCACCATCTAGCACAGGAGACAGGGAGTGACCAGAGAATCACAGAAGTTCATTTGTGCTCCGATGAGGGTGGGCCCCAAGCACCAATACAGGGCACCCACCCCAAGGTAGCGGTCTCTGAGCCAAGTTCTAAAGGCCCAAGAAGAGTGAGTCTAACAAAGGGTAAGGGTGTCCTGAAAGACTCTATGGCTGGGATGGGAAAGGACGATGTTAAGGTACACAGCCAGTGTGTTCTGGCAACTGTGATGAGTTGTGTAACAGCAAGTGTGAAGCCAGATTGGGAGCACAGCTGAGAACACGCAGGGGCTGTGTGCCATGCTAAGGGGTGCCCTGGGGGAAGATGGGAGAGCCCCTGGAAGTTGTAGACAGTGGTGTGTTGTGACCAGAAAGATCACTCTTGCTGCAGTGTGGGGAAGAAATTTGGGGCAAGCCTCAGGTTCCAGGCATGCCAAGCACCAGGAATGACAAGAGCAAATCAGAGAAAAGAACTACAGTTGGTCCTTGAACAACACTGGGGTTACGGGGCATTGATCCTCCACACAGTTGAAAATCCATGTATTTTCACTTTTGACTCCCCCAAAACTTAACTACCAATAGGCTACTTTTGACCAAAAGTCTCACCAATAATATAAACAGTTGATTAATGGAAGAGGAGGGGTTGGTTTTGCTGTCTCAGGGGTGGTGGAGGCAGAAGAAAATCGACACATAAGTGGACTTATGCAATTCAAACTGGTGTTGCTCAAGGGTCAACTGTAATACTGCCTGAAGACCATCAGGCCCTTTTACATGTGAATTCATGATCCCATTACGATCCCAAAGCATCCAGTCAGTTAGACAGTTCTTTCTGGTCTCAGTCAATAGATGAGAAGTCAAGTGACTTGCCTAAGTCACACACAGCCTGGGTAGAACTTGTGTTCGGTCCTTGTACTCTGAGAGTAGACCAAATGACTGAGAAGCAGGGTGTGGAGGGATAGGAAGCTAGAAGGGCGAGCAAGGGCAAACCTGGGCAGGAGGCTCCTCCGCCACGCTGCAGTGCCTGGACTTTACCTCATCATCATGGGAAACCTCCAAAGGCTTAGGAGCAGGGAGCTGACCTGGCTAGAGTTGATCACAGGGAAGAACAGCCTGGTGGAGCAGGGGGGCCTAGTTAGGTGAGAGGCAGGAAACCAGGACTACTAAGCAGTCATTGGACCAAGATTTAGTAAGCATCAAATATATACCTCTCTCTGTCCCAGGTCCTGAAGCACCAGTAGTGAACAAAACAAAGATGCCTGTCCTCAGAGAGCTTGTCTTCTAATGCAGGGGAATCAAAGAACAAAACAAATAAATAAAATATACAGTAGGTTAGAAGGTGATAAGTACAAAAAGGAAAAAAAAAAACTTCTGGTCTGGACTACATGAATGGGTGTTAAAAAGAGACAAGATACAAAAATTTTAATTAAAATAAAAAATAAATAAAAAGAAAAAGAAAAGGAAAAAAAGTAGAGCAAGGTAAGGGGCTTGGGCGTACTAGAGGCTTGCAGTACTTAAATATGGTGCTTAGGGCGGCCTCACTGAGGTGATAGCCAAGCAAAGATCTGGAGGAGGGAAAGATACAGGCCATCAGGAAGAGGAGACAGTGAGAGCAGAAGTTCAAGGCAGAAGTGTGCCTGGCACGTGAGGCCCAAAGCAAAGCCAGTGTTCCGGGTCTGAAGGGAGCCAGAGGTGATGAGGAGAAGAGCAGGTGTTGCATGATGTGAGGGGACATGTCCTGCCAGGCTTTGCAGACCATGGTGAAAACTCTGGCTTATACTACTTGGGAGACTGATGATGAAGGCCTAAATCAGGAGAGGAGTATCCGAGGTAGAGAAAAGAAACAGCATTTCAGGGTCAGAGCTAATAAGGAGGCTGGATACAGGGGAGAGGACAGGGAAAGAAGGAGTCAAATATGACCCAACTGTTTGAATCTGGTTCACTGTTCAAAGGGGATGAGGGCAAAGGGCAGAAGTTCCATTTAAGGGGTGCTAACAAGCCTCAGGCCTTTCTCAGCCTGAGAAATTTGTGCTTTTGCCCTCTGCCTCCCTGAGTTACTGCCCTAATGCCTGGAGGGAAGCAGGTGAAGGTCAAAAGCCACAGAGCTGGCTAGGGCAGACTCTGGGCTTCCACTTCTGCAGCTCTAACTCAGTCCGCAGCCTTGTACACGTGCTCCCTTTTAATTCTCCAAGCATACCTCTCACTTCCAAAATTCCTGTGACTTTGCTCACGACAGCGTCTCGGCTTGGAATGCTTCTCCCTACCTGCCTTGAGCGTTTGGGTGTCAAAAAGTATACTCTGATGACCTCTCCTAGCCCCTCATGCTCACTCATATCCCTTCAATCCTTTCAAAGTCCGTTCCCAAGGCCACCCGCTCACAGTCCTGGGCTGCTTTTAGCCAGGTGAGACTAAAGTGATCCTCTCTCGGAACCTGGTCTGAGGTCTATTCATCTGGCTTAGGCTGGGGGTGCTCTGGAAGGGATACCCTCAAAGAAAGAGCATCAGCTGGATTTGGCTTCTAAGTCCCACCCGTCCAACCTGTGCAAAGACACTTAGCATGCTCCTAGCCCTCTCCGGGTCTCAGTTGCCCCGTGAGTACAGTCCCCACGATGCACTTTGTCCCTAACTCAGTCTTAGAGCACAGCAGGAAGGACCCGACCCAGGCCGTCCCACCTCGCCCCTCACCCTTTCATCCTGCCCTGTCGCCGACACAAGGCGACCTCCAAGGGCAAGGCCACGACTCTTACCAGGCTCTCGCTTAGCCGGGCTCAGCTCGCACGCAGCCCGCACCTACCTCCAGCTGCGGACCTCCACGCCTTTCTCCCCGCCCTCATGAGCCGAGAATCGGCCGAGCTTCCTCAACCAAGAGGATTGGCCCAGCTCGGCGCAGGCTCAGCCAATCGGCGCTCGCGGCGTGATCTTACCCAATGAGGACAGGTCTCGGTTGCCAGAGCATCACACTGGCCTGGGTCTGGGCTTTGCCAGGTTAGCCCCACCTACTCCGACCCCACGCGAATGGGGAGCCGCAGTAGCGAGCTGGCAGCCAATGGGGAGTGGGGCCGCGCGCGCGGGGCGGTGGGAATGGCGCCGAGTCAGTGTGTACGTCGGTTGCCGTAACAACGGCCTGCGGAGTTCGTCGGTTATGGTGAGTGCTGGCCGCCCCATCGCGCTCTGCACCCAGAGGCTGAGCCCATCCCAGGCCCCTGCCCGGCCAAGCCGCCTCTTCTGAGCCTTTCTTAGCTTTGGCGCACCCGTCCTTCCTTTGAACTCTTTCCCGGAAGGGTGGGGTAGAGACGCCAGCCGCCCCGCTGGGCCTGCTCTTGCCTGATGTCTCCCTTTCACCCACAGCAAGCACCCACCCGCCCCTCGGACTCCCCTGGCCTTCCCTGGTCCCCTCGGTGACACTTTCTGGGTAAAAAAGACTCGAGTTCCTCACAGGCCCAGACCCCTCTCAGACCCTGGCCTCCTGGCGGCCTAGCTCTGCCAAAGTTTCCGCGAAGAGCTAAGAGGTTTGTTGTGTTCTGATTGTTAATATGTATTTCACAATTTAAATACAGAAGTCTTCAGGAAATGCTTTGGACTTCTTGGAGAAGACTCAAAGGTGCTGAATGCATTGAGTTTTATTACTCGATAGTGACAGCATACGGGTTAACAACTTAACTAATACTTGGTCAAATCTAGAAGTAATCGGAAAGTCGTAGTACTTATTGGGAAGGAGAGTACTGCGAGTGGACTTTGCAAGGTCGTTTCCAGAGCCAGGATCCCCGCATTTAGGGAGAACTGATTATCTCTAGTTATCCACAGTCAGTTCTTTGACTAGCTTTCTTTTGGGATGAGCTCTCATTCAGGACAGTTTTCAATAAGAGGTATCCAAAAAACCCCAGGTGATCTCCTTGCTTCTAGAAACAATAGTAAAGAAGGAGGGATAGAGATTCATGAAAAGATTCACTGTTATTTCCAGTAAACCCTATTATCTCTCTTCTTAAGCTTTGGAATTGGTTGGTATAAACTATTTTAAAGATAGATATGGATGACTGTAGCTATCTTTCTTTTTTTTTTATTTTTTATTTTTTTTTAAATTTTTTTTTTAAGACTAGTCAAGTGCAGTAGTGAGGAGGGGGGAAAGTAGTAGAACAAGGAGTTCAATCTGTAACTGACTGTGAACAATCACGTGAGATAACTCACTACCTTCGGACCAGCCTGTAGCTATCTTTCTTTAAAAATGGACTACATTACATAATATAATATGTGCTTATATGTTTGTATGATGTGTAAAGGCCTCCAACTTTAAGAAGGGTAACATGGCATCAAGTGCCCAGCGAAAAAGGATGAGTCCTAAGCCTGAGCTTACTGAAGAGCAGAAACAGGAAATCCGGGAGGCTTTCGATCTCTTCGATGCTGATGGAACTGGGACTATAGATGTTAAGGAACTTAAGGCAAGCTCTGCACATTCCTGCTGTACTGCCTTGCCTTTACTGTGCATTTGCTTTGTCTTCTGCTTGTCACTATTCTACTCCTTTTGTCCTCTTTTCCCTGCAAAAAGTAACAAGAAAGGTTGTACTGTGCTGTTTTCTTGTCTTTACTTACCTCAAGTGTTATTAAATAAAATTGATTGCAGATGTCAATTAGATCAATGTTACAGTGTTCCCCAATCATTTTAACATTATTGTGTCAGATGCTAGCTTAATGCTCTCAACACTATCATTTTTGCTCCTGCTGGGTTTAGATGTACATATTGAGACGATCCCATTTTCATTATAGGTGGCAATGAGAGCCCTGGGCTTTGAACCCAAGAAAGAAGAAATCAAGAAAATGATAAGTGAAATTGATAAGGAAGGGACAGGGAAAATGAATTTTAGTGACTTTTTGACTGTGATGACTCAGAAAATGGTAAGTTAGCTAAGACAATCAGCATATTTTCCACCCATAGTGGTAGATAAATTTGAATCTATATATGGAAATGACTTCATTGAAGAAAAGTCAATAAAATCTGGAGAGTTTACCTGATAAGGATAGTATTAATGACTGAGAATTAAGATGCCTAAGTTCCGTTTGGGTTTCTGCAAGATCACAAAGTTACAAAAGACACTTTACCCTCTGTCATTTTTTGGTTATTATCTTTCTCCAACTGATACATCAATATGATAACCATAAGTGGTAAAACCTACAAACAACAATAATTTTTAAATGTCTCTCATTTTGGCAATACAAAGTCCATATACTTTAAATTTCAAACTTCCTCTTTCTCCAGTTTTTTGTTCAGAGAAGCCTCAGCCTGAGGGGTGTTTATTTCAGCAGTCATGCTTTGCTTTTTCCTGCAACAGGGATATGATTTTTTTAGTGCTGCTAAGGTTGATTTCATCCATCCCTAATCTCAGGTGTCACCCTTTTAAAGAGTTCAAAGGGCCAAGAGAACATAAGCTATTGCCCCGCCAGGAGGTCTGTTCCCACTGGGGCAGCAGCTAAGTAAGGCCTTGCTCTTTCATGGGCCTCATGGCTCCTCCTTAGCATGGCTCATCTTCCCTCTACTTGTATGTTTCCCATGGCATAGGCCTTCCTCTTTCCCCACTCTAACAGTTCTCTTTCTTTGAAATCATCTAATCATACCTTCAGTTTTCTTTGTGGACCCATGTAAGACATCAGGAGGCTCAACATCCTGCAACCATCTAGTAAAGCTATCCCATGTTTGAGGTTGGTTCCCAAATTGCTCTTCTTAGGCACTCTCTCTATCTTTAGCTACTGGCAGGTGCCTTTCAGGAATATCTGGGGTTTGAGCTTCTGGAGATTTTATTTTACTCTCTTCCTCTGTTAGAGTACTTGGGTCCCCAGTAACACTCTGTGATCTAATAAGTAAAATAGCCCTCTCTTTCCGCTTTACCTCCTCCCTCCACAAGAGGATCCCTCTTCCACTAGCATAAGCAGTATATTTTCCCCAATTTTAACTCTACCCACTGCTCCTATATTTTAAAAGTGAATCCACTTTCTTCTTGCTTTGTACAGACAGAATGTTTTAGGTATAATCTTTTATATTTACTTTTAAATCTCTGGGTTTGTAATAATTTTATTGAATTTATTGTCTTTTTCTACCCTGGATGATATTTGATCATTTGTGACCTAGGACCCATTATATCATAAAGGCCATCACCAGCACCATGTAGTGATGTGGGGGCAGGGTGGAGGGGTTAGGGAATGAATCTAAGAAATTAGTTGCCCCACAAATTCCTCCTTGGCTTTGGAACTGGATAAAGTTCTGAACAAGAGAAACAAAATCACAATTACGAGTAACTCGTGTAGATGCCTAGTGATACTTGATGGTGCACATTGAAAAGCCAAGCTCCAGTCCTCCACAGAGGCAGAGACCCACAGCCTCTGCCAGTTAAAAATCATGTGACCAGACAGCAGTTAAGGCAGCAGCTGCACTAGAAGTCCTGTCCTCCCCTTACGTTACTTTGGGCCCCCAAAACAAGTCCTTGTGCCTATTTCTCAAGATTTATTGGCTTGTGCACTAAGAAGACACCTGACCTTACCATTTATGAAATAGATAGGGGCTAGGGCAATAGTTAGGGAGCAGACATTACCTTGGATTGGAGAGCCTGCTTTGCCTGGCATGGCTCTGAGGCCAAAATGGGCTTCTTAACACTTTCTCCAAATCTAGACTCAAGTTATGTTGTTGAAAAAGAGAGGGTGACTAGGCAGAGGTGGGGATACAAAACGAGTAACTGTAGTATCACTGTACTCATGCATTTTTTGTTCTACTTCTTAAGTCTGAGAAAGATACCAAAGAAGAAATCCTGAAAGCTTTCAAGCTCTTTGATGATGATGAAACTGGGAAGATATCATTCAAAAACCTGAAACGTGTGGCCAAGGAGTTGGGTGAGAACCTGACTGATGAGGAGCTGCAGGTTTGTAATGTATCAGACGGGGATTCAGGATTCCCACCTTTGAGCTCTCTGTGACTTTTCTGAGTCACATTTTCTCTGGTGTGAGCACCTCATTGAAGGAAAGCTAGTGTACTCTTGTCCCTCTGCTGATAACTTAATTCTCCTTTGATAGTCTGACAAACCGATGAACCTTGCGTCCAGAAAAATGTACATATGTACAATTTTACTTACTATTTTAGGTTTCAGGAATCCCTCTAGTCAAGATGATCTTCAAGCTGTCTTCCAGATGTTATGTATGCCAAGGAGTGACTTGGTTCTCAAGTAACTTTTCAGGAACTGAGCTATTATAAAAAATGGCACATTGACATCGAGTGGACTACAATTATCTAGTCACGTAGCATTATTAAAGTCTGTTGCTTAATTGCTTTTTAGTTTAGATTACGAATTAACCCAACCTGAATCTTACTGTCACGCAGGAAATGATTGACGAAGCTGATCGAGACGGAGATGGAGAGGTCAATGAGCAAGAGTTCCTGCGCATCATGAAGAAGACCAGCCTGTATTGAGATCAGCATCTTTTCTATGCAAGCACATGTGATGAGATGTAGTGCCTGCCATTGTGTGAAATCTGGCTTTTGAGAACACAAACTTTTTCCCTCACTGACCTCCCTGTATAACTTTAGTAGTGACCTTGAATCTATTTTAGACTTTTGAAAGTGTTCTTTGATATTAAAGTTCTTTGTAAAGTAACCTGCTGATTACTTTAATTCTCAAAAACAAAAAAAGAGCACATTAGAGTGGAGAAAAGGGTCTTAAAGCTTTGATCACCTGCCATTTTGCCTTGCATTTCTTCATTCTTGTCTCATATTCCCATGTGTATGGAAACATAGAACGACTTCTTAGACAAGCACATGTACTCATGTTACCACAAGCAGTGGTCATTCTTGAGTAGTTCCAGTTTTTAGTTGATGTCTGACTCTTACAAAATTCAGTGAACTCTTGCACTGGCATTTGGATGTGTGTTAATGCTATTTGTTTTGTGTTAAAAATAAAATCTTTCTTAGTATGAGCCTGTGTTTTCTAAGCGTGAGTTCTGTAAGCCTGGTTATGAGTTCATCTTCTCAACCATGGTATTGAAGGCAGCCTGTTAGATACACAACTAGCCTAGAGACAGAAAATGAAATATTCCTTGGCTATTTTCCTGTCATGAATTTCTAGCCTTGGGAACCCATGGATTTGTAAAACTAGTACCATTTCCATTTCACCTAAGCCTAAACGATGCCCTTAAAGGAGTTTTGGCAAAGTGTAAGGCCAAAAAAGAGTCTTTTTGGTAATCCATGTTTGAATAAAACGGGAAGAGCCAGGCTATTTTGATGCTATTCTGATAGATTCAGCCAACTTCTGATGAGTTTATGTGCTTATCGTGTCTCATAGACTTTTGGGATCAGGTTGCACTGAGTGACCCTGTCCAGCTGCCCTCCTGGTCCTGCTCAGGATTACCTGCAAGTGAAGCCCTGGTAGATGGCGTTAAATTCTCTGCTCTGGGGTGAGGGTGGGCAGCTAGAAGGGATGGGGGGAATGGAAGATGAACAACAATGATGGAATGTTTATTTGTCCATACATGACTTCTGGGGGCATCCTAGTCCTTTGGGGATAAGGTTGCCTGATTTAGCTAATAAAAGAAGAACGTCTAGGTAAATTTGAATTTCTGATCAACAATGAATTTTTTTTTTTTTTTAGTTTAAGCGTGGCCTATTTGGGCATTTTGTTATTTCTTTATTCATTGTTAATCTGAAATTCAAATGTACCTGGGTGTTCTTTATAGCAACTGGCAACCCTACTGTGGGAGCATGATAAAGAGTCCTGGCCCTGTCATCCTGGAGGACTTGGGGGCCCAGGAATATAAACTTGACTGTGCCCCCCAGATGAGTCTCATGCAGAGGGACCACTCCTTGAGAAACACTGGGGGAAAGAGCCCAGACTAGCCTCAATCTTGGCCCTCACAGTGCTCCCTGATTTCCTGGCTGGGCCTAGATTTTCTTCTCTGTGTGATGAGGCAAAGAGTTGTGCTTAACTCAGAATCACTGAGAGTTAAATAAAAACTTACAAAAAGGACCTGGCTTTAAGGTGTTCAGGAACAAGGGGTTCAGAAATGTTCAGTCTTACTCTCATTCTTTGTTATGGTTATCACATAAGCTTTATTGTTAAATGTGGGTTTATGACGCTTTTATAATTACTGTCCCCAAAGTCAGTTGACAGCATTTCCTGGGAGGATTTGTCCGTCATCTTGCTATTTTCTAATAAGAGTCATATGGGCCGGGGGCAGTGGCTCACGCCTGTAATCCTAGCACTCCGGGAGGCCAAGTCGGGCAGATTGCTCGAGGTCAGGAGTTCGAAACCAGCCTGAGCAAGAGCGAGACACTGTCTCTACTATAAATAGAAAGAAACTAATTGGCCAACTAATATATATATAAAAAATTAGCCGGGCATAGTGGCACATGCCTGTAGTCCCAGCTACTTGGCAGGCTAAGGCAACAGGATTACTTGAGCCCAGGAGATTGAGGTTGCTGTGAGTTAGGCTGACACATTGGCACTCACTCTAGCCTGGGCAACGTGAGACTCTGTCTCAAAAAAAAAAAAAAAAGAGTCATATGATCAGGCAAATACACACAGCATTGGAAAGGAGTGGAGGATCCAAATCAAGATGGCAGACAAGAAACACCGCCAGACAGAGTGTCTCTGAAGAAAAGACAGATACTAGCAGAAATTAGAAGAAAGAAGCAAGAAGACAAGCATACATCAGATGAGGGTCGGAAGGAGGGGTACCTGAGACCACAGGAGACTCTACGGGAGGAGGTTGTGGAGGAAAACTGGAAGCAGAGACCTCCAGAGCAGCCCGGAGACCAGCAGCAAGGGTAGGTAGAGCGATTAACTCTCCCCTCCCTTGCATCTCCCACTGCTTGTGGGCTCCTCAGCCGGTGGAGAGACCTGCGGATACCAGCACAGAGATGGCCACCGCCAGTGAGCGGTAAGCCTGTAGCGGAGGCTGCACCAGGCTCCCAACTCCCACAGGGCACTTCCCTATGCACAGACTTGAGCCTCGCGGCAGGCGCCATATTGCCTCATTCTCCCCTCCCCTGACCCTATCAGCGGCTGCCGAGAGAGACAGTATAGCCACCAGCCAGAGGCACCTCCAGGGAACGGGACCTTACCTTTTGGGGCCCTACAGCTGACTGAGGGGAACTCAGACAATGAGCTCCCTACCCGCCAGCCCTCCCAGGAGCTGCTGGCCCGGTGATCCCAGAAGAACAGGGCAGACCCTGAGGCTGAGAGACACAGACTCAGCTTGGGTTCCTCGTGGGTGAATTGAGATTGGCACTCCTCTTCCTGGTGGGGATATAGTTTGAATTCTGGGACCCAGAGGTCAGACCTGCAGACCAGATCCTGTGCACTGAGGTCTCACATTGTCCGGGACACAGAAGGGATATATGTGAACAGCCTACTGAGGTGTGTGTGCCTTCAGAGGCAGATCAGCGTCCTAGAGGGCAACCCTCCTCCCAAAGTCAGGCCGTGCGCCCAGACCAGGTGGCGTTCCTGTGCAGGGAACCTCCCGGCCAGCATCACAGCCAGGGGAGGCCCAGTGGCATGAGGTCTGGCCTGCTGGCAGAGGCCCAGGAGTAGCCTCGGAGTTGGCGAGGGTGGAAATAAGCGAGGCCCGCTCTAAATTGTGGGTCTTAGACAGCCCCAACCCAACACACAGACTCTCTGACTGAGCGGGGCCATTCCAGCCACTCCTTGGCAGCTTTTCCTGGAAGCAGAAAACAGAACTTGGAACCCTGCTCATGGTATTGGTGGTATCTGAGGGCAGGCTTACCCAACCCAGCTCTGCCCAGACTCACTCCCAGACCAGCCCTCACTGAGAGGGAGAAAATGACACACCTGGAAGTCCCAGGGCCCCACCCACCACCTGAGGCACTAGAGTGCCTCTCTAGAGGAACAAGAGCTGGTCAAGGTCACAAAAACAACAGCATAGCCTGTTCCTTCAAGTAAGTGCCACCTACTGAAAAGGAAGACACCCTGCACACTCCCTTCACACCACTTACTGACTCATTATACAGGGAGTGGTCGAATCTCACCCACAGACACCACCTACCGGCTCAGAAACTAAACAAGGCATGTGAATACCCAAACAAAAACCTAATGGAAAGAAACAACAACTGATCGACATGGGAAAAAATCAGCAAAGGAACTCTGGAAATATGAAGAACCAAACGGAAAACACACCCCCAAAGAGGAGCACCAGCCCCCTAGAAACGGACACCAACCAAAATCAGGCAACCAAAATGACAGAAGAGGAATTTCGAATGTGGATCATAAGAAAATTCAACGACCTGCAAGAACAACTCAATAACTAACACAAAGAAACCACAAAAAGCCACCAGGACCTGGAACAAAAGTTCACTAAAGAAATCAATACAATGAAGAAAAGTTTCACCAAACTCCTGGAAATGAAGAATCAATTCAGGGAACTACAAAATTCAGTGGAAAGCCTCAAGAACAGGGTAGATCAAACAGAAGAAAGAATCTCAGAGATTGAAGATAACACCTTCCAATTAAATAAATCAGTCACAGAGATAGACCAGAGAAACAAGAGAAAAGAGCAAAGCCTACAAGAGATGTGGGATTATGTGAAAAAACCTAATGTGAGGGTCATAGGGTTACCAGAAGGGGAAGAAGACAACACTCAAGGGTTGGACAAACTATTCGAAGATGTAATAGAGGAAAATTTCCCAGGCCTTGCTAAAAATCTCGATGTACAAGTTCAAGAAGCTCAGAGGACCCCTGGGAGAGTCAATGCAAACAGGAAGACGTCATGACATACAGTCATCAGACTGACCAAAATATCAACTAAAGAGGCCCTTCTAAGAGCTGTAAGACAAAAGAAGCAAGTAACATACAAGGGAAAGGCAATTCGAATAACAGCAGACTTCTCTACTGAGACTCTACAAGCAAGGAGAGACTGGGGCCCCATACATACTCTTCTGAAACAGAACAATTCCCAGCCTAGAATCTTATTCCCTGCAAAACTAAGCTTCGTATATGAAGGAGAAATCAAGACATTCTCAGATAAGCAAAGACTGAGGGAATTCACCAAGACAAGACCAGCCCTTCAAGAAATACTCAAAACAGTGTTACCCACGGATCAGAACAATAAACACTCACAAATGTAAATCTACTCAAAGCTACAGATCAAAGCCCAGACACTACAATGGCTCAAGAGAGAAAACAAAACAACAAAGTTCAACCCAACATAATGAACAGTAATTTACCTTACCTATCAGTTATCTCAATAAATGTGAATGGCTTAAACTCTCCACTCAAGAGACATAGGCTGGCTGAATGGATAAGAAAATACAGGCCAAGTATATGCTGTCTTCAGGAAACACCTCTAACCTGCAAAGATGCATTTAGACTAAAAGTAAAAGGGTGGAGATCAGTATTGCAAGCCAGTGGAAGCCAAAAGAAGGCTGGTGAGGCAGTTCTAATTTCAGACGATTTAGTTTTTAAACCAACTAAAGTAGTGAAAGACAAAGAGGGTCATTATATAATGGTGAAGGGCACAGTTCAACAAGAAGAGATAATAATTTTAAATATATATGCACCAAACATAGGTGCACCCAGATTCATAAAGCAAACCTTACTGGATCTAAGCAAATTAATTGATTAATAGCAACTCCATAATAACCCAAGATTTCAACACCCCACTGACGGCACAAGACAGAACTCCAAACAGAAAATTAATAAAGAAATAATAGACTTACACAAAACTCTAGAACAATTGGGTCTGACTGACATTTACAGGACATTCTACCTCAAATCCACTGAATATACGTTCTTCTCATCAGCTCGCGGGACATTCTCTATGATTGACCATATCCTAGGACACAAAGTAAACCTCAAGAAATTTAAAAAAATAGAAATCATACCATGTATCTTCTCAGATCACAGTGGAACAAAAGTAGAAATCAACCCTAACAGAAACTCACATTTCTACACAAAAACGTGGAAATTAAACAACCTTCTACTAAATGAATACTTAATAAATGAAGAAATCAAGATGGAAATAAAAAAATTTTATGAAGAAAATGACTATAGAGAGACAAGTTATCAACTCCTCTGGGACACAGCTGAAGCAGTCCTGAGAGGAAAGTTTATCTCCATAAATGCCTATAACCAAAAGTCAAAAAGATCAAAAATAGACAATCTAATGAAACAACTCAAAGAGCTTGAAAAGGAAGAACAGACCAACCCCAAACCCAGCAGAAGAAGTGAAATCAACAAGATCAAATCAGAACTAAACGAAATTGAAAACAGGGAAGCTATTCAGGAGATTAACAAAACAAAAAGTAGGTTCTTTGAAAAAATAATCAAAATTGACACGCCATTGGATAAGCTAACGAAAAGCAGAAAAGAGAAATCTCTAATAAGCTCCATCAGGAATAAAAAAGGAGATATCACAACTGATTCCAAAGAGATACAAGATATAATTTATGAATACTACAAAAATCTTTATGCACACAAACTGGAAATTGTGGAGGAAATGGACAAATTTCTAGAAACACACAGCCTCCCTAGGCTCAACCAGGAAGAAATAAATTTCCTGAACAGACCAATCTCAACAGCTGAAATAGAAACAGCAATTAAAAATTTCCCTAAAAAGAAAAGTCCCAGTTCAGATGATTTCACAACCGAATTTTACCACACTTACAAAGAAGAACTAGTACCTATCTTGCAGAAACTATTCCACAACATCGAGAAGAACGGAAACCTCCCTGATACCTTCTATTAATCTGATACCAAAACCAGGAAAGGATGCCACAAAAATAAAACTACAGGCCAATATCCCTAGTGAATATAGACGCAAAAATTTTCAACGAAATCCTAGCTAACTGAATCCAGATGCTTATCAAAAAAATAATCCATCACAACCAAGTGGGCTTCATCCCAGGGATGCAGGGATGGTTCAACATACATAAATCTATAAATGCAATCCACCACATAAACAGAAGCAAAAACAAATATCACATGACTCTTTTAATAGATGCAGAAAAAGCTTTTGACAAAATTCAACACCCTTTCATGATACGAACGCTTAAGAAAATAGGCATAGAAGGAACATACTTAAAAATGATACAACCCATATATGACAGACCCATAGCCAACATCATATTGAATGGGGAAAAATTGAAATCATTCCCACTTAGAACTGGTACCAGACAAGGCTGTCCACTATCTCCACTTCTATTCAACATAGTGCTGGAAGTCCTGGCTACAGCAATCAGACAGGAAAGTGGAATCAAAGGTATCCAAATAGGGGTAGAAGAGATCAAACTTTCACTGTTTTCTGATGATATGATATTATATCTAGAAAACCCCAAAGATTCAACCAAGAAACTCCTGGAACTGATCAATGAATTTAGTAAAGTCTCAGGACACAAAATCAATACACAGAAATCAGAGGCATTCATATACACCAACAACAATCAAATTGAGAACCAAATCAAAGACTCAATTCCCTTCACAATAGCAACAAAGAAATTAAAGTACCTAGGAATATACTTAACCAAAGACGTAAAAGACCTCTACAGGGAGAACTATGAAACACTGAGGAAGGAAATAGCAGAGGATGTAAACAGATGGAAATCCCTACCAAGCCCGTGGATCGGCAGACTCAACATCATTAAAATGTCTATACTACCCAAACTGATCTACAAATTCAATGCAATACCTATTTAAATCCCATCAGCATTCTTTACAAATATAGAAAAAAAATTTTACACTTCATATGGAACCAAAGAAGACCCCAAATATCAAAAGAAATTCTAGGCAACAAAAACAAAATGGGAGGCATTAATATGCCAGATATCAAACTATTCTACAAAGTTGTAGTAATTAAATCAATATGGTATTTGCACAAAAATAGGAATATTGACCAGTGAAACAGATCTGAGAATCCTGATATAAAACTATCCTCATATAGCCCTCTAATCTTTGACAAAGCAGACAAAAACATACACTAGGGAAAAGAATCCCTTTTCAATAAATGGTGCTGGGAAAACTGGATAGCCACTTGTAGAAGGCTAAACACGACCCACACCTTTCACCTCTCACAAAAATCAACTCACACTGGATCACAGACTTAAACCTAAGGTATGAAACTATTAGAATTCTAGAGGAAAATGTTGGAAACACTCTCCTAGACATCGGCCTAGGCAAAGAGTTTATGAAGAAGTCCCCAAAGGCAATCACAGCAGCAACAAAAATAAACAAATGGGACATGATCAAACTACAAAGCTTCCACAAGCCAAACAGTCATGAAAGTAAACAGACAACCTACAGAATGGGAGAAAATTCTTGCATCCTACGCATCTGATAAGGGACTGATAACTAGAATATACTTAGAACTCATGAAAATCAGCAAGCAAAAATCAAATAACCCTATTAAAAAGTGGGCAAAGGACTTGAACAGAAACTTTTCTAAAGAAGACAGAAGAATGGCCAACAAACATATGCAAAAATGCTCAACATCTCTAATCATCAGGGAAATGCAAGTGAAAACCACAATGAGATATCACTTAACCCCAGTGAGAATGGCCTTTATCAAAAAATCTCCAAACAATAAATGCTGGCGTGGTTGTGGAGAGAGAGGAACACTCCTACACTGCTGGTGGGACTGCAAACTAGTTCAACCTCTGTGGAAAGCAATATGGAGATATCTTAAAGCGATACAAGTGAATCTACCATTTGATCCAGCAATCCCATTGCTGGGCATCTACCCAAAAGATCCAATGACACTCTACAAAAAAGACACCTGCACTCGAATGTTTATAGCAGCACAATTGATAATTGCAAGGCTGTAGAAACAGCCCAAGTGCCCATCAATCCAAGAATGGATTAATAAAATGTGCTATATGTATACCATGGAGTACTTACTATTCAGCTCTAAGAAACAATGGTGATATAGCACATCTTATATTTTCCTGGTTAGAGCTGGAACCCATACTACTAAGTGAAGTATCCCAAGAATGGAAAAACAAGCACCACATATACTCCCCAGCAAACTGGTATTAACTGAGCAGCACCTAAGTGGACACATAGGTACTACAGTAATAGGGTACGGGGCAGGGGGGAGGGGCGCGGGGGGCGGGTATATACATACCTAATGAGTGAGATGTGCACCATCTGGGGGATGGTCATGCTACAAACTCAGACTTGTGGGGGGAGGGGGAAAAGGACATTTATTGAAACCTTAAAATGTATACCCCCATAATATGCCAAAATGAAAAAAATATTAAAAGAAAAAAAATAGAAAGAAATTAATTGGCCAACTAATATATAAAAAGAAAAAACAGCTCAAAACAAAGAATGTAAAATCTGGTAGAGTGTGAAATGCCCTCCAACAGGCTCTTGGGAAGCCAGTGTGCATTTCAGCCCTTCAGAGACTGCAGATGTGCCCTGTCTGGCAGCTCTTCTGAGTCTCACAGTGAGAGCAACCAAACTGCCTTCTCTCTTTAAGCAATTTCCTTCCAGTCTACTCATACCAAGCCCAAGTATGTCCACCAATGCATGCAGCTGTTCACAGCAGTTCTAACACTTTGCAGCAAAGAAAAGACTAATGCACTGGACGGTCCTTTCAAGGAAACACAAACTGACCTCTGCTCCCTCACCATCCCTGCCCTTGACCCTAGATCTCTCTGGTCCAGCCCCACATAAACTAACTTCTGGCTTGATGCCAGGAAGTGGAAGAGCAGAGTGTGGGACGTATCTAGCAGAAACCAGCCTGAAATCAGTTGAGCAAGAAATATGACCACTATTTGACTTTTTGCTTGTTATACTATGATTGTAATAAAATTATGATAAGGATCTGCCCACTGCAGCATGCACCTGATGCCAAGAGAGATCTGAAAACACCAAAGAAGGTCAAGAAAAGGAAGGACCCTTTCTTGGAATGCTCCACCTATTTCTCCACCCCCAGCTTAGCATATTATTATGGATTAGCATAAAATGACAGTCCCTGGGGTGGGACTGTTCCATCTTGGATCAATCCACTCTTTTTCTTAAGAGTGTACTCTGCTTTCAATAAATTGATTTCTGCTTATACTTTGTGTTTATTCTTTCTCTCACTCAAGGACCCTCCCTGCTGCCATGGTGGTCTGCTCTCCTTCCCAATACCCTGTCCAACACAAAGTGACTGCTCTTGCTCCCCAAGCCCCTGTGCTCCTCCACCTCTCTGCACCAACTTCACACCAACTCACCTCTGTTGCTTCTACTCGCCAGTTCCCCTCACCTCCGCCCACATAGCCCTGGCCCAGCCCATGTGGAAGAACCTCTGTTCTGTCTCCCTCCTCTTTTCCCCCAACCCTGACTGAACTCTCTAGTGAGTTCACATGAACCAATGTCTGCCGTCTCTAGGTCAAATGCCACCCCACTCCTCTTCAGCTCTCTGGGCCAGCCCCACACGAACTGTTCATCTGCTTTCTCTCCCTCTCCTTCCCCACCGCCTCCCTACACAACCTGGTCCTACCCTGCATGAGCTCACCTCAGTCCCTCTACTTCCTGATCCCCCATATCTTTGTGGGCCAGCCTTACATGAACTACCCTTTGCTGGCCCCCCCAGCCCAACCCTGCCCCACTCCCCCACATCTCTCTGGCCCACCCACAAGGGATGACCCCCCCCACATCCCTCCTTTCCTTCCCCTTCCCTCCATCAATTCCGGCTCCTTTCCTTTGTCCCATACCCTGGCTACCTCTGCAGACACAGCCACACATAAACCACCCCGTGGCCTCTCTTTTTCCCTCCCACTACAGGAACTGGCCCTGACTGCCTCTCCTGTGCCACACCAGTCAGCCTTCTACGTCTCTTCTTACCTCCACATGAAATGATCTCTGCTCCCTCTACCTTTCCATCAGCCCACCATGCCCCTCCAGCACCCTGGGCCAGCCCCATTTGAACTGTCCTTGCTCCCACCAAATCCCCTCCCCCTGCCCCACCACAACCATGTGATCACCCCACACAGAAACTCTACCATACCCTCACATGAACTCACCCCTGCTCCCTCTCACTCTCTTTCCCCCTCCACTCCCCTACACCCCTCTGGGATCCACACATGCACCAACCTCTACTTCTCTGTCCCCATGCCCCACCATTCCCCTAGGCCTCCTAGTCCTGCCCAGCACCAACTGACCTCAACTTCTTCACCATCCATCTTTGCCCACCCCCTTCCAGCACTCTCTGCCACTGCATGAACTCTCCAGCCCCCTCTGCTCCATCTTCCTCACCCCCTTCAACTCCCTAGTCCAGCCCCACATCACTGACTCACACTGACTCACTGACTTGTGCTCCCTCTCCATCCCCATGCTCCACTGAGCCACTGCAGACCTATCTTAGGATGGCTGCCAGGCACGGATGTGGTGAGCACCTAATGCTTGTCTGTCCTTAGGAATAGCATGTTACCGGCCACTCTCTGTCCTCTGCCAAGAGATTCCTGAGAGACTTTTTCTCATTTATGGGAACATTAAGCAGGAGGAGACAAGAATGTTTCCAGTGTAATTAATTAACTCAATTTATCCATTCCAATAATGTATGCATATTGCAAAGCATCATACCATATATACAATTTTGTCAATTTTAAAAATTAAAATTAATTTTTTTACTCAAAAGAATGTTTCAGGGTTACAGTGAACAAACAGGAGGCAGGGCAAGTCTTTCCACTCCTTTCTTTTTTTTTTTTTTGCGTTCCACCCTTTTTATATATTCTTTTTAATTTTATTTTAGCGTATTATGGGGGTACAAGTGTTAAGGTTACTTATATTGTACATGCCCCGTCCCGCCTTGTGTAAGAGCTTCAAGCATGTCCATCCCCCAAACGTTGCACATCTTACTCATTGTGGTTGTATACACTCCTCACCTCCTCCCCCCTCCCACCCTACCGACACCCGATAAATGTTACTCCTATATGTCCACTTAGGTGTTGATCCGTTAACACCAATTTGCTGGTGAGTACATGTGGTCCTGGTTTTTCCATTATTGAGATACTTCACTTAGTAGAATGGGTTCCAGCTGTATCCAGGAATATACAAGAGGTGCTATATCATCATTGTTTCTTAAAGCTCAGTAGTATTCCATGGTATACATATACCACATTTTCCTTCCTTTATCAGATGCGTAACTTGCAAAAATTTTCTCCCATTCTGTGGGTTGTCTGTTTGCTCTCTTGACAGTTTCTTTGGCTGTGTAGAAGCTTTTTAATTTCATTAGGTCCCATTTGTTTATTTTTGTTGCTGTCGTGATTGCCTTTGGGGTCTTCTGCATAAATTCTTTGCCTAGGCCAATGTCTAGAAGAGTATTTCCAACATTTTCCTCGAGAATTCTAATAGTTTGACACCAAAGGTTCAAGTATGTTACCCAGCGTGAGTTGATTTTTGTGAGAGGTGAAAGGTGTGGGTCTTGTTTCAGTCTTCTACATGTAGCTATCCAGTTTTCCCAGCACCATTTATTGAATAAGGATTCTTTTCCCCAGTGTATGTTTTTGTCTGCTTTGTCAAAGATTAGTTGGCTATATGAGGATGGTTTTATATCTGGGTTCTCTGTTCTGTTCCACTGGTCAATGTTCCTGTTCTTGTGCCAGTAAAAAGCTATTTTAATGACTATAGCCTTGTAGTATAGTTTGAAGTCTGGTAAATTGATACCTCCTATTTTGTTTTTATTGCCTAGGATTAATTTTGCTATACGGGGTCTTCTCTGGTTCCATACGAAGTGTAAAATTATTTTTCTATATGTGTCCAAAATGATGATGGTATTTTGATAGGGATTGTGTTGACTCGGAAGGTCACTTTGGGTAGTATAGACATTTTAACAATGTTGATTCTGCCGACCCACGATCATGGTATATTCTTCCATCTGTTTACATCCTCTGCTATTTCCTTCTTCAGTGTTTCATAGTTCTCCCTGTAGAGGTCTTTTACCTCCTTAGTTAAATATATTCCAAGGTACTTTATTTTCTTTGTTGCTATTTTGAAGGGAATTGACTCTTTAATTTGGTTCTCATTTTTAATGTTGTTGGCGTATATGAATACCTCTGATTTCTGTGTATTTATTTTGTATCCTGAGACTTTACCAAATTCATTTATCAGATCAAGTAGTCTCATGGTTGGATCCTTGGGGTTTTCTAGGTATAATATCATGTCATCAGCGAAGAGTGAGAGTTTGATCTCTTCTGCTCCCATTTGGACGCCCTTAATTCCCCTCTCTTGTCTGATTGCTGTAGCGAGGACTTCGAGCTCTATGTTGAACAGAAGTGGAGATAGTGGGCAACCTTGTCTGGTTCCAGTTCTAAGTGGAAATGCTTTCATTTTTTCCCCATTCAGTATGATAGTGGCTGTGGGTTTGTCATATATGGCTCATATCATTTTTAGGTAAGTCCCATCTATGCCTATTTTGTTGAGCATTCTTATTATAAAAGGGTGTTGAATTTTGTCAAAAGGCTTCTCTGTGTCTATTGAGAGGATCATATGGTCTTTGTTTTTGCTTCTGTTTATGTGGTGAATTACATTTATAGATTTGCATATGTTGAACCTGCATCCCTGGGATGAAGCCCACTTGGTCGTGATGAATTATTTTCTTTACAAGCACCTGGATTCAATTGGCTAGGATTTTGTTGAGAATTTTTGCATCTATATTCATAAGGGATATTCGTCTGTAGTTTTCTCTTTTTGTTGCATCCTTTCCTGGTTTTGGTATCGGGGTTATGTTCACTTCATAAAATGTGTTGGGAAGATTTCCATCCTTCTCAATGTTATAGAATAATTTCTGCAGGATAGGCACCAGTTCTTCTTTGTAGGTGTGGTAAAATTCGGGTGTAAACCACCTGGTCCAGGACTTTTATTTTTAGGAAGGTTCTTTATTACTGTTTCAATTTCAGTGCTTGAAATTGGTCTGTTCAGGAGTTCTATTTCTTACTGGTTTAGCCTAGGGAGGCTGTGTATTTCTAATAAATTTTCCATTTCCTCCACATTTTCCAGTTTGTGTGCATAGAGGTTTTTGTAGTATTCATATATTATATCTTGTATCTCTGTGGCATCAGTTGTAATTTCTCCTTTATTGTTCCTGATGGAGCTTACCAGAGATTTTTCTTTTCTGCTTTTTGTTAGTCTAGCCAATGGTGTGTCAATTTGGTTTATTTTTTCAAAGAACCAACTTTTTGTTTTATTAATCTTCCGTATAGTTTCCCTGTTGTCAATTTCGTTTAGTTCTGGTTTTATCTTAATGATTTCATTTCTTCTGCTGGGTTTGGGGTTGGTCTGTTCTTCTTTTTCCAGCTCTTTGAAATGATTCATTAGGTTGTATATTTGTGATCTTTTTGACATTTGGATATAGGCATTTATGGAGATAAATTTCCTCTCAGGACTGCTTTAGCTTTGTCCCACAGGTTTTGGTAAGTTGTGTCTCCTTTGTCATTTAGTTCAAAGAATCTTTTGATTTCCATCTTGATTTCTTCATTTATGAAGTGATCATTCAGCAGAAGGTTGTTTAGTTTCCATGACTTTGTGTAGAATGAGGACTCCTATTAGGTTTGATTTGTACATTTATTTCGTTGTGGTCTGAAAAGATACATGGTATAATTTCTATTTTTTTAAATTGTTTGAGACGTGCTTTGTGTCCTAGGATATGGTCAATCTTGGAGAATGACCCATGAGCTGATGAGAAGAATGTGTATTCAGTGGTTTTGTGGTAGAATGTCCTGTAAATATCAGTCAGGCCCATTTGTTCTAGGGTTCTGTTAAATCCATTATTTCTTTGTTGATTTTCTGTTTGGAGGATCTTTCCTGTGCTGTCAGTGGGGTGTTAAAGTCTCTAACTATTATGGTGTTGTTTTTTATCCATTTCTTTAGATCAAATATAGTTTGATTTATGAATCTGCGTGCACCAAGGTTGGGTGCATATATATTTAGAATTGTTATGTCTTCTTGTTGCAATGTACTCTTCACCATTATATAGTGACCTTCTTTGTCTTCTATTACTTTTGTTGATTTAAAGACTAAGTTATCTGTAATCAGCACACCACACCAGCTTTCTTTTGGCTTCCATTTGCTTGAAATATTGTTCTCCACCACTTTACATTTAGTTTAATTGCATCCTTGCAGGTTAGATGTGTTTCCTGAAGACAGCATATACTTGGCTTGTGCTCTTTTATATATTCGGCCAGCCTATGTCTCTTGAGTGGGGAGTTCAAGCCGTTCACATTTATTGAGATAACTGATAGGTGTGGCAGATTTCTGTTCATTATGTTGGGTTGAACTTTGTTGTTTTGTTTTCTCTCTTGAGCCATTGTAGTGTCTGGGCTTTGATCTGTAGCTTTGAGTAGATTTACATTTGTGAGTGTTTATTGTTCTGATCCGTGGGTAACACTGTTTTGAGTATTTCTTGAAGGGCTGGTCTTGTCTTGGTGAATTCCCTCAGTCTTTGCTTATCTGAGAATGTCTTGATTTCTCCTTCATATACGAAGCTTAGTTTTGCAGGGAATAAGATTCTAGGCTGGGAATTGTTCTGTTTCAGAAGAGTATGTATGGGGCCCCAGTCTCTCCTTGCTTGTAGAGTCTCAGTAGAGAAGTCTGCTGTTATTCGAATTGCCTTTCCCTTGTATGTTACTTGCTTCTTTTGTCTTACAGCTCTTAGAAGGGCCTCTTTAGTTGATATTTTGGTCAGTCTGATGACTGTATGTCATGACGTCTTCCTGTTTGCATTGACTCTCCCAGGGGTCCTCTGAGCTTCTTGAACTTGTACATCGAGATTTTTAGCAAGGCCTGGGAAATTTTCCTCTATTACATCTTCGAATAGTTTGTCCAACCCTTGAGTGTTGTCTTCTTCCCCTTCTGGTAACCCTATGACCCTCACATTAGGTTTTTTCACATAATCCCACATCTCTTGTAGGCTTTGCTCTTTTCTCTTGTTTCTCTGGTCTATCTCTGTGACTGATTTATTTAATTGGAAGGTGTTATCTTCAATCTCTGAGATTCTTTCTTCTGTTTGATCTACCCTGTTCTTGAGGCTTTCCACTGAATTTTGTAGTTCCCTGAATTGATTCTTCATTTCCAGGAGTTTGGTGAAACTTTTCTTCATTGTATTGATTTCTTTAGTGAACTTTTGTTCCAGGTCCTGGTGGCTTTTTGTGGTTTCTTTGTGTTAGTTATTGAGTTGTTCTTGCAGGTCGTTGAATTTTCTTATGATCCACATTCGAAATTCCTCTTCTGTCATTTTGGTTGCCTGATTTTGGTTGGTGTCCGTTTCTAGGGGGCTGGTGCTCCTCTTTGGGGGTGTGTTTTCCGTTTGGTTCTTCATATTTCCAGAGTTCCTTTGCTGATTTCTTCCCATGTCGATCAGTTGTTGTTTCTTTCCGTTAGGTTTTTGTTTGGGTATTCACATGCCTTGTTTAGTTTCTGAGCCGGTAGGTGGTGTCTGTGGGTGAGATTTGACCACTCCCTGTATAGTGAGTCAGTAGGTGCCATGAGAAGGGTGTGCAGGATGTCTTCTCTGTCAGTAGGTGGCGCTTGCTTGCAGGAACAGGCTATGCTGTTGTTTTTGTGTCCTGTTATCAGCTCTTGTTCCTGTAGAGGGGCACTTAGTATCTCAGGTGGTGGGTGGGGCCCTGGGACTTCCAGGTGTGTCCTTTTCTCCTCCTCGATGAGGGCTGGCCCAGGAGAGAGTCTGGGCAGAGCTGGGTCGGGTAAACCTGCCCTCAGGCACCACCACTGTCGTTAAAATGGGTCAAAGTTCTGTTCTCTACTTCCAGGCAAAGCTGCCAAGGAGTGGCTGGAATGGCCCCGCTCAATCAGAATATCTGTATGTGGGGGTGGGGCTGTCTGAGATCCGCAGTCTGGAGCAGGTCTCACATCTTTCCACCTTCCCCAACTCCGCAGCTACTCCTGGGCCTCTGCCAGCAGGCCAGGCCACTCGCCACCAGGCCTCTCCTGACTGTGATGCCGGCGGGGAGTTTCCCTGCGCAGGAAAGCCACCTGGGCTTGGCTCACGGCCTCCCTTTGGGAGGAGGGTTGCCTTCTAGGACGCTGATCTGCCCCTGAAGGCACACACACCTCAGTAGGCTGTTCACAGATATCCCTTCTGTGCCCTGGGCAATGTGAGACCTCAGTGCACGGGATCTGGTCTGCAGGTCTGACCTCTGGGTCCCAGAGTTCAAACTATATCCCCACCATGGAGAGCATTGCCAGTCCCAATTCACCCACAGGGAGCCCAAGCTGGGTCTATGTTTCTCAGCCTCAGGGTCTGCCCCGTTCTCCTGGGAACACCGTGCCAGCAGCACCTGGGAGGGCTGGCCGGTAGGGAGCTCACAGTCTGAGTTCCCATTAGTCAGCTGTAGGGCCCCAAAAGGGAAGGTCCGGTTCCCTGGAGTTGTCTTCGGCTGGTGGCTGTATTGTCTCTCTCAGTAGCCGTGGGTAGAGTCCGGGGAGGGGAGAAGGAGGCAACATGGCGCCTGCCTCGTGACTCGGGTCTGTGCACACGGAGGTGCCCCGAGGGAGTTGGGAGCCTGGTCCCTCGTCCACTACTGGCTTACTACTCACTGGCGGTAGCCGTCTCTGGGCTGGTGTCCGTAGGTCTCTCCACCCACTGGGGAGCCCACCAGCAGTCTGAGATGCAGGGGAGGGGAAAGGTGGCTGATCCACCTATCCTTCCTGCTGTTCTCCGGGCTGCTACAGAGGTCTCAGCTTCCAGTTCTCCTCTGCAACCTTCTCCCGTGGAGTCTCCCGGGTTCTCAGGTACCCCTCCTCCCGACCCTTGTCCGCTGTATGCTCGTCTTCCTGCTTCTTTCTTCTAATTTCTGCTAGAATCTGTCTTTTCTGCAGAGACACTCTGTCTGGCGGTGTTTCTCGTCTGCCATCTTGATTCCCCCTTCTGTTTTGAGCTGTTTTGATTTTTTAAGTTCTAGGATGACCAGAAAGACAAAAAAAAAAAAAAAAAAAAAAAAACACGTGTTTTACCATTTTCTTGACTAATGACCTCTTTGGGAAGCCTAGTGTTAAATAATTAGACTGTGAGGTTGGACCCAGGTCTGTCAGGGACAATGTGGCCACATGAAATGGCTAAGGCAATCTCCACCATTAACCAGGAGAAATTTCCCTTGAGTTAAATCTGGCTTCTAAGAGTGTGACCTTCCAAATACAACTTCAAGTGCCAGGATCCCTCACTCTCCTTTGGCTAATCTCAAAACTCAGTCCCAGACAAACTCTCCTCTTGAGGGAGCTCCTGCTTTCAACTACAACTGTGTGCCAGAGCTGCTCAACTTTATTTGATGTTTTTGCCACACTTTCAAATATTAGAATTTTGGCAGTACAGTCAAAAGAAGCAAAACACTCAAAACAACAATTTATTGACAACTGCAACTTAGTCATTGCTCTATAGGAAATGCCAGCAGCCTGCCTACTATGTGTTTAGTCACCCTTGCTGCAGGATTGTGCTCAATCACAGTGCAGGAAAAGTCCCTTTTTGATCCCTTGCATCACCATTGTGCTGTGTCCTCCACTCCACATCTCAGTTCACCATCCTACATGCTCGGAGTTGCTGGAATAGCCTGCATCTTCAACTGTAGCGAAAGTAGTCAGTCTGCATTGACAGCAGTTCTGAAGCAGTGATGCCATCCTAGTGTGCTGTGCTGGAACATATCAGACGCATTTGATGACCCATGTCTCTGTCAGCAGCCCCTAAAACTCTTATAGGGGCTCTAGGCCCATTTACAAGAACATCACCTTCAGCACTTGATGTATCCTGGAGCTAAAGTCGCCCTCATCTCTAGCTTTTCCCCCTTGACTCCCAGCCTTCTTGTCTTCCAAGCCTCCCCTTTTTAAAAATTTATTTATTTATTTTTATTTTTAAATTTCAGAATATTATGTGGGTACAAATGTTTTGGTTACATATATTGCATTGCACCGCCCAAGTCAGAGCTACAAGTGTGCCCAACCGCAGACATCAGGCACGATACCTGCTAGGTGTGAATATACCTATCCCCTTTCCCCCACCCACCTGCCCAACACCTGATGAATGTTACTACCATGTGTTTTCTATTAGCTTTCTGATGTCAGTTTCATTTCATTTTTCCTTTTTCTTCTGGATACCTACTACGTCACCAAGACTTTCCCTAAAGTATTCACTCTGATCCACCCCTTCATTTTTCATTTCTAAAGTCACCACCTCAACCCAAGTTTTGATTGCTGCAATGTCCTCCTAGCTGAGGTCTCCGTCTTGTCTTTTCCCAGGACAATCTGCAGTACCATCTTTCCCATGCCATTATCTTGCACAGGGAAGTGGCTTGGCTTTTAGACTCAGTCACACTTGGTTCAAATCCTAACTCTTCTACTCAGCAGCTTTGGCCTTGGGGGAGAGAACTTAACCTTCTTGAGTTTCAGTTTTCTCATCTAGAAAACAGAGGTGCTGTGAGGTCAAATGGAGCTAACTGATGTTGGGTGCCTAGTGTGGAGCTTGATGCCTGGTGTGCACGTGCCAATCCACTCCTCTTGGCCACCAACAATCACTGTCTGTTAATTAGTCTGTTTTTCTTTTTCCCATAACTTAGATGCTCTGTCCTTAACCACTTCAGTACCAGCGTCGACTATAGTCGACAGCCACAGATGAACGCGCACAGCGACTTTAGCGGACAGCGGTGATATGAAGGCACACAGCCAAGTGTTGACTTTAGCCGACAGCCGTGATATGACTTTTCTAATTTTTCATTTATCAAAATAAAATTGTGAACATTTAAAAATAACATAATGAAAACATATATGTATATGTTACCTATTCTTATTTACATTACAAGTAAAGCTGCCTGTAAAGTAAAACAAGCTTTCAGTGCTTTAAAGCTTTCTTCACCACACAAGAGCAAAACGGATTCATCGTTAATGCACAGCACAAACTATTGTGCGGACTATGAGTGCAAGCTGTGGGCAAGATTTCAAGGCCAATGAGTGCTGTACCCAAGTGGTTAATAAGTGCCTATGTGTATTACCCTTGAAATAGAGTTAATTTCTGTACATGCACTCATGCCTCTGCTATTGTCCCCTCATCTTTCAGTAAATATCATCCTCCTGATCTTATCCCCAAATCTGTGTTTTTCTTCTTATCAAACGCCTCCTTAGAGCTCCCTCCTTCCAGAAAACTTTTGTTTGGGAGTAGAGGACTAGTATCCAACTGGAATTCCAGGAGACAGCAGTTTTGCAGATATGTCCCTTGCCACTAGGTGAGGTGCCAGGACAGAGGCCCCAAGGTAGTGCCTGGAATATCTTGAGCTCAGCAGTGATTTAAGGTGGATCTTCCTGGCACCCCTAGAGGGCTGTGGTCCTGAATAGCCTTGAAGCATGATGGAGAGGATGCCACAGTGGGAAGAATCCTGGCGGGGCTACTATGGGCCCCTTGGAAAAGGCCACCAGGTGTGGGCACTTATGGAATGACAGCTCATTTGGATGGATGCCCTATTAAGTTTAATTAAAAGAGAGAAAAATGACATGTTTGCATTTCTGAGCGTGTGCAATCAAAATTGTTTACCTGGTACATGGACTTATCAAGACTCCCCAACTACACCAAACACTTATCAAGGCAGCACAGGGGTGTCTTTGATTTCTTCAGAGCTGGGCTTTGTGCCTGCTGCGAAACTCCATCCATTATAAACCTCACTCTTTCACTAAGTTTGTCGATCCTATAGCAAGGATTTATTAACTTATTAAAAATTTCTAGCTTTTTGTGGCTCTTTTTCTTCCTGACCATTATCTCTTGCTATGGGTTGAATTGTGACCACTCAATCCCTATGTTGGAGTCCTAACCCCAGGACCTCAGAATGGCACTGTTAGGCTTAAAGAATTCACCCTCCCCAAACTTCCATCCAAACCTCTATAAAACCCACCACTCTACCATTCCTAGGGGTGTATTAGATAGGAGCCTTTGCCAGACCCCTGGGAGATAAAGGAATGTAATGTGAGATGGGAGCTTACTTTCCTTAACCCTCCTGATAAGGACAATACTTATTCCTCCTTGTTGTTTGAAAAGAACTTATTACAGTGGCTGGTCTGGCCCAGTTGCTCACTCCCCCTGGAAAAATCCTCTATAAAATCCAAGGCTCTCCCCTCCCTCAGCGTGGACGCTCTTTAGGCCTCTATCCATCTGCACCCAGATGCTCAAATAAACAGCATTTTGCTACACATGAGTCTTTCTGTGTTTTCCTCTTGGCTTTGGGCCTAACAGGGACTTTATTTGGATATAGGGTCTTTATAGAGGTAATCAAGTTAAAGTAAGTTTATTACAGTGGGCACCAATATAATATGACTGGTGTCCCTATAAAAAGGGGACATTTGGCCGGGCGCGGTGGCTCACGCCTGTAATCCTAGCTCTCTGGGAGGCCGAGACGGGCGGATTGCTCAAGGTCCGGAGTTCGAAACCAGCCTGAGCAAGAGTGAGACCTCGTCTCTACTATAAATAGAAAGAAATTAATTGGCCAACTAATATATATAGAAAAAATTAGCCGGGCATGGTGGCGCATGCCTGTAGTCCCAGCTACTCGGGAGGCTGAGGCAGGAGGATCACTTGAGCCCAGGAGATTGAGGTTGCTGTGAGCGAGGCTGACGCCACGGCACTCACTCTAGCCTGGGCAACAAAGCAAGACTCTGTCTCAAAAAAAAAAAAAAAAAAAAAAAAAGGGGACATTTGGACACAGAGACAGACACACACAGGGAGATGACGTGAAGAGACACAGAAAGACAGCAATCTACAAGTCAAGCAGAGAGGCCTAGATCTTTTTATTTTAACATGGTGTCCATGAAGAGGTTTGCTGCTGTCAGAGCAGACCCCATCTGTTGGTGAGGAGTGTGTGCACTGCATTTCTGTAACTGTTTGCCGTATTTCCCTTCCCCTCTGAGCTGTATTGTTCTTTAATGGCTGTCTTGCCCTTCAAAAAAAACAAAACAAAAAGAAAAAAACCCCAAAAGTAAAATTAAAAAAAAAAAAAAGGTTTGTTTAGTTTACTGTGAAATGAACTGTATGGCTTATTTACAGTATTTTTAATTCTTAATAAACACTTGAGCTTTGTTAAAAAAAAAAAAAAAAAGGACAGAGGCCTAAACAGATCCTTCCCTCACAGGCCTTAGAACCAACACTGCTGACACTTTGATCTTTGACTTCCAGCCTCCAGGACTGAAAGATGATCCATTTTTGTTGTTTAAGCCCCTCAGTCTGTGGGACTTTGTTATGGCAGCCACAGAAGAGGCATACATCCTTCTCTCTTACTGAAGAACTTCCTCTGTTAGCTCCAAACTGTCCTGACCAGAAGGGTACACAATGATGCTGAGGAAACAAAATCTGAACTTAGAATCTGTGCCACAGAACACATTGCTCCATGGACACTGACTGTGGCCGCTCCTGTGAGATCATTGAGCACCTGGGGGTGTGCAGCATCGTCACCTGAAAGTTTGTTGTTCCCAACTTGGAGTCTGAGCTTGAACATGTATGTGAGGCCATGTCCTTGTGAGATGTTGGGTGTGGGAAAATGTTTGTGCAGCCTCTCATACAAATAGATCCAAAATGTACACTGATGATTAAAAGCTGAGTCCCCAAAGCATGGGAAATATGAATGAGTGGAGGCAGGGTGACAGAGCCTCTGGATGTCATTGTGGTAGGTTTGTTGTTTCTAATCTGCTATATATAGTTTAAGAGATATGCTTTCAGGATGAACCAGGCTATCTGAAAGAACAGACACCAATCTCAAAAGCGGCATCGTGGGGTAGTGGTGAAATGTCTCTGGAGCTGAACTTCTGAGTTCCATTGCTAGCTCCACCCTGACTACTGAATGACCTCCAGTAGCTTACCTAAACCCTAAGTACCTTGTTTGTTTCATCTGTCAAGGTGGCAGGAGGGTATTAATATAACCCACCTCAAGGGCAGTTGTGGGGATTAAATAAGCTAATATGTCTAAAAAGTTTAGAACAGAGCTTAGCACAATAAATATTTGTTGAATGAATACATTTAGAATTTGGCTGTAATCTTCAACTATAGGGTTCAGGAGTTATGTCATTAACCCCAGTGTCACAATATACGGTTCTACAGTATGCCTGTAGAACAAGGCTTCTTAACCTGGGGTACCCAGACTTCAAGTGTCCATGAATAACCCTGAGAAAGTTCTTAAATCTTCTGAAATGATGTGCACCATTTGTGAGGAATTTTTATCAGATTTATTCAAACAGTCCATGAGCCAAAAAAGATTCAGACCCACTGCCCTGGAATTGGACATGGCCATTTGGGGCATGGAGAAAAATATGCAAACCCATAGCATTGTGCCATAGTGTGTGTGTGTTTGGAGGGAGCACCTGGTTTTGAGATCCTCTGTCCATACCAGCATCTGCCTATTTCCTGATCCTGCCTGCATTTTTCCAGTGAGGCAGCTCGAGTATCATTTCTATGGTATGTCTGAAGGCATGAGACTGCTACTTCCTTGCTGCTCTGGGGCCTGGGGATCTCTATGGTGCTGTCTCTATCCCTATCTAGATGCTTCCCACAATCCTTCACTCCTTGGAGCCCCTGGGATCCAGTAACCTCACCAGTCACCTGGATTTCCCTCTCTTTCTCCTCCCTACCCTCCAACTTCTTTTAGCTTGAAGATCAATCTTCTTGAAGGAAAAATGCCAACAAAAGAGAATTTATTTTCTTCCAAGAAATTGCTCTCTCCCTTACACTGACTAAAAGCCATTTTACTTATCTGTCTTCAGCATTTTTTGAAAGCCTCAATTTATTTTCGGCTTCAGCCTTCCCCAAATTAATTATTCTTTAGGATCCACATCACTGTGTGTGCTTTTTAGCCATCATTAGATCTTTTCTCTCCTTCTAACTTTTGCATTCATTTAATTTATTCACTCACGTAGTATTTATTCTGACCAGGCTTCATGGTGAAAAACATAAAGTCTCCGGCCTCATGAGATTTACATTGTAGTGAAGGGGACAAACAGAAAACAAGCTCAAGAAAACAGGGAAAGGTAAGGAGGTAGAAAAGGATGGAGGGGGTGCTATTTTGGTTGGAGTGGTCAGAGAAGGCCTTGCTGTGGAGATGATATCTGAGCAAAGACCTGAAGTCCTGTGGAGAACTGGAGAAATGCTGCCCAGGCAGAGGGAACAGCAAGTGCAAAGGCCTTGAGGCAGCAACAGGCTTGGCACAGGTGAGGAACAATGAAGGAGCCTGTGTGGTTGGCAGAAGGAGGTAGGGAGTAGGTGGGCCTCATAAATCCCTTAAGTTCCATGGGGGATGGGGAGCCATCACAGGGTTCTTTCTTTTTTTTTTTAGACTCTGATTTATTCAATTTATTTTATGAATGGAGAAATGGGCCTAGACACATTGTGATTTTCCACAGAGTCATGTGGCTAATTTGTGGTGAGTTGGAATTAGAGCAGAGGTCATTCATCATTTGATCCAGTATTCCAGAAGCACTTCTTGAGATTGATTTATGTATTTCTTCTGGTCCTCCTAGAACTTATTTTTAATTGATTTTATTTATTTCTTTTTCTTTCTTTTTTTTTTTTTTTGAGACAGAGTCTCACTTTGTTGCCCAGGCTAGAGTGAGTGCCATGGCATCAGCCTAGCTCAGAGCAACCTCAAACTCCTGGGATCAAGCAATCTTACTGCCTCAGCCTCCTGAGTAGCTGGGACTACAGGCATGCGCCACCATGCCTGACTAATTATATATATATATATATATATATATATATATATATATATATATGTTTGCCAATTAATTTCTTTCTATTTATAGTAGAGACGGGGTCTCACTCTTGCTCAGGCTGTTTTCGAACTCCCGACCTTGAGCAATCTGCCTCGGCCTCCCAGAGTGCTAGGATTACAGGCGTGAGCCACCGCGCCCGGCCTTTAATTGATTTTTGACTGTCATCTTCCACTATAGGATTTGTGAAGTATATTTCTGGGTAAGTGCATCTCATTGTGCTAGGCTGAATACTGACCCCCAAGAATGTCCACATCTTAATCCATCACAGGGTTCTGAGCAGGAAGGTGACATGACTTGCATTGGCACTGCATTCTCTTTCTCTTCAGTGTGACTTACATGCTTTCTTTTCTTAATTTATCTTACTTAGAATTTTGATTGCCTACATTGCCCATTAGGGCAATTGCTTAAATGCACCACAGCCTCCTGCTGTGGATTTAGGCCCCACAAATGGCCCATATCGCCAGTGTAATGATTGATTTTGTGTGTCAACTTGACTGAGCCATAAGGTGCCCAGATATTTGGTCAAACGCCATTCCGGGTGTATCTGTGGGGGTGTTTTTGGATGAGATTAGCATTTGAATTGGTAGACTGAATAAAGCAGATGCCCTCCCCAACATGGGCCTTATCTAATCAATTGAAGGCCTAAATAGAACAAAGAGGCTGACCCCCTACCGAGTGAGAGAGAATTTTTCTTGCCTGAAGGCCTTCGAAGTGGGGCATCAGCTTTTTCCTGCCTTTGGACTTGAACTGCAGCATTGGCTCTTTTTGAGTCTTTTTCTTTTTCTTTGGAGACAGAGTCTTGCTCTGTCACCCTGGATAGAGTGCAGTGGTGTCATCACAGCTCACTGCAACCTCAAACTCCTGGGCAAGTGATCCTCTTGCTTCAGCCTCCCGAGTAGCTGGGACTATGGGTGTGTGACATCATGGCCAGCTAATTTTTCTATTTATAGTAGAGATGGGGTCTGGCTCTTGCTCAGGCTGGTTTCAAACTGCTGAGCTCAAGCAATCCTCCTGTCTTGGCCTCCCGGAGTGCTGGGATTACAGGCGTGAGCCACTGTGTCCAGCCCTCTCCCTGAATTTTAAGCCTGCTGGGTTTCAGACTAAAGCTAGACCACCAGCAATCCTGGTTCTGATGTCTTCGAACTAGAACTGGAACTACATTATTGGCTCTCCTGGGACTCCAGTTTGCCAACTCACCCTGCAGATCTTGGGACTTGCCAGCCTCTATAATAGTGTTAGTAAATTTCTTGTGATAAATCTACTTATCTATACATCTCTCTATATAAAATGTATATTATGGGCCGGGCGCTGTGGCTCACGCCTGTAATCCTAGCTCTTGGGAGGCCGAGGCGGGCGGATTGCTCAAGGTCAGGAGTTCAAAACCAGCCTGAGCAAGAGCGAGACCCCGTCTCTACTATAAATAGAAAGAAATTAATTGGCCAACTGATATATATATAAAAAATTAGCCGGGCATGGTGGCGCATGCCTGTAGTCCCAGCTACCTGGGAGGCTGAGGCAGAAGGATCACTCCAGCCCAGGAGTTTGAGGTTGCTGTGAGCTAGGCTGACGCCACGGCACTCACTCTAGCCTGGGCAACAAAGCGAGACTCTGTCTCAAAAAAAAATGTATATTATGTAAATATATATTTATATTTATAATGTCTTTATATATTTAAATATATATTATTCTTTACAATATCTCTATCTCTCTATCGGTTGCTGCTCTGGAGAGCCCTCATGCAGCCAGCAGAGGGCGGCCTCTCGCTAACGCTGCCTGTTTCCCATGGACGTCCTGTTGGACAGTTTTCTTCAAAGAGGAGAAATTCTTCCTAATCCTTTTTTTTTTCCAGACAAAAGAAGGCGATTTCAGAGAAAGAGAGGATTGTTGGTATATGTGAGAAGAGAAAGTCAGTCGAGAACAGGCCTGAGATGACCTAGGCAATGCATGTGGCATGAGGGAAACACCAAAGCTCTGCTGCCAGTGAGTTTACCCAACACAGCTTACTCTTCCTGGAAATTAAATACAACACTACAACCAGTGGGATAAGCTGTAGGGCACAATGCTAGACGTTGAACTTATCTAACAGAAAGAACAGCGGAGTGGGTGAAAAGGAGTACGGACACTGACAGTGCTGATAGAACAGATGTGTATACATTATGCATAATGTCATCTTCACACACATGTAAGAATAGAACTGCAGAGAACAAGGCCTGGGAGAATCCACACCACATTTTTAACAGTGGTTTTCTCTGGAGAGGGGAAGGAAATTGGAGGTTGCTATGGTGAAATCGATTATCTCCTTTTATTCTGTTCTGGATTGAATTTCTTAGAACGAAATTGTATTCATGTGTGACTTTTACATTTTTTAAAAATATTCTTAGATAGCACTTCACAAGTGCTAGGATTGCTATAATAAAAAAGTAAGGAAAACAACAAGTGTTGGCAAGGATGTGGAGAAATTGGAACCCTGATTCATTGCTGGTAATGTTCCAGAAAGTGTACAGCAAGTGTAACAGCAAGTGTAACAGCAACTGACCAGGGAAAGAACCGAGCAGCACACGGAGAGTCAGAGAATCAACCTTTATTCTGCCAGCAGGATCAGAGGGGCTCTGAGCTCCGCTTCCTTGTTCTTCTCCAGTTTTATACCCTTGGTGGGATTCAAAAACTGTCCAATCAGCAACAAGCTTTAGCATCCAATCAGCAACAAGCTTTAATAACCTATCAGCAGTGAGTTCAGACATGAGGCCCCTGGGTGGGTGTTTTTCCCTATCAGTAGGAAAGTGAAATGTGGCAGCCACTTTGGAAACAGTGTGGTGGTTCCTCAGAAGATTACACAGAATTCCCATATGCGCCAGCAGTCACACTTCTAGGTATATATCCAGAAGGATTGAAAGCAGGGCCTTAAAAAGATATTTGTACACCAACGTTCATGGCAACATTATTCTTCACTGTCACCAAAGTGTCCATTAACAGATGAATGGACTAGCAAGATGTGGCCTAGCCACACGGTGGAACATTATTCAGCCATGAGAAGGGGTGAAATTCTGATACATGCTACAACATGGGTGGAATATAAAAACATTATGCTTAGTGAAAACAGCCAGACATAGAGGATAAATGTTGAATGATTCACTTACATGAGGCACCCAGAATAGGAAATTTACAGAGACAGAAAGCAGAATAGAGGGTACCAGAGGCAGGGGCAAAGAGGAAAGAGGAGTTGCTATTTAATGGTGCAGAGTTTTTGTTGGTTACGAAAAAGTTTTGGGTATAGATAGTGGTGATGGCTACATAACGTTGTGTTTAATGCCACCGAATTATATACCTACAAATGGTTAAATGATAATGATTATGTTATATATATATATATATTTTTATTTCGACATATTATGGGGGTACAGATTTTAAGGTTTCAATAAATGCCCATTTTCCCCCATCCCCCCAAAAGTCTGAGTCTTCATCATGACCATCCCCCAGATGGTGCACATCTCACTCATTAGGTATGTATATACCCGCCCCCCTCACCCCTCCCACCTGCCCAATACCCTATTACTGTAGTACCTATGTGTCCACTTAGGTGCTACTCAGTTAATACCAGTTTGCTGGAGAATATATCTGGTGCTTGTTTTTCCATTCTTGAGATACTTCACTTAGTAGTATGGGTTCCAGCTCTAACCAGGAAAATATAAGATGTGCTATATCACTATTGTTTCTTAGAGCTGAATAGTACTCCATGGTATACATATACCACATTTTATTAATTCATTCTTGGATTGAAGGGCACTTGGACTGTTTCTACAGCCTTGCCATTATGAATTGTGCTGCTATAAACATTCGAGTGCAGGTGTCTTTTTTGTAGAGTGTCATTGGATCTTTTGGGTAGATGCCCAGCAATGGGATTGCTAGATCAAATGGTAGATTCACTTGTATCGCTTTAAGATATCTCCATATTGCTTTCCACAGAGGTTGAACTAGTTTGCAGTCCCACCAGCAGTGTAGGAGTGTTCCTCTCTCTCCGCAACCACGCCAGCATTTATTGTTTGGAGATTTTTTGATAAAGGCCATTCTCACTGGGGTTAAGTGATATCTCATTGTGGTTTTGATTTGCATTTCCCTGATGATTAGAGATGTTGAGCATTTTTTCATATGTTTGTTGGCCATTCTTCTGTCTTCTTTAGAAAAGTTTCTGTTCAAGTCCTTTGTCCACTTTTTAATGGGGTTATTTGATTTTTTCTTCCTGCTTTTCGTGAGTTCTAAGTATATTCTAGTTATCAGTCCCTTATCGGATGCATAGGATGCAAAAATTTTCTCCCATTCTGTAGGTTGTCTGTTTACTTTCATGACTATTTCTTTGGCTGTGCAGAAGCTTTGTAGTTTGATCATGTCCCATTTATTTATTTTTGTTGCTGCTGTGATTGCCTTTGGGGACTTCTTCATAAACTCTTTGCCCAGGCCGATGTCTAGGAGAGTGTTTCCGACTTTTTCCTCTAGAGTTCTAATAGTTTCATACATTAGATTTAAGTCTGTTATCCAGCGTGAGTTGGTTTTTGTGAGAAGTGAAAGGTGTGGGTCCTGTTTTAGCCTTCTACAGGTGGCTATCCAGTTTTCCCAGCACCATTTATTGAAAAGGGATTCTTTTCCCCAGCGTATGTTTTTGTCTGCTTTGTCAAAGATGAGATGGCTATATGAGGATGGTTTTATATCAGGAATCTCACATCTGTTCCACTGGTCAATATTCCTATTTTTGTGCCAATACCATATTGATTTAATTACTACAGCTTTGTAGTATAGTTTGATATCTGGCATATTAATGCCTCCCATTTTGTTTTTTTTGCCTAGAATTGCTCTTGATATTCGGGGTCTTCTTTGGTTCCATACGAAGCATAAAATTATTTTTTCTATATCTGTGAAGAATGCTGATGGGATTTTAATAGGTATTGCATTGAATCTGTAGATCAGTTTGGGTAGTATAGACATTTTGATGATATTGAGTCTGCCGATCCACGAGCATGGTATGGATTTCCATCTGTTTACATCCTCTGCTATTTCCTTCCTCAGTGTTTCGTAGTTCTCCCTGTAGAGGTGTTTTACGTCCTTGGTTAAGTATATTCCTAGGTACTTTAATTTCTTTGTTGCTATTGTGAAGGGAATTGAGTCTTTGATTTGGTTCTCAATTAGATTGTTGTTGGCGTATATGAATGCCTCTGATTTCTGTGTATTGATTTTGTATCCTGAGACTTTACTAAATTCATTAATCAGTTCTAGGAGTTTCTTGGTTGAATCTTTGGGGTTTTCTAGATACAATATCATATCATCAGCAAACAGTGAAAGTTTGATCTCTTCTGCCCCTATTTGGATACCTTTGATTCCATTTTCCTATCTGATTGCTGTAGCCAAAACTTCCAGCACTATGTTGAACAGAAGTGGAGATAGTGGGCAGCCTTGTCTGGTTCCAGTTCTAAGTGGGAATGATTTCAATTTTTCCCCATTCAGTATGATGTTGGCTATGGGTCTGTCATAGATGGCTTGTATCATTTTTAGGTATGTCCCTTTTATGCCTATTTTCTTAAGTGTTCGTATCATGAAAAGGTGTTGAATTTTGTCAAAAGCTTTTCCTGCATCTATTGAAAGAATCACGTGGTCTTTGTTTTTGCTTCTGTTTATGTGGTGAATTGCATTTATAGATTTACGTATGTTGAACCATCCCTGCATCTCTGGGATGAAGCCCACTTGGTCGTGGTGAATTATTTTTTTGATAAGTGTCTGGATTCGGTTAGCTAAGATTTTGTTGAAAATTTTTGCATCTATATTCATTAGGGATATTGGTCTGTAGTTTTCTTTTTTTGTTGCATCCTTTCCTGGTTTTGGTATCAGAGTAATATTCGCTTCATAAAAGGTGTCGGGGAGGTTTCCGTTCTTCTCGATGTTGTGGAATAGTTTCTGCAAGATAGGTACTAGTTCTTCTTTGTAAGTGTGGTAAAATTCGGGTGTGAAGCCATCTTGACCCGGACTTTTCTTTTTAGGGAGATTTTTAATTGCTGTTTCTATTTCAGCTGTTGAGATTGGTCTGTTCAGGGAATCTATTTCTTCCTGGTTGAGCCTAGGGAGGCTGTGTGTTTCTAGAAATTTGTCCATTTCCTCCACATTTTCCAGTTTGTGTGCATAAAGGTTTTTGTAGTATTCATAAATTGTATCTTGTATCTCTTTGGGATCAGTTGTGATATCTCTTTTTTTGTTCCTGATGGAGCTTATTAGAGATTTCTCTTTTCTGCTTTTCGTTAGATTAGCCAATGGTGTGTCAATTTTGTTTATTTTTTCAAAGCACCAACTTTTTGTTTTATTAATCTCCTGAATAGCTTCCCTGTTTTCAATTTCGTTTAGTTCTGATTTGATCTTGTTGATTTCACTTCTTCTGCTGGGTTTGGGGTTGGTCTGTTCTTCTTTTTCCAGCTCTTTGAGTCGTTTCATTAGATTGTCTATTTGTGATCTTCTTGTCTTTTGGTTATAGGCATTTATGGATATAAACTTTCCTATCAGAACTGCTTTAGCTGTGTCCCAGAGGAGTTGATAACGTGTCTCTCCATTGTCGTTTTCTTCATAGAATTTTTTTATTTCTGTCTTGATTTCTTCATTTATGAAGTAATCATTTAGTAGGAGGTTGTTTAATTTCCACGTTTTTGTTTAGAAATGTGAGTTTTTGTTAGGATTGATTTCTAGTTTTATTCCACTGTGATCTGAGAAGGTACATGGTATGATTTCTATTTTTTTTAAATTTCTTGAGATTTTCTTTGTGTCCTAGGATATGGTCAATCTTAGAGAATGTCCCATGAGCTGATGAGAAGAACATCTATTCAGTGGATTTGGGGTAGAATGTTCTGTAAATGTCAGTCAGACCCAATTGTTCTAGAGTTTTGTTTAAGTCCATTATTTCTTTATTAATTTTCTGTTTGGAGGATCTGTCTCATGCCGTCAGTGGGGTGTTGAAATCTCTGGCGATTATGGAGTTGCTATTAATCCATTTGCTTAGCTACAGTAAGGTTTGCTTTATGAATCTGGGTGCACCTAAGTTCGGTTCATATATATTTAAAATTGTTATCTCTTCTTGTTGGACTGTGCCCTTCACCATTATTTAATGACCCTCTTTGTCTTTCACTACTGTTGTTGGTTTAAAAACCAAATCGTCTGAAATTAGAACTGCCACACCAGCCTTCTTTTGGCTTCTATTTGCTAGGAATATTGATCTCCACCCTTTTATTTTTAGTCTATATGCATCCTTGCAGGTTAGATGTGTTTCCTGAAGACAGCATATACTTGGCCTGTATTTTCTTATCCATTCAGCCAGCCTATGTCTCTTGAGTGGAGAGTTTAAGCCATTCACATTTATTGAGAGAACTGATAGGTAAGGTAGATTACTGATCATTCAGTTGGGTTGGATGTTGTTGCTATGATTTCTGTCTTGAGCCATTGTAATATCTGGCCTTTAATATCTTTGGGTTTGGGTTTTTTTTTTATATTCGTGGGTTATTATTATGATGTTCTGTGCGTCACGCTGTTTTAAGTACTTCTTGTAGGGCTGGTCTTGTCTTGGTCAATTCTCTGAGCCCTTGCTTGTCTGAGAATGTTTTTATTTCTCCTTCATATATGCAGCTTAGTTTTGCAGGGAATAATATTCTAGGCTGGGCATTGTTTTGTTTCAAAAGAGTGAGAATGGGGCCCCAGTCTCTCCTTGCTTGTAAAGTCTCATTAGAGAAGTCTGATGTTATTCTAATTGGCTTTCCCTTGTATGTTACTTGCTTCTTTTGTCTTACAGCTCTTAGAAGGGCCTCTTTAGTTGATACTTTGGTCAGTCTGATGACTGCATGTCGTGACGTCTTCCTGTTTGCATTGAATCTCCCAGGGGTCCTCTGAGCTTCTTGAACTTGTATATCAAGATTTTGAGCAAGGCCTGGGAAATTTTCCTCTATTATATCTTCAAACAGCTTGTCCAACCCTTGAGTGTTGTCTTCTTCCCCTTCTGGTAAGCCTATGACCCTCACATTAGGTTTCTTCACATAATCCCACAGCTCTTGTAGGCTTTTCTCTTTTCTCTTGTTTCTCTGCTCTATTTCTGTGACTGATTTATTTAATTGGAGGGTGTTAACTTCAAGCTCTGAGATTCTTTCTTATGTTTGATCTACCCTATTCTTGAGACTTTCCACTGTATTTTGTAGTTCCTTGAATTGATTCTTCACTTCCAGGAGTTCGGTTACACTTTTCTTCATTGTGTCTATTTCTTTTCCCATATCCTGGAGACTTTTTGTGGTTTCTTTGTGTTGGTTATTGAGTTGTTGTTGCAGCTCAGTGAGTGTTCTTATGATCCACATACAAAATTCCTCTTCTGTCATATTGGTTGCCTGATTTTGGTTGGTGTCCGTTTCTAGGGGGCTGGTGCTCCTCTTTGGGGGTGTGTTTTCCGTTTGGTTCTTCATATTTCCTGAGTTCTTTCGCTGATTTCTTCCCATGTCAATCAGTTGTTTTTTCTTACCTTAAGTTATTGTTTGGGTATTCACACACCTTGTTTAGTTTCTGAGGCGTTAGGTGGTGTCTGTGGGTGAAATTGGACCACTCCCTGTATATTGAGTCAGTGGGTGTCGGGGAAAGGCTGTGCAATATGCCATCCCTGTCAGTAGGTGGCGTTTGCTTGGAGGAACAGGCTATGTTGATTTTGTGTCCTGTTAACAGCTCTTGTTCTGGGCGGAGCTGGGTTGGGAAAGCCTGCCCTCAGGCAGTTAGCAGGGGTCAAAGTTCTGTTCTCTGCTTCCAGGAAAAGCTGTCAGGGCGGTTCTCGAATGGTCCTGCTCAGCCAGAAAGTCTGGGTGTGGAGGTGGGGCTGTCTGAGACCCGCAGTCTGGAGCAGGCCTTGCTTCTTTCCACCCTCCCCAACTCCGCAGCTACTCCTGGGCCTCTGCCAGCAGGCCAGACCACAAGCCACCAGGCCTCCCCGGACTGTGATGCTGATGGGGAGGTTCCCTGCACAGGAACACCACCTGGGTTGGGCGCACGGCCTCCTCCTGGGAGGAGGGTTGCCCTCTAGGACGCCAATCCGCCCCTGGAGGCACACACACCTCAGTAGGCTGTTCATGTATAACCCTTCTGTTCCCCGGGCAATGCTAGCCCTCGGTGCAGGGGATCTGGTCTGCAGGTCCGACCTCTGGGTCCCAGAGTTCAAACTGTATCCCCACCAGGGAGAGGATTTCCGGTCCCAATTCACCCACAGGGAGCCCAAGCTGGGTCTATGTCTCTCAGCCTCTGAGTCAGCACCGTTCTCCTGGGAACACCGTGCCAGCAGCACCTGGTAGGGCTCGCGGGTAGGGAGCTCACAGTCTGAGTTCCCTTGAGTCAGCTGTAGGGTCCCAAAAGAGAAGGTCCCGTTCCCTGGAGGTGCCTCTGGCTGGTGGCTGTATTGTCTCTCTGGGCAGCCGCGGGTAGGGTCGGCGGAGGGGAGGATTGGGCAACATGGTGCCTGCTGCGCGGCTCGGGCTGTGCACACGGAGGTGCCCGGAGGAAGTTGGGAATCTGGTGCCACGTCTGCTGCAGGCTCACCGCTGGCTGGCGGCGGCGGTCTCTGGGCTAGTGTCCGCAGGTCTCTCCACCCACTGGGGAGCCCACCAGCAGTCCCAAATGCAGGGTGGGGAAACAGCAGATCCACCTACCCTTGCCGCTGGTCTCCGGGCTGCTTCGGTGGTCTCAGCCTCCAGTTCTCCTCCATAGCCTCCTCTTGAGGAGTCTCCCGGGTTCTCAGGTACCCCTCCTTCCGGCCCTTGTCCGCTGTATGCTCGTCTTCTTGCTTCTTTCCTCTAATTTCTGCTAGAATCTGTCTTTTCTGCAGAGACACTCTGTCTGACGGTGTTATTCGTCCGCCATCTTGCTCCACCCCCCTCAATGATTATGTTATATATATTTGTTAAATTTTTCATTAGTCTTGACACCTAAGATTTGTGCAATTTATTGTATGTACATTACACCTCAACAAAACACCATTAACTGGCCAGGCGTGGTGGCTCATGCCTGTAATCCTAGCACTCTGGGAGGCCGAGGCAGGCGGATTGCTCGAGGTCAGGAGTTCGAAACCAGCCTGAGCAAGAGAGATACCCCGTCTCTACTATAAATAGAAAGCAATTAATTGGCCAACTAATATATATAGAAAAAATTAGCCAGGCATGGTGGTGCATGCCTGTAGTCCCAGCTACTTGGGAGGCTGAGGCAGGAGGATCGCTTGAGCCCAGGAGTTTGAGGTTGCTGTGAGCTAGGCTGATGCCACAGCACTCACTCTAGTTTGGGCAACAAAGCAAGACTCTGTCTCAAAAAACAAAAAAAAACCCACCATTAACCTAAAATTGTTTTAAAAAAGAAGAAAAAGTCCCCCTACCTATCTGTGGTTGCTTTCACTTTCTAGGAGAAGAACATGTTTGCTCTGGGATTGAAAGGAGAATCAATGAGAGCTGAATTGCTCCTGTATGAAAAGGCAACAGAATCTGGGATCTTTTGGTGCAGCTACTTTCATACTAAAGGAAGGATGTCCCCTTGATGCTGAAGTGTACAAGAGCCCTACTTGGCTGCCACTTTGGTGAGTGACGCTTTTCAAAGGCCTTTCATCTCTTCTCTTTTGTTTGGTCTTTAAGACAGTGAATGTTGATATGGCACCAGAGTCTTTCTGTCAAAATATCCAGCCAGGGCAGTCATCTCAGCTTGGGGCAGGAGTGCCAGCCACAGGGAAGCTTTGAGAAATTGGAACATGAGACAGAAATGTGCTAGTGATGAGCCTGGGGTCAGAAGACCTATTCCAGGAAGTTCCTGAACCCTCAGGGGAGCAGAGGGATGGGTATGCCCAGGAAAGGGCCCCTGATGTTCTGAACTGGGTGAGCTGTGAGCTGGCCAAGTTGTAAACACGGGCTTAGGGATAAGACAAAGCTCAGCTCAAGTCCTGGCATGGCCACCTAGCAGCTTATGTGACCCTGAGCAAGAGAGTTAACCCCTCAGAGTCTTGCGTCCCTCCTCTGTGAAATAGTCCTAGTCCTTACCTCGCAGGAGCAGAAGGAGTAAAGGAGACTATATTGGTCTGCTCCAGCTGCTGTAACAAAGCACCACAGACTGGATGGCCTAAACCACAGACATTTATTGCCTTCCAGTTCTGGAGGTGAATTGTCTGAGAGATCAAAGTGTGGGCAGGGTTGGTTCCTTTGGAGGCCTCTCTCTTTGGCTTATTATTGCCGTCCTCTCCCTGTGTCTTCACATGGTCATCCCTCTGTGTGTGACTGTGTCCTCATCTCCTCTTCTTATATGCACACCAGTCAGATTGGATTAGTGCCTACCTAAATGACCTAATTTAACCTGAATCACCTCTTTAAAGGCCCCATCTCCAAATACAGTCACCTTCTGAGGTCCTAGGGCTTAGGACCCCAACATATGAATTTTGGGGACACAAGTCAGTCCTTAACAGATGTCATCCCAGGGTCTGACAAGCAGGACCTCACCAAATGTATACAGAGTCTCTCATGGTCTTTTCCTGTTGCCCTAGAATGAATGACTAGAGGACAAAGATGGGAAATGCCCACTTTGTGCAGGAGCCAGGGCAGTAGGAAGCAGACACTGCCTGCAGGGCAGATCGTATAAATCTTTTGCTTTATAAAAAAGAGGAAAGTGCTCCACAGTGAGCAGATGCACTTAGCACAGTTCATCCAAGCATGCCTTAGAGCCACTGCATTTGCCCTCAGCTGCTTTCAGGCACCAGCAGCCAGAAGGGCTTGACCAAAACAGGCCTTCAGTGTGGGAAGGCACTCCTGGGGTCCCCACGGCAGAACAGGATTATCCCTTCACTTGTTCTAGGGGTTGAGCTCAAAACTGGAGGAAACAAGGCTTGAGGAGCTCCGGGTCTCATAGGGAAGCCAGAGAGCAGTAAGCACAGTTGAAATGAGTGCTGAGAGCGACAGCGGTGAGGCCTGCAGGTGGCAACAGTGGGCATTCCTCCCATGTCCTGGGAAACCCTGCAGATACAAGCTCTGCTTGTGCCTCTGCCCTGGGGCTGGAACAGTTTCGCTCATCCTGCAGCCTGGGAAATCCCAGCGTTCCCTAGCAACAAGATCCATCTGGAGCTGTTGCTAGGGAAACCCTGGGATTTCTATAGCTCCCCAGGGCACACTGAACATCTCTGCTCCCACAACTGAATATATCTGGTGTCAGCAGAAGAGGGGGAAGGGAGCTGATCATCTACTGCCAATGGGGGGCAAAGCTGGTTTTTCTGAATCTCATTAGTTGCACAAACAGAGGTAAATAGGTAAATAGGTCATCAGGGGCATGGCCTTCCTCACACAGAAGCCTCCAGGAAATGGCTGGTCAATTTGGAGTTGTATATTCCACTGGGCTCCCACAGCGCCTGCTGCCCCTGGGACAGAAATCACCAGACCACACTGTATCTCTGTATCTGTATGTCCTCCCACCCCTTTGGTCATGGGCTGCTCTGTCCCCAATGCCCAGCACAGGGCAGGGCTTCGAAATTTTCTCCTGATTTTCTGGGGGAAGCCTGTGGGTCCCTTCTCAGAATAATGTTTTTGAATGAAAGAAAATAGGCAGGAATACAAAAGAAAGAAATTTTACCGAAATACAGTTATCAAAATATTTCTAAAATCATAATTATGATACCATAAAATATATGTGCATCTTCATTAATGTGTTAAATAATGAAATCAAGTGGCAGGTCTAATAACTATTGTAATTTGGAAGTAGTGACAAGTGTAAAGGATATTTGGAGAGAGCTGCTGCCACAGTTAATGTGATGTGAAAGTATCAGAGATTTCTCTTGGTCACAAAGTGACAAGTACTGCTAATCTTGTGATTGGTTGCCTGCATTCATTACCTGTAATACTAAATTTCAGTTAGAGGTTAGTGAAAACAAAAATGTATTCTTCCACCATCTAATTGCACAGACCCCAGAATTTCTGGAGATTGTGAAACTCCAGCTTTGGACATTGCACAGTGCATGAATGAATGAATTCATGCCCGAAGGCCTCAGGCGAGTGAGTGTTTCAGCAAAAGGAAGGGAGGTTTTGTTTCTCATAGTCGGTCACCCTGCTCCTGGTGACCTCTTCCTTTAAGAGTGGAGGAATTGAGGCAAATGATGTTGGGACAACTAGATATCCTTAAACAAAAGAATGAAGTTGGACCTCATTTTACAGTATATACAAAAAATTAACTCAAAATTGATCAGAGTCCTAAACAAAAGTGCTAAAACTATAAAATGCCTACAGGAAAACGGGAAAAGCTTTATGACATTGGATGTGGCAATGCTTTTTTAGATACAACACCAAAAATACAGGCAACAAAAGAACAAATAGACAAATGGGACTACATCAAAATTTAAAACGTCTGCGCATCAAAGGAACAATCAGCAGTGTGAGAGGCAACCCATGGAATAGGAGACAATATTTGCAATTCATGTATCTGATAAGGGGTCATTATCTAGAATGTATAAAGAACTTTCACAACTGAACAACAGCAACAGCGAAAACAAACAATAAGATTAAAAAATGGGCAAATGACTCAAATGGATGTTTTTCCGAAGAAGATATACAAATGACTAAAAAAAAAAAAGATGCTCAACATCACCAATTAGTAGGGAAATGCAAATCAACACTACTATGAGATGCCACCTCACACACATTAGGATGACTACTATCCAAAAACCAGAAAATAACAAGTGTTGATGGGGATGTGGAGACATTGGAATCCTTGTGCACTGTTGGTGCCAATGTAAAAGAGTGCAGCCACTGTGGAAAACAGTATGAAGGTTCCCTATGTTCACAGCATCCTTCCTAAGAGCCAAGAGGTGGAAACAACACAACTGTTCATCCGTAGATGAATTGATAAGCAAAATGTGGTCCATACATACAATAGAGTATGACTCAGCCTTAAAAAGGAGGGAATTCTGACACAGGTTACAACGTGGGTGAACCTGGAGGACGTCATGCTCAGTGAAATGAGCCAGTCACAAAAGGACTAATATTATGATTCCACTGATATGAGGTCCCTAGGGTAGTCAAATCCATAAAGATAGAAGAAGAGTGGGTGTCAGGGGCTGGGGAGGGGCACAGGGAGTTGGTGTTCCGTGAGGGCAGAGTTTGGGTTTGGGAAGATGAACAAGTTCTGTGGCTGGACAGTGGGGATGGCTGTACAGCAATGTGAATGTGCTTAATGTACCGCTGAACTGTGTACTTAAAAACAATTAGCATGGTATATTTTATGAGATGTGTATTTTACCACAATTAAAAGCAAAAGAGGGGGGGGCGGAGCAAGATGGCGGACGAATAACACCGCCAGACAGAGTGTCTCTGCAGTAAAGACAGATTCTAGCAGAAATTAGAGGAAAGAAGCAAGAAGACGAGCATACAGCGGACAAGGGCCGGAAGGAGGGGTACCTGAGACCCTGGGAGACTCCATGGGAGGAGGCTGCGGAGGAGAACTGGAGGCTGAGACCACCGGAGCAGCCCGGAGACCAGCGGCAAGGGTAGGTGGATCTGCTGTTTCCCCTCCCCTGCATTCGGGACTGCTGGTGGACTCCCCAGCGGGTGGAGAGACCTGCGGACACCAGCCCAGAGACTGCCGCCACCTGCCAACGGTGAGCCTGTAGCAGACATGGCACCAGGTTACCAACTTCCTCCGGGCACCTCCGTGTGCACGGACCCCAGTCGCGCGGCAGGCGCCATTTTGCCTCCTCCTTCCCTCTGCCGAACCTACCCGCGGCTGCCCAGAGAGACAATACAGTCACCAGCCAGAGGCACCTCCAGGGAACGGGACCTTCCCGTTTGGGACCCTACACCTGACTTAGGGGAACTCAGTCTGTGAGCTCCCTACCCGCCCGCCCTCCAGGTGCTGCTGGCACCGTGTTCCCGGAAGAACGGTGCCGATTCAGAGACTGAGAGAATAGACCCAGCTTGGGCTGCCTGTGGGTGTATTGGGACCAGAAATCCTCTCCCTGGTGGGGATACAGTTTGAACTCTGGGACCCAGAGGTCGGACCTGCAGACCAGATCCCCTGCACCGAGGGGTAGCATTGCCGGGGGCACAGAAGGGTTATACGTGAACAGCCTACTGAGGTGTGTGTGCCTCCAGGGGCAGATTGGCATCCTAGAGGGCAACCCTCCTCCCAGGAGGAGGCCGTGCACCCAACCCAGGTGGCGTTCCTGTGCAGGGAACCTCCCCGCCGGCATCACAGTCTGGGGAGGCCTGGTGGCTTGTGGTCTGGCCTGCTGGCAGAGGCCCAGGAGTAGCTGCGGAGTTCGGGAGGGTGGAAAGAAGCAATGCCCGCTCCAGACAGCGGGTCTCAGACAGCCCCACCCCCACACACAGACTTTCTGGCTGAGTGGGACCATTCCAGCCCCGCCCTGACAACTTTCCCTGGAAGCAGAGAACAGAACTTTGACCCCTGCTAACGGCCTGAGGGCAGGCTTTCCCAACCCAGCTCCGCCCAGAACAAGAGCTGTTAACAGCACACAAAATCAACAGTATAGCCTGTTCCTCCAAGAAAACGCCACCTACTGACAGGGACGGCATCTTGCATAGCCTTTCCACGGCACCCACTGACTCAATATACAGGGAGTGGTCCAATTTCACCCACAGACACCACCTAACGCCTCAGAAATTAAACAAGGTGTGTAAATACCCAAACAATAACCTAAGGAAAGAAACAACAACTGATCGACATGGGAAGAAATCGGCGAAAGAACTCAGGAAATATGAAGAACCAAACGGAAAACACACCCCCAAAGAGGAGCACCAGCCCCCTAGAAATGGACAGCAACCCAAATCAGGCAACCAATATGACAGAAGAGGAATTTTGTATGTGGATCATAAGAACACTCACCGAGCTGCAACAACAACTCAATAACCAACACAAAGAAACCACAAAAAGTCTCCAGGATATGGGAAAAGAAATAGACACAATGAAGAAAAGTGTAACCGAACTCCTGGAAATGAAGAATCAATTCAAGGAACTACAAAATACAGTGGAAAGTCTAAAGAACAGGGTAGAAGAAACAGAAGAAAGAATCTCAGAGCTTGAAGATAACACCCTCCAATTAAATAAATCAGTCACAGAAATAGAGCAGAGAAACAAGAGAAAAGAGCAAAGCCTACAAGAGCTGTGGGATTATGTGAAGAAACCTAATGTGAGGGTCATAGTGTTACAAGAAGGGGAAGAAGACAACACTCAAGGGTTGGAAAAGCTGTTTGAAGATATAATAGAGGAAAATTTCCCAGGCCTTGCTCAAAATCTTGATATACAAGTTCAAGAAGCTCAGAGGACCCTTGGGAGATTCAATGCAAACAGGAAGACGTCACGACATGCAGTCATCAGACTGACCAAAATATCAACTAAAGAGGCCATTCTAAGAGCTGTAAGACAAAAGAAGCAAGTAACATATAAGGGAAAGCCAATTAGAATAACATCAGACTTCTCTAATGAGACTTTACAAGCAAGGAGAGACTGGGGCCCCATTCTCACTCTTTTGTTTGTTTGTTTGTTTGTTTTTCTCATTAAACTTTGTTTTAATGGGTCTCAAAATTCTGTGACAGATTTTTGGTCAAGTTGTTTCCATTAAAAAGTACTGATTTTAAAAACTAATAACTTAAAACTGCCACACAAAAAGAAACAAAAGTGGTCCACAAAACATTCTCCTTTCCTTCTGAAGGTTTTACGATGCATTGTTATTAACAACCAGTCTTTTACTATTAAACTTAAATGGCCAATTGAAACAAAGAGTTCTGAGACCGTTCTTCCACCACTGATTAAGAGTGGGGTGGCAGGTATTAGGGATAATATTCATTTAGCCTTCTGAGCTTTCTGGGCAGATTTGGTGACCTTGCCAGCTCCAGCAGCCTTCTTGTCCACTGCTGTGATGACACCCACAGCAACTGTCTGTCTCATATCACGAACAGCAAAACGACCCAGAGGAGGATAGTCTGAGAAGCTCTCGACACACATGGGCTTGCCAGGGACCATATCGATGATGGCAGCATCACCAGACTTCAAAAATTTAGGACCATCCTCCAACTTCTTTCCAGAGCGGCGATCAATCTTTTCCTTCAGCTCAGGAAACTTGCAGGCAATGTGAGCAGTGTGACAATCCAGTACAGGAGCATAGCCAGCGCTAATTTGGCCTGGATGGTTCAGGATAATCACCTGAGCAGTGAAGCCTGCTGCTTCCATTGGCGGGTCATTTTTGCTGTCACCAGCAACGTTGCCACGACGAACATCTTTGACAGACACATTCTTGACGTTGAAACCCACGTTGTCCCCTGGAAGAGCCTCACTCAAAGCTTCATGGTGCATTTCAACGGACTTTACTTCAGTTGTAACATTGACTGGAGCAAAGGTGACCACCATGCCAGGTTTGAGAACACCAGTCTCCACTCGGCCCACAGGGACAGTGCCAATACCACCAATTTTGTAGACATCCTGGAGAGGCAGACGCAAGGGCTTATCAGTTGGACGAGTTGGTGGCAGGATGCAATCCAGAGCTTCAAGCAGTGTGGTTCCACTGGCATTGCCATCTTTACGGGTGACTTTCCATCCCTTGAACCAAGGCATGTTAGCACTTGGCTCCAACATGTTGTCACCATTCCAGCCAGAAATTGGCACAAATGCTACTGTGTCAGGGTTGTAGCCAATTTTCTTAATGTAAGTGCTGACTTCTTTAACAATTTCCTCGTATCTCTTCTGGCTATAGGGTGGCTCAGTGGAATCCATTTTGTTAACACCAACAATTAGTTGTTTCACACCTAGTGTGTAAGCCAGAAGGGCATGCTCACGGGTCTGCCCATTCTTTGAGATACCAGCTTCAAATTCACCAACACCAGCAGCAACAATCAGGACAGCACAGTCAGCCTGAGATGTGCCTGTAATCATGTTTTTTATAAAGTCTCTGTGTCCTGGGGCATCAATAATAGTCACATAATATTTGCTGGTCTCAAATTTCCACAGGGAGATATCAATGGTGATACCACGCTCACGCTCAGCTTTCAGTTTATCCAAAACCCAGGCATACTTGAAGGAGCCCTTTCCCATTTCAGCGGCCTCCTTCTCAAATTTTTCGATGGTTCTTTTGTCGATCCCACCACATTTGTAGATCAGATGGCCAGTAGTGGTGGACTTGACCGAATCTACGTGTCCGATGACGACGATGTTGATGTGGGTCTTTTGCTTCCCCGTTTTGGCTTTTATGGGTGGTTTTCACGGCACCTGTGTTCTGGCGGCAAACCCATTGCGAAAAAGCCATTCTCACTCTTTTGAAACAAAACAATGCCCAGCCTAGAATATTATTCCCTGCAAAACTAAGCTTCATATATGAAAGAGAAATAAAAACATTCTCAGACAAGCAAAGGCTCAGAGAATTCACCAAGACAAGACCAGCCCTACAAGAAATACTTAAAACAGCGTTACGCACAGAACATCATAATAATAATCCACGAATATAAAAACAACCAAAACCCAAAGATATTAAAGGCCAGATATTACAATGGCTCAAGACAGAAATCATAGCCACAACATGCAACCCAACAGAATGAACAGTAATCTACCTTACCTATCAGTTCTCTCAATAAATGTGAATAGCTTAAACTCTCCACTCAAGAGACATAGGCTGGCTGAATGGATAAGAAAATGCAGGCCAAATATATGCTGTTTTCAGGAAACACATCTAACCTGCAAGGATGCATATAGACTAAAAATAAAAGGATGAAGATCAATATTCCTAGCAAATAGAAGCCAAAAGAAGGCTGAGGTGGCAGTTCTAATTTCAGACGATTTAGTTTTTTTTTTTTTTGAGACAGAGTCTCGCTTTGTTGCACAGGCTAGAGTGAGTGCCGTGGCGTCAGCCTAGCTCACAGCAACCTCAAACTCCTGGGCTCAAGCAATCCTGCTGCCTCAGCCTCCCGAGTAGCTGGGACTACAGGCATGCGCCACCATGCCCGGCTAATTTTATATATATATTAGTTGGCCAATTAATTTCTTTCTATTTTATAGTAGAGACGGGGTCTTGCTCTTGCTCAGGCTGGTTTCAAACTCTTGACCTCGAGCAATCCGCCCGCCTCAGCCTCCCAGAGTGCTAGGATTACAGGCGTGAGCCACCGCGCCCAGCCGATTTAGTTCTTAAACCAACAAAAGTAGTGAAAGACAAAGAGGGTTATTATATAATGGTGAAGGGTACAGTCCAATAAGAAGAGATAACAATTTTAATTATATATGCACCCAACTTAGGTGGACCCAGATTCATAAAGCAAACCTTACTGGAGCTAAGCAAATGGATTAATAGCAACCCCATAATCACCGGACATTTCAACACCCCACTGATGGCACGAGACAGATCCTCCAAACAGAAAATTAATAAAGAAATAATTGACTTAAACAAAACTCTAGAACAATTGGGTCTGACTGACATTTACAGAACATTCTACCCAAAATCCACTGAATATACGTTCTTCTCATCAGCTCACGGGACATTCTCTAAGATTGACCATATCCTAGGACACAAAGTAAATCTCAAGAAATTTAAAAAAATAGAAATCATACCATGTACCTTCTCAGATTACAGTGGAATAAAACTAGAAGTCAACACTAACAGAAACTCACATTTCTACACAAAAACGTGGAAATTAAACAACCTCCTACTAAATGATTACTTCATAAATGAAGATCAAGACGGAAATAAAAATAATTCTATGAAGAAAACGACAATGGAGAGACAAGTTATCAACTCCTCTGGGACACAGCTAAAGCAGTTCTGATAGGAAAGTTTATATCCATAAATGCCTATAACCAAAAGACAAGAAGATCACAAATAGACAATCTAATGAAACGACTCAAAGAGCTGGAAAGAGAAGAACAGACCAACCCCAAACCCAGCAGAAGAAGTGAAATCAACAAGATCAAATCAGAACTAAACGAAATTGAAAACAGGGAAGCTATTCAGGAGATTAATAAAACAAAAAGTTGGTGCTTTGAAAAAATAAACAAAATTGACACACCATTGGCTAATCTAACGAAAAGCAGAAAAGAGAAATCTCTAATAAGCTCCATCAGGAACAAAAAAAGAGATATCACAACTGATCCCAAAGAGATACAAGATACAATTTATGAATACTACAAAAACCATTACGCACACAAACTGGAAAATGTGGAGGAAATGGACAAATTTCTAGAAACACACAGCCTCCCTAGGCTCAACCAGGAAGAAATAGATTCCCTGAACAGACCAATCTCAACAGCTGAAATAGAAACAGCAATTAAAAATCTCCCTAAAAAGAAAAGTGCCGGTCCAGATGGCTTTACACCTGAATTTTACCATACTTACAAAGAAGAACTAGTACCTATCTTGCAGAAACTATTCCACAACATCGAGAAGAACGGAAACCTCCCCGACACCTTTTATGAAGCGAATATTACTCTGATACCAAAACCAGGAAAGGATGCAACAAAAAAAGAAAACTACAGACCAATATCCCTAATTAATATAGATGCAAAAATTTTCAACAAAATCTTAGCTAACCGAATCCAGACAATTATCAAAAAAATAATTCACCACGACCAAGTGGGCTTCATCCCAGGGATGCAGGGATGGTTCAACATACGTAAATCTATAAATGCAATTCACCACATAAACAGAAGCAAAAACTAAGACCACATGATTCTTTCAATAGATGCAGAAAAAGCTTTTGACAAAATTCAACACCCTTTCATGATACGAACACTTAAGAAAATAGGCATAGAAGGGACATACCTAAAAATGATACAAGCCATCTATGACAGACCCATAGCCAACATCATACTGAATGGGGAAAAATTGAAATCATTCCCACTTAGAACTGGAACCAGACAAGGCTGCCCACTATCTCCACTTCTGTTCAACATGGTACTGGAAGTCTTGGCTACAGCAATCAGATAGGAAAATGGAATCAAAGGTATCCAAATAGGGGCAGAAGAGATCAAACTTTCACTGTTTGCTGATGATATGATATTGTATCTAGAAAACCCCAAGGATTCAACCAAGAAACTCCTGGAACTGATCAATGAATTTAGTAAAGTCTCAGGATACAAAATCAATACACAGAAATCAGAGGCATTCATATACGCCCACAACAATCTAATTGAGAACCAAATCAAAGACTCAATTCCCGTCACAATAGCAACAAAGAAATTAAAGTACCTAGGAATATACTTAACCAAGGACGTAAAAGACCTCTACAGGGAGAACTACGAAACACTGAGGAAGGAAATAGCAGAGGATGTAAACAGATGGAAATCCATACCATGCTCGTGGATCGGCAGACTCAATATCATCAAAATGTCTATACTACCCAAACTGATCTACAGATTCAATGCAATACCTATTAAAATCCCATCAGCATTCCTCACAGATATAGAAAAAATAATTTTACGCTTCGTATGGAACCAAAGAAGACCCTGAATATCAAGAGCAATTCTAGGCAACAAAAACAAAATGGGAGGCATTAATATGCCAGATAACAAACTATACTACAAAGCTGTAGTAATTAAAACAATATGGTATTGGCACAAAAACAGGAATATTGACCAGTGGAACAGATGTGAGAATCCTGATATAAAACCTTCCTCATATAGCCATCTCATCTTTGACAAAGCAGACAAAAACATACGCTGGGGAAAAGAATCTCTCTTCAATAAATGGTGCTGGGAAAACTGGATAGCCACCTGTAGAAGGCTAAAACAGGACCCACACCTTTCACCTCTCACAAAAACCAACTCACGCTGGATAACAGACTTAAACCTAAGATATGAAACTATTAGAACTCTAGAGGAAAAAGTTGGAAACACTCTCCTAGACATCGGCCTGGGCAAAGAGTTTATGAAGAAGTCCCCAAAGGCAATCACAGCAGCAACAAAAATAAATAAATGGGACATGATCAAGCTACAAAGCTTCTGCACAGCCAAAGAAATAGTCATGAAAGTAAACAGACAACCTACAGAATGGGAGAAAATTTTTGCATCCTATGCATCCGATAAGGGACTGATAACTAGAATATACTTAGAACTCACGAAAATTAGGAAGAAAAAATCAAATAACCCCATTAAAAAGTGGGCAAAAGACTTGAACAGAAATTTTTCTAAAGAAGACAGAAGAATGGCCAACAAACATATGAAGAAATGCTCAACATCTCTAATCATCAGGGAAATGCAAATCAAAACCACAATGAGATATCAGTTAACCCCAGTGAGAATGGCCTTTATCAAAAAATCTCCAAACAATAAATGCTGGCGTGGTTGTGGAGAGAGAGGAACACTCCTACACTGCTGGTGGGACTGCAAACTAGTTCAACCTCTGTGGAAAGCAATATGGAGATACCTTAAAGCGATACAACTGAATCTACCATTTGATCCAGCAATCCCATTGCTGGGCATCTACCCAAATGATCCAGTGACACTCTACAAAAAAGACACCTGCACTCGAATGTTTATAGCAGCACAATTCATAATTGCAAGGCTGTGGAAACAGCCCAAGTGCCCATCAATCCAAGAATGGATTAATAAAATGTGGTATATGTATACCATGGAGTACTATTCAGCTCTAAGAAACAATGGTGATATAGCACATCTTATATTTTCCTGGTTAGAGCTGGAACCCATACTACTAAGTGAAGTATCTCAAGAATGGAAAAACAAGCACCAGATATATTCTCCAGAAAACTGGTATTAACTGACTAGCACCTAAGTGGACACATAGGTACTACAGTAATAGGGTATTGGGCAGGTGGGAGGGGGGAGGGGGGAGGGGGGTGGGTATATACATACATAATGAGTGAGATGTGCACCATCTGGGGGATGGTCATGATGGAGACTCAGACTTTTGGGGGGAGGGGGGAAATGGGCATTTATTGAAACCTTAAAATCTGTACCCCCATAATATGTCGAAATAAAAAAAAAAGGAAATAAAATAGTATACCTCTACACCAGTGTCTAGAATAAAAAAAAAAGCAAAAGAGATGAGGAAAGGAGCAGCAGCCTCGTGGCTTCAAAATGCTGCTCATGAGTCCTGGCAGTGGCCTGGCAGGTAACAGCCTCCCTTCATGGTCCTGCAAACCAAGGATGAGCAAGCTGGTACTGGGGACAAATGGCCCCAACTCCCACACTGCCTTGTGTGCTATGGGGGAATGACTGTGGGGCCTGGGGATCTGCCAATGGCTCTTAGCTCCAGGCATGCTGGCTTTCTTTCTTTCTAGCATTGCAGGTCCTTCAGGTTGGCCTGAGACCCAATCAGACTTAGGGGCTTCTTAGTCAAGCACCTGGGGGAGTGGAGGAGAGGAGGCATTGCCCCCAAATCCCATGGTAGAGTCATCAGAGGGGATGGGGATTTGGTAAGCCTGAGCCCTTGAACAAGGTGAGCCTGACAGGCCACAGAAACTCAAGGGCAGAGAGGCAGTGTTTATAGAGACTCCAGCACGGCAGGTAGGAGTTTTGCTTGAGGGGTAGGGCAACCCCAGGCTTCAGAGTTCAGCCAAGCAGGGAGAATGGCAGGAGGCCAGGCTGGAGAGGAGACCAAAGTCCCCACCGTGCAGGACCCTGTGGTCCATGGAAAGGGGTTTGGACTTTATTCTAAGGACAGTGGGCCACTGACAGGTTTAAGCAGGGGAGAAATGTGACCTAATGTCTTTTTAAGAAGATCCTTCTGATGCCTATGCAGACAGCAACAAGATGCCGACTGCACCGGGAGGGCTCCAGGACATCCCCCGCCTCAGGGTCAGCCCAGAGCAGCCAGTGTCTGGCCTAGTGGCCTATCTGTGGATCTGCTCAGAGATGGTGGCTTCAGAGGCCCGGGCCTGCTGTCCCTTTCCCTTGTTGGCTGTGGTCCTGGATGTAGAAGTTGGGCCTCTGGCTCCAGGCATCAATTTCAAACTATTAAATTAGTGAGGGAAAGGGGCCCCTGGTGGCCTTGGGGAGCTGGGGACAGCCAGAAGAGGCAATCAGGCTGCTAAAAGTGGGGAGGTGACAGAGGTAGATAAAAACTTTGCCACTAAGCTGGCCTCACCCTCAGAAAGAGGCTTCCTCTTTCCCAGGACTGTTGCCTCTTGTATCTTCCCAGGCTTCCTTGCCGGGAACCCTGCTTCCTACCTCCGCCACTGCCAGCCCGAATCATGATGCAAATTACGCATTTCTAGGGATATTTGTGAGGTCTAGTGACTTTGACTTTTGTCCAGCATCAATGTCACATTCTACAGAGTTATCCGATGTGAATGTGACTGAAAACTATCCACTGTATTTATCAGGACTGATGCCCTCCTTTCCCACACACCCTCCTCTTCCCTCCTTCCTCCCTCCCCACCGTCACAGAACACGCAGGGACACACACATCATTTCACAAGTGGTTGATTTTATTTTCATCGCCACGGTGTACCCGGTTAGTGAAAAATTCTTCCTCCACATGGTTGGCCATGTCCCAGCAGCCAGACTTCCGGAGACTTCGCAGATAGGTCTGAGGTCGTTGGCCTCACTCCGAAGTTACCGACTGCTGAGGGTGACACTTGAGGTGGTGGAGCTCCCCCCGCTCTCTGGGGCCTGCTCTGGCTCATTTTGACTGAGCTCCTCGTTCAGCCGGTGACTAGGGTCGAACAGTGTTGGCCCTCTCCCCTCCTTGGGTTTAATCGAAGGGGTGGTCGTTTTGGGAGAAGCCTTTCTCCTCAAAGTCCCTCGAAGGGGTTCTTTTGCCTTCCTGGTTACCTTGGGCACCTGCAAGGACAACAGGGAGATCACAGAAGAGCAATGGTTTGGGGGAAGAGGGTGGAGGGGGTGGGAGCATGGGAAGGGGTGCGGGCTGAGGGGGGTTTGTGCCAGGCGAGGGCAGGGGAGGAGTCTGGGGGGGAGGACTCGACGGGAAGGCGGGGAGGGGCTTGGGTGGGTCGCTCGCCTTGAAGCTGCCTCTGGACCTGGGTTGACGAGGGGCCTTCCTCTTCTTCCCCACTTTGACGTTTGTGGTTTGTTGTTTAATGCCTGTGCCACGGGAGGTTTGTGGTTTCCTGGTCATCCTCACTTGTGATTTCCCAGTCATCTTTGCTATGTCAGCGCTTCCCAGGGGTCTACCCAGGCCGCTTGGCTTCCCTATATATACTCTCCCCAGGATAGGGTCTGGTCACGCCCCTGAGCTTTTGTTTGGTCACCGAGCCACTACCCAGCCAATGGGAGCCCTGGGGAACCTTAGACATCACAAAGCACCATCCTGACACAATCCCATCACGGGGTTGGGGGGGGGGGAATGTCAAGATGCAACTTAGATATCTCTCAATGCACCATCCTGATACTCCAGGAGAGAGGATGCTGGGGGCGCCTAGATGCTCTGGTTGGAGAAAGAGAACATTTTTTTTTTTTGAGACAGAGTCTCCCTTTGTTGCTCAGGCTAGAGTGAGTGCCGTGGCGTTAGCCTAGCTCACAGCAACCTCAAACTCCTGGGCTCAAGCAATCCTGCTGCCTCAGCCTCCTGAGTAGCTAGGACTACAGGCATGCACCACCATGCCCAGCTAATTTTTTCTATATATATTAGTAGCCAATTAATTTCTTTCTATTTATAGTAGAGACGGGGTCTCACTCTTGCTTAGGCTGGTTTCGAACTCCTGACCTCAAGCAATCTGCCCGCCTCAGCCTCCCAGAGTGCTAGGATTACAGGCGTGAGCCACTGCGCCTGGCGGAGAGCATTTCTTTAACACCCCTAAAGAGCCTTCCAAACTGACCTGCCACCCTCTTCCTTTCTCCATCTTCGATTCTGGTGGATCACACAGCAGGGAGACTGTGTCTCTTCTAAGTCTTTCCCCACAGCCACCCCATTGACTAGTTCATTCTGTTCTCCCTACTCTTCACCATTACCTAGTTCCACATGTCTTACCTAAAATGTCTCCATGATAATATGGCCATATTAAATCTCTGTAAAAATGTGAATCATTCCACTTCTCGCTTACAGATTTTTCTTATGCCCCTTGAAGACTATCCATTTCTTGGCTACCACCAGGAAACTTCTCCATCCACCTCCTTTTCCCAGTGACTATAGAGGTCCCCCTTGTTTTCTGTTTTCCAGTCTAAAATCACTGCCTTTGGGTAGTCAAGACTTCAGTGAATAAACTCGCTGCCTTGGGTATCCTAGTCTTATTTCAATTCTAGGCATTGTGTTGGTCTCTGTAGGTGTATAGTAAACAAGTCTGGGTTTTATCAGCACAGGGCAGATAAGGCAAATGTTCATGTGCCAGAAGTTGTGATGGATGTTTGCATGTAAAGAAAATACAACCTAAGACTAATGAGTTCATAGTAAGGAGAGGGGAATTTGTTAACATTGTACTTCAGGTTCTGGCACAAGAATGTGAAATGGCACAACCATTTTAAAACACAGTTTTTCAGTTTCTTAAGTGTTTTTTATTTCAAAATATTAAGGGGGTACGAGTGTTTTAATTTACATGGGCTGCTTTTGAAATGTTTGAATAGGTGTGCCCATCACTCAAATGGTGTTCATTGTACCTACCCATTAGGTAGGTTTTTGCCCCTACTCTCCTTTCTCCTCCACCCCCTACTTGATTTCCACTGAGTTTTACTTCCCTCTGTGTACAAATATGCTCATCAGTTAGTTCCAGTTTAATAGTAAGTACATATGATGTTTGTTTTTCCATTCTTGAGATACTTCACTTAGGAGAATGGTCTCCAGTTCCATCCAGATTGTTGCAAAAAACATTAATTCATCTTTCTTATGGCTGAGTTGTACTCCAGGTATACACATACCACATTTTATTAATACACTCATGAGTCGATGGGCGCTTGAATTGATTCCACATCTTTGCAATTGTGAATTGTGCTGCAATAAACATTCAAGAGCATCTGTCTTCTTTTCCTTTGGGTAGATATCCAGCAGTGGGATTGCTGGATCGATAGGTAGATCTACTTTTAGATTTTTGAGGAATCGCCATATTGTTTTCCATAACAGTTGTACTAATTTTCAATTCCACCAACAGTGTATAAGTGTTTCTTTCCTTCTGCATCTATTGTTTTTGGTCTTTTTAATAAAAGCCACTCTAACTGGGGTAAGGTAATATCTCATTGTGGTTTTAGTTTGCATTTCCCTGATGATTCATGATGTTGAACATTTGTTCATATGTTTATCAGCCATTTCTCTATCTTCTTTTGAAAAGCTTCTGTTCATGTCTTTTGCCTAGTGTTTAATAAGGATGTTTGGTTTTTTTCTCGCTGATATGCTTATTTGTAGACTATGGATATTAGCCCTTTATCGGACATATAGTTTGCGAATATTTCCTCCCATTCTGTGGGCTATTTGCTCTGTTGATTGTTTCTGGAGCTGTGCAGAAGCTTTTTAGTTTAATCAAATCCCATTTACTTATTTTTGTTGTTGCCATGATTGCCACTGGGGTCTTAGTCAAAATTTCTTTGCCTAGACCAGTATCTAGAAGAGTTTTTCCTACATTTTCCTCTGGAATACTTGTGGTTTCATGCCTTAGATGTAAGTCTTTTATTTATCTTGAATTAATTTTTGTGAGTGGTGAGAAGTAGGGGTCCTGTTTCATTCTCCTGCGTGTGGCTATCCAATTTTTCCAACCAACTGATCTTCGACAAAACAGACAACAATGTACATTGGGGAAAAGAAGTTTCTTAAAATGTTAGTCATGCCCCTACTGTATGATGCAATCATCCCACTTCTATGTATTTATATGAAACTTTTAAAAGTCAAACTAATCTGTCATGACAGACAGATCAGTGGTTGCTTGGGAATCAGGGTTCGGTAGCAAGAGGGAGGAACTACAGAGGGCTAGAAAGAACCTTTTCGGGGTGATGGATATGTTCACTATCTTGATTGTGGTGTTGGTTTTGTTGATGTATAGATATGTAAAACCTATCAAATTATACACTTTGAGAAGTTTATTGTATGTCAACTATTCCTCAATAAAACTATTTTTAGAAATTATATTCCATGAAAGTTGTTAGAATCAAAATGGAGTCACTAAACATTAAGAAAACCCTGAGAAACAGAGCTAAGAAGGGCCATGAAGAGAGGGTTCTCACCCTTGTGTGCCTGATAACAAAACCATCCTAAAAGAGTCTGCAAAAAGCACAATCATGATGCACAAAGGCCATCACAACCTTAAATAAAAAAGTACTTCTGCAAGGACATCTGCCCAGCAATTGCCTGTCCAACCTCAGACTGGCATCACCCTTGTTATTGGTCTTTATAGCCAAGGATAATTACCTCAAAACAATTATGTAATCCTCCTCATTTTTCCTTTTAAAATCTTTGTCTTCCTTTACCTCCCTGAATATGCACATAGTTTACTATGGCACATGTATTCCATTGTAATACTCTATTCCCAAATTAACACCATTTTCTTTCAGAGAGCCTCTCTTTTTGTTATTTAGGTTGAGAATTCCCCGCTTAAAAAACAAATTTTGAAAGGATAAAGATAAAAGATTTGGGAGGAGAGTATCACTGGAATTATATAGCTAAACTAGAGTATGATGGTGATAAAAATCAAAACTGGCTATTACTCAGTTTTATTATTGTTTTAAAGTTCTCTGTAGGGATTCAACTTCCACTTCTGGGAAGATGAAGTACACATGCTTTCCCCTATTTCTCCAGTGCAACTAAACACCCAGAACATTATATATAAAAATAAGCATAAGAAGGCTCTGAATGGTAGAGAGAAGAGGCAGACTGGCTAGCAACCTTGTAATCCAAGGAACAACAAGGTGGTAAGTTCCCTGGTTTTTCCTTAAGCCTCTTACAGTCCAGAAATGGAGCTAAATAAACCAGCACACAGAAAGGCCAACAGGTACAGGGTCAGGGGTATAGGCCTGTAACAACAGGTACAGGCCTTAACAAAAGCCTGCTCTCTCTCTAACAACAACAACAGCAAAAAAAAAAAAAAAAAAAAAACAAAAAAACAAGAAAAGGGCAAGACAGAAAATTTTTAGACAAGAGCTGCTCCACTCCCACTAAATGCCATCACCATGAAAAAAACCAAAAACCTGTGGCCCCCACCCACACCCAGACCAGCAAAGATCAAGTAGGGAGCCTGGGTTGCCACTCTCACCAGGCTATACCAAGAGCTCCAATTACCCCTTCATTACCACTAGAGTACTGTCAAAGGGGTAGGGAGTAGGGAGGTTGGAATTTCATCCCCAGCAGGCAGTAATGAAGCATTGCCCGCCCACCCCCATGTTGTCTGTACAGCTCATGTGAGGAACCTACACTCCAACCAAAGGTAATGAGTCACCTCTTCATCTCCCAACTAAGATGTCATCAGAGAAGGCTTCTCAAAGAGTGAGAACTTTCACAACTGTCCAGCAATAATGAGGCCATCCTCACACTCCGTGGTCAGTGGAGGCCACATGGAAAACAGTAATGAAGGATACTCACTCCTCCCAGACAAGGAGGTATCAGTAGAGGCTGGGTGGGGTTGGGAGCTCTGGATAAGTACCGCACGCTAACATATTGCACCACTGGAGCTCCAAGGTGGAAATTCTGGCTCTCTACTAGGCCTCTACCTGAAGTTCCATTCACACATGGCAGTAATGAGATAGTGCCCTGCTTCTCTTGCTAGAGCAATGTCAGAGAAAACCAGTGAAAACAGAAGGTTTAAATAAGATCCAGAGTAATATGACATAACAACTGAAATGTCAATGGCTCAACCAAAAATCATTCACAAAGCAAGAAACAGGAAGATCTCAAACTGAATAAAACTATACAGAGATCCAGTTGTTTCACTGTCATTTATTAAAAATACTGTTTTTCTCCACTGTTCTGCAGTTGCACCTTTTTCATAAATCAAGGGTCCATATATAAGCATATCTGTTTCAAGAGTGCGCTATTTCCATTGATCTGCTTGTCAACCACTGCACACATACCACAAACTTAATTACTCTAGCATTTTAATAATTCTCACTCATCTGGTAGAGTATCTAGTTTTATCTTCCTCTATTACTTCAAGACTGTCTTGGCTATGCTTGACCTATTGCATGCCAATTTAAATATTAGAATCATTGGGTTACATTTCACACAGATATCCACATAAACAGACATTCACCCACAAAGCCTTTGGGATTTTTATTTAGATTGCAGTCAATCTGTAGATTAATTAAGGAGAATTAACATGTTTATACAACTGAATCTTCATGTCCATGATCATATTATACTTTATTTTTATTTAGGTGTCTATTAATTTATCTAAACAGTATTTTTATATTTTTCCATACAGTTCTTAAATATTCTTTGACTAGATTTATTCTTCAATATTTAATGTTTTGGTATGATAGGTTACAAGCCACATTTTGCTTACTTTCATTTTCATTGTATACTATTTGTTGCTGCAGAAACAAATTTTACTTTTTGTGTATTGATGTTATACCAAGCAACCTTTACATTCACTTTTTTTTATTGAATAGTTTTACCTTAGTTCTTTGGATTTTCTTCACACACAGTCTAATTATCTGTTAAACATGGACACTGTATTTCTTATTTTATTATTGCTATTTCTTTTATTTTTTCTGCTTCTCATTACTGCACCAGACAGTATTTCCATCAAAATATTGAATAGAAATGGTAATAGGAGGAATCCTTGCCTAATTCCCAGTTTCAAAGCAAAAGCTTTCAACTCTTCCCCATATATGTATGATGTTTGCTATAGGTTTTTCATACATATCCTTCACCTAGTTGACTAACTTTTCTTTTTTTCCATTTTTAACAAGCTTTTTATTTTAGAATAGTGTTGGATTTACAGAAAAATTGCAAAGATAGTACAGAGAGTTCCCACATGGCCCACACTCGGTTTCCCCTATTAATGAATTTTTTACAGCTAATGAACCAATAGTGATAAAATGTTATTAACAAAAGTCCACACTTTCTTTAGATTTCCTTAGTTGTTACTTAATGTCTTTTTTCTGTTCCAGGATCCTATCCAAGATTCTACACAATATTTAGCCATTATGCCTTCTTAGACTCCTCTTGGCTATGACAGTTTCTCAGGCATTCCTTGTTTTGGATGACCTTGACAGTTTTGAGGAGTACTAGTCAGGTATATTGTAGGATGTCCCTCTCTTGGAATTTTGCTGATGATTTTGTCATGATTAGATTGGTATTATGGGTTTGGAAAGGGGAGGACCACAGAGGAAAGTGCTATCCTCATGATATCATATCAAAGATACATACCATCAACAATGACTTATCACTGTTTTTTTTTTTTTTTCAGAATATTACAGGGGTGCAAACGCTTTGGTTACATATACTGCCTTTGCACCGCCCAAGTCAGAGCTACAAACATGCCCATCCCTCAGACAGCACACTACACCCATTAGGTGTGAATTTGCCCATCCGCTCCTTCCCCCTCCCACCTGCCCAACACTTATCACTGTTAATATCAATCTTGATCACCTGGCAGAAGTAGTGTTTTTCAGGTTTCCAAACTGTAAAGTTACTCTTTCCCCCCTTTTCCACACTATACTTTCTTTGGAAGGAAGTCACTGTGCCCAGCCAACACTTAAAAAGTATGGAGTATCAACACAAATGATTTGTAATTCTTCTGCACAGGAGATTTGTCTATTCTCCCCCATTTATTCAGTCATTTATTTATCAGCATGTCTATGCTGATAAATGGATATAAATTTTATACTTTGAGGGAGAGCAGGGGTGGAAAAAATTTTTATACTTTGAGAAATATTTCTTTTTATTGGGAATGTATGTTGATTTTTATTAAACACAATGTATACATTTTTTCACACTGTAATATCTTTAATTAAGTACAAATAACTTTTTAACATGTTATTATGTTACATGGAGACCATTTCACCCACTGCTCTGTTTGGCTGCCAGTCTCTTATCCCTCTCTTCAGCAATGGTGAGGCGGATACCTTTTCCTCGAGGAAGAGAAATCCATGGTTTGTTGCCTTTGCCAATAACAAAAATGTTGAAGAGGCGAGTCCCAAAGCTGTTGCCATTGGCATCTTTCACGTGAACCACATCAAAAGACCCGGGATATCTTTCTCTGTTGGTGATCACACCAATTCTTCCCAGGTTAGCGCCTCCAGTCACCATACACAGGTTACCAGTGTCAAACTTGATGAAATCAGTAATCTTGCGAGTCTCCAAATCAATCTGAATGGTGTCATTCACTTTGATGAGTGGATCAGGATAGCGGATGGTGCGAGCATCATGAGTCACCAGATGAGGGATTCCTTTTGTGCCCACAAAGATTTTTCTCACTTTGCACAACTTGTACTTGACCTCCTCAGGTGTGATACGACGAACAGCAAAGCAACCCTTGGTGTCATAAATCAGATGGAAATTCTCTCCAGTCTTGTCAATGCTGATGACATCCATAAATCCAGCAGGGTAGGTTATATCAGTTCGGACCTTGCCATCAATTTTAATGAAACGCTGCATGCAGATCTTCTTCACTTCATCTCCTGTCAGGGCATACTTAAGCCTGTTTCTTAGGAAAATGATGAATGGGAGACACTCTCTCAGCTTGTGGGGACCGGTGGATGGACGAGGAGCAAACACACCGGTCAGCTTATCCAGCATCCAATGCTTTGGAGCTGCTACACACTTCAGATGCTTCTTGGGACCACGGGCCATGGCTGCACTAAGCACAGAAAGAGCCACAATGTATACATTTACTGTAATCAGGAAAATGCAAATTAAAAATTACAATGAGATACCATCTTACTCCAATTAGAATGGCCATTATTAAAAAGTAAAAAAAACATTAGATATTAGTGTGGATGCAATGAAAATGAAACACTTATACACTGTTGGTGCAAATGTAAATTAGTATGAAAATTTCTCAAAGAACTAAAAGTAGATCCACCATTTGATCCTGCAAACCCAGTACTAGGTATCTAAGCAGAGGAAAATAAATCATTATATCCAAAAGACATCTCTACTCATATGTTTATCACAGCACAATTCACAATTGCAGAAATATGGAATGTACTTAAGTGCCCATCAACTGATGAATGGATTAAGAAATTGTGATACACACACACACACATACACACACACACACATACACACACACACACACAATGGAGTACTATTCAGCAATAAGAAAGAGTGAAATTAATGTCTTTTGCAGCAACTTGGATGGAACTGGAGGACATTATCCTAAGTGAAGTAACTCTGGAACAGAAAAATGAATGCTACATATTCTCACTTATAAGTGGGAACTAAACTATGGCTACATAAAAGGCACACAGAGTGGTATAATGGACATTGTAGACTCAAAAGGGTGAAGGTGGGAGGAGGTGAGACATGAAAAATTACCTATCGGGTACAATGTACATACACTACTCAGGTGATGGGTACACCAAAAGCCCGGACTTCAACACTATACAATATATACATGTAACAGAAGTCAACTTTTACCCCCCAAAACTTGAAATTTAAAAAGAAAGTAATAAATCTACTGTAGATATGATTTGTCTCATTCAATCTGTTAATATAGTTAGCCAGTCCTGAGACTATTTGCTCCCAGAAAGTCTCCCTTTGTTGCCCAGGCTAGAGTATGTGCTATGGCTTCAGCATAGCTCACAGCAACCTCAAACTCCTGGGCTCAAGCAATCCTTCTGCCTCTGCCTTCCAAGTAGCTGGGACTACAGGCATGCACCATCATGCCAGGCTAATTTTTTCTATATATATTAGTTGGCCAATTAATTTCTTTTTATTTATAGTAGAGACGGGGTCTCGCTCTTGCTCAAGCTGGTTTCGAACTCCTGACCTCGAGCAATCCGCCCGCCTTGGCCTCCCAGAGTGCTAGGATTACAGGCATGAGCCACCACGCCCGGCCAGGATTTGACTCCTGAAGGCTACAATTCCTATACTCACCAACATTTGGCTGCCATTTTGGTTCAGGAAGATAGAGTGATTAGAGGTTTTTCTCCTCCTTCTTCTGCATTAGGTGACTTCTCCTTCAGTGGCTACATTGTCCACCACTCCAGCCACCATCAGATAGTCCCACCATGATTCCAGATCCTGTTGAACCCAATACCTAGGCTCCATTAATGCTAAATTCCTCTCTTTGTCCTACCCACCTAGACGTGAGATTGACTTCCACATGTGGACAATTATTGGGTTCTCCAACTCTCCCCCATTTGGCTTCTCCATCACTTGTGTACTCAGTCCCCTGCATTAAATTCCCTCTGTATTAAATATTTATAAAATTTTCTATTTTCCTAGAAAATCCTTGACTGTTACACATGGCCAGTTATATTGATTGATCTTCTAGTGTTAAGCTTCTTTGCATTCCTACAATAAACCCAACTCTGTCTACAGCATTTAACGATGTTTAAATCTCTTCTATAACTAATGACAAAAAAAAAATGCCTTTGGAACCTGAAATCTCCTCCAAGTGACATTCTATTTCTATCATCATTTTCACAGTCTTCTCAAAAATAATTTTACACCCCTTATTTGGGGATATATATTGAAAAAGTTAATAGCATAAGTAATATATTCAACTTGTAAAAAATTCAAGTCATACACATAAAGCTATATAACACTAACTGGGTGATACAGCCCAAGTGATACTCAGAGGGAAATGGATAGCCTTAAATATATTAGAAAAGAAAAAATATTTAAAACATCTGCACAATTCAAGAAACTAAAAAATAAATACCATATCAAACTTCAGTTAGAAGTTATGAAATAATGAAGATAAAAGCAGAAATAATGAAATAATTAACAGTAGAGATAACTGACAAAACAGAATTCTTTGAAAATACTTGTAAAATAGACATTTTTTCAAGTAGGATCAATTACTAAAGAAAAAAGCATAAACAATGGAAGTTAAATAAAATTGTACAAAACATAGATACAGAAGAGATTTGAACAAGAGAACACTACATATATGACTGCTCACCATTGGTCATGGATGCAACAGCTCCCCATTTAGCATCTAAGCTGGGTCTTGGAGTCATTTTTTATAAGGGTTGCAGCTGGACAAATGCTCCAAGGTGGAAGGGAAAGGACATTTCCCACGGAGCATTTAATCAAGGAGTCAAGACCCAAGATGAGGGCTCTCATGAGTGAGAACTAAGGTGTCCACTCACCCCAGAACATAGGAGTCCCAAAGAATCCATCTCTGCCCTGTCAGTCATGGAAGACCCCAGGCAGTTGTCAGGCTGACCACTCCTTTAATTCTCAACAATACAGGCATTGACTTGTATAAGTAAAATTCTGCCTCAAGGGATTCAGGGCAGTATAAGCCTTAGTCTACTGAGGGCATACTCAGCTATGCCCATGGAGGTGTCACATGCCTCGGTAGGAATCGAGGTGAGGGCCCTGAGGGAGGACCAAGGCAGCCCTGGACTCCAGAACAGAAGGGGCCCCAGCACTGTACTTGTGGTCAGCTGTGGGAGATCCCATTGTAGTGTGGACGGAGTCCGAGGTTCCGTCAGGAGTCAAGGTTAGACACTGAAGGAGGACTAGGATAACCTTGGACCCTAGGACAGAGGGGCCACATCCCTGCCTCTGCCTTCAGTGATGTCAACTGACTTCTGCCTCAGTGGTTGACAGAGGTGAGGGCCTTGGTCTGAGATCAGGACTTCAGGTCGGCGAAGGGGAGAAGTCCCAGCCTCTGTTAGGAGAGAGGTGAGACGCTGAGGGAGGACTGAGGAGGCCCCACCCCAGGTAGAGGGTCCCCAAATAATCCAGCTCCCCCCTGCTGTCAGCGGTGGACCACCCCCGCGACAGACGCCTCAGGCTGAGCCCCTCCCCCAGCTTATTCCTCAGAGGACTCTGGGAGTCAGAGCCTGGTGTGACCCAGGCCGACTACGGTCCATAGAGGGGGGATCCAGGCTGGGCCACATCCTGATAGGGGGCCCCACAGTCCATCCTTGCCTGGCTGTCAGCCCTGGGAAGCCCCTGGTATGGGCCCGGATGTGACATACACCGACGTCCGCCAGGGGGCTGACTGAAGTGAAGGCTTTGGTCTGAGGGGTGGACTTCAGATAGGTAGGGAGAGGCTCTGTTAGGAGTCAAGGTGAGACGCTGAGTGTGGCCCGAGGAGGCCCCCGCCCCAGGTAGAGGGTCCCCAAATAATCCAGCTCCCCCCCTGCTGTCAGCGGTGGACCAACCCCGCGACAGACGCCTCAGGCTGAGCCTCTCCCCCAGCTTGTTCCTCAGAGGACTCTGGGAGTCAGAGCCTGGTGTGACCCAGGCCGACTACGGTCCATAGAGGGGGGATCCAGGCTGGGCCACATCCCGATAGGGGGCCGCACAGTCCATCCTTGCCTGGCTGTCAGCCCTGGGAAGCTCCGCTGGTGGGGCGGGATCTGACGTCCACTCCGCCTGGGGGGCTGACAGAAGCGAGGCCTTGGTCTGAGGGGCAGACTGGTCAGAGGTTGGTCTGAAAGTTGATCAGAGGGCCCAGCCTTTGTTAGGAGTGAGGTGAGACGCTGAGGGTGGACTGAGGGGGCCCCACCCCAGGTAGAGGGTCCCCAAATACTCCAGCTTTGCCCCTGCTGTCTGCCGTGGACCACCCAGGGACAGAAGTGTCAGGCTGAGTTCCTTCCCCTTAGGAGTCGGAGCTTGGTGTGAGCTGGGGCTGACTCAGCGCCATACAGGGCAGGGCCCTAAGGGAGGACTCAGAGGCCCCGCTACATCCGGATAGGCGGCCCCACAGTCCATCCTTGTCCCTGCTGCCAGCCTGGAGAAGCCCCAGTGTAGGGGGCCAGATGTGACACCAATGGACTTGCATCTGGGGGGCTGTCAGAGGTGAAGGCCTTGCTCTGAGATCCAGACTTAAGGTCGGTGGAGGGGGAAGGGCCCAGGCTCTGTTAGGAGTGAGGTGAGATGATGAGGGTAGACTGAGGAGGCCCCACCCCACGTATAGGGTCCCCAAATAATCCAGCTCCACCCCTGCTGTCAGCCTTGGGCCACCCTGGGGCAGATGTGTCAGGCTGACTCCCTCCCCCTTACACCTTAGGGGATTTTGGGAGTCAGAGCCTGCTGTGAGCTGGGGCTGACTCAGGGCTGTAGAGGGTGGGGGTCCAGGCTCTGCCAGGTATCGAGGTCAGGACCCTGAGGGAGAACTGAGGCCTCCCACTGCCCATCCTGTTCCACCCCTAATGTCAGTCCTGGGAAGCCCTGGGTGTGGGGACCAGATGTCATGTGACTTATGCCTCAGGGGTTAGAGAGAAGTTAAGGCTTTGATGTGAGTGGAAGTGACACAGGCTGTACCAGGCAGCCAAGTTGAGAACACAGAGATAAGGAGGGGAAGGAGCCTTAGACTTCAGGATAGGGGGTAACCCCACAGATGCCTGCCTCTGCCATCAACCCTGGGAGGCCCCGTGTAGGTGGCCTGACATGTGCGCCTTGACAGCCATCTCCAGGTCTAAGAGAGGGTAGGGACTTTGTATAGTGAGCATAGCCTCAGGTGAGCAGAGAGAGATGCCCAGGCCCTACTGGGAGACAAGAGGTGGATGGAGATCCAGGATCCCAGGACAAAGGGGCCCCAACCTTGCCCCTGCTTTCATCTGTGGGAGACCCTGAGCAGGGTGGCCACATATGATACATCCACATTTTTTTATGGCCATCAGGAAAGTGAATACCTTTGTCTGAGGGAGGACTAGGGGTACCCCATTCCAGAATAGTGGAGGCCTCACAAAAACATACCATGTCCCCACAGTCAGCCCTGGAAGCTCCAGGCAGGGTGACCAGATGTGCTCCCTCACTATTGCCTTAAGGGTCTGAGTGTGGTTAGAACCTTGGTCTGAGGGTTGGAGCTCCAGGTCAGCATAAGACAGAGTCCCAGGCCTGCTAGGCATCAAGGTGAGGACACAGGTAGATGAGTGAGGGGACCCCCTACCCCCGACAGAGAGAGGCCATCTGCCCCCTGCTCCTGTTGTTGGCCCTGGGAGGACCCAAGCACAGGTAACCAGATGTGCTGGCCCCAGACTTCTACCTGGTGAGCATGTCAGGGAGGAGAGGACCTTGTTCTGAGCTGTGCAGCCTCACATCAGCTGAGGGAGGAGTCCCAGGTTTTGTCAGAAGTCAAGATAAGTACCCTTAGTGAGGACTGAAAGTACTTACCCACCCCAGAAAATAAGGGACCCTACAGAGTCTGGCTTCTGTTTTCAGCCCACTGAAGATGCAGGTGGGAGCAGTAAGATATGCCAAGCTCACGCTCTCATGACAGTGGCGGTAGGGGCATCCTCAGGAGTTAGAGCTTGATCTGAGCTCAGAGGGATGATGTCAGATCCAGGCCCTGCCAGGATTAAATATAAATACCCTTAGGGTGGGTCAAGGGAACCCCCACCCCAAAACAGTCTGACCCAGGCCCTGCAGTCATCCCTGGGAGACGTGGGGCCCACTCACTGTCTTCTGCTCCATATCAGGGATGTGAGCTCCTGTTCTGAGAGTTTCTCAGGCCAGCAGAGGGGTGGGGTCTAGGGCCCTCCAGGTGAAAGGTAAGGGGCGTGAGTGAGCACAGAGGCAACAATCCACCCCAGAACAGTGGGGACCTCACAGAGCCTGGCCCACCCTCCTGACAACACTGGGGCCCCTGGTGCTGTGTGTGTATCTGTAGCCTGAGGGCCCCTCACTTCCTCTTACAAGGACCCCAGGAACCTGAGGTGAGACCTTGGTCTGAAACCGTGTCCTTAGGTCACCGAGCAAAGGAGGCCCAGGCAGTGTCAGGAGTCAAGGTGAGGTGCACACCCTGAATGTGTGCTGGAGGCCCTGCCTTTCCCAGGACACGGGGGACCCCACAGCGCCTGGCCCTACCCACCCACTGTCATCCCTGGGGCCTCACACTCTGCAGGTCAGCTGCTCCTGAGGAGCCATCTCATTTTCTTGTTTATGTGCGAAGGGGACAGGCTGACCAGGAGAAGAGCCCTGGGAGGCCCCAGAGCATCACCTGAGGAGAAGGCTTGTAGGTTGCGCTTTGTAAGAGCCCCCAGGGTGTGGTTCTCACTGACGCCACTGACATGCTCCCTCTCTTCCCAGGTCTGTGGCTTCCCATCACCCAGGTGCTGCCCACACTCCTGTCTGCCATCCCTGACCAAAGCCATCATGCCTCCCCGCCACTGTCAGAGGAATCAGCACCTTCAGGCCCAAAGAGAGGTGGAGGGCCTGGTGGGTGCACAGGCTCCTGGAGCTCAGGAGGAGGGGGCGGCTGCCTCCTCCTCTACTGTGACCCCGGGCACCCTGGAGGAGTTTGCTGCTGCTGCGACACCGAGTGCTCAGCGAGCCTTCTCCTTCCCCACTGACCTGGCCTCCACTCCAGGGTGCCACTCCTATGAAAGCTCCAGCAACCAGGAAGAGGAGGGGCCAAGAACCTCCCAGGACCCGGCAGAACAGGCGTCCGTGCTGCAAGAGGCACTAGAAGAGAGGATGTCTGATTTGGTTCATTTCCTGCTCCTCAAGTATCGAATGAAGGAGCCGATCACCAAGGCAGAAATGCTGAATATTGTCAGCCAAGATTACCAAGACCACTTCCCTGAGATCTTCATGAAAGCCTCTGAGTGCATGCAGCTGGTCTTTGGCGTGGATGTGAAGGAAGTGGATCCTGCTGACCACTCCTATGTCCTTGTCACCTCCCTGGGCCTCACCTACAATGAGGAGCTGAATGATGACCAGCGCTTTCCCAAGGCCGGTCTCCTGATAATCGCCTTGGGTGTGATTTTCTTGGAGGGTGACTGTGCTCGGGAGGAGGTCATCTGGGATGCGCTGGGTATCATGGGGGTGCATGCTGGGAGTGAGCATTACATCTACGGGGAGCCCCAGAAGCTCATTACCCAGGATTGGGTGCAGGAAGGGTACCTGGAGTACCAGCAGGTGCCCGACAGCGATCCTGTGTGTTATGAGTTCCTGTGGGGTCCGAGGGCCCATGCTGAAACCAGCAAGATGAAAGTCCTGGAGTATGTGGCCAAGTTCAATCGGAGAGACCCCAGATCCTTCCCACTCCTGTATGAAGAGGCTTTGAGAGATGAACAAGAGTGGGTGTGAGCAGGAGTTGCAGCCAGGGCAGATGGGGGGGCAGGGCCAGTGCACATCCAGGTCCCCTTCCAGCAGCTCCTCCTGCCCCATGAGAAATGAGTCCTCTCTTTACTCTGTGTTTGAAGAGAGCAGTCAGTGTTTTAAGTAGTGGAGGGCCCGAGTAGCTTGGGGAAACCACCAGAGCATAACCTTTTGTGCTCCTGTTACATTTGGGTGACTTAGAAATTGATCTTTGTTTTCCTTTTGGCATTTTTCAAATTTTGTTCTTTTTCATAGAAGATTTAGTTAGTTTCAGCATCTAAGTTGGTGAATGATATTGACCACGTATGTACTTTTGCTTGTCAAAAGTAAGAGTTTACTACTACTACTTTGTAAAACAAATGGGGAGAACTTCCATTTCATTTTGTTGCTTAGAACAAGGTGAAATTGGAATTTCATTACAATAGTCGTTTTCTTGGAAATGTGAAAGAACTTTGCATTTAAATATATGGAGTTGTGAAATAGAGAAATAAAATTTAAAGACAGTTATTTCTTGGCTTCTTACCCCTTTTATCTGTTTTTCTATAAAATTAAAATATATGTATGTATGTGAATTTGCTTGGCTTATTTGAGAATGCAGGAGAAATTTAATCTCAATAAATAAGAGCCCCTGCTCCCTGGCACATTTGTTCCCCAAGTATTCATTGAACATATGCTCTTTGGAAGGCCCTGGGTTAACGGAGACACTAGGGTAAGCCAGACCTGCCCCTGCCTATAGAATGAGACAGTCTAGGAGCTGCAGTCATATAATTAAGGTAGTGAGATGCCCTCTAAGTCCTAAAGAACAAATGACAGAAGGGTTGAAGGGTGGTGCTTCTGGTGAGAGCAGTGGGGTGTGGGTGCCCTGAGCCAGGGCGGTTTGGGGCTTTGGGAAACTGCAGTTCCTTCTGTGGGAGTTGGTTGTAATGAAGCTGGGTGGTGGCAGGGCTGGACTCTCAGGACCATGTGACTCATGACTGAGGGTTGAGAGCATATCCTGGAAGGGAGAACTGCCCTGAGCAGTTCCTTCTGGATGGTGAGTAAAGCAGAGAGGAATCTCCCCCTGGGGCAGGTGTGGAATGTGTCCCGTGCTCTTGACCCACTGCAGCTGAGCACAGTGCAAGAACCAGGTGATCAATAATCATCCTCTGCAGGGATTTCCTGAGAGATAAGGGTCAATCTGCCATGAAGTGAGGCCCCAAAGCCACTGGCCAGGTACTCATCTGCCTGGCTGGGAGAGCCAGAGCTGACCCTATTAAAATGGCATTTGTTCTACTTCAAGTTCTCCCCAAAAAAAAAAAAAAATGAAAAAAAAAATAAATAAAATGGCATTTGTTTTTTTTTTTGAGACAGAGTCTCACTCTGTCACTCTGGCTAGAGTGCTGTGGCGTCAGCCTAGCTCACTGCAACCTCAGACTTCTGGGCTCAAATGATCCTTCTGCCTCAGCCTCCCAAGTAGCTGGGACTACAGGCATGCACCACCATGCCCAGCTAATTTTTTCTATGTATTTTTGGTTGGCCAATTAATTTCTTTCTATTTTTTAGTAGAGATAGGGGTCTCGCTCTTGCTCAGGCTGGTTTCGAACTCCTGACCTTGAGCGATCGTCCTGCTTCGGCCTCCCAGAGAGTTAGGATTACAGGCGTGAGCCACTGGGCCCAGCCTTAAAATGGCATTTTAATTAGGTTATCTCAAGTGTAATTTGGCCAATTGTATGGGCTTAGATTTTGGGTGGTGATGAAATGGATGAAAATAGTGGTTTGGCTGGAAAAGCAGCTGGGAGGGAGGGAAGGAGTTGGTCCTTGACTCAAATTCCAGGAGCTTAGAGCTATATCCACCTAGGGAAGACTCCTCCACACCAAAATTAAATAATAAAGCATCTAGGATGGAATTTTTACTGAGTTTTATCTATGAAGCAACATTTTTGGCTGAATTGGTATTCCCTGTACTGTTGCGCTACATACTCAGAGGTTTCCTAGATAATAAGAACACTAGCAAAAACAAAATTCCCAGAGGAAAGTGTAGTAGGATCTGAGGTCTAAATACAGTAGTAATGCAAATAACTGCCAATCATTAAAGATCTAATATATGCCAGACACTGTGTCAGGTGCTTTACATACATTGTACACGTTCCAACAGTCCTATCAGACAGATCCTATCAAACCTATTTCACAGATGAAGAACCTCAGGCTGATAGGGCTTGGTAATTTCCCATAACCACATGGCTAGTAAGCAACGGGGTCAGGACTAGATCCCCTGCAGTTATGGACAGAATGGTGTCTGCCCTAAAAGTCATATGCTAACGTCCTAACCCCCAGTACTTCAAACTGTGACTGTACTTGGAGATAGGGTCTTTAAAGAGGTAATTAAGGTAAAATGAGGTCATTAGGGTGGGCTCTAATTTAATGACTGGTATCCTTATAAGAAGAGGAGATTAAGACACAGAGACACATAGAAGGAAGACCATGTGGAGACACAGGGAAAAGACAGCCATCTATAAAACCAAGGAAAGAAGCTTCAGAACAAACCGACCCTGCCATCACTTTGATCTTAGACTTCCAACCTCCAGAACAATGAAACAATACATTTCTGTTGTTTAAACCCCCTAGTCCATGGCACTTTGTTATGGCAGCCCAAGAAAACTAATACATATTGTCCGAATTCATCTACAGCCCACACCATTCCCACTCCTCCCAAACTGAAGTGGACCTTAGTTTTGCTTCATTTCTCTTCTCATGATTCCATAATGTTTCTCAGGCAAACCAAAGAAGGACTGTGGTCAAGGTACTAAAAGCAGGCCTAAAAAAGTGCTATAGAATGAAATATGTCCCCCCAAATTCAAATGTTGAAGCCCTAAGCCCTAGTGTGATGATCTTTGGTGATAGCGCCTTTGGGAGGTAATTCGGTTTAGTTGAGGCCATGTGGGTAGAGTCCTCATGATGGGATTAGTGCCCTTACAAGAAGAGACAATGGAGAACTAGCTTGCTCTTTCTATCTCTCTCTGCCATGTGAGGACACACAGAGAAGGTGGCCATCTATAAGCCACAAAGGAAGTCCTCACCAGACACCCACTACACTGGCACCCTGATCTCAGACTTCCCAGCCTCTAGAACTATGAGAAAATAAATGTCTGTTGCTTAAGCTCTCAGTCTATAGTATTTCCTTATGGCAGCCTGAAATGACTAAGGCAAGAAGGAAGATGGTAATGTGAACCAAATACAATTTAGAGATTGTATGTGGTTCCTTGAGAGCCAAATCTGCCCAGGTGCCAGCATTTTTGTGCAGTACCAGTACTTTACTGAATTACAGTGCCCTTTCCTGAGTCTTGCTCCATGTGCCTGCCTGTCCAACTCCAGAATCCATCCTGCTGCCCAGCTCTTTGTGGCTGTGTGAGGGGTCGAGACATTGCATACCTGCAAGACCCACACCCCAGTGAAGCCGGAACTAACATCCGGCTTCTGGAAACTGTTGCTTGCTTGCCATGGAAACCGTTGCTTGCTTGCTTGATTGCGCCAACTTTGCATTGTTTGAACCCCTGTATAGTGGGGCTGCCAGCCAACCAATCATGTTAAAGGTCAATGCATGATCCACGCGTGATCAGCCACTGCATAGCGTATGCACCATAGGGATAAAAGGCACGCTGCAACCCCAGTCGGGGTCCTTGCCTGCAAGAGTGACCACTGCGTTGGTGCTCTGGGGCTTGGACCTTGGCTAGCCAGAAAGTAAACCTCCTGTTGTGTAATTACATCCTCGATGTCTCTGCTTTTCTGTCCGGTGGGGCTGTGGAAGGTCGGTCCCTAACAGCTGCATCTTCTAAAGGCTGTGCCCTGCTGCCAGTGGAACAGCCCAGAGTCACCTCCCCTCCCCCTAACAGAGTATTTCTACTCTCTGCAGAAGTCCCTTAATTGTCCCTCTCCCTCACCCTGGAGGCCATCTTATAGCAAAGATCCATTTGACTTTGAATAGTGACCTTTAGACACCTGATCGTCCTGTTGGATGTCTTCAACACATTCCCAAAATGTTTTCCAAATAAGCTGGTGAATGGAGTCTGATTTGGTCATAATTTACCAGTTCCTGAGATATAACCCTGAAGTTAGAGAGAAATGTTTTGAACTCCCCACCCTGCCGATATTTACAACAGGATTTTAATAGGATGCCTTATTTGAAACTGGCCACTGAGCATATACATAGATCAAAGAGCTTTCCTGGGTGGCCAAAAACCAAACCCTCTCATATTAGTCAGCTTAAATGGCCATAACGAAATACCATAGACTGTGAGGCTTAAACAGCAGATATTTATTTCTCAGTTTTGGAGGCTGGGAAGTCTAAGATCAAGGTACTTGCAGATTTGATTCCTGGTGAGGGCTCTCTTCCTGGCTTGTGGACAGCTGCCTTCTCTGTATGTGTACACATGGGAGAGAGAGAGAGAGAGCAAGAAAGCTCTCTGATGTTTTTTCCTATAAGGGCACTAATCCCATCATGAGGGCCCCATCCTTATGACCTCATTTAACCCTAATTACTTCTGAAAGGCCCCATCTACATATACATCACATTGGGGATTAGGGCTTCAACATATAAATTTGGGGGGAGGGGACACAGTTCAGTTCATAACATCTCCTTTATATTGGTAAATGAGGAAAGACTATGGAAATCACTGTGAAACAAATATCTACTGAAGTTGAATTCCTAAAACTCTGGTATCCTCCTAGGAAGTTAAAAATGGTTCCTTAGTAGACATGGCAGCTCAGATTAAAAATGAAAGAATAACCATCTTTCCACTGTTTCTGGTGTATGTATCTGCCCCACAGGAAAGTTCTGGCTTTCAGGGTGTTTAATAACATTCTGTGCAGATGTTCAGTCATGCAGAGGGTAGCAGAGGCTCACAGGTTAAGATTTTGCCCTAGCTGTGCTTGGTGGCTCACACCTGTAATCCCAGCACTTCGGGAGGTTGAGGCAGGAGGATCGCACGAGGTCAGGTGTTTGAGACCAGCCTGAGCAAGAGCGGGACCCTGTCTCTACTAAAAATAGAAAGAAATTAGTCAGACAACTAAAAATATATAGAAAAAATTAGCTGAGCATGGTGGCACATGCCTGTAGCCACAGCTACTTGGGAGGCTGAGGCAGGAGGATTGCTTAAGCCCAGGAGTTTGAGGTTGCTGTGAGCTAGGCTGACACCACGGCACTCTATCCAGGGCAACGGAGTAAGATTCTGTCTCAAAAAAAAAAGATTTTGCCCCTACATCAAATAAAAAGAGGAAGTCCTCAGCCTACTGAGATTACAGATGGTGCTACAAAGGATAGTGCAGAAAAGTGCTATTGTGTAAACAAGGCAAATCCTTCCTGCTGAGATTTACAGGATTCTTGGAAAACTACATGTGATCCTGTAATTTAAAGCACTTTAAAAAGTTGGAGAGCTTGAGGAAAATCTGGCCTTCTCAGAAACTCCTCCCAGCAGTGAAGGGTGTTGACATAACAAATTATAACCGTTGCTTTTTGTTGAGCACCTATTATGTAACAATTTGTGGGAAATATTTTAAGTGCTCTTACACACCTTATCTTCCTCTCCTTCCTGGACACATGGGAATAGTGCAGTCCACTTGTAATGAGGAAGGGTCATGGGACTATCCTTTTTTCACTGGATCACAAGCAGAAGCCTTCTTTGTCCCATCCAGGCACTGGAGAGCCAGTGCACCATTTCCTCGCGTTCTCCCTCCATTCAACGGCAAACAAGGCAGCTCCATGTGAGATGGAGGAGTCACAAGGAGGACGCAGCCTGGGCCCTTGGATCACTTGAGAGCCCCTGACAAACCACATCAGAATTTATATGCAAGAAAAATAAACTTTTGTTGTGTTAAGCCATTCAAATCTCAGAGTTTGTTGCATGAGCTTGCAGTTACTTCAAATAATACACAGCTACTAATTTGTTGTTAAGCTTATATAGGTACTTCAATTGCAAAGGCAGTAGTGCCTATATTCTTGTTACAAAAAATTCTAAAATCATAGATAAATCACAATTCCTCTCTTTACAAAGTTCATCTACAGTTCAGTCCCCTCCTCAGAGGTCACCACTATTATTAATAGTAATATGGTGTGTATTATTTTAAAACTTATTCTAGGATTTTTTATACATAGATGCACTATGAAAATATACAGTGCTTTTAAATACCCACACATCACAATGTACATATTGATCTATCACATGCCTTTGCCACTTAATAAGATGGATACAGGACCTGCCCACCCTCACTTTTGTAACTACTTCCTAGAATTGTAAAGTAGGTGTATGTCACAGTTAATTAAACTTTCTTCTCCTGATGAACACATAAGTTGTTTTCCATTTGTTGCTATGATAATAGAACTGAAATAATATCTCTGAACCTGAAATTCTCGGGCAAATATGCATGTTTTATAATAAGAAAGATACATTAACATGGACATTGGCTTAAAGTGGAAATGGTATGAATAGTTTAATTTTTTATAAATAGTATCAAAATTTTATTCCAAAAATACTGTACCAATTTATTTTCTCAGAAATATGTGTGAATATCCTACACTCTAACAAATATATTATTTTATCAACCTTTTAAATTTTGGTGAAAATTATTAATAAAATTTGGTGAAGAAATATTGTTTCACTGTTATTTTAATTTGCATCCCCACTGTATCTGATTGGGTTAACCCCTCATCCATAAGAAGCTAGATTCAGGCAGTGATGTCCTGAGTTACAAGACGCCTCTGGGCATGATTTAAAATTCTGAAATGCCAGCATACCTTTTCCTTTAGAGAAGGAAAGATTTGGTCAGAGTGACCAGGAGCCAGGGAAGGAGAGCAGACAGGACATCTCAGCGAGTGAGGGGTGTTGGGGGGATCTGGAGGAGAGCAGTGGCCAGAGTCCAGGAGAGAGACCACATGCAAAGCCACGGCCACAGAGCCCCAGGCAGGCCAACACTCAGAGCTCTGCCTCCAGAGCTCAGCCCAGGGGGGAAGGACCAGAGGGAGGGAAGGGGCAGGGAGGAGAGAAGACAGGACAAGGCACATGAATGGGCTTGGGAAATCTGGGACCCGTCGCTCGTCCCCAGCTGGAAGCTGCAGTGTGATCCAAGTGGGCAGGCCTGTTGGGTGGACACAGACACCCCAGCCCCCTTTGAAGCCCTCAGCTCTGTCAGGAAGAGCATAGCAGGCCCCCTGCATCATTCTGGGTGAGTCCCCTGAAGTCCCCTGACCCCTCTAGTGGTCCAGTGCATCCTTGCCAGGGTCCCAGGCTGGGAGCTGTCTTGGCGCCTGTGGAGGCCGGGGTTTCATCCCTTGTGTACTCTGGGCCTCCCAAACTGCACTGCATGGGTGGGCAGGTTGGCGACTGATACCAACAGGTGAGACAGGCCTGGAATAGCGCTGGGAGGTGGAAGGCAGCAGTGCAGCTGCTTGGAGGAAAAACTGGAGGAAGGATGCCCTGGGGCTACTTACCCCAGACTCTGCATGCAGATGAGGGGCTGGCTGTGGAGGTGTCTTGAAAAAGGAGGTGGCACCCTTCCTTGTTAAACTGACGGGGATGTGTGGGTCCCAGTGCAGGAAGCATCATGCACCATCCTGTTGGGAGCATCCTCACCTCCAAGACGGTGTTTGGGCCTGGGGAGGAGACGTCCATGATGACACTCTCAGGGACAGTTTCCAGGGGATTTCTGAAGTCGGATGAGCATTTGTGGCACGTCAGGTTTCTTCCATGAAGGCAGAGGGCCCAGGCAGGTGGCAGGCTCCACACTTTGAATCGGCCAATGGGACCCTCTGGTATTTTGATCCATTCATTCCTTCCTTCATCCATTCATCCAGCAAACAGTTATTGAACATCTACTGAGGAAAAACACCAAGTAAACAAAACAAAAAAAGTGACAATTTACTTAATTTAGTCTGATGGAGGGAGGATGGTGAGGTGGAGACACACGTGAGTTTTAGGAAGTTAGGGTCTGTGAGATGATGGGAAGAATCTTTAATGATCTGACTTTTGGGGTTGCTGACTAGGTGGAAGCTGCTCCCCTTAGCTGAGGGTGAGGGGGAAGGAAGAAGAGCTGGTCATGATTGGATGAGGAAGAGTGGAGAGGATGAGGTCAGTGTGGACTGTGCAGATGGGGAGGTGCTGTAGCCCATCTAGATGGAGTTGTCCAGTGGGAAAATGGGTCTGTCTATGCAGACAGGAGCTAGGGCTGGACCTGATGTTTGGCTGCATCAATAGGGGTGGTTTGAGGCCGCAAGTTTAGGTTAAACAGAGCATTGTATAGATAGTAGCCTACATGCGTGTATTAGTCTGGGTTCTCCACAGAAATAGAACCAATGATAGGAAGGAGGAGGGGAGCTGCTGGTATAATTCCTGGAGTCTGAAGGTCCAAGAACCAGGAGTTCAATGGTCTGAGAACAGGTGAAGATAGATATCCCAGCTCAGAAATTAAGAGAATTCACCCTTCTTCCACTTTTTTTTTCATTCTATGGAGGCTCTCAATGGCTGCCCACATTGGTGAGGGCGATCTTCTTTACTCAGTATACTGATTGAAATGCCAACCTCTCTCAAAAACACCCTCACAGACACATTCAGAAATAACGTTTGACCAGCTATCTGAGCCCAGTCAAGTCAACACATAAAAAATTAACCATCGCAAGTCAAACCCTTGTCAATTTGGCACCCATATGCAGCTGCTTAGACTATACCTAATGTCCAAATAAAGACAATAACAAGGTCATAATTCTGCCTAACATAATACAACTGTCCTGCACACAACCAAAAATATACTAATCATTTCCCAAGAAGAGGATTTAAATTCCTTAAATGAGATTCTTCTTCTTCTGATATCCCATAACTTAATAATATTACATAAAATTAACAATACTTAAATACTGATATGAAGTCAACACATCTATGTTACATAAGAGAATAAAGGAGGAAAGAAAATAAAGACATTTGCTCTATATATGTATGTGTATAGATATACAAACAAATGTATTTGTAAAAAATAACAGGGTTGTGGCGTTTTGAAGTCATACTTAACAGCACCAGGTAGGTGACAATACTTTGCAGGGCTGGGGTTCTCTAGAAGGTTGTATATGCTCTGAAGCAGCATCCAATATATGGTGTGGTTTCTGTCATAGCCAGGATTCAAAGGTCCAGGAATTAAGAGGTGAAAGTGGGAGTGGCACCACTCACCTTACCCCTAGTGACCTACTAGCAAAAGTTTTGCTTCCTGTTTTTGCAGCACCTTTATGCTCTGCCAGCCTAGAAGCCTTAACTCCAGGTGGAAGAATGCTTCCTCCAGGAGACACAACAATGATTCCACTGAACTAACTAGGAGTTAAGACTGCCACCCAGTCTCTTTGGGCTCCTCATGCCTCTGACTCAACAGGCTAAGAGTTACTGTGTTGGCGGGGGTGACTGATCTGGACTACCAAGGGGAAACTGGACTACTGCTCCACCATGGAGGCAAGGAAGAGTATGTCTGGAATACAGGAGATCCCTTAGGGAGTCCCGTAGTATTGCCATGTCCTGTGATTAAGGTCAATGAGAAATTACAATAGCCCACTCCAGGTAGGACTATGAATGGCTGACCTTACAAGAATGAAGTCTGGGTCACCCCACCAGCTAAAGAACCACAGTCAGCTGAGGTGCTGAAAGCAAAGGGAATACAGAATGGGTAGTAGAAGGTGGTTATAAATACCAGCTACCACTATGTGACTGGTTACATAAACAAGAACCATAATTGTCATGAGTATTTCCTCATTTTGTTATGAATACATTTGTCATCAAAATGCCTTTCAGTTTGATCCAAGTTGTTGTGTATATCAATATCTTCCTTTTTATTGCTGAGTAGTATACCACTGTGTGAATGCATCACAGTTTGTTTATCCGTCACCCATGGAAGGATAGTTGGGTTGTTTGCAGATTTTGGCAAATATGAATAGACCTGCCATAAACATTTAGGTGTAGGTTTTTGTGTGAGCATACATTTTTGTTCCTCCCAGGAGTGGCATTGCTGAGTCATATGGTAAGTGTGTGTTTATAAGAAATTACCCAATCATTTTCCACAGTGGCTGTAACATTTTACTTTCTCACAGTAATGTATGAGATTTGCAGTTGTTCTTTATCCTCATTAGCACTGTCAGTATTTTTATTTTAATCATTTTCAAATGTGTGTCATGTTATCTCATTTTTATTTTAATTTGCATTTCTTTAATGGCTAATGATGTAAAACAATTATATGTGCTTATTTGCCATTATATGCCCACTTTGGTAAAGCGCTTATTGAGGTATTTTGTCCATTATTAAAACTGGGTCATTTGCTTTCTAATTTTCAAGTTTTGAGAGCCCTTTATGTATTCTAGATACAAATCCTTCATTGGATATATGATCTGTGAATATTTTCTTCCAGTCGTTAGCTTGACTTTTTGACTTTTATTCTGTCTTTCTCAGATCAAAAGTTTTTAATTCTGAGGAAGTCTATTCTAATTTTTTCTCCTTTAGGAATCATGCTTTTGGTGCCATGTTCAAGATCTCTTTGCCTTTGCCGGGTCATGAGATTTTCTCCTATGCTTTCTTTAAAAGTGCTATTGTTTTTCATTTAACCTTTAGGTACATGATACATTTTTTATGCATGGGTATCTAATTGTTCCAATGCTATTTATTGAAAAGACCAACTTTTTTCAATGTAATTGTCTTAGATCTTAGTGAAACTACAGGCCATACATGTGTAGATCTACTTCTGTATTCTCTAATCAATGTCATTGAGCTATCTGTCTATCCCTTAGCCAATATCATAGTGTTTTGATTACTATAGCCTTATCTTAAAATCAGATAGTGTAATTGAACTTGTATCCTATGCATATATTCAAATAAAAAATAAATGGGAAAAAAAGATTTTAAAAAAATCAGCCCTGGACTGACTGATACTACAGTACCTCATCGTCTGGGGCCCAAAAGAGCTAGCAGAATCCACAAACTCTTCAATCTGTCTAAAGAAGATGATGTTCGCCAGTATGTTGTGAGGAAGCCCTTAAATAAAGAAGGTAAGAAACCTAGGACCAAAGCACCCAAGATTCAGCGACTTGTAACTCCACGTGTCCTGCAACATAAACGCCGGCGTATTGCTCTGAAGAAGCAGCGCACTAAGAAAAATAAGGAAGAGGCTGCAGAATATGCTAAACTTTTGGCTAAGAGAATGAAGGAGGCCAAAGAAAAGCGCCAGGAACAGATTGCCAAGAGACGTAGGCTGTCCTCTCTGAGAGCATCTACTTCTAAGTCTGAGTCGAGCCAAAAATAAGATTTTTTGAGTTAAATAATAAATAAGACCATATCCTAAAAAAAAAAAATCAGGTAACATAATTCTTCCAATTTTATTCTACTTTTTAAAATTATTTTTTTCTTGACCAATAAAAATTGTATATATTTAAGGTGTACAACCTGATGGTTTGATATACATACACATTGTGAAGTGATTAGCACAATTAACATATCTATCAACTCATATAGTTACTATTTTGTATGTGTAGCAAGAACATTTAAGATCTACTCTGTTAGAAAATTTCAAGTATACAATTCATTACCATTAACTATAGTTATGATGTTGTACATTAGATCTACAGAACTTATTCATCTAACTGAAATTTTGTACCCATTGACCAAAATTCCCCCATTTGTCCCAACCCCAGCTTTGGGCTCTCTGTCTCTATGAGTTTGACTTCTTTAGATTCCACATGTAATTGAGATGATGTAGTATTTGTCTTTCTGTGCCTGGCTTATTTCACTTAGCATAATGTTCTCCAGGTTCATCCATGTTGTCTCAAATGGCAGGATTTTCTTCTTTTTTATGTCTGCATAATATTCACATTTTCTTTATCCATTCATTTATTGATGAAACTTAGGTTGTTTCCATTTATTGACTATTGTGAATAACACTGCAATGAACATGGAAATGCAAATATCTCTTTGAGATCCTGATTTCAATTCCTTTGGATATATAACCAGAACTGGGATTGCTGGATCACAGGATAGTTTTATTTTTATTGTTTTCAGGAATTTTCATACCATTTTCCATAATGGCTGTGCCAATTTACGTTCCCAACAACATTGTGCAAGGGTTTCCTGTTCTCCATATACTCACCAACACGTGATATCATTTGACTTTTGATAATAACCATTCTAACAAGTGTGAGGCGATTATCTCATTGTGGTTTTGATTTTCATTTCCCTAATGATTAGTGATGTTGAGCACTTTTTTATATACCTGCTGGTCACTTGTATGTCTTCTTCAGAAAAATGTCTATTCAGATCCTTTGCCTATTTTTAAATTGTTTCTTTTTTTTTTTGCCATTGAGTTGTATGAGTTCCTTATATATTTTGAATATAAGCCTCCTATCAGATATATGGTTTGCAACCATTTTCTCCCATTCTGTAAGCTGCCTTTTCATATCATTGATTTTTTCCTTTGCTGTACAGAAACTTTAGTTTGATATAGCTCCACTTGTTTGCTTTTGTTTTTGTTGTCTGTGTTTCTTGGACTCACAGTCATAAAGTCATTGCCAAGACCAATGTCAAGGAGTTTGCCCCTATGTTTTCATCTATCTTTTTGATGTGCTGTTGGATTGCTTTGTATTTTGTTGAGGATTTTTGCATCTATATTCATGTGAGATATTGGTCTGTAGTTTTCTTTTTTGTTGTTGTTGTTTCTTCTCCTGGCTTTGGTATCAGGGTGATGCTGGTTTCATATAATGAGTTAGGAAGGATTCCCTCCTTCTCAATATTATGGAATAGTTTCAGTAGAATAGGTGCCAGTTTTCTTTGTAGGTCTCATAGAATTCAGCTGTGAATCTGTGTGGTCCCGGGCTTTTTGTTATTGGGAGGTTTGTTTATTACTCTTTCAATCTTGCTACTTGCTATTGGTCAGTTAAGGATTTCTATTTCTACCTGATTCAAGCCTGGGAAGTTGTGAATTTCCAAAACGATATCCATTTCCTCTAGATTTTCTAGTTTGTGTGTGTAGAGGTTTTCATAGTAATCTTGGATGATATTTTTTTTATTTCTGTGATATCAGTTGTGATGTATTCTTTTTATTTCTGATGGAGCTTATTTGAATTATTTCTCTTCTATTTCTGATTAGTATATCTAGTGGCCTATTTATTTTGTTTATCTTTTCAAAGAGCCAAGTTTTCTTTGATTGATCCTCTGGGAGTTTTTTTGTTTCAATTTTATTTATCTGATTTGATCTTTATTTCATTTCTTCTGCTAGCTTTGGATTTGGTTTCTTCTCCTTTTTCTAGTTCCTTGAGGTGTGACATCAGGTTGTTAATGTGTGATCTTTATGTCTTTTTCATGTCTGCTTTTAGTGCTATGAACTTTCCTTTTAGCACTGCTTTTCCTGTGCCCCAGTGATTTTGGTAGCTTGTGTAATTTTTGTCATTCAATTCAAAAAAGTTTCTGATTTCCATCTTGATTTTGTCATTGACCCAAGGATCCTTCAGCAGCAGGTTTTTAAATTTCCATGTATTTGTGTAGTTTTGAGAGTTCCTTTTGGAATTGATTTCTAGTTTCATTACACTGTGGTCTGAAAAGATACATGGTATGAATTTAATTTTTTAAAAATTTGCTGAGACTTATTGTGTGCTCTAACATATGATCTATCTTGGAAAATGTTCCATGTGCTGATAAAAAGAATGTATATTCTGTAGTTTGGGGGTAGAATGTTCTGTAAATATCTTAGGCCTATTTGTTCTCGAGTATCATTTCAGTCCAGTGTTTCTTTGTTGATTTTCTGCCTCAATGATCTGTCTAGTTCTGTCATTGGAGTGTTGAAGTCCCTGGATATTATGATGTTGCTGTTTATTTCTTTCATTAAGTGTAGTGGTATTTGTTTTATGACCCTGAGATCTCCTGTTTTGGGTGCATATATATTTATAATTGTTATATCTTCTTATTGAATGATGCCTTTATCATTGTATAATGACCATTTTTTGTCTTTTTTTACTGTTGTTGATTTAAAGTGTATTTTAAATGGTATAAGAATAGCTACTCCTGCTTGCTTTTTGTTTCCATTTGCATGGAAGATTTTTTCCACCCTGTTACCTTGAGTCTATGAAAATCTTTACAAGTTAAACGAGCTTCCTGAAGACAGAATATATTTGGGTTGTGCTTTTTTAAAATCTATTCCACCAATCTATATATTTTAAGTGGGGTATTTAGACCATTTACATTCAATGTTAATATTGATATGTTAGATATCACACCAGTCATCATGTTGATTGCTACCTAGTTGCTTTGTTTTCTCCCTTGTGTTACTGTTTTGCAAGAGTTGTGAGTTTTTACTTTTGGTTGTTTCTACACTGGCGGGTGTGCATTGTTCTGTTCGATATATAGAGTACTTTTAAGGATTTCTTATAGGCCAAATCTAGTGGTGACAAATTCTGTTAGGGTTTATTTCTAATTTTTATTATAGCCATATATAAGTAGAATTAATTTTTCTATGCTGACCTTATATCCTGTAACCTTGCTGAACTTGTAGTTTCTTTAGGGTTTTCCCTTGCTCCCTCCCAGGCTGCTGGATGTGGAAAGGCCCACAGGGTTCCAAGCCAACAAGTGAGCCTCATGCCTTCCCAAATCTGTACCCCTACTGCCAGAGGTTTTTCGAAGTACCAAATGCATCACCCATTGAAGAGGCAATGAGCTGGCTAGCCAGCCTGAGACTTTAGTCCCCAAGAGGTAGAGATTAGAATTTTTATAGGTTCTTTGCAGCAGACAGGAGACTAAAAACAGTTGTGCCCAGTGCCCCTACTGTGTGCTGGACTTTTCCTGGTGCCTAAGAAAACTGGTAAAGGTGGAGGGAGGCAGGATCTCTGGAGTATTCTACTCTCACCCATCATGGACCCACTGCAGCCATAGCCTTCACTCTGGTCAGCTTTCAGGCAAAATAGTGGAAAGAAAAATGTGGGAACAGAGGAAAGGAGAGAAGAGTAGACCAGATCTCTGGACTGTCTATCAAGACTGCAGAAAGAGATCAGCTATATAGAAGCATTGGGGAAATAAAGGAGAAGCAATCCCTTTGTCTGTAAGAGAGAGTTCCTTGAATTATTAGTCTCTGTTATGATTTTGTTTCAAATACAGGGATCTGGCTTGTCAGTGTTCTAGAGGTGCTATGAAAGGAAAAGTGAGGATCTCAGTCAAGCAGAGAGATAGCAGGAAAGTCAGAACTAGACATCCAGCCCAATCTGGTTCCCTGAAGAGGCCACACACACCCCAAGCTGCAGAAAATGCTACTTTAGGAGCAATATCATCCTGCAGAGCGCCCACCCCTACCTAAGGCCTCATTTACCTCCCTGGGACTATCTACATGATTCAGGCATTAATGGATGAGTTTCTCCACTCCCTCTACTCACACTGCTTGCTACAAAAGGCCTCATCTCTCCTTCATTTCAACAGGTAGGCATGAGTCACAAGGGCTACACATACAAGATAGACTATTAAGGAGAAAAAATAAGTCCTTGTTACAAGCACCAGACAGCACAAGTAAATACATACTACCCATTTTGAATATAAAGATACTCAGCAGCACTGAGGAGAGGAGGAAAGGAGAAGATTAAGAAACTAAGACACTGTAAACTAAAATCCTCAACCCCTACCGGCTGACTGAATAGACCCCCTCGTGGCCAGAGGAATATTCAAGGGCAAAGTTGCCTGCCAGGAGGAGGGAGGTCAGACAGGCCTTATCATGCCCCCCTCCCTTCTTGGAGACTTCCTTTGTAACCCATTAATAGGCCTGAGGGTATGCAAGACAAACCTGCAGGCCTTCTATTTGCAACAAATGGTGGCTTACCTCTGGTAAACAGTTTATGTTAAAACATTCCACGTCTTTAGACAAAGCTTCATGTCTTTAGCCAATTACAATCTAAAGAATCTTTAAACCCACCTATAACCTGTAAGCCCCCGCTTCGAGATGGCCCTCCTTTTTGGGCCAAACCAATGTATACCTCCCACACATTGATTGATGGCTTTACCCATAACCCTTGTCTCTAAACTGTATAAAAACCAAACTGTAACCCAGCCACAGCGAGTCCACTTGCCCAAGGCCTTTTGGCAGTGGCTCCGGGTCATGGTCCTCAAATTTGGCTCAGAATAAATCTCTTTAAAATTATTTTACATAGTTTAGATTTTTTTTTCCATTAACAATTTTGGCGTAGTCGGCAGGATCTCAGAGAAGACTCAGGGCCGCCTAAGGAGCAGCGCGGACTCGGCGCCAGGTACTGGCATGGCCCTTTTAGGCCTCCGACTCCGAGCTTCTCCTTTGGCAGGAACTGGTAAGTCCTCCTGAGATCCGGACCTCCCGTTTTTGGTTGATGGTCTTGGTTTATTCTGAGCTGGTTCTTTTCCTAGGAATTGTTGTTTGAGATCCTAATTTAGTTTTAGAGGTGCATTCTAAAGGGCTTTCTCCGTTGCCTTTTTTCCACTTAAGAGTGAGAAAGGGCAAAGAAAATGACTCCTGTTGGGGCACCCCAGTTGGTTTGTGGCGTCTCTACTTACAAGTATTTTTGTAAATGAAAAGATTCAAAGGCATGCCAGGTTTTCTAGAGCTCCAGGTGGTTATAGCTAATTCTTGTGCACAAGGTTTTAAGAAAAGGCAAAATTACATCAAAAAAAATTCAGAGCTAAAATGGTCGACCCCCCACTATTAAAATGTCTCAAGCTATCTCTCTTTCTTTCTGGCTACTCTAAAATCTGCTAACTTTTTATAGTAATGTTAAAATAACTCATTGTTTGTGGTATTTACAATTGAAAGGCTACCTAGAGACCTTGCAGCCAGTTCCAGCTAAAATGCTAACATAGAAAACTCATTTTACACTGAAAAAAAAAAAATCAAACTGCCATAGAAACTGCTTTACCCAAAACTTTAATCCACAGGCCTAATTAAGTTACCTATCAGGTCAACTAAAGTTTGCCACGTGTACAAGTTCCAGTCTCGTCAAAAGAAATTTAGATCCAGCTTTCTTTTACAGACTGGTGAGTTTGTGTTACCATTTCATGGCTAAGATTCTAAGATAAAATTTATCAGAACTTTGTGTGTATGTATGTGTCTGAGAGAGTGTATATGTTTGGGTATGTTTTATGTCTGTCCATATATCACATGTTTGTGCTTATAGGTTTCAGACTGTTTTAAAATTAAGAAAGCGCTCATAAATTAAACCCAAATGCTTCATATAAATTTAATAACCGTTGGTAAATAAGCTGTGTTATTATTAAAAATAAGGTGTTATTAATAAAGTAATAGTAAAAATGCTTTCAAACTGTCAGCATACATTTGTTTTTGCCTGGGTTTTACTAGACATTTTTAAGTTCTTGACGTGTAAAGGTTTGATAAAAATGTAAACTCAGCCAAAGACAAAGTAACAGGTGATTTTTAATAAGTAAAATAAATTTAATATTTGGTCAAATAATATTAACTGAATCTGGGTTACCAACAAAAATACTTATGTGTTTAACTTTAAGGTAAAAATGCAAATGTGCCTGAGTCAGCAAATTAGAATAAATAAAACAACAAATAGAGGAAAAAAAAACCAAATTTAATCGTTAAAGGTGTATAAAAAAAAACACATTTTGGTTTTAATCTTTTAATCCTAACTGCAGAAATAGTTTACCTCCACTCATTCAATGCCTGTGCACAAGGTGTGTTCAACTCATTTAACAGTACTGTTAGGGATTCAAAGTTGTCCTGAAAGTTGAAAGATCTTAAATTGAAAGCTTTAGTGTTACCTTGGTCTTGTCCATTTTTGTCCTACTCTTTACAATCTAGCTGGTTATAATTACATTGTGTTACTGTAATAAAGTTTTTGCCCAGAAAAAAAATTTCTAAATTATTAATTTTTATATATTAATTTCTAAATTATTTAAATTTAGAAATTAAAATTTCTAAATTATTAATTTTTATATATTAATTTTTATATATCTTATTTTTATTAAGATAAAAAGTAAATGATGGTTAAAATCCATGAGAATCTCAAAGTAATCTTACTCTATAAATGTGCTCAAGTTTATGCCCTAAACATTGTTTTGAGACCATTTAAATAGTTTTTTTTAACAGCTTAATCTTGAGCCTCATGTAAAAAGCATGTTACCACTTTGTATCATTGTTTGAGGTGCTAACAAATGATGCTGAAAGTTTTTTTCCTCAGTCTACAGCCAGAAGATCTTATGTTGATAGGATCAAAAAAAAAAAAAACTAGCTAAAAAATAAAGGCTTCAAAAGCAAAATTTTTTGACCTTGCTTGCCTCTTGTGCCAATTCTTCCCTAAAGCTAGCCATAAAACCTAAAATTATTCTATGTAAAATGGCCATAAAGCAATTATCTGACCTACTTTGTTTATACTTTGTTTTACTATAAAACCCCATGCCAGAAAGGGCTTTGTCCTACACCCAGAAGGGAAAATGCACACTCAAGAGGCCAAGCAAAATCTAAATATAAAATGCCTTGCTGGTTCTGCCACTAAGCCTGTTAGAATTAGCTCATATCCTTTTTGTCCAATCATCTTTCTACACAGCTGTCCATACTTTAAACATAAAAAATGGACAATTTCCCCTGCATCTTTGTGTTCATTCTAAAAATGTCCATGTATAAGTTTTAAGTCCTTCTCTTATTAATCCTATTACTTTTAATGTCAATAGATTTTCAGCAAGCCTTTAAGAGAACAGTGGCCTTTGCTCCCAAACTTTAGGTGCCAGAGACATTCCGCTATAATGCCAATAGATATTGTTTGGGGATGTGATATTTTAGAAAAATCTAATTAGCAAATACCTTTAAACAAAATATTCTAAAATGACTACTATGTTTACAAAATTTAAAAGTGATGTTATATTTTGTTTAAAATAACAAGTCTTATTTAAATGCTTATTGTTTCTGATAAGATTTAAGTTTGTATTTTAATCCGTGTTCTGTTATATATATCTAGTTTACAGAGTATAAAAATGGTTAATAAAGTAACTTAAACTTTTAATAGCTAAAATCTAAATAAGGTGCTAATATAAATAAATTAAGTAAATACAAATGCAATAAATACAAATAAAATCTTAAAGTCATGTTAAGTTAAAAAAAATAATCATAAAATGTCATTATATGTCCCTTATAAATGGGTCATTTGTAAAGTAAAATACTAGAACATCAGTTCTTAAATATAAGTTTAAGTTTATACCTTCATAGCTTTATATTTAAGAATATTAATACAATTAGTGACTAACAGTTCAAAGTTAATTTAACTTCCTAAGTTTTTCTAAGAGTTAATATTATAATCAGTACGTATAATTAAAACTTCTAAATAAAAAAAGAACAATTCTGTACAAAAATTCTTTTAATAAAATGTTATACAGCATAAGTATTAGTTTTGTTAAAAGATAATTTTTTTTTTTTTTTTTTTTTTTGAGACAGAGTCTCACTTTGTTGTCCAGGCTAGAGTGAGTGCCGTGGCGTCAGCCTGGCTCACAGCAACCTCAATCTCCGGGGCTCAGCGATCCTACTGCCTCAGCCTCCCGAGTAGCTGGGACTACAGGCATGCGCCACCATGCCCGGCTAATTTTTTGTATATATATTTTTAGTTGGTCAATTAATTTATTTCTATTTTTGGTAGAGACGGGGTCTCGCTCAGGCTGGTTTCGAACTCCTGACCTTGAGCAATCCGCCCGCCTCGGCCTCCCAAAGTGCTAGGATTACAGGCGTGAGCCACTGCGCCCGGCCAAAAGATAATTTTATTTATAAGCATTTATAGAAACAAACTTTCCTCTCAGGATTGCTTTAGCTGTGTCCCACAGGTTTTAATAACTTGTGTTTGATAACTTATGTTGTCATTTAGTTAAAAAAAAAATCTTTTGATTTCCATCTTAATTTCCTCATTTATAAAGTGATCATTTAGTAAAAGGTTGTTTAGTTTCCATAATTTTGTATAAAAATAAGAGTTCCTGTTAGGGTTAATCTCTACATTTACTCCATTGTGATCTAAAAAAGACACGGTATAATTTCTATTTAAAAAAAAATTGTTTAAAATATGCTTTGTGTCCTAAGATATGGTCAATCTTAAAAAATGACCCATGAGCTAATGAAAAGAATGTATATTAGGTGGTTTTGAGGTAGAATGTGCTATAAAATGTCAGTCAAGCCCATTTATTCTAGAGTTCTATTTAAGTCCATTATTTTGTTTAATTTATTAGTTCCTTTAAAACTACTTATTCAATATGTAAATAATTATTAAAAATTAAGTAGATATAAAAGTTAAAGGTTATAAAAGGTTTATAAAAGTCTTATAGTCTTATAGGTTAAAATTAAATAAATTTGTTTATAAAATTTTATTAAAATTAACTTTAATCATTAATACACTAATACAATAAAATTTGGTTTTCTCTTTTAAACTAAATTGTCATATAATAAGAATAACAAAAGATTTTTTATTCACCTTTTAATAAACTGCAAAAAAAAAGACACAAATTCAGCTTCCTTATTAACTTATACTGCAGTCTGTCTATTAGGTCTTATATTTGTTTGAGACACTGAGTCTCCTTTCTCAAAAAATAAAATTTTGGCACTTAAAAAAATATATATATATTTAAATTATTAATTTGGCTATAATTTTACAGTAACCTACAATCTTGTTTCATGACAACTGTCTTATAATAAACAATTCATGACTTCCTACTTAAAAAAATGTAAAGAGACAATAAATATAGAAATATGTTTTTAATAAGAAAGGTTAATGTAAGGTAAAAAGGGTTAACAAAAAGTAATGTAAAAAAAAGATCTTGCATAAAATTTTTTTTTTTTTTTTTTTTTTTTTTTTTTTTTTTTTGAGACAGAGTCTCGCTTTGTTGCCCAGGCTAGAGTGAGTGCCGTGGCGTCAGCCTAGCTCACAGCAACCTCAGACTCCTGGGCTTGAGTGATCCTTCTGCCTCAGCCTCCCGAGTAGCTGGGACTACAGGCATGTGCCACCATGCCCGGCTAATTTTTTATATATATATCAGTTGGCCAATTAATTTCTTTCTATTTATAGTAGAGACGGTGTCTCGCTCTTGCTCAGGCTGGTTTTGAACTCCTGACCTTGAGCAATCCGCCCGCCTCGGCCTCCCAAGAGCTAGGATTACAGGCGTGAGCCACAGCGCCCGGCCTGCATAAAATTTTTGTCCTAAAATAAATGGTTATTTAGAAAAAGGAAATGTTAAGACAAAATCAAAAGTTTTAAGGTATGTTTTATAAATAGTGTATGGTATGTGCAAATAAAAATAAAGTTTATAAAAAAAATTTATTAAAAAATTTTGGCTAAAACAAAAATTTCTGTCAATATTAATTTACTCTTAATAAAATAACATAATGTATATTCATTTTAATTTTATAACATTTTTTTCCTTTTAATATAAAAAGTAGTATAACACAAAAAGTTTTTGTTTAATTTTGGTAATTAGCATTTTATGCTTTGGTAAAACATTTTATACTTTGTCAAATAATCCCTGTGCTCTCTTTATTAGGTTCTGACTAACTAAAAAAACTAAAAATAAAGGGTTAAGATTTATATCCATATAACTTTATCACCTTTAAATTCATTTAATGTCTCTCTTTCTTTGTTAAATTATTTTATAGTGGTTTATAATTTGTTAGAGGCAAGGACCCTCAAAGACCCTCAACTCCCCTATGACTCGTCCTACACACGGACTTCACCCTGGAAAATTCCAGCTATAGCTCCGAGAAGAATGCAGTCCATGACGTGCTGACCACGGGATGCTCCAGGGTATGCTGACTGCAATTGTTCCCGACCACCTGCCAGGTTAGAGATGAGTAACCAGTCAAAAACAGGATACTGATAAGACGCTGATTGGGGCTGATTAACCCAGACCCAAGCCTCATCGTCAACACTCTATTTTTTTTTGCCTCTACTTCCTTGTTTTTGTATGCTTATAAAACCTACTAAGAATCCAAGTAAAGCAGACCTTGACAATCATTCGCTTGGTCTCGTTTCTTTCTCTCGCTCATCTCTTTCAGGCACGGTCCCCCTCGCCCCCGCGAGTAACAGAAGGTCCCGCGGGTCGGGACAAGTGGCGCCCAATGTGGGGCTCGAGGTACGGACTTTTGTCGGGTGACGCCACGGAGTGCTCTTCGGCCGAAGGAAACCCTACAGAGACCCTCGTTCTGCCGCTCACAGAGTCGACGGTCTGGTGAGTAAAATTTTACATTGTCACCCCATCGAGATGGGCCATTCATTGTCTAAGGAGGCCGTTTTTATTAAGGATCTCAAGGCCTCACTCAGAGAGAGAAGAATTAGAGTTAAGAAAAAGGATCTAGTAAAGTTTTTTGTGTTCATTGATCGTGCTTGTCCTTGGTTTATTATTGGTGGACCTGAGATTCACCCACACAAATGGCAAAAAGTAGGTAGAGATTTAAACGATTTACTTCTAAGTCAGGGCCCAGATGCCGTCCCTGGATCTGTTTTTTCGTACTGGGGACTAATCAGAGATATTGTTAAAGGGGCAGATTCAGACCCCAATAAAAAGCAGCTGCTCTCTGTAGCAGAATTCTGCCTCCGACCCGTGTCACGGTCCGCTTCGAAAACGTCTTTAGGAGCGGCCGAAGGGTCGGCCCCCCCTGATAATCCTAAAAGATCAACATGCCCTTCCCCTTGCCCTTCAGTTTGTATTAATATGCCCCCTCCAGACCCATCAGTTGAGCTCCAGATATCTAGAGAGGAGCCCCCGGTTAGTAGGCCAGACACCAAAGCCCTTTACCCTCCCTTACCCGAGGTTATGGCTCTTCATGCATTCAATTACCCGGTATTCAAAAAACAACCCCCCCGAGAGTCCTTTGACCCCGCAGAAGAGGCAACCGTCAGAGAGGAAGCGGCCCAATATCACAATCCCGAATGGCCTCCTCCTTACGCGCCCCAAACTTGCGCACCTTCGTTAATGCCTCCCCTTACAATGCCTTTGCTTTTGCGTACCAAAGAAGACTTAAGTCAAAGGGTTACGCAATTAAAGGATGTTTTACAACTTCAGAAAGAGTTTGCCCAGCTTTCCAAAGACTTGTCCTCCCTCCAAGATACGCTTAAAGATTCGGTTTTCATTAGTCACCCACGCCATGAGACCACCCAGTCTCACGTCACCTTGCATAAGAAATCCTTAAAATCCTCCCATAAAGCCCTAGCATTCCCGGTAGTTACCAGATCTAATAGGCGAGGAGACCTTACCGCCCCTCCTTCGAGCCAGTCCCCGCCCCAAGATTCAGATAATGAGGCTACGGAAGGGAGAGAAAGGGAAAGTGATAGTGATGACCCCCCAGAAGAGGCAGTCCCGGGGCCCACTGCAGAGCCCACTGAGTTCCGCAGACTCAAACTTAAGACTCTAAAAGAATTAAATTCCGCTGTTAGGACATATGGGCCCAATGCACCCTTTACCTACTCCCTCCTAGAGGCAGCCTCGGGAGGCGGCTACTTGCTCCCCGGAGAATGGACCAGGCTGGTTCAAGCAGCCCTTTTACGCGGGCAGTTCCTCTCGTGGAAGGCCGATTTTCTCGACCGTTGTCAAACTACGGCTAATAATAATTTAAAAAACCCCAATTCTGCCTCTTAGACCCTTGAAAAACTTAGCGGACAAGGGAAGTTTGCCACTGAACAGCGCCAAAGGGGATTCCCAATTGGGCTACTGTCTCAGACCGCCGCAGCCGCCTTCGGCGCCTGGCGAACACTTCCCTCTACGGGATCTGTTCTCACTCCCCTGACAAAAATCACCCAGGGAGCTCAAGAGAACTTTAGTAAATTTGTGGGCAGGCTTTTAGAGTCTGCTGAACGAACCCTCGGGCACGAAGATGAGAATAATAGGCTTATTAAACAATTGGCCTATGAAAATGCTAACAGTGCATGCAGGGCCATCCTCAGGGGCAAAGTTAAAAACAAGGACCTTAATGACATGATTAAAATGTGTAATGATGCTGACCCCTTCGCCCATAAGGTGTCGCAGGCTGTGCAACTTGTGGTTGGGGCTGCCATTCAAGGCACTGCGGCACAGAGAGGCTGTTTTAAGTGCGGTCAGCCAGGGCACTTTGCGAAGCAATGCCCCTTAGCCACCTCCTCTGCTGCCCCTAACCTCAGTAGACCACCAGGCAGGCCAACTCGGCCCCCCTCCCTCGGTCCTCGCTGCAAGAGGAGATACCATTGGGCTAGCGAGTGCCGTTCTAAGACCGATGCCCTTGGAAATCCCTTGCCACCCCTTTCGAGAAACGGCCTGAGGGGCCAGCCCCAGGCCCCTTGTCCTATTCAATTTCAGTCGGCCTCGGGAAACAGCCGACAAGAAGATCCCCAGACTCTAGACTCCTCCGAGCAACCGCAGGGAGTGCAGGAGTAGACTTGTGTGCCTCCTCCGACACAATATTAAAACCTGAGGATGGTGTTCAAATTTTGCCTACTGGCTCATTTAGACCCCCACCGGCTAATATGTTCTTTTTTATTCTGGGCCGAGCCTCCTCTACTCTTGCAGGGCTCATAGTCCACCCTTCCATAGTAGATAGTGACTTTACTGGGGAGATTAACATCTTAGCCAGCGCGCTTACCAGCCCTGTGTGTGTCTCTAAGGGACAGCGTTTAGCTCAGGCGTTGCCCTTGCCCCTTAATACGTCCTTCCCAGCCATCACCTCTAACCGAGGTGCTTCCTGCCCTGGCTCTTCTGATCTCTATTGGGTCCAAGCTATCACCAAAAAGCGACCCACCCTGCGGTTAAAGTTAGATGGTAAACTTTTTAAAAGCCTTCTTGATTCTGGCGCCGATTCCACAGTTATTGCCCAGGACGCCTGGCCCCAATCATGGCCATTGCAGCCTTCACTTACACACTTACAAGGTATAGGACAGTCTAATAATACTCTCCAGAGCTCAAAAATTTTAACATGGGAAGACCCTGAGGGAAATAAAGGCACCACCCAACCCTTTATAGTCCCAAACCTGCCTGTTAACTTGTGGGGGCGTGATATCCTTGCACAAATGAATGTCATTATGTGCAGCCCCAATGAAGTTGTAGCCAGCCAAATGCTTAAACAGGGATTCCTCCCAGGACAGGGCTTAGGCAAGGAGGGTCAGGGACTAAAAACACCCCTGACCACCCCCCCTAAGTCAGACAGATCAGGACTAGGGTTCAAAGAACATTTTTTGTAAGGGCCATTGATCCCCCTGCACTTCAGGCAGATAAAATCACTTGGAAGAGTGACTCACCTGTCTGGATCGATCAGTGGCCCCTCCCATCTAACAAGCTAGCCGCAGCTACAGCGTTGGTGCAGGAACAATTAGCTGCCGGACACATAGAGCCCTCTACTTCACCATGGAACACCCCCATTTTCGTCATTCAAAAAAGGACTGGCGAGTGGCGGCTGCTACAAGACTTGCGGGCTGTTAATCAAACTATGGTTCCCATGGGGGCACTCCAGCCTGGTTTGCCTTCACCCGTAGCTATCCCCAGAGGCTACTATAAGATAGTCATTGACCTAAAAGACTGCTTCTTCTCCATACCATTGCACCCAGATGACTGTAAGCGCTTCGCCTTCAGTCTTCCGGTAGTAAATTGTATAGGACCCTCCCCGCGTTTCCAGTGGCGAGTATTGCCTCAAGGCATGGCCAACAGCCCTACCCTTTGCCAAAAATATGTAGCTCAGACAATTGATTCCTTTAGAATTCAACATCCTCAAATATATATAATTCATTATATGGATGACATCCTTTTTGCCGGAGCCCACGAGGCAACTTTACATCAAGTTACTATGCAAGTTGTCTCGGCCTTACAAGCTCGAGGCCTCCGCTTGTCCCCCGAAAAGATTCAGGTCTGTCCCCCTCACCTGTTCCTAGGTTTTGAATTATTCCCCAATAAGGTCCTCTCCCAAAAAGTACAGATCAAGAAAGACTCTCTTCAATGCCTTAATGATTTTCAGCGTCTTCTAGGCGACATTAATTGGCTTTGCCCATATTTAAAACTCACCACAGGACAGTTAAAACCCCTATTTGACATCCTGCAGGGAGATACTGACCCAACCTCTCCCCGCTCCCTAACTAAAGAAGGGCAGCAAGCACTCAATTTAGTCGAGCAGGCCATAAATGCCCAGGCCATTGGCTACTTCTCCCCAGATTCCCACCTGTACTTCATTGTCCTCCCCACCCCTTTTTCGCCCACAGGACTCTTTTGGCAGGGCAAGCCTCTTTTTTGAGTTCACCTATCGGCTTCCTCCCCTAAAGTCCTTCCCACCTACCCTTACTTAGTAGCTAAGATTATTCGATTGGGGCGAGAAAACTCCCTTAAGCTCTTTAGAAAGGATCCAGATATCATAATACTCCCTTATAATGCTTCTCAAATTCAGTGGCTAATCCAAAATGATGATGATTGGGCAGTTAACTGTACGTCTTTCCAGGGCAAACTAGATAATCATTACCCCCCTGATAAACTAATTCAGTTCCTCTATCGGACACCTGTAATATTTCCCAAAAAAACAAAAGTCTCTCCCATTCCAAGAGCAGTCTTAGTCTTTACCGACGGCTCCTCCTCAGGCACCGCGGCCTATAGCATTAATGGCCAGGTCCGCAGTTTTCCCACCAGATTCTCCTCTGCTCAACTGGTTGAGTTAGCAGCCTTAGTCGCAGTTTTCAAATACGTAGATCAGTCACCATTTAACTTGTATACTGATAGTTCTTATGTTGCTCATGCTGTCGCCACTTTAAAAACTGTGCCTCATATTCGGCCCTCCAACAATACCACTCAAATGTTCCAACAACTACAAAGACTCATTCACTCTCGTTCTGCGCCCTTTTTCATAGGCCATATTCGAGCCCACAGTGGCCTTCCTGGGCCTCTAGTAGCTGGAAATAATCTTGTTGATCAGGCGACTCGCGTTGCAGGCGCTGTTCACAATATCACTGTTAATCCTGTCTGCGCTGCACGCCAGGCTCATAATTTACACCATCTCAATGCCCATACCCTCAGGCTTAAATTCTCCATTACTAAAAAACAGGCCAGAGAAATCGTCCGCCAATGCAGGGCTTGTTTTACCCTTCTCCCTGAGCCACACCTAGGAGTCAACCCTCGTGGCCTGATCCCTAGAGAGCTCTGGCAGATGGATGTCACTCATTACCCCCCTTTCAGAAAGCTTAAATATGTACATGTCTCTATAGATACTTGCAGTAGATTTATCTTTACTTCCCTACAAACAGGCGAGGCCACCCGCCACGTTATCAGCCATGTTATAGCCTGTCTCACCTCCCTCCCTCAGCCTAAAGTTATTAAGACTGACAATGGCCCGAGATATATCAGTTCCAATTTCAAAAGCTTTTGTGCTCAGTTAGGCATTAAGCATGTTACAGGCATCCCATATAACCCTCAAGGCCAAAGTATTGTAGAGAGAGCTCATCAGACGTTAAAAAATATGCTCTCCAAACTACAATCGGGAAGAGAAATTTTGTACCCTTTAACAGGTAATTCCAAAACCCTGCTTAATCATACCCTGTTCATTTTAAACTTTCTCACCTTTGACACTGCCGGCAAAACGGCCGCCGACCGCCTTTGGCACCCATCCACCACAGATACTTATGCACAGGCCTTATAGAAAGAGCCGCTTACAGGCAAATGGCTGGGGCCTGACCCTGTCCTCATATGGGGAAAAGGACATGCCTGTATCTATGATACTCAGGCAAAAAACGCCAAATGGCTACCAGAGAGAGCGATTAAGCTATATAACCCACCCAGGGAATCCCCTAAAAAGAATTCTTAATTCTGTTCTCTTCCAGAAATACAATGACTCCCCGAGAAAAGGCGCTGCCTCTCCTATGCCTGATTCTAGTCGTGATCAAGAGCACCATCACAACCAACATCCATCAGATCTACAACTATACATGGCAGGTAATTAATGAGGCAAGAGACGTTAATTCCTCCTCACGTCTCTCTGCAGTTATACCATGAAATCCATTAGAAATTGACCTATGCGTATTAGCTCTTGGGGCTAAAGACCCTGCGTGGGGCCTTCCCACACTTTTTGCCCCTCAGCCAGCTCCTCCGACAGCTGACTCCTCCCCAGGCCTTTGTTCCTCGGGAGCCGGACGCTCCGCAACAAGGTATATAGACTTTTATGTTTGCCCAGGGGCTCATCGGCCTCGCACCAACAACTATCAATGTGGTTACGCCCCTGACTTCTTCTGTGCCTCCTGGGGCTGTGAGACCACCGGTGATGCCTACTGGAATCCCTCCTCTTCCTGGGATTATATCACCGTCAAAAAGCAGTTTCCCCGTCAAGCTCCTTCATCCCCTTACGCCCCACAACCCCCCACTGACCCTCAGTGTAAAAACCAGTGGTGCAACCCCCTGTTGATTTCATTCACCAAAGCTGGAAAAAAAGTTTCCTGGGCTCAGTCCAGGGGATTTGAGTGGAGACTTAGACTTTACACATCTAAAAAAAACATTGGTCTCACATTTAAAATCAAGTTAATTAAAAGCCTCCCCAGAGGTCCTACGGTCGCAATAGGTCCTAACCACGACCTACACCCACCTCGACCTCACGGTCCCTCCAGGGACCTACCCTCCTCCCCAACTGTGTCCCCTCCTCTGCTCAGCACCTCCCTATACCAACCTACCCTGCCCGAGGGGCCCCCCTCCTCTGCAGAACTAATTCTCTCCTTAGTCAACGCCTCTGTCAGGACCATCCGAGAGGCCAACAACTCAGAATATCAAGAGTGTTGGGTATGCTACTCCCCCCGGCCTCCCTTTTATAAAGGCGTCGCTACATTTGGTCAGCCATTATTTACTAATGACACCAGCAGACTCAGATGGGGCCTAGAGACCCATGATGGCCTAACACTCAGCCAAGTCACAGGCCTAGGCCTTTGCCTTCTTAGCCCAAGAATGCTTCCCCCCGCACCCTTAGAGAAAATATGTAATCAGTCAATTACTGTCAACTCCACTTTTCAGTATATTCAGGCATCTAACACCTCTTATTTTGCTTGTTCTTCCGGCCTTACTCCGTATGTAGTCTCTGCAACGTTTCTTGAGCATAGAGAATACTGTGTGTTAGTCATGCTCTTTCCCAGGCTCACTGTACATCCTGCTAATGAGTTACTTCAGTTTTGAGAGCGCGGCACCACAATGCCCCGGGTAAAGAGAGAACCCATCACGGCCATAACACTCGCAGTTGTTCTAGGCCTTGGTGCCACAGGGGCTAGAACAGGCATAGCCTCTCTAGTCACCTCCAATCAGCAATACCTACAGCTCTCTGTAGCCATCAATAATGACCTCCGAGAGCTACAGCAAGGTCTAAAATATCTTAAAGAGTCCCTCGCTTCACTCTCTGAGGTAGTGTTACAAAATAGAAGAGGCTTAAATTTAGTGTTCCTCCAAGAGGGAGGTTTGTGCGCAGCACTCAAAAAAGAATGCTGCTTCTACGCAGACAAAACAGGCCTGGTAGAAGATAGCATTAAAAAAGTTAGACAAAGCCTTAAAAATAGAAAGAAACAGAGAGAACAAAGTGAGGCATGGTATCAAAATTGGTTTTCTACATCCCCCTGGCTATCCACATTGCTTCCCAGTGTCTTAGGGCCACTTATAGGCTTTCTGTTGCTCCTCACCTTTGGGCCTTAGACATTCAAAAAACTAACCAACTTTGTCAAGTCACAGGTAGACGCAGCCACACAAAAATCGGTCTCCGTATTTTACCAACGGCTAGAACAAAGAGGCTCCAGAAAAGACCTCCATACAGAGTCTCCTCATTCAGCCACAGAGGGTCTAAATTTCTCAGACCTTGCCTCAGACATAGAACGCAGTTGGTTCCAAAGGCTGTAGAGACGCCCATGACGAGATTATCGCGATGCGTGTACCAGGTGCACACCCCGCCAGCTGTGAGGTAACTCCATGACGGAAATATTGTAGGTCCATGCCCAGGGGCACACTTCATAATCAGAAGTGCCAGAGCTAGATGCCACCTACATAGCCTAAGACAGAGGCCTCACCTTCACATTAATCGCCAGATCTTATATTTGGGGTGCTAGTCGCAGAAGCACATCGCATAGCCTAAGACAGGCTCTCCACCAACTTATATAAACCTCCCTCATATTAATAAAGAGAGGGGGAGATGTTAGAGGCAAAGACCCTCAACTCCCCTATGACTCGTCCTACACACGGACTTCGCCCTGGAAAATTCCAGCTATAGCTCCGAGAAGAATGCAGTCCATGACGTGCTGACCACGGGATGCTCCAGGGTGTGCTGACTGCAATTGTTCCCGACCACCTGCCAGGTTGGAGATGAGTAACCAGTCAAAAACAGGATACTGATAAGACACTGATTAGGGCTGATTAACCCAGACCCAAGCCTCATCGTCAACACTCTATTTTTTTTGCCTCTACTTCTTTGTTCTTATATGCTTATAAAACCTACTAAGAATCCAAGTAAAGCAGACCTTGACAATCATTCACTTGGTCTCGTTTCTTTCTCTCGCTCATCTCTTTCAGGCACGGTCCCCCTCGCCCCCGCGAGTAACAAAAGGTCCCGCGGGTCGGGACAATAATTATATATAAACAAATACTTTACGCCTTTAATATTTAATGACCTTTCCAAAAGTTAAATTCTAAATCCAGCCTTTTGACCTTAAACTAGCTTTTTATACATTAAAATCACTAAAAGTCTAAGAAAGACATTAGATTTATTTAATGTGTCAAAACCATCCAAAGAACATTGTCAAATATAAAATGGTGTTTAATTTTCTTTAGGCTATACTTATATAAGTATGTTATTAATATACTAGTTTTATAAATTATTGGCATGTCTTGGTATGTATATCAATAATAATTATGGTTATATAAATTGCTATATGTCACATAATAACCAATTTAGTTTGTCAATTGTCTGTAACCATGGCTCATCAAGTTTTATCATCTTTTAAGTTATTATTTTACTTTAATTCATTTCAGAAAGTAGTTCTTTCTGGCTAAGTCTAAAATTGGCTTCTTCATATAAAGGCCATAGAAAAGACTGACAAATCCACTTAAATACTAATTTCTAATAACTTTAGAGATTATATATACCACTAGACTAAAACAAAACAAAGTTCCAAGACTTTAATTAAAAATCTGATATGACCATGAGTATAGCTAACTCAAACCTCATAAAATAGAACTAAATTTTCATATAAAGACTCCTTATTTAAAACATTACTAATTCTTTTGTTTTGTTTTCTAGAGTCCTGACAAATTTTAGGTAATTAGCAAGTTTACCTGATCTCTAAGACCTTAAAACCATAGAATCTGCAAAAGCCTTGTTCAAATATCCTCCCTCTGAGCCCAAAAAATATCGCAAAAGAGGGGGCGTGCCAAATTATAAGGGCCAATTCTGAGGGATGGAATTAGTTACCCTCCAAATATAAGAGAGACGCTCAAAAGCCTAAAAGAATACTAAAAAAAAATACTTTGTCTTTTCAGGCCACATGCTGCAAATATCCATCCCAATCATAAAAGTTCTTTTTTTCCTGCTTTTTATAAACTTAAAACTTACTAAGTATAATTTTTATCAGTTATAAATTATACAAAAAAAATATGAGTAATTTATCAGCCACCTTAGTATAAATTACTAAACTTCCTTAGCTTAAATGTTAATTAATAATGCTTATATTTGCTACAAGTCTACCACTAAACCCAAAAATATAGTATATCTCAATACTTATAGGTAAATTAGTTTTATAGCCTTGCCTTGAATATTTTGCATTTTACTCTTATGTCATCTAAAAAATTTTAACATATTAATGAGTGCCTGTCTACCTCCCATCCTGTATGGCTTATTTAATTGGCTATAAGCCCCAGTTTGGCTCTTCGGTCCTCTTCACCACAAGGGTCCCACCAAGAGACTAAATAGACCCAGGGCAGGTAGCCACACCACCCTGGCAACAGATGGGACAAAATAAAAGTTTGGCCATAAATGCTGCCTATGACAAATCTTGGCCAAAAGGGGGGAATTATAAACTAAAATCCTCAACCCCTACCGGCTGACTGAATAGACCCCCTCGTGGCCAGAAGAATATTCAAGGGCAAAGTTGCCTGCCAAGAGGAGGGAGGTCAGACAGGCCTTATCATGCCCCCCTCCCTTCTTAGAGACTTCCTTTATAACCCATTAATAGGCCTGAGGGTATGCAAGACAAACCTGCAGGCCTTCTATTTGCAACAAATGGTGGCTTACCTCTGGTAAACAGTTTATGTTAAAACATTCCACTTCTTTAGACAAAGCTTCATGTCTTTAGCCAATTACAATCTAAAGAATCTTTAAACCCACCTATAACCTGTAAGCCCCCGCTTCGAGATGGCCCTCCTTTTTGGGCCAAACCAATATATACCTCCCACACATTGATTAATGGCTTTACCCATAACCCTTGTCTCTAAAATGTATAAAAACCAAACTGTAACCCAGCCACAGCGAGTCCACTTGCCCAAGGCCTCTTGGCAGTGGCTCCGGGTCATGGTCCTCAAATTTGGCTCAGAATAAATCTCTTTAAAATTATTTTACAAAATTTAGATTTTTTTTTCCGTTAACAACACTCAGCTGGAAGGTGCATAGCCAGGGCCTCAGACCTACATGGAATGGCAATTACCCATTCCTGCCCCCTGTAAACTAAAATAAAATGTTAAGGCTCATCCCCCATCAGATGACGAAATGGACCCCCTCCGTGGCAAAAGAAATATCCTAAAACTAAATTGTCTGCCAGAAGGAGGGAGGTCAGATATGACTTATGACCCCCTCCCTTCTTGGAAACATCCTTTGTAACCCATTAACAGGCCTAAGGGTATGCAAGACAAACCTGCAGGTCCTCAATTTATACAACAAATCTAAGTCTGGTGGCTTATCTCTGATAACAGCTCCTTATGTTAAAACATTCCAAGCCTTTAGACAAAGCTTCATGTCTTTAACCAATCACAAGCCAAAAAATCTTTAAACCCACCTATAACCTATAAGCCCCTGCTTCGAGATGGCCCACCTTTTCAGACCAAACCAATGTATGCCTCCCACATATTAATGTATGACTTTACCTATCCCTAAAATATATAAAGCCAAACTGTAACTTAACCACATCGAGTCCACTTGCTCAAGGCTTCTTAAGAATGGTTCCAGGTCATGGTCCTGAAATTTGGCTCAAAATAAACTTCTTTCAAATATTTCAAAATTTAGATTTTTCCATCCACAATTTTGGTGTAGGCAGCAGGATCTCAAAGAAGACTCAGGACCACCGAAATAGCCGTGCAAACTCGGCACCAGGTACCGGCAGGGCCCTTTTAGGCCCTCTGACTCCAAGCTTCTCCTTTGGCGGAACTGGTAAGTCCTCATGAGCTCTGGACCTCCCGTTTTTTTTGGTTGATGGTCTTGGTTTACTCTGAGCTGGTTCTTTTCCTAGGAATTGTTGTTTGGGATCCTAACTTAGGTTTGGAGGTGCATTCTAAAGGGTCTTCTCCATTGTCTTTTTATCCTAAAATTAATCTCAAATGGCTTCTCTGTAAGAAAAATGGGAAATCCTTTAAAAGCGAGAAAAGACAAGGAAAATGACCCCCACTGGGCACCCCAGTTGGTTAGTGCCGCCTCTACTTGCAAGTACTTTTGTAAATGAAAAGATTCAAAGACATGCCAGGATTTCTAGGGCTCCAGCTGGTTATAGCTAATTCTTGTGCATAAGTTTTTACAAAAGGGCAAATTACATCAGGCAAAATTCAGAGCTGAAATGGTCGACCTACCACTATTAAAATGTTGCAAGCTATTTCTCTCCTTTCCTGGCTACTCTAAAACCTGCTTACTTTTTCTATTGATGTTAAAATAACTCATTGTTTACGGTATTTACAATTGAAAGGTTACCTAGAGATCCTGCAGCCAGTTCTGGATAAAATGCAAACATTGAAAACTCATTTTAAACTGAAAAAAAAAAGAGGGTAAAGGATTTTTTTAAAAAAATCAAACTGCCATGGAAACTGCTTTTCCCAAAACTTTCATCCACAGGCCTAATTAGGTTACCTATCAGGGCAACTAAAGTTTGCCAGGTAAACAAGTTCCAGTCTCATCAGAAAAAATTTGGATCCAGATGTCTTTTACAGACTGGTGAGTTTGTGTAGCTAGAGTTCTAGGATAAAATCTATTAAAATGGTGTGTGTGTATGTGTGTGAGTGTATATGTTTAGGTATGTTTTGTGTATGTCCATGTATTACGTGTTTGTGCTTATATGGTTCTGGACTGGATTAAAATTAACGGAGCACTCATAAATTAAACCCAAATGCTTCACATGAATTTAGTAATCTTTGATAAATAAACTGTGTTATTATTGAAAAAAGAAAAAGTGTTATTAGTAAAGTGATAGTAAAAATGCTTTCAAATACATTTGTTTTTGCCTGGATTTTACTGGACATTTTTATGTTATTGAGGTGACAAGATTTGATATAAAGGTTATAAAGATATAAGCCAAAGACAAAATAATGTGTGATTTTTGATAAGTTAAGTAAATTTAATATTTAGTCTAATGATAATCACTAAATCTGAGTTACCAACAAAAATACCTATGTGTTTAACTTTAAGATAAAAATGCAAATGTGCTTAAGTGTCAGCAAATTAAAATAAATAAAGCACCAAGTAAAACAAAAAACAAATTTAATCGTCAAAGATTTATAAAAACATTTTGGTTTTGGTCTTTTAATCCTAACTATAGATATAGTTTACTTCCACTGTAGAGAGGTATACAAAAGGTGTGTCTAACTCACTATCATCTAATATTAACAGTACTGTTAGGGATTCAAAGTTGTCCTAAAAGTTGTAGTAAAAAAACTTAAATTAAAAACTTTAGTTTTCCCTTGGTTTTGCCCATTTTTGTCCTACTCTTTACAAGCTAGCCTGTTGTGTCCAAGAATTCTGTATCCCAGAACAGAATGTCAGAGTAACAAGCTCACACCAACATAAGCAACAAATGGAGGTTTATTTAAGCTAGCTCGAGCTAGGGTCCAGGTCCCAGAACACCAGCTCAGTGGTCTCTTTAGACAAGGACCCCTGGCAAGGTTTTAGCACAGGTTTTATACTTTTAGTTGTTGTGCAACTCAGGTTACTGGTTATAAGTGGTATCTGGAGCCCACCCAGCACCTACACATCCCACTCAAGCTGTTCATGCACTGATCATGCTGGCCGTGTATTGATTTACTGATTGGTTGGCTAGGTCCCAGGGACTTTGCACTACCTTATCAGGTAGTGCCTTACTGGTTTCCTCCCTGGGGCCTTGTTTGTTCTCTCCTTTTTTTTTTTTTTCTTTTACTTTGTAGAAGCCTGTCATGGCTTCAGTCAGGCTACGTGGCAAGCAAGCAAGCGAATTACAAAAGCTAAGGTACAGAAGCCAAGATAGCAGTTAGCTTGTATCCTACAAGCCAGTTATGTATACATTATGTTACTGTAACAAAGTTTTTGTCTAGGGAAAAAAATCCTAAAATTATTAAATTTTGTGTAATAATTTATTTTAAGATAAAAAGTGAATGATGGTTAAAATCCATGAGAACCTCAAGGCAGTCTTACTCTTTATGAATATTATATGTGCTCAAGTTCATGCCCCCCCCCAAAAAAATTGTTTTGAGACTATTTAGATTTTTTTAAAAACAGCTTAATCTTAGGCCGGGCGCGGTGGCTCACGCCTGTAATCCTAGCTCTCTGGGGGGCCGAGGCGGGTGGATTGCTCAAGGTCAGGAGTTCAAAACCAGCCTGAGCAAGAGCGAGACCCCGTCTCTACTATAAATAGAAAGAAATTAATTGGCCAACTGATATGTATATAAAAAAATTAGCCGGGCATGGTGGCGCATGCCTGTAGTCCCAGCTACTTGGGAGGCTGAGACAGAAGGATCGCTTGAGCCCAGGAGTTTGAGGTTGCTGTGAGCTAGGCTGACGCCATGGCACTCACTCTATCTAGCCTGGACAACAAAGCGAGACTCTGTCTCAAAAAAAAAACAACAAAGAAAACAGCTTAATCTTGATCCTCATGTAAAAAGCATGTTACCACTTTATATCGTTGTTTGAGAGATCTTATGTTGATGTGATTCAAAACACTATCTTAAAGGCTTCAAAAGGAAAATTTTTCTGACCTTGCCTGCCTCTTGTACCAATTCTTCCCTGAAGCTAGCCATAAAACCTAAAATTATTCTACATAAAATGGCCATAAAGTAATTATCTGACCTGCCTTGTTTTTACTTTGTTTTACTGTAAAACCCCATACCAGAAAGAGCCTTGCCCTACACCCAGAAAGAAAAAATGCACACTCAAGAGGCCAAGCACAGATTAAATATAAAAAGCCTTGCTAGTTCTACTACTAAGCCTGTTAAAATTAGCTCATACCCTTTTTGTCCAATCATCTTTCTACACAGCTGTCTATACTTTAAACATAAAAAATAGACAATTTCCCCTGCATCTTTGAGTATTCATTCTAAAGGCGTCCATGCATACGTTTTAAGTTTTTCTCCTATTAATCCTATTAAATCTTATGTCAGTAGATTTTTAGCCAGCCTTTATGGGAACAGTGGCCTTTGCTCCCAAACTTTGGGGGCAAGAAACACTGTGAGCCCTGTGATGCCAATAGATTTTGTTTGGGGATGTGATGTTTTAAAAGGATCTAATTAACTAATACCTTTAAACAGGATATTCTAAAATGACTACTATGTTTATAAAATTTAAAAGTGATGATATATTTGTTTAAGATATGTCTTATCAAAATATTTATTTTTTCTTGATAAGATTTATGAGTTTGTATTTTGAGCCCTGTTCTGCATTATATATATCTAATTTACAGGGTATAAAAATGGTTAACAAAAAAGTAACTTAAACTAGTAGCTAAAATCTAAGTGAACTGCTAAGATAGATAAATAAGATAAATTAGATAAATACAAATAAAATAAATACAAATGAGGTTTTCATGTAATTTAAAATCTTAACGTCATTATGTTAGGTTAAAAAAAAGATAATCATAAAATATCTGGGTCATTTATAAGGTAAAATACTAAAACATTAGTTCTTAAAAATAAGTTTAAGCTTATACCTTGATATCTTATCTTTATATTTAAAAATACTAATAATATTGATGACTAATAGTTCAAAGTTACTTTAACTTCCTAGGTTTTTCTAAGTGTTGACATTATGATTAATATATGTTATTAAACTTCTAAATGAAAGGGAAACAATTCTATACAAAAATTTTTAATAAAAATGTTATAAGACATAAGTATTTTGTTAAAAGATAATTTTATCTAACTTATTGGTGTTTTAAAACTACTTCAAAATTAAATATGTAAATAATCATTAAAAATTAAGTGGATATAGGCCGGGCGCGGTGGCTCACGCCATAATCCTAGCACTCTGGGAGGCCAAGACAGGCAGATTGCTTGATGTCAGGAGTTTGAAACCAGCCTGAGCAAGAGCGAGATGCCATCTCTACCATAAATAGAAAGAAATTAATTGGCCAACTAATATATACAGAAAAAAAAATTAGCCGGGCATGGTGGTGCATGCCTGTAGTTCCAGCTAATCGGGAGTCTGAGGCAGTAGGATTGCTTGAGCCCAGGAGTTTGAGGTTGCTATGAGCTAGGCTGACACCAGGGTACTCACTCTAGCCTGGGCAACAAAGCGAGACACTGTCTCAAAAAAAAAGAAAAATTAAGTGGATATAAAAGTTAAAGGTTATAAAAGGTTTACAAAAGTCTTAACTTATAGTCAAATTGGTCATAATTAGATAGATTTGTTTATGAGTTTATTAAAATTAACTTTAGCATTAATACACTAATAATAAAATACACATTAATACACTAATGATAAAATTTGGTTTTCTCTTTTAAATTAAATTGTCATATGATATTAATAAAAATAACAGTGTTTTATTCACTTTTTAATAAACCGTAAAAAGGAAAAAAACGACAGATTCAGCTTCCTTATTAACTTGTACTTCACTCTGTGTATTAGGTCTTATAGTTGTTTGAAAAACTAAGTCTCCTCTCAAAGAATAAAATTTAACATATATATATTTAAATTATTAGTTTGACTACAATTTTATAATAACCTGCAATCTTGTTTCATGACAAGTGTCTTATGATAAACAATTCATGACTTCTTACTTTTTAAGCTTTCACTAAAATTTAAAGTGACTAAAAATAAAAATTCTAGTCAATGCATGTAATTCTATATGAAAGGTGTACCAAAAAATAAGATTTTATTTATTTTATTTATTTTATTTTATTTTTTTTATTTCAGCATATTATGGGGCTATAGATTTTAAGGTTTCAATAAATGCCCATTCCCCTCACCCCCCAAAAGTCTGAGTCTCCAGCATGACCATCCCCCAGATAGTGCACATCTCATTCATTATATATGTATATACCCGCCCCTCACCCCTCCCACCTGCCCAATACCCTATTACTGTAGTACCTATGTGACCACTTAGGTGCTACTCAGTTAATACCAATTTGCTGGTGAGTATATGTGGTGGTTGTTTTTCCATTCTTGGGATACTTCACTTAGTAGTATGGGTTCCAGCTCTATCCAGGAAAATATAAGATGTGCTATATCACCATTGTTTCTTAGAGCTGAATAGTACTCCATGGTATATATATACCACATTTTATTAATCCATTCTTGGATTGATGGGCACTTGGGCTGTTTCCACATCTTTGCAATTATGAATTGTGCTGCTATAAACATTCGAGTGCAGGTGTCTTTTTTGTAGAGTGTCATTGGATCATTTGGGTAGATGCCCAGCAATGGGATTGCTGGATCAAATGGTAGATTCACTTGTATCGCTTTAAGGTATCTCCATATTGCATTCCACAGAGGTTGAACTAGTTTGCATCCCACCAGCAGTGTAGCGGTGTTCCTCTCTCTCCACATCCACGCCAGCATTTATTGTTTGGAGACTTTTTTATAAAGGCGATTCTCACTGGAGTTAAGTGATATCTCATTGTGGTTTTGATTTGCATTTCCCTGATGATTAGGGATGTTTAGCATTTTTTCATATGTTTGTTGGCCATTCTTCTGTCTTCTTTAGAAAAGTTTCTGTTCAAGTCCTTTGCCCACTTTTTAATGGGGTTATTTGATTTTTTCTTCCTAATTTTCGTGAGTTCTAAGTATATTCTAGTTATCAGCCCCTTTTCAGATGCGTAGGATGCAAAAATTTTCACCCATTCTGTAGGTTGTCTGTTTACTTTCATGACTATTTCTTTGGCTGTGCAGAAATTGTAGTTTGATCATGTCCTATTTATTTATTTTTTGTTGCTGCTGTGATTGCCTTTGGGACTTCTTCATAAACTCTTTGCCTAGGCTGATGTCTAGGAGAGTATTTCCAACATTTTCCTCTAGAATTCTAATAGTTTCATACCTTAGGTTTAAGTCTGTTATCCAGCGTGAGTTGGTTTTTGTGAGAGGTGAAAGGTGTGGGTCCAGTTTTAGCCTTCTACAGGTGGCTATCCAATTTTCCCAGCACCATTTATTGAAAAGGGATTCTTTTCCCCAGCGTATGTTTTTGTCTGCTTTGTCAAAGATTAGATGGCAGCCGGGCGCGGTGGCTCACGCCTGTAATCCTAGCACTCTGGGAGGCTGAGGCGGGCGGATTGCTCGAGGTCAGGAGTTCGAAACCAGCCTGAGCAAGAGCGAGACCCCGTTTCTACTATAAATAGAAAGAAATTAATTGGCCAACTAATATATATATAAAATTAGCTGGGCATGGTGGCGCATGCCTGTAGTCCCAGCTACTCGGGAGGCTGAGGCAGCAGGATTGCTTGAGCCCAGGAGATTGAGGTTGCTGTGAGCTAGGCTGACGCCACGGCACTCACTCTGGCCTGGGCAACAAGCGAGACTCTGTCTCAAAAAAAAAGATTAGATGGCTATATGAGGATGGTTTTATATCAGGATTCTCACATCTGTTCCACTGGTCCATATTCCTATTTTTGTGCCAATATCATATTGATTTAATTACTACAGCTTTGTAGTATAGTTTGATATCTGGCATATTAATGCCTCCCATTTTGTTTTTGTTACCTAGAATTGCTTTTGATTTTTGGGGTCTTCTTTGGTTCCATACGAAGTGTAAAATTATTTTTTCTATATTTGTGATGAATGCTAATGGGATTTTAATAGGTATTGAATTGAATTGAATCTGTAGATCAGTTTGGGTAGTATAGACATTTTGATGATGTTGAGTCTGCTGATCCACGAACACGGTATGGATTTCCATCTGTTTACATCCTCTGCTATTTCATCCTCAGCGTTTCATAGTTCTCCCTATAGAGATGTTTTACCTCCTTTGTTACGTATATTCCTAGGTACTTTAATTTCTTTGTTGCTATTGTGAAGGGAATTGAGTCTTTGATTTGGTTCTCAATTTGATTGTTGTTGGCATATATGAATGCCTCTGATTTCTGTGTGTTGATTTTGTATCCTGAGACTTTACTAAATTCATTGATCAGTTCCAGGAGTTTCTTGGTTGAATCGTTGGGGTTTTCTAGATATGATATCATATCATCAGCAAACAGTGAATGTTTGATCTCTTCTTCCCCTATTTGGATACCTTTAATTCCATTTTCCTGTCTGATTGCTGTAGCAAAGACTTCCAGTACTATGTTGAACAGAAGTGGAGATAGTGGGCAGCCTTGTCTGGTTCCAGTTCTAAGTGGGAATGATTTCAATTTTTCCCCATTCTGTATGATGTTGGCTATGGGTCTGCCATATATGGCTTGTATCATTTTTAAGTATGTCCCTTCTATGCCTATTTTCTTAAGTGTTCATATCATGAAAGGGTGTTGAATTTTGTCAAAAGCTTTTTCTGTATCTATTGAAAGAATCATGTGGCCTTTTTTTTTTGCTTCTGTTTTTGTGGTGAATTGCATTTATAGTTTTGCGTATGTTGAACCATCCCTGCATCCCTGGGATGAAGCCCAATTGGTCGTGATGGATTATTTTTTTGATAAGCGTCTGGATTCGGTTAGCTAAGATTTTGTTGAAAATTTTTGCATCTATATTCATTAGGGATATTGGTCTGTAGTTTTCTTTTTTTGTTGCATCCTTTCCTGGTTTTGGTATCAGAGTAATATTCGCTTCATAAAAAGGTGTCTGGGAGGTTTCCATTCTTCTCAATGTTGTGGAATAGTTTCTGCAATATAGGTACTAGTTCTTCTTTGTAAGTGTGGTAAAATTCGGGTGTGAAGCCATCTTGACCGGGACTTTTCTTTTTAGGGAGATTTTTAATTGCTGTTTCTATTTCAGCTGTTGAGATTGGTCTGTTCAGGGAATCTATTTCTTCCTGGTTGAGCCTAGGGAGGCTGTGTGTTTCTAGAAATTTGTCCATTTCCTCCACATTTTCCAGTTTGTGTGCATAAAGATTTTTGTAGTATTCATAAATTATATCTTGTATCTCTTTGGGATCAGTTGTGATATCTCCTTTTTTGTTCCTGATGGAGCTTATTAGAGATTTCTCTTTTCTGCTTTTCGTTAGCTTAGCCAATGGCATGTCAATTTTGTTTATTTTTTCAAAGAACCAACTTTTTGTTTCATTAATCTCCTGAATAGCTTTCCTGTTTTCAATTTCGTTTAGTTCTGATTTGATCTTGTTGATTTCACTTCTTCTGCTGGGTTTGGGGTTGGTCTGTTCTTCTTTTTCCAGCTCTTTGGGTCATTTCATTAGATTGTCTATTTGTGATCTTTTTGTCTTTTGGTTATAGGCATTTATGGAGATAAACTTTCCTCTCAGAACTGCTTTAGCTGTGTTCCAGAGGAGTTGATAACTTGTCTCTCCATTGTCATTTTCTTCATAGAATTTTTTATTTCCATCTTGATTTCTTCATTTATGAAGTAATCATTTAGTAGGAGGTTTTTTAATTTCCACGTTTTTGGGTAGAAATGTGAGTTTTTGTTACGATTGATTTCTAGTTTTATTCCACTGTGATCTGAGAAGGTACATGGTATGATTTCTATTTTTTTAAATTTCTTGAGATTTACTTTGTGTCCTAGGATATGGTCAATCTTAGAGAATGTCCCATGAGCTGATGAGAAGAACGTATATTCAGTGGATTTTGGGTAGAATGTCCTGTAGATGTCAGTCAGACCCAATTGTTCCAGGGTTTTGTTTAAATCCATTATTTCTTTATTAATTTTCTGTTTGGAGGATCTGTCCTGTGCCGTTTGTGGGGTGTTGAAATCTCCGGTGATTATGGAGTTGCTATTAATCCATTTGCTTAGATTCAGTAAGGTTTGCTTTATGAAACTGGGTGCACCTAAGTTGGTTGCATATATATTTAAAATTGTTATCTCTTCTTGTTGAAGTGTGCCCTTCACCATTATATAATGACCCTCTTTGTCTTTCACTACTTTTGTTGGTTTAAAAACTAAATCGTCTGAAATTAGAACTGCCACTCCAGCCTTCTTTTGGCTTCCACTTGCCTGGAATACTGATCTCCACCCTTTTACTTTTAGTCTATATGCATCTTTGCAGGTTAGATGTGTTTCCTGAAGATAGCATATAATTGACCTGTATTTTCTTATCCATTCAGCCAGCCTATGTCTCTTGAGTGGAGAGTTTAAGCCATTCACATTTATTGAGAGAACTGATAGGTAAGGTAGATTGCTGTTCATTCTGTTGGGTTGGATGTTGTTGCTTTGATTTCTCTCTTGAGCCATTGTATTATCTGGCCTTTAATCTTTGGCTTTTGGTTGTTTTTATATTCGTGAGTTTATATTATGGTGTCCTGTGCATAACACTGTTTTGAGTACTTCTTGTAGTGCTGGTCTATTCTTGGTGAATTCTCTGAGACTTTGCTTGTCTGAGAATGACTTAATTTCTCCTTCATATATGAAGCTTAGTTTTGCAGGGTATAAGATTCTAGGCTGGGCATTGTTTTGTTTCAGAAGAGTGAGAATGGGACCCCAGTCTCTCCTTGCTTGTAAAGTCTCATTAGAGAAGTCTGATGTTATTCTAATTGGCTTTCCCTTGTATGTTACTTGCTTCTTTTGTCTTACAGCTCTTAGAAGGGCCTCTTTAGTTGATATTTTGGTCAGTCTGATGACTGCATGTCGTGACATCTTCCTGTTTGCATTGAATCTCCCAGGGGTCCTCTGAGCTTCTTGAACTTGTATATTGAGATTTTTAGCAAGGCCTGGGAAAGTTTCCTGTATTATATCTTCAAATAGCTTGTCCAACCCTTGAGTGTTGTCTTCTTCCCCTTCTGGTAACCCTATTACCCTCACATTAGGTTTCTTCATATAATCCCACATCTCTTGTAGGCTTTGCTCTTTTTTTCTTGTTTCTCTGCTCTATCTCTGTGACGGTTTTATTTAGTTGGAGGATGTTATCTTCAATCTCTGAGATTCTTTCTTCTGTTTTATCTACCCTGTTCTTGAGACTTTCCACTGTATTTTGTAGTTCCTTGAATTGATTTTTCATTTCTAGGAGTTCGGTTAAACTTTTCTTCATTGTGTCTATTTCTTTAGTGAACTTTTGTTCTAGGTCCTGGAGGCTTTTTGTGGTTTCTTTGTGTTGGTTATTCAGTTGTTGTTGCAGCTCGGTGAGTGTTCTTATGATCCACATAGGAAATTCCTCTTCTGTCATATTGGTTGCCTGATTTTGGTTGGTGTCTGTTTCTAGGGGGCTGGTGCTCCTATTTGGGGGTGTGTTTTCCGTTTGGTTCTTCATATTTCCTGAGTTCCTTCGCTGATTTCTTCCCATGTCAATCAGTTGTTGTTTCTTTCCTTTAGGTTTTTGTTTGAGTATTCACACACCTTGTTTAGTTTCTGAGCCGTTAGGTGGTGTCTGTGGGTGAGATTCGACCACTCCCTGTATAATGAGTCAGTGGGTGCCGTGAAAATGCTGTCCAGGATGCCGTCTCTGTCAGTAGGTGGCACTTGCTTGGAGGAACAGGCTATGCTGTTTATTTTGTGTCCTGTTATCAGCTCTTGTTCTGGGCGGAGTTGGGTTAGGAAAGCCTGCCCTCAGGCACCACCAATGCTGTTAGCAGGGGTCAAAGTTCTGTTCTCTGCTTCCAGGAAATGGTGTCAGGGCGGGGCTGGAATGGTCCCGCTCAGCCAGAAAGTCTGGGTGTGGGGGTGGGGCTGTCTGAGACCCGCAGTCTGGAGGAGGCCTCACTTCTTTCCACCCTCCCCAACTCCGCAGCTACTCCTGAGCCTCTGCCAGCAGGCCAGACCACATGCCACCAGGCCTCCCGGGACTGTGATGCCGGCGGGGAGGTTCCCTGCACAGGAACGCCACCTGGGCTGGGCGCAAGGCCTCCTTTTGGGAGGAAGGTTGGCCTCTAGGATGCTGATCTGCCCCTGAAGGCACACACACCTCAGTAGGCTGTTCACGTATAACCCTCCTGTGCCCTGGGCAATGCTAGACCTGGGTGCACGGGATCTGGTCTGCAGGTCCGACCTCTGAGTCCCAGAGTTCACACTGTATCCCCACCAGGGAGAGGAGTTCTGGTCCCAGTTCACCCACAGGGAGCCCAAGCTGGGTCTATGTCTCTCAGCCTCTGAGTTGGCACCGTTCTCCTGGGAACACCGTGCCAGCAGCACCTGGGAGGGCTGACGGGTACGGAGCTCACAGTCTGAGTTCCCCTTAGTCAGCTGTAGGGTCCCAAAAGGGAATGTCCCATTCCCTGGAGGTGCCTCTGGCTGGTGGCTGTATTGTCTCTCTGGGCAGCCTCGGGTAGGGTCGGCGGAGGGGAGGAGGAGGCAATATGGCGCCTGCCTCGCGGCTGGGGTCTGTGCACACAGAGGTGCCGGGAGGGAGTTGGGAGCCTGGTGCCGCGTCCACTACTGCCTCACCGCTAGCTGGCGACGGCCGACTCTGGGCTGGTGTCCGCAGGTCTCTCCACCCGCTGGGGAGCCCACCAGCAGTCCCAAATGCAGGGGAGGGGAAAGGTGACTGATCCACCTACCCTTGCCGCTGGTCTCCGGTCTGCTCCGGCGGTCTCAGCTTCCAGTTCTCCTCCATAGCCTCCTCCCGTGGAGTCTCCCGGGGTCTCAGGTAACCCTCCTTCTGGCCCTCGTCCGCTGTATGCTCGTCTACTTGCTTCCTTTTTCTAATTTCTGCTAGAATCTGTCTTTTCTGCAGAGACACACTGGCAGTGTTTTTCGTCCGCCATCTTGATCCTCCAGTTTACTCTCTTAACAATGTCTTTTAAGATCAGATCTTAATTTCAATGAATTCCAATTTGTGAATTTTTAAAATTAGTTGTTCAAGCTTTTTTGCTGTACCTAAGAAATTGTTGAGTAAGCAAAAGCAACACATATTTTCTCCTTTGTTTTTCCTGGAAGATTTATAGATTTAGTTGTACATTTAGGTCTATGACTCACTTTTAGTTATTTTTTTGTACGGTTTGAGGTATGGTATGAAATTTATGCTTTTGCAAATAGGTATGTGATTATTCCAGATCAAATTGTTAAAAATACTATTTCTCTTTTTTCCTCTAATCTTTTTTTTGTATCTTTATTGATAACCAGTTGTCTATATAGTGTGTATATTTGTGGGTCTATTTCTGTATGGTTTATTCTGTTCTGTTGGTGTGTTCCTATCATTATGCCAATACTGCACTGTCCTGATTATTCTCTTTGTAAGAAAATTTAAAATTAAGGAGTATAACCCCTCCATCCTTGTTCTGTGTTTTACAGGATTTATTTTTAGCTATGTGGTCTGCCAATTTCTATTTTAAAAGTATTCTGGATTTTGGTTGGGATTGCATGAAACCTATAAATGAATTTGGGAAAAAATGACATGTTAACAATATTGAGTCTTCAAACCCTTGAACAAGATATCTATCTCCATACATTTAGGTCTATATTAATTTATCCCTTCAATATTTTGTAGTTTTCAGTGTATAGATCTTCTCTTATACAAATTTTGTTACACTTATCCGTAAGCATTTCATATTTCCAAAGATAATTTAAATTGCACTATTGTTTATTTCAGTTTCCAAATGTTCGTTGCTATAATATAAAAATACAATTTATTTTGATATTGATTTTATATTCTGCAACCTTGCTAAAGCCAATTATTAATTCTAGAAGCACTTACTTAGATTGATAGATTTTTCTGCATGTTATCTGTGGTCTGTGAATAAAGATAGTTTTACTTTTCCCTTTCAATGTGGAGGTCTTCCTTTCCTATGTCACACAAGAAAGAACCTGAAGTACAATGTTGAAGTCCACCCCCACCCCCCCAACCATGATCTCATCAGTCTCAGGTTGTAGTTTTCTATATGTAGACACTCGGCACAACTTCCAGCACAAAAATATCTGCCTCATCACCCCCTACACTGTTCTAACCCAAGCCTGTGTACTTCACCAAATGAGATGAACATGATCCCACATTTTAAACAAAACTATGATACCGAGTGGAACAAGTTTATTCACTGAAGTCTTGACAGCCTGAAAGCAGTGATTTCAGATTGGAAAACAGAAAACCAAGGAGAGCTTGTGTGAACACTGGGAAAAGGAGGTGGATGGAAAAGTTCTTTGGTAGTAGCCAAAAAGGGAATGGTCTTTAAGGAGCTTCAAAGCCATCTGTAGGCAGAAGTGGAATGGTTCACATGTCCAGAGAAAATATAGCCACATTACCTTGGAAGTATTTTAGGAATGAAATATAAATACTAGGTAATGATGAAGGGTGGGAGAGAACAGAGTGAACCACTCAATGGGGTGGCCGTGAAAAAGGGCTTGTGGGAGACACCTTCTCCCTGTCATGTGACCCACCAGAATTTAGCAAGGGAGATGAGAAGGGTGGCAGATCCCTTAGGAAGGATCTTTATGGGTGCTAAAGAAATCTTCCCTTTCTCTAAACAGAGTATTTAGACCTTCCAGCATTCCTCCATCCCCACGGAGGTGTCAGGATGGTGCTTTGTGAGGTGTAAAGTCCCCCAGGGCTCCCATTGGCTGGGTAGTGGTTCGGTGACCAAACAAAAGCTCAGGGGCGTGACCAGACCCTATCCTGGGGAGAGTATATATAGGGAAGCCAAGCGGCCTGGGTAGACCCCTGGGAAGCGCTGACATAGCAAAGATGACTGGGAAATCACAAGTGAGGATGACCAGGAAACCACAAACCTCCTGTGGCACAGGCATTAAACAACAAACCACAAACGTCAAAGTGGGGAAGAAGAGGAAGGCCCCTCGTCAACCCAGGTCCAGAGGCAGCTTCAAGGCGAGCGACCCACCCAAGCCCCTCCCCGCCTTCCCGTCGAGTCCTCCCCCCCAGACTCCTCCCCTGCCCTCGCCTGGCACAAACCCCCCTCAGCCCGCACCCCTTCCCATGCTCCCACCCCCTCCACCCTCTTCCCCCAAACCATTGCTCTTCTGTGATCTCCCTGTTGTCCTTGCAGGTGCCCAAGGTAACCAGGAAGGCAAAAGAACCCCTTCGAGGGACTTTGAGGAGAAAGGCTTCTCCCAAAACGACCACCCCTTCGATTAAACCCAAGGAGGGGAGAGGGCCAACACTGTTCGACCCTAGTCACCGGCTGAACGAGGAGCTCAGTCAAAATGAGCCAGAGCAGGCCCCAGAGAGCGGGGGGAGCTCCACCACCTCAAGTGTCACCCTCAGCAGTCGGTAACTTCGGAGTGAGGCCAACGACCTCAGACCTATCTGCGAAGTCTCCGGAAGTCTGGCTGCTGGGACATGGCCAACCATGTGGAGGAAGAATTTTTCACTAACCGGGTACACCGTGGCGATGAAAATAAAATCAACCACTTGTGAAATGATGTGTGTGTCCCTGCGTGTTCTGTGACGGTGGGGAGGGAGGAAGGAGGGAAGAGGAGGGTGTGTGGGAAGCGAGGGGGTGGGTCCTGTCGGGTTAGGAATCAGACCAGCTGGTCCACAGAGAGCTAGACACAGAGGATAAACCCTGGGGCAGGGCTGAGCACTGGACACAAACTTCCTTCTCAGCACTTTCACCCACTGACAAGGCAGAAAAGGACTTAGTATTTGTGTATGAGTGTGTGTGTGAGTGTGTGTGTGTGTGTGTAAGGGGACCAGAAAGGAGAAAAGGAGAAGTGTGCTGTGTGTGGGGCACCAATGCCTTCTCCTAACAAGGTACACAAAGTAGTTGCCTTCAGGACACCCACACATCTCATAGTGGTGTTTGTTACCTTGGCTAGGCTATGGTGCCCAGATGTTTGGTCAAACCTGTCTAGATGTTGCTGTGAAGGTATTTTGTAAATGTGATTAACATTTAAATCAGTAGACTGTGAGTAAAGCAGATCACTCTCTATAATGTGGGTGGGCCTTATCCAATCAATTGAAGGCCTTAAGAATAAAGACCAGAATCCCCTAAAGAGGAAGGAATTCTGATCCAGACTGCCTTCGTACTCAAAAGTGCAACATTGACTCTTGCTGTAATTTTCAGCCTGCCTGCTGCCCCGCAAATTCAGACTTGCTAGTACCCTCAATTTTGTAAGCCAGTTAGTTCTTTAAATTAGATCTCTCTCTTTCTCTTTCTCTCAGTAATACAAAGTGTGTGTGTATATATATATATATATATATATGTGCATATATACATACACACATGGAGAGAGGAAGAAATAGAGACTATACACACTCACACACACATACACATCTTATTGGTTATGTTTCTCTGGAGAACTCTGACTGATACACACCCTATGCTGTAAGCAACTAAAGGCTCTCAGAAGGACCAATCATCTCATCTTATTAAAAGTCATTTATAGCTCTTCAATCACTAATGATGGTGTTTGGACACCATGAATATAACACTGTTTATGCATTTTGTTTTTAAGAAAACTTGAGGTTGAGCAGTTGCATAACAATGATGGGGCAGGAGCAGTGGGAGTGGTCAGCCTCTAGTGCAGTCAATAACTTGCAGGCAATTCTTAAATATTAATATCGTTGAGATAATTGCCGATCCACATTCACTTGTAAGGAATAACATGGAGATATTGCATACTCCTTATCCAGCTTCTCCTAATAGTAACATCTTGCAATACCATACTACAATATCACAACTGGGATATTGACATCGATATAGCCAAGACACTGAACAATTCCATCACCACACAGTTCCCTCATGTTGCCCTTTTATAGAGATATCCACTTCCCTTTCACACCCACTCTCTTCCCCTTAACTCCTGGAAGCCACTGATCTATTCTCCATTTCCATAATTTTGTTATGTCAAGAATAATATATAAATGGAATCATACTGTATGTAAGCTTTTACTATTAGCTTTTTGCACTTAGCATAAACTATGGTCTGAATGTGTCCCCCCCCCCCAAATTCATATGTTGAAACTTAATTGACAATGTGATACTATTAAAAGGTAGGACCTTTAGGAGGTGATTGAATCATTAGGGTGGAGCCCACATGAATGGGATTAGTGAGTGACTTTATGAAAGAGGTGAGAAGGAGCAGGTTGCCCCTTCTTCCAAGTGAGAACACAGCAGGAAGCACCATCTATGAAGCAAAGATCCTTTGCCAGATACCAAATCTGCTAGCACCTTGATCTTGGACTTCCCAGCCTCTAGAACCATGAGAAAATAATTTTCTATTATTTATAAATTACCCAGTCTAAAGTAATTTGTTGTATTGTAGCTGCCTGAATGGACTAAGACAACATTCTCTTGAGGGGTTGCATATATCGATAGTTTCTTCCTTTTCATTGTTAAGTATAATTATCTTCTTTGCCTGGATCTACCATGGTTTGTTTAACAATTACCCCATTGAAGGTCATTTGGGGCTGTTTTCAGTGTCTGGGTATTATGAATAAAACTGCTATAAACATTCATGTACAGGTTTGTGTGATCATACATTTTCATTTCTCTGGGACAAATGCCCAAGTGTGAAATTTGAGTTGTATGTTAGCTGCATGCTTAATATTTTTAATTAATAGGCTTTACTTTTTAGAACAGTTTTAGTTTATAGAAAATTGAGCAGACAATGCTGAGAATTCCCAATACGTTCATCCTCACATATAGTTTTCCTTATTATTAACTTCTTATGTTAGTGTGGTAAATTTGTTACAATTAATGAACCAATATTGATAAATGATTATTAACTAAAGTCTATTGTTTATGTTAAGGTTCACTTTTTGTGTTGCACAGTTCCATGGTTTTTGAAAAATGTGTAATGTCATTCATCCACCATTCCAGTATCACACAGAATAGTTTCATTGCCCTGATGAACTTCTTATGCTCTGTGTATTCCCCTACCCCTTCTCCCTGAATCCCTAACACCACTGATCTTTTATTATAGCAATAGTTTTGCCTTTTCTAAAATGTCATATTGGTGGAATCATATAGGGTGTAGCCTTTTCAAACTAGCTTCTTTCACTTAGCAATATACCTTTAAAATTCCTGTTTTGTTCATGGCTTGATAGCTCATTTTAAAAAAAATTGCTGAATGGTATTTTTATTCTGTGGTATGGATATACCACAGTTTGTTTATCCATTCACCTATTGAATATCATGGGATATCGTGGTTGCTTCCAACTTTGGGATGAATTAAGCTGTTATAAACATCTGTGTGCAGGTTTTTGTATGGAGATAAATTTTCAGCTAAATAGAGTGAATATCTGGGTGTGTGGTTGCTGCATTGTATAGTAAGGCCATAGTTAGCATTGTAAGAAATTACCAAACTGTCTTTCAAACTGGTGTACCATTTTGCATTCCTACCAGCAATTAATGGGAGTTCCTATTGTTCAGCATCCTCACCAGCAATAGTTATTGTCAGTGTTTTCAATTTTAGGCATTGTAATAGGTGTAGTGACATTTCATTGTTGTTTAAATTTGTAATTCCCTAATGACAAATGATGTCAAACATCTTTTCATGTGCTTATTTGTCATCTCCTTTGGTAAGCTGTCTTTTCAGATCTTTTGCCTATTTCTAAACTGGTCATCTGTTTTCTTATTGTTGAGCTATAAGAAGTTCTTTGTATATTTTGGATACAAGTCCTGTATCAGATATGTATTTTGCAAATATTTTCTCCTGGTTCACGGCTTGTCTTTTCATTCTATTGACAGTGTCTTTCACAGAGCAGAAGTTTTTATTTTAATAATGTCTAACTTATCAATTTTTTTTCTTTTGTCAGTCATGCTTTTGGTGTTGTGTCTAAGAAGTTGTTGCCAAACCCAAGTTCACCTCGACTTTCTTCCATGTTACCCTTTAGAAGCTTTATAGTTTTTGTGCTTTACATTTAGGTCTATGATCCATTTTGAGTAAACTTTGTGACAGGCAGACAGCAAGTGTCTTTTTCCTTGCTGAGGTCAGGGGTACTGTAAATGTGGAGAGGACAAGCATCATGGGATGATACTGAACTCATTCCAAGTGGGCAGGGGCCCTCCATAAATACCAGTGGGGGAGCCTCCCCCACCAGCACATGAACTACCACCAGTCTGGGGAAGTGTGTCATAGAAGTGTCTTAATGAAGACCCTCCACCATTAAAATGGGATTAAAATGGGATTTGGAGCTCCTGGTTTGAAAGGCTTTAGGTTGGCAGTAAGTCTCTGAATGAGAATGGGGTCACCCAAAATGGAGCCACAGGGTGATGGGCTGAGGGTCCCTATAGGAGGGAGAGCACCATCTTGATTATTCCATCTACCCAAGGATAGTTGGTACCCCAGATCAACACTTGCCCCCACCTCTGTTCCACATATTTCCTTCTAGCTGCCCTCACTCTTGACAGGGGCTTTGGCAGAATTCAGGAACGCCAAGACTCCAGAAGAGGTTGACTTATGGTTTTGTGAGAGATTTCACTGAAGGCTTGGGTCATCTCCAGATCCACTCTGTTCAGGACCAACTCAGCTGTTGTGGAGTTTGCTTTCTTCCTGAGCTTCAGCTTTAGTATCTTGGGTACATCAGCCTTTCTTGTACCCAGAATAAGATATACAACTCGTGATGGTTAATTTTAGATGTGAAATTGACTAGGTTAAGGGATACCCAGATAGCTGATGAAGCATTATTTCTGGATGTGTCTGTGAGGGCGTTTCTAGAAAAGATTGGCATTTGAATTAGTGGACTAATTAAGGAAGACTTGCCCTCACCCAATGTGGCTGGGCATTATCTAATTGGCTGAGGCCCAGATGGAACAAAAAGGCAGAGAAAAGGCAAATTTGCTCTCTCTCTCTCTTTCGGAGCTGGGACACCCTTATCCATCAGAACTTCAGGCTTTCTGGCCTTTAGACTCTTGGACTTGCACCAGCATCTGCTCTGGGGTCTTGGGCCTTTGTCCTTGGACTCAGAGTTATATCATCTGCTTCCCTAGCAGCAAGGCCTTTAAGACTTAGACTGAGCCACACTTCTGGATCCCAGGTTCTCCAGCTTGCAGATGGCCTCTTGTGGGACTTCTCCACCTCCATAATTGCATGAGCCAATTCCCTTAGTAAATCATCTGTCTGTTTATCCATCCTATTGGTTCTGTCTCTCTGGATAACCCTGACTAATACATAACCTTAGAGGTGAAGGTGGAAAGCTTACACAATAAAGCTCTGCTCCTGTACCTGGAGACGGCTGGGGTCCGAGTTTCACTCCTGGCCCCTGTGACCTCTGGGATTTTGGTACTGCAGTCCATCAGAAATAGCAAAAGGGCTGTTTTTCCTTTTCTTGGGCAGAAGGGATGAGAGGAATGACTGCCTGGAGCTCTGTCTGTGCACAACCCACAGTAGATAGTTCACTGATGAATAGTAGTATTTTGGAAATTTAGCATATATTGATGGCTTATGTGTCAAGCTTAAAGATGAGAAGACTACAAGAAAACGAGGGCCTGAGATTTGCAACAACATGAATGGAACTGAAGAACATAATGTTAAGTGAAATAAGCCAAGTACAGAAAGACAAATCTTGCGTGTTCTCACTCCTATGTGGGAGCTAAATATTAAAAACATCTCATGGAAACAGAGAGTATAATGATAGTTATCAGAGGCTGGGAAGGGAAGTGAGGAGGGGGGATAAGGTGGAGATGATTAATGGATGCAAAAATATAGTTAGATGGTTAGATAGAATGAACAATATTTCATAGCATGACAAAGTGAGTATAATCAACAATAAGTTAGGGTATGCTTTAAAATAGCTAGAATAGTAGAATTGGAATGTTTCTAACACAAAGAAATGACAAATACCTGAGGTGATAGAAGCCCCAATTACCCTGATTTGATTAATTCACATTCTACGTCTGTATCAAAACATCACATGTACCCTATAGAGGTATACAACTATTATGTAAGCATAACAGTAAAAAAGAAAAGGAGGGCATGAGTATCTCTAAGTGGGAAGAAGAGCAAACAACATCCCTTCAAAGATCAAGGGAAACTATATATGGTTGTTATCAGTACTCTTCAATGATAAATGCTTCGCCCTTCCTGGGTACACAGCAAGCTGAATGTCCTGGATCCTTATAGTTGGGTCAATGTCATTAGTTTTAGCTAATGAATTGTGAGTGTGAGGTGTTTCCCTTCTGACAGCAGCATTTAATCACTAGTGCAAGGCCCACTACGTTTCCATCCCCCTGCTATGAAGATTGCAGAAGCACACATCAATAGCTACAATGAGCAGGAGCTCCCCTGGTGACCTGAATTAGACACACAGTGTGAGAAGAAAATAAACATTTCTTGGGTTAAGTTACTGTGATTTTGAGATTGTCACCATAGCAGCACCTAGCCTGTCCTGACTGATTATCCAATTCCGAATTGGGCATTTCCGTGTAGTTAGCCATTGTCTGGTGGTGTGACGGGGCAGAGTCCTTTATTCTTATTGGACAGGATGGTTGAATTCTCATTTTTCTCACCAAAGAATCCACATATTCCTATTTGGAGAGTGTGTCAGGATGGGAAGTCTCCTTGAGGCGTGGCCCATATCAAGCTGGAGTAACAGGAGAGGGTCTTTGGTTAGGTGAAACATTTTGTGCTGCAAAAGGCAGACTAACATTAGCAATAGTAAGGTATGTTTGTGTGGTGGCCATGGTGGTGCCTCTCTCAGGTCTCTAGTAATAAAACCTGCTGTTGTGGGCAGCATTACTCATCAGCCCCAGCTGTGTCTGTGCAGAGGCCATGCTTCCCTGGGGCTGTTCCCATTAAATGACTGGGAATAGCAGGGATGACAGTGCCAGCCTGTTCCTGTCTGAGCAGGACCAGAGGGCACAAGTAACTGCGTGAGCAAATAGCTCAGGCCCCCATACCACCCAGCACAGTGGCACCAGCAGCCCTTCCTCACCCTGCATCTATGGCCATATGGAGCGTCCTTTATGGCTAGCTGAAGGAGGGAAAAGGTATAAGCTGGAAATGGCTGGTACTGCATTTCAGGCATACTAGGGGGTGCTCTTGATAGAGAATGGCAAGGGAAAAATCTTTCCAAATGGGCAGAGCTTTGAGGGGTGTACGTGGCCGGCGGTCAGAGTGGGTTGGCTAGCTGGGAGAAGACTGGAAGAGGCTCCCAAGTGAACAGGGCCTTGCCCAAGGCCACACAGAGTATTTCAGACAGGAGGTGAGGAAGGATGACAGAGTCCATTGTCTCCCATCAATTTTTACACACTTTTCTTCAAGTGACACTAGAGGGAGACTTTCTAAGAAGCTGACGTGTTTCTGCTCCCTTTGTTCCTCCTTGAGAAAACTACCTTGGAAGATATCACTTCTTTCAGGTTCTTTTGTCTGGTCCTTTTGACTTTTTACATAATTTGGGTCTGTATACTTGGCTGGACACAGATAAAAAAGAGAGAAAAATGTGGGAAAAGAAACTGAAATTGAGAAATTTGGAGTCAACGATGCAGAACTGGATTCGGCTGCAGCAAATCTTAGGTTGGCCATTGGAAAAGTTCATGTTCAAATTCTGGCACTGAATCCCTGTGCAGTCCCTGAACAACTTCCGGACCATTGGACAGAAACTTGTTGGAGTCCCATGGCAAATAGGTCTCTTATCCCCTATTACTGTTAAGCATAAAAATAAACTCAAGTTTATTAAGAAATAAACCAAACCTTCCTCAGTCTTGTCTACCTTACCAATTCCTGTCCTCTCCCACCCTTGAGACCCCGATTGGGAGGAGTTCTTGAATTGGGTAAGCAGCACTGTAGCAGCACCAAGGTGCCCCGGGAAGCATGCCAGAGCTGGGAAGAAGCTGGTAAGGGGTCCGTTGCCCCAAGAGTTAGTGAAGCTGGGAAGGGGGGAATCCCATTCCCCTCCTCTCATCCCTGCCCTTGGGGTAGTTGTATAGTCATGCAGGCAGCAGGTGACAGTGGTCTCATCAGTGTCAGGCCCATCCAAGTGCCACATGCTCCACCTGTGGCCACCTTCTGAACCTCGCTTGTCTGCAGCAACTTAGCCAGCAGAAGAGCACACAGCCACTCATGGCAGGTACTGGCCATGAGAAAACTCTTCCTCACAGCCCAGATGCACCTCCTCTTTCTGCATGTGCCTGTGACTCCTCCAGCATGGTAAGCTTTTAGCAGCAGGAAAGCTGCTAAGAGTTGAAAGGGAGATTTCTGCCTCTCAGGGTCACAGCAGAATCTGTGGGAAGGTCAGGTGGAGCTGACTGCATTGCAAAGGCGGGCCCAGCAAGCGCTCCTGCTGCAGTGTTTGGTGAGGGAGGCAATGAGTCATATGTGTTCTGCAGTGGGCTTCTCTGCAGCCAATGAGGCCTTGGGTCGAGTCTTAGTGGGCAAGTGGAGTTGGGATCCTGAGTCTAGTGAGGGAGACCAGGAGGAGTCAGGAGAACAGGGCATGTTGCCAGGAGCTGCTGACAGGAGTCAGAACACTGGAGAAGAAGGGCTATCAGAGAAACTTTTCTTTTTTTTTTTTTTTTTTTTAAATTTTTTTTATTTTGGCATATTATGGGGGTACAGATTTTAAGGTTTCAATAAATGCCCATTTCCCCCCCTCCCCCCAAAAGTCTGAGTCTCCATCATGACCATCCCCCAGATGGTGCACATCTCACTCATTGTGTATGTATATACCCGCCCCCCTCCCCCCTCCCACCTCCCCAATACCCTATTACTGTAGCACCTATGTGTCCACTTAGGTGCTACTCAGTTAATACCAGTTTGCTGGAGAATATATCTGGTGCTTGTTTTTCCATTCTTGGGATACTTCACTTAGTAGTATGGGTTCCAGCTCTAACCAGGAAAATATAAGATGTGCTATATCACCATTGTTAGAGAAACTTTTCTTTTCTTTTCTTTTCTTTTTTTATTGAGACAGAGTCTCACTTTGTTGCCTAGGCTAGAGTGAGTGCCGTGGCATCAGCCTAGCTCACAGCAACCTCAAACTCCTGGGCTCAAGCAATCCTCCTGCCTCAGCCTCCTGAGTAGCTGGGACTACAGGCATGCGCCACCATGCCCGGCTAATTTTTTGTATATATATTTTTAGTTGGTCAATTAATTTCTTTCTATTTTTAGTAGAGACGGGGTCTTGCTCAGGCTGGTTTTGAACTCCTGACTTTGAGCAATCCACCCGCCTCAGCCTCCCAGAGTGCTAGGATTACAGGCGTGAGCCACCATACCCGGCAGAAAAACTTTTCTATCCTGTATATGTCCCAGCTTGGAGCAGCAAAGCAGCCTCTGGAGGGTGGGTTTGCATGGCACTCCTGGCCTGTTTGGGGCACAAAAGGGACCACAAAGCATCATTGGGCTAGGGTTCCTGTTGCAACTCCAAGGTTTTCATCAAAAGGTGCTTGGAGATGCACTGAGGAACGTCGGCCACAGCAAGGAGGCCCTGTAGGTACCACTGCAGGACATTTGAATGTGACTCTGGAAACGTTTTAATCCTGAGCATGCTCTATTCGTACCCTTGCAAGGCTATCTTGCTCTCTATTCTGCACATCCACATTAGCAAAGGAGATTTTGAAAACCATTTTGTTCTTTATAAAGATGGATTTCCCCACTCCCCTTACCTTATAAAATGGAACTAAATGTGTACCTTGTATTTTGGCACCACAACAGCTTGTTCTGTTTTAAAATTTTTTGTTTCAAATGATTAGGAATGGCCTGTTCAAAAGTGTGAACTAATTTCATTTATGCTGTTGCCAATTCCCCTCATCTTGAAAACCATGGCTTCCAATGTCCTGGGGCATGACGAGGTCAATGTGCAAAGCCATGGGAAGGCCATGGTGAGGGATGAAAGCTAGAGGCTTCCTGAGTCCAGACAGATGTCCCGAGCAACACTTTGTAATCCTACAGAGAGAAGACACAATGACCCAGCAGAGTGCTTGTCATTATACATATTTATTTTTCCCTTTTGGCTGTTTATAATATTTTATTTCAGTATATTTTTCAGAAGCATAATTTTATCTTTATGTTTTATTTTTTTGAAGTCCACACTGATCAAGGTCTTTTTCATGCAAAAATGTACATTTAATGAGGGAAAAGAAGGTGACCAGTCATCTCTTGAGGCTCTGGTGCTTTTGTGCCCCCTTTTTGGGTCAGGGCATTCAGGGCAGCTGGGGCTTGGTCCTCCTCTTCTTTTCTTGGTTTTCACTTGCCTGGGCCCAGCTCTACTTCTGAAGACGTGTGTGTGTGTGTGTGTGTGTGTGTGTGTGTGTGTGTGTGTGTGTGCGCGCGCGCGTGTGTGATTTTACTGTACTTCATCTGCTTTCAGAGCGTCACTGACTTGGCTGCACTCTGAAGAATCTTCTGGCACTGCCTGACGTCAGGCACCATGGCCAATTGTGCTATACTCGGGCACCTTCAACTTTGCTGATGACTACTGACCCTGGGGACGCAGTCTGGCAAGATGGTGGGCACAGAGTCTCAAGCAAATTGAGTCCATGGAAGTGACCCTGACCAACTGGGGCTATTTCATAATTTAAGTATATCAGAGAGATACATTAACACTCTCCTCCCTCCCTCCCCTGAAAACCCAACACCAATAATATAGATTTCATATTGATCACAGGACACTATACAACAGACATGAACATACTGCACTTTTAGTAGGACAAGTCACGATTTCCTTTGATGTTTGGCTATAGAATAGCTAGAAAGTTACAGCTCATCACCACAGCAGGGTAACATGAAGATGGATGGCTTAGTGAATGTATTCATTAGTTAATAGTTCAAAGGGTTAGTTCTTGTATATACATAATAAGGAACCCTCATTTGGAACAGCCACAGTCTCAGCAAAACTCAGCTCTAAATGTGCAAAGACTTTGCAGCCCTGCTATTAACAAGGTGACATGAATTCTAAGAATACACTTGACAAGCTCCATTAAAGATCATCCATGACCTGTGCAAAGGCACCCCACAGTGGCAGACGGAAAGGGCAAGAACTTGGTAGGAAACATGTCACATATCCCCACAACAAATTGACACTTTGGAGAGACAGATGGGGGTGTCCTTCCTGTGGTAGTGGCACAGAAGGGATTCTAGGGGGAAAGTGGATGGGAAGGAAAGTGGGTAGAGGAGCAAAGTGGGGGTCACTCCATTCCACATGCTGCCAAAGCTCCAAATTACCAAGCACTCTTTGACTGGCTGGGGCTGAGAAAGGCTCTGGGCTGTATCCCGGCAGCACCCAGCTGGACACTGCACTTCCAGAGTTATTTGGTGTGAGAAGAGGAGAAGGAGGGGATGGAGGCAGTCAGCTGGAGGTGGGGGTTTGCACGGCTGGGGAGGGGCTGGGGACAGCTGGGGACAGCTGGGGATGAGGCTCAATGACATAGACAACAGACCACATACAGGACTTGACAAGGGAAGATCTGGCAATTTTCAGGCTCAAACAAACTAATCCATGGCAAACTCAGAAGGTTTAAGTTCCCGAAAAGGTTTCATTGCCAAACCTCCACCTCACATTGTCACTTAACCTACAGAGTATGAGTCACAGTAGAGTTCAACTGCTCTTATTGCAGCACATTAGGGCAAGATATTCTTTGTAAGGTATAATATTATATCTGGCTATGTGGATTTATAGAGATATTTACAGCTGGCCTCTCTGCCCTTCCTCTGTGCTGTGTAGCCTTCATGTGCATTGCTGCCAGACACATCTTAAAACCTTCTTAAAACCTGCCTTCCTACTGCTCAAATCTCCCTTTATGACTGGATCTCAAATCAACTGCTCACCCCCCACAGGGCTCAAAACCCACCGGGGTCCTAGAGACGCAAATCAAAGTTAACTAAGCAATGCTTAGGCTCCAGGAAGCCAGACTTTCTACAGCCATGTGGGGAGCTTCAGACATGAGGCTACTGCTCTTCCCTCAACCTGGATCTCTCTGTGGGGTGCCCAAAAATAAAGAGGGAATCTTGACAGTCTGGTGGCAACTTTCTTATTTGTAACTGTCCTACAAGATGTGTGTGTGTGTGTGTGTGTGTGTGTGTGTGCGCGCGCGCGCGTGTGCATGCACACTCATGAATGTGTGATTGTGCATGTGAATATGTGTGGCCATATGTGAGTGTGTGCAGGTCTGGGTGCGTATAGGTATATACTGATAAAGGTGAGTGCCCCCCGTGTGTGACTGCACACGTGGGTGATAGTGTGGGTCTGTGTGGGTGTGTGTGAGAAGCTATATGTTTGTGCAGAAGGGAGGAAGAGACAACAAGCTGGGCCCACTGAGGCAGGCAGTCCTTAGGGCACCTTTGCACTTCCTTCTCTCCCCTCTGACTATTGCTTTCCCTGGAAGGGTGGAAGTGGAGAGTTCTAGACTCCAAGTCCAAGGTGGAACTTAGGGCCTATTGCTGGAGTCCAGCAGTGAAAAGCCATCCCAGGATAGGCTACTAAAGTGTTTCCTGTGCCGAAATTGGTAACCGCCACAGTCCATACCTGCAGCCATTCTAGGCAATATAATGCCACACGTGTCAGGCTTACAATGCAATTGGAATAAAGGTTATAGACAACACCCTGTCTAGTTTGCTGGCTCTCCCACCCCTTTGTTTGCAGCATGCTTCTATTCTCATTGTATCCTTCAGGCCCTCCCCCCAGCCTGTTACTCCTAAACATGTCCTCCCAGAACAAGGCAAAATGCTCTGCACTTGTAGCTGATCCCAGGGACTCAGCATTTCCTACCTCAAGGCACTAAATTACCACTCCTTAGGACTACATTCATTTCCTCCGGCTCTTCTGTCCAAGAGACAGCACAGATGGGTGAAGGGAGGGGACGAGGAGTGGATGGGGACCAGAAGATGCCACTTCCTGGAACAGCGAATTGGAAAGAAAGTCAGTTAACCAACACAGCCAAAGGGCATCCCCCACGTGGGAACAGGCCAAAGGAATCTGGTGGTTCTAGAAGGGTGCCAACAGGGAATATATATGTTGTCAGGTATATTTTGCTTCACACTCATTCAAGCCAGGTAAACACAGGTGTGCAGACATGCATTTATACACACACACACTCAGCATACACCCATACATATACACACAAGCCACACTTTCATGGGGATACATCCACATACACACATCCACACGTTGTTGTACATACATTTCTTTGCATACCAATATAGATTTACACGGATAGCCACAGCAGTATACAGATTCTCGAATGGTTGTACATGCACATAGACCTACCTCGATGCATATGAACACATCCAGGTAAACAAGGAAACACGAACACAGAAGCATACTTAAAGGTAGGTGGGTAAAGGGGTGAGGTGTTGCAGGAAAAGCTTCAGAAGGAGAAAGGGGGTACAGGTTGAGTGCTTGGTAAAGCTCATTCCCTCATGGACTCCATCAATGAGGTGGAGCTGCTTGGCAAATTGGAGTGCAGGCCAATCCTACTGCCGCTAGGGGCCCTGCTGGGTGGGCAGTGCCCCTGTTCTCCATCTGCTCCCTTCACACTCATTGGCTGGTCACCAGCCAGTTCCTGCAGAGACACCCCAGGTACCATAGAATAAGGTTGGGGGCCTGATAAAGAGACAGACTCTGCCAGAGCCCCGTTTTGCAAAGGGGAGGAAAGAAAGGGGGATGCTTTGGTTTAGAGAGCTAGGAGGACCAGGAGAAGGAAGAGCAAGTGGGGTGGCTCTACCACTCACTCGCTGCATGCTCTCAAGCACGGTACATAAGCTCCATTTGTTTTCCTTGCAACACTGGGAACAATGTGCTTTGCCTTTCCTGGCTTGTGGGGGTCCTGTGAGGTCCGGTGATGTGATGGGTCAGTGAGCTTGTTGACACTATGCACTAGAGAAATAGAAAGGATTAGTATACAGATTTACAGTAGATGTGCATCTGCTAGTCTAGGTCATATGGTGAAATCTCAAGTGTGATGTTCCCTACCCTAGTGCTTATTCACCAAGTGCTTACTCTGTGATTAGTGATCAACTTAGCATCTGCCAGCAAGCGAACTCCTGACTTAGACAGATGTATTAAGTCCCTAGTGTCAGGCATTCTGAAGCAGAAATATAGGCAAGAGAAGTTCCAGTTCCTCCAAAGAGGCCAGCTCAACTGTTTCATCTCCAACTTAGACTTGCCCCCTGCCCCACTGCAAGCTCCTGTTGGGTGTGTGCTCTGTCACCTACCCTGACATCTTGCTCTTCAGCCTCACCCACCTACATTCCCCTCCCAACCCTGCACCACCATGCCACATTCTAAATATGACAAAAATAGTGGGAAAAAGGCACTTACAAATGCTCCCCTAGTTTCCCATGCCCAGTTCCCTGAACTTCCAAGCTATGGCTAGCCCTTCCCCTGTGTACCCCAGCCCAACCCAGCTTGACTTTTTCCTATAAAGCCCTAAGCAGAGGGTGAGCAAGGTCCATAATCCCTAGGAGGAAAAAAAAAAAAGAAGAAAAAAAGTCATGAAAAAGAAATTTTGCCACCTCAGGGGGACAGAAAAGTTCCCAGAAATGTTTGTGAGCAAGGCTTAGATTCTTCTACTGTCCCGAAACCTGGCTCCCCCCTGTCCTCTAAACATTTCCAGGGGCTTTTCCATGCTTACTAGCTGTGAGAAATCTTAGAAAAGGTGAGCGCCTTCTAGCAGGAAAGGAAATCAATGTGCTCTTTACCTCCAACTCCTCCTCAGCCCCTTCCTTTCCAGCCAGAATACATGTTTTCCAATCACTCTCCACCTCATGTTTATAAAGAGAAGTGTTGAACTGATTAGATTGCCCCCAAAGCCACAAAATAAAATGCATGAAGGAGAGAGGGAAAAATAAAACCAAAAGAAACTATAAAGGAGCAGAGGACAGTGTCCCTGCCGCTCTGGGGCCACCAGGGGACTAATAGATATGGTACACCCAGTAAGCAATGTTGAACAACCCAAAGGCGAGAGGGAAGAGGAACCGGGACCATTTGTCAACCTTAGGGACACAGTCAGGGTTAAAGAGACTGAAGGAGAACTCTTCAGTGAAGGCGCACCCAGGGCTCGGGGGGGCACTCTCCTCAGACTCTGAGCTACTGTCCTTTTCTGGGCCACTGGCCATGAGCTCATCATCATCCAGGCTCCAGATACTATCAGCATCACACTTGAGTCGCTCCTCAAGGCCAAGGCAGATGCTCTCAACATTGACATCATCGTGTAAGCTATGGATCTCATCAAGCTCACGGTTTGCTTCTTGCACACACCCCTGGCCACGGTGAAGCACAGGCTTCCCACTGGGGCCACAGCCGTGGCTCTCATTTGAGCTCAAGCTCCCATCAGAGTCTTCAGAGTCACGAGTCTCAGCATGGCCATGGGCCTCGGCACGGTTGCGGATTTCAGTAGGAACAACACTGTCATCATTCTGGAAACCACTAAAGCAAACACCATAGCTGAGGTGGGCCTGCTCTGAGGTGGAGGGGAGATCGCTCAGGCTTTCTGCAGTAGCCAGCTGGGCCTGGCCTGAGAGAGAAGTGAGTGGGCTGAGGCTTTCCGAGGTGGCCAGCTGGGCCTGCTCGGAGATGGACGTCAAAGAACCGAGGCTTTCCGGGCTTGCCAGGGGGGCCTGCGCTGGGGTGGTGGGAAGAGAGCTGACTCCGTCTTCCATGATAATCAGGCCATCCTTTGAGGAGATAATGGATAGGCTCATCAGTTTCATGTGGCCTAGGTGGCTATGCACTGGGGGAGGGGGGGGGGCAGGGGCTTTTCTCATCAGCACTTGCATTGTTACTGTTGATCTCTTTGACAGACAGAGCCATCTCCTCTTGGGGTCTCTGGTGTTCAGGGGGCAGAGGAACAGGACCAAGAGGCTGTCAGCATGCACGGGAAGGCCATGGCAGCTGCCAAGCCTATGTCTCCCTGGGGGTAGCTGCTCCCTTGGGAGCGCTGTGTGGTGGATGGAGGCCTGCTCAGGCAGGCAGGGCTGGGCTCTCTGTGAAGGAGGGACGTTGTTGGACATTAATGCACTGCCCACAGCAAAAGGCTCAGCACTGCCTTGGGAGTCTGAAGTGCCAAAGAAGGAGGGGTAGGCAGGCCAGCCTCTCTGGTATCTGTCTTCCTTTCAGCCTCCCTGTGCTCATGTTCCCTTCCAGCTTCATTGCCTGCCCTGGACACATACAAAGTGGACCGGATTTGGTCCAAAGGTCTGGAGAAATTTAGCCTTGCCATTTACTTGCTTTGTGACCTTGGACAATGATCATCTATAAAGGAGTGATGATAAACAGTCCTACTTCCATGTTACTTGTTCATGTGTGTGTTCATGTGGTGTGTGTGTGTGTGTGTGTGTGTGTATGAGGATTAAAGGAACTAAGAAATGCGAAAGGGTCAAAAGCGCTAAGCCGGGGCTTGAGAAGTGCTCAGGGAAAGCTGATTGTCAGTCAAAAAGTCAAACCTGCACGTTCCCCACCACCACTTCCTGGTACCGGTAGTGGGCAATGACTCTTCGTGGCCTCCTGCGTCGCCTATGATGGCGCTGAGGTCCCCGGCTGTAGAAAAGATAGTTGATGTAGACATACTCCAGCAGGGACAGGAACACAAAGAACAAGCACACGAGGATATAGATGTCGATGGCCTTGATATAGGAAATGTGGGGGAGTTTATCCCGCAGATGAGAGTCGATGGTGGTCAGGATGAGCATCGAAATCAGACCTACAAACAGAACAGCACAGGCTTAGTCTCCTCTGGTGGCTGAGCTTCCTAGCAAGCCATTTGGCCCCTGGCCATCTCTGGGGTGAGGAGGGCCCTCAGCAAAAGCCTCTGCCTCTCTGGGATGGAGGGTGCCTTTGCTGAAGTGCTTGTTTTGTTCCTTCTCCCCCATCTTTAAGCCCAGCCTATGCTTCAGTGGTTAATGACTTCTCATTGCTCTTACCATCAAGTTCCAAAGCTGCAGCCATGGCTTCTCAGCGATTAACACCTTTAGTCTCTTCCCCTTGCCCTGTGACTGCCCCTTCCCCTTTTGTATTTCTTTAGTCCCTGGGAAAATTTGTGAACCCTAAAATATTACACAAGTACAAAGGTTTAGTCCAGAATGATCTCCTGAAGAGGGAGGCTGAGGAGTCTGCCTCAAGGATGGTGAAAGAGAAACCAGAGCTGGATCTGGGGCACATTAGAGGCTCCTTCAGGGCAGCTCCTCCTGATGCCCTGCTGCCTGGTAAGGTGGTCTGATACCTTGATTAAATCAATGTTTATTATATTGCATTTCTGACTTGTCCATTTACTTATGGACTCAACAAATAATGAATTTTGGTACTCTGGGCACAACATACCAAGATTCCAACTCTAATGTTTTTTTCGCACCTGTCTCCAATGTCAGTCTCTCCACTGGGGATTGGCTGAGAACCTACACAGATGCCTGTTGGAAAAACCCTTGCTTCCTTGCATATACAGTCACACACTATGCCATGTACTACTTCCTTACTCTCTACTTTTTTTTTTTCTGAGGAAGACAACTTATGCTCCTCCCTGGGATGCAGATAGTACGTACCAATAGTCACCCTGGCTGCAGAGGAATCATAGTTCATCCAAAACGATATCCAGGAAAGAATAGTGGTGAGGACAGTAGGCCAATAGACCTGCACAAGGTAGCTGTTGACTTCCCTCTGGAGTTGGAACTTGAGTATCAGGCGCATGTAGGAACCTGGCAAAGAGACACACTGACGTCAGGGTGGCAGGGCTCAGGGGATTTGTAGGGTGGAGAGGTACACATCGGATGGGGGGTGAACGATGGGCAGTTCAGCCTCTAATTCTCCATCCACAGGTATCCAGCCTGAGAAGGCCAGTGAGAATGGCACATCTCAGCAGGCCCATGTGGCATAGCAAATTTGCTCTCTCCCCGTTCCTTTCTCACTTGCTCCACGTTAGCTGAAATTTGGGAATGGGAGAGACAACAGATGGTTCCAATCTGTAAACAGATGGAGGGTGAGAGGCCAGCCCTGAGGGGAGCATGAATCCTTTATACCTGCAGAGTGTGGTTAACTGGGCCAAGTGTTTCCACACCCATTCCTCACTTGCAGAGGGTGACCTATTGGGGCTTTATTAAGGGGGCCTGAAGGTGTGCAGAACCAGTGGGAAATAGGAAGGGAAGCAGTAGAGAGTGTAAGGGTCACAGGCAGAGGCCACTGGGAGTTTATGGGATTGTAAAGGGGACAAGAGAATGGAGAGAAGGAAGGGGTGTGACCCACCTGTGTAGAAATACACCTCCTTGCTAGTAATCGTCCTCCCCAGGAAAGTGAACTGAGGGATATGCAGCTTCTCAGTCATGTGCATGGCACTTCCATCGCCTTCCCAGAATAACATGATGTCTTCAACCGTGTATCCATCTGTGAAAGGGACAGAAACAGAGAGTCTCAGAAAATGGGCACAGGCAGATTTCACACCAGCAGTCTGAAAACCAAAGGATGGTTGGAACTTGCCATTTTGAGGGCTGCTTTATGCTTTGCTGATTCTGAGCACTGGGAAAAGAGAACCCTCACTTTGTAGTTTCTTAGCCAGAAAGGAAAGCTCAGCAAAAATACACTACAAGCTCCTACCCACTAGCTTGTGCACAATTTCCCAATAGTAAGGTGCCTCTTCTCAAGGGGACAACTTACACCCTAAAGGCCATCTGCTCCTAGATGGCATATATATACCTCTATCAGTCAATCAATCATCTATCATCAGGTATCTACCATCTGCCTTTCTTTATTTTTGTAACCTAGGGATGTAGGAGAGAGACAGCGGGGAAGAGTAGGGGGTGTAGAGATGTGCTGCTCCTCTCACTGTCAATTCTGCCTTTGGTTTCCTGATCGTCACAGCCCCAGGTAAGAAAAGGGGCCATAGGAGGTGAACGTACAGCTTTCCACCTCCAGCTTGCAGGCCTGCTTGTCCAGAGGGAATTTATGCAGATCCAGGGAACAAGCTGCTGTGGTGGTGAGTCTGTAAAGGAAAACAAAAAGGAAGGGAAAAGTGAGCCCAGTTCAGGCAAGCAACCACCCCTGAGAGAATTGCAGGGCTGTGGAGGGAAGCATGACCCAAGGACCGACCCATGTATAGGAAGGAGACAGGGCATTTGTATGTGACAAAGACACCAAGAGACCTGGCAGGACTTAAACAAGGAACAGATTTATGGCACATCAGAAAACCACAGGGTGTTAGCAAGGGAAAGGCCCTTGAGAGAACTGAATGCGGAGACCGGAAGAGACTTGCGCTTGCTAAAGAAGCATGTGAGTTAGGAATCGAAGGGAGGGTGGGCAAGATTTCAACTCACGGAAAGGAGGAAAGGGCCACTCCTCTCCAGACAGAAGGAACAGCAGAAGTCAAGGTGCCTATGGGAATCTCTGAAAGTTCCACTTTGGCTACTGGGTAGGATGAGTTGGCGGAGGTGGGGTGGGGGGTGGGTGGCAATGCAAGACAGGTTTGTGTGGCCCTTAGAATGTGTTTGTGGGCTATTCAATAGGAAGGAAGAAGCCTGGTGGGACATCCCCAGGAACCTAGGGGGACTCACCGGATGCCATACCGCACTGTTCCATCTGGGTGAAGCTGAAACACACGATTTTCCACAGTCACATCATGCACGTAGGCATCCTTGCCATTCACAAAATAGCAGTCAGGGACCCACAACTTCTCATGCATCCGATAGTCCAGGGTCAGGTTCAGGTTGGTCTCATAGTATGCTAAGCGTGAATCTTTCCAAGTCTGATGAAAAAACATGGTGATTGTATAGTCCTGGGGAGAGAAAAGTAAATCCCAGTTGTAAGTTAGGTTGTTCCAGCTCTGTCCTCTTTGTGTATATGTGTGTGCAAGTATAATGAAATATATCATAACTATAGACAAGTGCATGAAACATATGGATGTTTAAAAAAAGAATAATAAAATGACCCTTGTGTAATTAAAATCCAGGTTAAGAAACAGAGCATTGACAATAACTTTCAAACAGCAATGTGTACCTTCTAGAACATATTTCACAGCCCCCAGCAGTAACCTTTATCTTAGATTTTATGATTAATAATTTCCTTGCTTTTTGGTAGAGTTTTATTGTCCAGGTATTCCTACAAAACATATTGCTTAGACTTTTTTTTTTTTTTTTGAGACAGAGTCTCGCTTTGTTGCCCAGGCTAGAGCGAGTGCCGTGGCGTCAGCCTAGCTCACAGCAACCTCAAACTCCTGGGCTCGAGCGATCCTTTTGCCTCATCCTCCCGAGTAGCTGGGACGACAGGCATGCGCCACCATGCCGGCCAATTTTTTATATATATCAGTTGGCCAATTAATTTCTTTCTATTTATAGTAGAGACGGGGTCTTGCTCTTGCTCAGGCTGGTTTTGAACTCCTGACCTTGAGCAATCCACCCGCCTCGGCCTCCCAGAGAGCTAGGATTACAGGCGTGAGCCACTGCGCCCGGCTGCTTAGACTTTTTTAAAAAAACAAAATTTATCCGAATGGAATCATACTGTATTCATGATCTGCTGCTTTCACGCAACATTTTATTTGTGAGATTCATTCAGGTTGGCACGTGTCATTATAATTTGTTCACTTGCATTGCTGGATAACAGATGAATATGCTATGCATGTTATTGGGCGAACGCACCATGCATACCCAAACCACAACAAAATAAAAATGATGAAGTGGAATTTACAGTTTATACCAAGAGTCAAGAGTGGCTGCCAAGAGTCAAGAGTGGCTGAGGGTTCCCAATGCTTCCAACTCACCAACATGGATTGGTACTGTCTGACTTTTGCCAATCTGGTGAGTATGTGATGGGTTCTCATTGTGGTTTTGCTTTGCATTACTAACAAGGTTGAGCATCTTTTCATATGTTTCTGGTTTATCTACTATTTAGTTTTCTTCACAAAAGTGAAATTCCTGTTTACATTTTTTGATCATTTTTCTGTTTTTAAAATATTCTTATGAATTCACAAAAATTACGTATATTTTGAATATCAGTCCTCCACATTGCAAATATCTTACTCTATTCTGACTTATCCTTTCACATTTGTCATAGTGGTTTTGTTTGTTTTGCAAAATAGAAGTTCCAGGAGTTTTGGCTAAACAGAATTTTATTATAGTCAGAGTTGCCAGTATTTATTTTTATGGTTTGTGTTTTCTGTGTCTTTTAAAAGAAATCCTTACCCACTCCAAGACACAAAGACAGTGCCCTCTGTGATCTTTTAAAAGCTTCATAAGCCTTTCACTTTTAAGTGTATAATCCATCTGGAACTGAATTTTTGGATATAGTGTGATGTATGGGTTCAACTAACTTATTTTTTTTTTATTCCAGGTGGCTATACTTTGCAAAATCTACTTTGTTCCTCCATGTGAGTTCTGTTACAGATCAGAACAGCTGGAATTGGCTTATAATCCTGCTCCTTGTCCCATGACCCCTGTCTTCAGCTCCATGGCTGGAACTGACATACTTACCATATTCGTTTCTGATATCTGTTCAATGCTGGAGACATAGACAGATATTCTAACAGGCACAGGGGCACCTACGACACAGGAGACAATTTAACATGAAGGATAGAATAAAGGAGAAGAGCACAGACCCATGAGCCAGACTGCCTGGCTTTGAACCTGCTTTAACACTTCTTAGCTGTATGACCTTGAGTAAGTCACCTAACTTCTGTGAGCCTTAGTTTCCTCATGGGTAAAATGGAGATAATGATAGCACTGATCTCATAGTTAATGTAGGTCAAGCACTTAGATGAAAGTGGACCCATGATATGCTGAAAGGAAGGGGTAATGGCAAAACAGAGGAAATAAAGGGGTGAAACACTTTTTTCTAAATATTTCCTGATAAAAACTTAAAGAAACGAGCCACCAAACAAGATTCATGGTTGTGTGTGCATGCATGTTTGTTAGTGCATGTGTGTCTGTGTGTAATTGTGTGAGCTGTGTGTATGAATGTACGTGAGCATGTCCATGTGTGAGTGAATTTGTGAGTGTTTTCATGTGCAGGTGAATGTGTCGGTGTGTGTGAAACATGTTTGCGCATAAGTGAGCATGTCTGTGTGTGAATGCTTGTGTTTTGTGGGACTGAATGTGTGAGCATGTCCATAAGTATGAGTGTGTACCTGTGGAAGTGGGAATGAATGTCGGAATGTATGAGTGTGTTTGTGGGTCAGTGAATGTATGTGCATGTTGGGTATGTGAATGAGTGAACATGTCTGTTTATGTCAGCAAATGTATGAGTGTTTGCATGTATTTGAATGTATGTGTGTGGGAGTGAATATGTATGAGTGTCTGTGTAAGCCTTTTCATGTGTTAGTGTGTTTGTGAGCATGTCTATGTGTGAGTGAATGTATGAGCATATTCACATGTGTGAACTGGTTATGTTCATATGAGTATATGTGATCATGCTTGTGGATTGTCTGATATGTCTATGTGTATGAGCATGTTTATGTGTAAGTGTGACTATATTAGCATGCTCTAGTATGTGAGAAGGCCTATTTGTGAGTGAATGCAAAAGCTTATTAATGAGCATGTACACACCAGTATATATGTGCACATTTTCAGCATGTCAGTGAATCTGTGTACATGTGATCATGTTTATGTGTGTATGAGTGAACATGTGTGTGAGGATGTTAATGTGCGTCCTCATGTCTTTGAATTTGTGAATGTTTTGGGTAATGTGGGCATGTTTGTGAGTGAATCTGTGAGCATGTTTGTATGTGTATGTGTTAATGTGTGCATTCATGTGTGAGTGAATTTGAGTGTGGTGCTTTATGTGAGCACGTTTGTGAGTGAATGTGTGAGCATGTTTGTGTGCATTAGTGTGCTAAAGTGCGTGAGTAAATCTGTGAATGCATTTGGGTATGCGAACAAGTTTGTGTGTGAGTAAATATGTGAGTACATTCATGTGTGTATGTGGCTGTGTGACTATATGTGTGGGTATGTTAATGTGTGTACCTTAATTTTATGAGTGTGTTTGTGTACATTAACATGTTAGTGTGTGTTAATGTGTGTGAGTGAATTCATGAGTGTGAGTGAATGTGTGTGCATGTTCATATGTGTATGTGTGTATGCACTCATATTTGTGCACATGAGTGTGCTGCATGTGTTAGTGTGTGAGTGAATGTATGTGTATTTTTGTATTGTGTGGACATTTGGTATGTGTGAGTAGAAGTGAATGTGTGATCATGCTCGTGTAAGTGCATCTGTGTGTGTGTGAGTGAATTTCTGAGTGTGTTCCTGTGAGTGAGTGCATGTGTGAGGGTGACTGTGTGTTAATGTGCAAGTGCAACTGAATGTGCGAGTGTATGTATCAGTGTGTTTCTGCTTCCTAGCTTTTTTTTTTTCAGGCCCGGGTGTTAGCACTATTCACTGGCAGACTCAAATGTGACCACGGATATGAAAATATGTAGTAAACAGTAAGACACTGTGGACAAATACATTTTTATTGTTCCCTCATCAGCTCCAACCCATCTATACCCAGTCCCACAGCAAAGCCATCATTCTCTGTGTATTACATCACACTGCTGCTAGGGAAACACACATGACGCTTGCAATTCAACCTGCTGATTTCACTGCAGGCTGATTGCCCAGAAGCTGAGCTGCAAAGAGGGAAATGTTATTCCAAGTGTAATGCTATTGGGAATAAGCATCTGAGTGGCAGCTGAGAAGTAAATGGGCCTCTGTATTAGGGCACAGCCCAGACTCCAGCATTCAGAGCTATTGTGAACAAGCCCCAGGAAAGTGCTATGTGATGACTGCCTTTAAGGACTCCCATGTATCTTTAGAGGATGGAAGCTGTGTCAGGCAGGCAACAAGTCCCAGAGGGGCCAGGCAGCCAGTCCCCCACCTCCAGTGTTGGACTTCTTGTCTAGACCATTCCACACCACTCAGGCAACCCCACCCCCCATGGTGGAATGCTGAGGACTCTAAAGGGCCATGCCAGAAGACTATCCCCTTCTTGGCTGAAGGGGAAAGTGGGAGCTGAAATGCATTTCACATTACCCTCACCAAGCCACGAACCCTGCACAGGGATGCAGGAAGGGGACCTTCTTCTAATTTATCCACCTAAAGGGGACACCTTATGTGATAGCAGTGGCCAATGAGAACTTAAGATAAGGTAACCCACATCCTTAAAAGGGTAATGGAGGGGAATGAGAAACTTCCTGATAAGGAGTTTAAATGTCATCTCTAGGGGGATGGTCTCAGCCCTGTATCTCATCATGGACTCAGGAAGGCAAGAAAAGTGGCAGTGGTAATCATGTCCCTCCTTCCTGGAACCTTTGCTGCCCCAACTCCTCTTCCTCCCTAGCATCCATTATAGTGCCAGAGGAAGAATGCATGAATGAAGGTATGGTGAAAATGTCTCAGTCGTTCCTTCACTCCACAACATCAGGAAGCCTATGTCATGCCAGGTGCTGGGCTAGGTGAAGTTCAGTTTGCAACACTGCCGAGTTTCTCTTGGCCAGAAGGAGGTGACTTCCTTAACTTTTCCCCTCTTCTCGTTGCCCCCTCACTTCAGGAAGTAGTAAGGCTCCTGTTCTAACTGGACCACAGTTAAGTGAGGACCCTGCATGTGGGGTCTGTGCTGGGAAGGAGGTTAAGCCCTGAAATTCTACTTCACCACAGACACAGGGGGGCTGTACAGGAAGTTCTGGGGTCTCTAAACCCTGAATGTCCCAGCCCAACTGTCTCATCAACTGGTCTCCCCACCCCCACCTCCATACAACAGCACCAGACATAGAGCTTATAGTGCCCCCTTCTGTCCAAATGCTAGAAGGTCCTGAGCTGCCCTTTCCCTCCCACCTTCATCTGTTTGGTGAAATCAAGCCAAAGATCCATCTTTTCTTATATACTCTAGGTCTGCATACCCATAAATCTTCGTGTAACCCTCCCCAGAGATTGATTCCTGCCTCGGGTCCCCCGCCTCTGTCCCCGGCCCCAGCCCTGGATGCCTGCAGAGATGGCAACTGGACCCTGAAACAGTGGTGTGAATGTGCTTGGTGTACTCACGCGGTTGGCATTGGTCAGCCTAGGCTGAGAAACGTGAGAGTGAGGCAAGGAGAAAATGAAGTAGCTACTCCCCTGTCACCCACTGGTGCTTGGTGCAATGGATTCAGAAGCTGATGCCATGCAAGGGTGTGCTGGTGGTGCTCTAACATCTGGATTCTGTACCCAGATCTCTCCCTCGGGGGACCCACACAGAAGAGGTGCTGCTGCCCTTGCAGCAAGAGAGCCTGCCTTCTGCCCCCTCCTCTCCAGCTTCACTGTGCACATTCACCTTGAATCCTGGGCAGTGCCTTTGCCCTCACTCTCTAGAGGGAGGGGCTACTGCCCAGGTTTTCCAGGTGGCCGCCCACGTCAATCTTCCCAGTTGTGTGCTCTTTCCTGGGAGGTAGGGTATTCAGAAGACATATATTCATATGCACAAATGTGAACATTAGCATTCATTAACCCTTTAGAGCAGGTATCCATCTAGTTCAACCTCTGGCAGGAAGTTGGGTTCTTACTTTGGCTTAGCCTCTGCCTTCATTCTGCTTCCTTTGAGCCAGAATGCAAGTAACCCATATTTAATGCACCCTTTCTTTTATCTGTCCTTGGTCTAAGTTTTCTGGGTGTCCCCAGGGCCAGAGAATGCTGCTCCTGGGGTGAGGGGTCTGAGTAGGCTGCTTATCACTTAAAGCTGTGTGGTCCAGGCCAGTTGCCCTTTCTAAGTGGGAGGTTAAGCAGAAACCTAGAGAGAAACTGGCATCTGTATAGACTGCCTGGAGGTTTGAGTGTCAGTTTCCTTGTCATTTCTAATCTCTGTGCTAGAAATCTGAGTGCTAAACAGAGGAATGTGGATTTTATTTGGCAGTTAGATAAAACCATCAAAAGTTCCTGAGGTGCTCCTGATGGATTTATAAAGATCACACTGACTGCAGTTTGTTGAATGGGGGGGGGGAGCCAAGGTGGAAGTGCCTGGGGCTGGGTGGATTAAGTGCACTAGACAGAGAAGACCATACCCTCAGTTTTGAACTGGCTGAATGGGGTGAGTGCCCAGGATCTGAGGAACAATGTACTCAGGTAGAAGAATGTGTCCTCCACAGAGATGGAGCAGAAACTCTAGCCTGAGAGGCACAATGTGCTGTGTCCTGCGCACCCACTTCTGTGCTTAGTCCTTCGCCAGCCACACCACTGGAAAGGAGTGTGGAGGGGGCAGAAGGTCTCAGGCACATGAAGGCAGAGAAGTACTATAGGAGAAATTCCAGGGGTGCAGAATGCCTGGAGCTTGAGAGCCTTGGAGTGCTTGCTCCCTGGCAGGTCTCTGCAGGGTCAAGAAGGAGGGATGGGGAGGGGCAGAGGTGTAGAGCTGGGGAGGGCCACTGGTGCCTTTACACGGTAGGGCTGGCTTGCTGTGTCTCAGCTCTATTTCACCTAATACAAAGACCTCTAGTGTCTAGACGTGACTTACCTCCAAAATTTGGTCTCAGACGAACATCATATCTCGACAGCACCCTGTCCAGAATCTTTTGAACCACTGCTTCACTTGCACAATTTTTGCTGAAACAGAGACGTCATCAGTAAATGCTGGTCGACTTGTGGCTGACTTGCCAGTGGCCACCTTGCCAGGGATTTTCTTTATCCATACACAGACATGTCCAGTCATATGTGTACCACACTCTCCCCACTCCCCTCCCTCCCTAGGGTGAGTCAGCCAGAAGCGCAGCACTGCCGCAGACTTTTTTCCCCCTCTCCCCTTCCAGCTTTTATCCAGAGGGTGGGGCACAAAGGCTGGCTCTCTGTTACCAGGCAGGACTGAGTAGGGGGAGGGAAGGAAGGGAAGCAATAGGAAAAGAGGAGATGGGAGAGAGTGGGCAGGTGGGAGCCCTCAAAAATGCATTACTTCAACCCCCTAAGGAGCTCCACCTCTCAATCAGCCTAGACGCTGCTTTCCAGGTTGGTTGGTTGGGGGGGAAGGTCCTCCTTCTAGGGACATTTGATTATCCCAGAAAAGATCAACATCCACTCTCAGTGCCCTCCTGAGCTAGGTCAATGTTCTTTGGCTCATTTCCCCTACCTAGGCTAGGGCTGGACATTTTATCACATTTATGCCAACCTTGTTTTTGTACACCTCTGTTTTTCAGACTTAGCATATGGCATATGACACAGAGAGCCTTGCTTATGTATCAGAGATTTATGACCCTTATCCAACCAAACCATTTCACATTGTTGGGGCTCAGAGCTGTCTTTGAAAAGACATCCATTCAGGGAGCAGGCATCTTTCTTGCTAAGCATGTGCTTCTAGCCTGGAAGTATCTTAGGTGAGCACATGTAAGTGGACCCAGCTCAGCTCTGCAGAGAGCTGGCCTTTCCACGGGTCTCTAATATGTTCATCCAATTCACCCAGCCCTTCAACAGGGATCCTTCCCCTAAGAGGGCTTGTGAATGAGTACAGGCCCTGGCATCACTGTGACTCTTCAAATCTTTGACGCATTACCCAGGGAACATCAGCCCCTGAAAATCTGTTTGTGTGTGTGTGTGTCTATGTGTGCGTGTGCATGCATGTGCCTGTGCTTGCATGTGTGTTCACTGACGCAGTTTGATATGTTGGGTTGAGGGCACTGCAGGGCTGTCTGCTGGAGCCTTGCCCAACTACCTCCCCTCTTTTCTGAATACATATTCATTTCTGCTTTGCCATTTAAAAATCATTAAAAAATATTCCCAATCATCTTTAATCAAAAATTTCATTTTGCAATATTCCAAAGTGTGCACATGAATTATTTCCAAATTAAAGCAATACATCCCCGCCTGTTTCTGACCACACATTACCCATGTGCCAACACTCAGGACTCCTGGCTACCACAAATAAACATTTCTGTGTATCTACATGTAAAGGCTGACTGCTTAACATCTTTTCAGATACTCGGAGATCCAAACAAACTTGAAATCTAACACAGAAAAAAACCTGAATCTTCATATATTTTCACAGGAGTAAGTACAAAAGCGCATCTAAGGCCACACGGTTTATGGTTATACAGCCACTGATCACACTCTCTGGGCTAGGATGAGGTTTAGTTAATAATTTCTATCTGCGGCATTGGAAAGAGTCCCTCACTCCTCAAAACATACATGTACGCACACTCTATCTCACGCGTGCCCACGCACGCCCAGGGAATGGACTAAAATCCAGATTCAAACAGGTGTCTCTTCTGTCTATGCTTTGTGAATTGCTCATCACCTTGAACCCCCCATCCCCCATCCCACAGGTACCAAAGGACGTGACTGGAGAAAGCTGCCGGGAGGCTTAGTCCTCTGGGATGGATGGACAGATCTCGGGTGAGGACACCCCCCACCCCCGCGCGTTGCGGTTTGGGCACACGCGTAGCGCAGGCCGCAGTAACAGGTGGGCTGAAACATAGGGCTCCATCTCAACTGGCCACTCCCACTCTCCCTCCCCTCTCCTAGGGGTCGGCAGGGCCCTCACCCCTAACCTCAGCGAGCCCGGAGGCCAGAGGCCATCTGCCCGCCCCAGTCCCCGCCGTGCCTAGCCTGGCGGTGCCCGCTTACCAGTTGAAAAGGTCCAAAACGACGTCGGGCACAGCGGAGGAGAACTCGAAGTGGAATTTCGGGGTGGGACTCGGGTAGTTGCCCTCCGCGAGCCAGGTCCTGATGAGCAGCAGGAGCACGGCGGCTCGCAGCATGCCTCGGATGCCCATGGCTGTGGCGCTGTGGGGTCCGGAGGGCGCTGGAGCCGCGGCCGTGGAAAGGGACGGGGTGGGGGTGGGGATTAGGCCAGTGCGGGGCCAGAGGGTGCAGGATCGCTAGCCCTTCGACAAAGAATCTCCTTTAAGGAGAGATCAGCGAGGGCACAGGGAGCAGGGAGCGCCAGGTTCGGTTGGGATCCCGCAGCCCAGAGCCTTAGAGGAGCAGCAGCCCTAGGGCGCCCCTGGCTGCCGCAAGGTGCGCTCCATCTGCGACCGCTCCAGGCTGCAACTGGGCTCAGACCGGAGCTCGGAGCTGGCTCCGCCCACTCCGACGGCAGCATCGCCCCAACCAATCGGGCAGGCTCCAACAGCTGCACAAAAAGGAGCGCGTTCTTGCCTCCGCCCGGAGCCTGCGCGCCGCCTGGGTCCCCGCCCCTTCAGGCCTCTGCAGTCTTCTCCTGGCCAACTCCAGACACAGACAGGGGCGGGGCACGGCTGGGCCGGGGGAGGGGGAGGAGGGCTGGCTCCTGGAGGGCTGGGCAGGGGTCCGAGGCCAGCAGCACTCGCTCCTGTGCCTCTTCTTGGCAAAATGCAAAATGTGCGTTTGTCTTGAAAGAGCCTATGTCCAAGAGTTTGTATTTTGTGGTGAAGGGAGTGTGGTGATGTGACTGCCATGGCTGAATCTGCATTCTGAAAGACCTGAACACTTCAGAGGGGTCAGGAGGTACCCGACTGCTGGTCATTCCCAGACCCTCGGGCCTCCAGTAACCCCTCGGTGCCTCACCTCTGGGTGGGGTAAAGGGGGGTTACCAATGGGTTTTGCAACAGGGCTCTGGTCACAGCAGGCTTGCTTTTCCTTTAGGATGGAAATTGTGTTCCAGGAATCCAAGAGTTGCTTGAAGACTTAAATACCCCAGAATGCTCTTTGCACCAAGTTTGGGTTTTCAGGGAAAACTCAGGGTTCACCAGCTGGGGTCTCCTTGAGATGTGACTCTGTCCCATTAGCCAGGGATGCAGAGTTGAAGTGAGAGTCCAGGCCTGACACCATGGAAGGGGAAAAGAAGACAAAGGTCTCTGTTTAGGGTGTTCAAAGGACTTAGCTCCTGGAGACCAGGCCACACCAGTGCTCCTGGGTGCTGGCCCCGGCATGTGGAAAAGCCTGACATTTTGACTAGAGGGCTCTTATTCTTTCCACTACCCAGAACACTGCTCCTGTGGACCAGAAGGGATCTTAGAGGATAAGAAATGCCTCCACCCAAACCCCTCTGTCCTTCCTATCCCATGACAAAACACGTTCTGAAGGAAGTCTCACCAGAGCCCATGGGCCAGACAAGGAATCAACAAATAAAGCTCAGTCATGTTCAGCAGTGCTGCACTTCCCAATTCATACCATTGCGAAAAGTTGCAATCAAAATGGATTTCAAGTTCATTCTTGGTTAACTAGAACATTCACACAGAAACACCCCTTTTCACTTTCTTTCCACGTCTGGTGAAATGAATTGGGGTTGCTTGTGCTCAGCGAAGCCTCACTTGCTGGTGTTGCATGGCTTAGGGGTTTGACTTTTTCCCTTCCCCCTTTTAAAACTATTTTAGAATAAAATTTATAAAAAATATGTCTCATAGTTCCCTGCCTTCTTTTAAGTAGCAGAGCACCCTAACATTTTTCTTTTCCTTCTCTCCTCTTTCCCTTGCTATTGTAGCAAGTAAAAAAGGATGATGGGGCCCATACGTCACTGACTATCACATACAAGAGCAGATCTATCAAACCAACCCCTGCTGCAATGAGTCCTGACCCCATCATCTCTGGTCACCCAGATGTCCTTGTAGAGACAATCCTTGCTTGCCTAAAATAATAGGGCCATTCCAGGTCATTTTGTCCAACCTCCTGGATTGTAATATAGGGAATCTGAGGCCCAGAGAAAGAAAAATATTGGCCCTAGGTCTCATAGTAGCAGTTGCCGAAGCTAGAAACCCAATATCTGGGTTTGTCTATTTCCAAAACAGTGGGTTTATGTTGTCGCTCTGACTGTAAGTTCAGGCAACCACCAGCAGGTGGGAGTAGATTTGTTTGGATGCAGGACATTCCCAGCACTGAGAAATCAAATTCCACAGGAATTGTTCTCTTCCCTCAGTTGTCAGGGAAAATAAGACTGAAGTCTGAAGTTTGGTTTCTAGGTACCCTTGTGACTATGAATATTGCCAAAAAGTTGATGGCGATGATGAATTCACTTCCAGAACTTACATCCCAAAATGCATTAAGAAATACAAAAATGTGGCCGGGCGCGGTGGCTCACTCCTGTAATCCTAGCACTCTGGGAGGCTGAGGCGGGCGGATTGCTTGAGTCAGGAGTTCGAAACCAGCCTGAGCAAGAGTGAGACCCTGTCTCTGCTATAAATAGAAAGAAACTAATTGACAAACTAATATATACATAGAAAAATTAGCTGGGCATGGTGGCGCATGCCTGTAGTCCCAGCTACTCGGGAGGCTGAGGCAGAAGGATTGCTTGAGCCCAGGAGTTTGAGGTTGCTGTGAGCTAGGCTGACGCCACGGCACTCTAGCGCAGGCAACGGAGTGAGACTCTGTCTCAAAAAAAAAAAAAAAAAAAAAAGAAAAGAAATACAAAAATGCCACCATAATTTGTACTTGTTGAGCTTTTATCTAGTTAATTTATCAGACTATCTGTAAATATCCAGATTGAATGAATTTAAACCTGAATATGGGATCAGGGCCTGGAAATTGGCCCATTTGCATTCTGACCCAGCTATGCCCCTTTAGTTTGGAGAAGAGACAAGAGGTGAAGGAGGTAAGGAGATTAGGCAGAATCTGACCGAGTGAGTGTCACATACTCAGCATGCAATAAATACTTGCCTAAGGAATAAATAAGGCAAGAAAGAAAACTTGGGGCCTAATTGGCTAAACTGAGGAATTTGACTTTTATTTTAGAGTCAACAGTGAGCTTTTGAAAGATTTGTGCAAGGGAAGGACACAATCAGAGTGGCACCTTGGAAGGATCTTTTGATGACTTTGTGAAGGAGAAGCTGGAGGAAGAGGGACGGGGATCAGGAGAGCAGTTAGGAGGGGGTTGTACGCCTCTACTCTGGCAATGGCTGGCTAGGGAGTTTGAACTAAATGCTTCATTGAGGGGAACGAAATAAACTGGCTGAAATATATAGAGAAATCATCATCATAACGAACTAAGAAATAATGAGGCTAAAATCTAGAAGAAGATAAGAGCCTAGAGAGAGAAGCCCAGCACTAGAAGCCACTTTGCTCTGGTGGCATTTGCTGAATCTGGAAGAAAGAGTTGTGAAATTGAGATGTGGTTTTTTTTTTTTTTCATTTTTTTTCTTCTTTTCTTTTCTTTTTTTTTTTTATCATTTTTTTTGTTTATTTTGGCATATTATGGGGGTACAGATTTTAAGGTTTCAATAAATGCCCATTTCCCCCCCTCCCCCCACAAGTCTGAGTCTCCATCATGACCATCCCCCAGATGGTGCACATCTCACTCATTATGTATGTATATACCCGCCCCCCCTCCCCCCTCCCACCTCCCCAATACCCTATTACTGTAGCACCTATGTGTCCACTTAGGTGCTACTCAGTTAATACCAGTTTGCTGGAGAATATATCTGGTGCTTGTTTTTCCATTCTTGGGATACTTCACTTAGTAGTATGGGTTCCAGCTCTAACCAGGAAAATATAAGATGTGCTATATCACCATTGTTTCTTAGAGCTGAATAGTACTCCATGGTATACATATACCACATTTTATTAATCCATTCTTGGATTGATGGGCACTTGGGCTGTTTCCACAGCCTTGCAATTATGAATTGTGCTGCTATAAACATTCGAGTGCAGGTGTCTTTTTTGTAGAGTGTCACTGGATCATTTGGGTAGATGCCCAGCAATGGGATTGCTGGATCAAATGGTAGATTCACTTGTATCGCTTTAAGGTATCTCCATATTGCTTTCCACAGAGGTTGAACTAGTTTGCAGTCCCACCAGCAGTGTAGGAGTGTTCCTCTGTCTCCTCAACCACGCCAGCATTTATTGTTTGGAGATTTTTTGATAAAGGCCATTCTCACTGGGGTTAAGTGATATCTCATTGTGGTTTTGATTTGCATTTCCCTGATGATTAGAGATGTTGAGCATTTCTTCATATGTTTGTTGGCCATTCTTCTGTTGAGATGTGGTTTTGGTAGCATTGTGGGCAAAGAGGAAAAAAGTAAAAACTCAAGACCTCCATGTCACTTTCAGCTGATACCCTAAGTGGCTACCACCTAGGGATAATACTGATCCAGAAGCATGCAGCCCTGGCCCTGTAGCATACATACACATCATCTGGGTAGTCCAAGGAACCTGAAGCTCTGACCTTGGATTAAAGTGGCCTTGGACAGGAATTACGCCAGAAATTTGAAAATCCCTCAACAAATGAAAAAATTCTCTGCAGGGAGATATTATCATCTTGGGCCTTTGTACAAATGATTTTTCAATAATATGTCAGCACATAGTCAAAGATAACACACCATAACAGAAAAAATACACTGTGACAGCCAGTAGAAAAGAATAAGCAACAAAACAAACTCACAAAGACTCCAGATATTAGAATAATATGACACAGATTACAATAACTATTGTTTACAATATTCCAAAAAATAAAAAAATAAGCTTGAAAATATCTTCATGGAACAGAAAATCATAAAGATTGATATAGCTTATTTGAAAAGAATAGAGGATAATTTTTTTTTATTATTTTAGCGTATTATGGGGGTACAAGTGTTAAGGTTACATATATTGCCCATGCCCCCATCGCCCCTTGAGTAAGAGCTTAAAGCGTGTCCATCCCCCAAACGTTGCACATCTTACTCATTGTGGTTGTATATACCCATCCCCTCCTCCCCCCTCCCACCCTACCGACACCCGATAAATGTTACCCCTATATGTCCACTTAGGTGTTGATCTGCTAATAACAATTTGCAGGTGAGTACATGTGGTGCTGGTTTTTCCATTCTTGAGATACTTCACTTAGTAGAATGGGCTCCAGCTGTATCCAGGAATATACAAGAGGTGCTATATCACCATTGTTTCTTAAAGTTGATTAGTATTCCATGGTATACATATACCACATTGTATTAATCCACTCATGAATTGGTGGGCACTTGGGTTGTTTCCACAGCTTTGCAATTGTGAAGTGTGCTGCTATAAACATTTGAGTGCAGGAGTCTTTATTGTAGATTGTCCTTTGTTCTTTTGGGTAGATGCCAAGAAGTGGTATTGCTGGATCAAATGGTAGATCTACTTCTATCGCTTTAAGGTATCTCCATATTGCTTTCACAGAGGTTGAACTAGTTTGCAGTCCCACCAGCAGTGTAGGAGTGTTCCTCTATCTCTGCATCCACACCAGAATTTGTTGCTTGGGGACTTTTTGATAAAGGCCATTCTCACTGGAGTTAAGTGATATCTCATTGTGGTTTTGATTTGCATTTCCCTGATGATTAGAATTGTTGAACATTTTTTTCATATGTTTGTTGGCCATTATTCTGCCTTCTTTTGAGAAGTTTCTGTTCATGTCCTTTGCTCATTTTTTGATAGGGTTGCTTGATTTGTTCTTGCTGATTTTCATGAGTTCTAAATAGATTCTAGTTATCAGCACTTTATCAGATGTGTAGCTTGCAAAAATGTTCTCCCATTCTGTGGGTTGTCTGTTTGCTCTCTTGACAGTTTCTTTGGCTGTGCAGAAGCTTTTTAATTTGATCAGGTCCCATTTGTTTAATTTGATCAGGTCCCATTTTTGTTGCTGTTGTGATTGCCTTTGGAGTCTTCTTCATAAATTGTTTGCCTAGGCCAATGTCTAGAAGAGTATTTCCAACATTTTCCTCTAGAATTCTGATAGTTTGACACCTAAGGTTCAAGTCTGTTACCCAGCATGAGTTGATTTTTGTGAGAGGTGAAAGGTGTGGGACTTGTTTCAGTCTTCTCCATGTGGCTATCCAGTTTTCCCAGCACCATTTATTGAATAAGGATTCTTTTCCCCAGTGTATGTTTTTGTCTACTTTGTCGAAGATTAGTTGGCTATATGAGGATGGTTTTATATCTGGGTTCTCTGTTCTGTTCCACTGGTCAATGTCCCTGTTCTTGTGCTAGTAAAAAGCTGTTTTAATGACTATAGCCTTGTAGTATAGTCTGAAGTCTGGTAAATTGATACCTCCTATTTTTTTTTTTTATTGCCTAGGATTGATTTTGTTATACGGGATCTTATCTGGTTCCATACGAGGCATAAAATTATTTTTTCTATATCTGTGAAAAATGATGACGGTATTTTGGTAGGGATTGCGTTGACTCTGTAGGTCACTTTGGGTAGTATAGATATTTTAACAATGTTGATTCTGCCGACTCATGAGCATGGTATATTCTATCTGTTTATGTCCTCTGCTATTTCCTTCTTCAGTGTTTCATAATTCTCCCTGTAGAGGTCTTTTACCTCCTTAGTTAAATATATTCCAAGGTACTTTATTTTCTTTGTTGCTATTTTGAAGGCAATTGAGTCTTTGATTTGGTTCTCATTTTTATTGTTGTTGGTGTATATGAATACCTCTGATTTCTGTGTATTGATTTTGTATCCTGAGACTTTACCAATTTCCTTTATCAGATCAAGGAGTCTTGTGGTTGAATCCTTGGGGTTTTCTAGGTATAATATCATGTCATCAGCAAAGAGTGAGAGTTTGATCTCTTCTGCTCCCATTTGGACGCCCTTAATTCCACTCTCTTGTCTGATTGCTGTAGGGAGGACTTCCAGCACTAAGTTGAACAGAAGTGGAGATAGTGGGCAACCTTGTCTTATTCCCTTTCTAAGTGGGAATGTGTTCAATTTTTACCCATGCAGTATGACATTGGCTGTGGATTTGTCATATATGGCTTGTATCATTTTTAGGTAAGCCCCCTCTATTCCTATTTTGTTGAGCGTTTTTATCATAAAAGGGTGTTGAATTTTGTCAAATGCTTTCTCTGTGTCTATTGAGAGGATCATATTTTCTTTGTTTTTCCTTCTGTTTATATGATGAATTACATTTATAGATTTGGATATGTTGAACCATTCCTGCATCCCTGGGATGAAGCCCACTTGGTTGTGATGAATTATTTTCTTGACAAGCACATGGATTCGATTGGCTAGGATTTTGTTGTGAATTTTTGCATCAATATTCGTAAGGGATATTGGTGTGTCGTTTTCTTTTTTTGTTGCATCCTTATATAGTTTTGGTATCAGGATTATGTTCGCTTCATAAAATGTGTTGGGGAGAATTCCATCCTTCTCGATGTTGTGGAATAATTTCTGCAGGATAGGCACCAGTTCTCCATCGTAGGTGTGATAAAATTCGGGTGTGAAACCATCTGGTCCAGGACTTTTCTATTTAGGAAGGGTTTTTATTGCTGTTTCACTTTCAGTACTTGATATTGGTCTGTTCAGGAATTCTATTTCTTCCTGGTTGAGCCTAGGGAGGCTGTGTGTTTCTAAGAAATTTTCCATTTCCTCCACATTTTCCAGTTTGTGTGCATAGAGGTTTTAGTAGTATTCATAAATTATATCTTGTATCTCTGTGGCATCAGTTGTGATTTCTCCTTTATTATTCCTGATGGAGCTTATTAGAGATTTTTCTTTTCTGCTTTTTGTTAGTCTAGCCAATGGTGTGTCAATTTGGTTTATTTTTTCAAAGAACCAACTTTTTGTTTTATTAATCATCCATATAGTTTCCCTGTTGTCAATTTTGTTTAGTTCTGATTTGATCTTAATGATTTCACTTCTTCTACTGGGTTTGGGGTTGGTCTGTTCTTCTATTTCCAGCTCTTTGAAATGATTCATTAGGTTGTCTATTTGTGATCTTTTTGACATTTGGATATAGGAATTTATGGAAATAAACTTTCCTCTCAGGACTGCTTGAGCTGTGTCCCACAGGTTTTGGTAACTTGTGTCACCTTTGTCGTTTAGTTCAAAGAATCTTTTGATTTCCATCTTGATTTCCTCGTTTATGAAGTGATCATTCAGCAGAAGGTTGTTTAGTTTCCATGACTTTGCGTAGACATGAGGACTCCTGTTAGTATTCATTTCTACATTTATTCCATTGTGGTCTGAAAAGATACATGGTATAATTTCTATTTTTTAAAATTGTTTGAGACGTCCTTTGTGTCCTAGGATATGATCAATCTTAGAGAATGACCCATGTGCTGATGAGAAGAATGTATATTCAGTGGTTTTGGGGTAGAATGTCCTGTAAATGTCAGTCACTCCAATTTGTTCCAGGGTTCTGTTTAAGTCCATTATTTCTTTGTTGATTTTCTGTTTAGAGGATCTGTCCTGTGCTGTCAGTGGGGTGTTAAAGTCTCCAACTATTATGGTGTTGTTGTTTATCCATTTGTTTAGATCAAGTATAGTTTGATTTATGAATCTGGGTGCACCAAGGTTGGGTGCATATATATTTAGAATTGGTACGTCTTCTTGTTGAACTGTACCCTTTACCATTATATAGTGACCTTGGTTTTTATTATTTTGGTGATTTAAAAACTAAGTTATCGGCCGGGCGCGGTGGCTCACGCCTGTAATCCTAGCTCTCTGGGAGGCCGAGGCGGGCGGATCCTTTGAGTTCAGGAGTTCGAAACCAACCTGAGCAAGAGCGAGACCCCGTCTCTACTATAAATAGAAATAAACTAATTGGCCAACTAATATATATACAAAAAAAATTAGCCGGGCGTGGTGGTGCATGCCTGTAGTCCCAGCTACTCGGGAGGCTGAGGCAGAAGGATCGCTTGAGCCCAGGAGTTTGAGGTTGCTGTGAGCTAGGCTGACGCCACGGCACTCACTCTAGCCTGGGCAACAAAGTGAGACTCTGTCTCAAAAAAAAAACAAAAAAAAACTAAGTTATCTGTAATCAGCACCACAATGCCAGCTTTCTTCTGGCTTCAGTTTGCTTGAAATAGTGTTCTCCACCCCTTTACCTTTACTCTAATTGCATACTTGCAGGTTTTATGTATTTACTGAAGGCAGCAGATACTTGGCTTGTGGTTTTTTATACATTCGGGCAGCTTATGTCTATTGAATGGAGAGTTCAAGCCATTCACTCTTATTGAGATAACTGTTAATATGGGGCAGATTTCTGTTCATTATGTTGGGTTGAGCTTTGTTGTTTTGTTTTCTCTCTTGAGCCATTGTAGTGTCTGGGCTTTGATCTTTAGCTTTGAGTAGATTTACATTCGTGAGTGTTTATTGTGGTGCTCCGTGGGTAACACTGTTTTGAGTACTTCTTGAAGGGCTGGTCTTGTCTTGGTGAATTCCCTCAGTCTTTGCTTATCTGAGAATGTCTTGACTTCTCCTTCGTATACAAAGCTTAGTTTTGCAGGGAATAAGATTCTAGGCTGGGCATTGTTCTGTTTTAGAAGAGTGAGAATGGGGCCCCAGTCTCTCCTTGCTTGTAAAGTCTCAGTAGAAAATCTGGTGTTATTCGAATTGGCTTTCCCTTGTATGTTACTTGCTTCTTTCATCTTACAGCTCTTAGAAGGGCCTCTTTAGTTGATATTTTGGTCAGTCTGAATACTGCATGTTGTGATGTCTTCCTGTTTGCATTAAATCTCCCAGGGGTCCTGTGAGCTTCTTGAACTTGTATATCGAGGTTTTTAGCAAGGCCTGGAAAATTTTCCTCTATTATATCTTCAAATAGCTTGTCCAACTCTTGAGTGTTGTCTTCTTCTCCTTCTGGTAGCCCTATGACCCTCACATTAGGTTTCTTCACATAATCCCACATCTCTTGTAAGGTTTGCTCTTTTTTTCTTGTTTCTCTGCTCTATCTCTGTGACTCATTTATTTAATTGGAGGATGTTATCTTCAATCTCTGAGATTTTTTCTTCTGTTTGATCTACCTGTTCTTGAGACTTTCCACTGTATTTTGTAGTTCCCTCAATTGATTCTTCATTTCCAGGAGTTTGGTTATACTTTTCTTCATTGTGTCGATTTCTTTAGTGAACTTTTGTTCTAGGTCCTGGAGGCTTTTTGTGGTTTCTTTGTGTTGGTTATCATGTTGTTCTTTCAGGTCGTTGAATTTTCTTTTGATCCAGATTCGAAATTCCTCTTCTGTCATTTTGGTTGCCTGATTTTGGTGTCTTTCTAAGGGGCTGGTACTCCTCTTTGGGGGTGTGTTTTCCGTTTGGTTCTTCATATTTCCAGAGTTCCTTCGCTGATTTCTTCCCATGTCAATCAGTTGTTATTTCTTTCCTTTAGGTTTTTGTTTGCGTATTCACATGCCTTGTTTAGTTTCTGAGCCAGTAAGTGGTGTATGTGGGTCAGATTTGACCACCCCCTGTTTGATGAGTCAGTAGATGGCATGAAAACAGTGTCCAGGGTGTCCTTCCTGTCAGTAGGTGGTGCTTGCTTGGAGGAACAGTCTACGCTGTTGTTTTTGTGTCCTGTAACCAGCTCTTGTTCCTGTAGAGAGGCACTCTAGTGCCTCAGGTGGTCAGTGGGGCCCTGGGACTTCCAGGTGTGTCTTTTTCTCCCTGTCAGTGCGGGCTGGTCTAGGAGAGCGTCTGGGTGGAGCTGGGTTGGGTAAGCCTGCCCTCAGGCACCAGCAATGCCGTTAGCAGGGGTCAAAGTTCTGTTCTCTGTTTCCAGAAAAGGCTGCCAGGGAGGGGCTGGAATGGCCCTGCTCAGTCAGAAAGTCTACGTGTGGCTTGGGGCTGTCTGAGACCTGCAGTCTGGAGCAGGCCTTGCTTCTTGCCAACTTCGCAGCTACTCCTGGGCCTCTGCCAGCAGGCCTGACCACAAGCCACCAGGCCTCCCCTGACTGTGATGCGGGCTGGGAGTTTCCCTCACAGGAATGACACCTGGGCTAAGCTCATGGCCTCCCTTTGGGAGGAGGGTTGCCCTCTAGGATGCTGATCTACCCCTGAAGGCACACACACCTCAGTAGGCTGTTTGTGGATATCCCTTCTGTGCCCCGGGCAATGCGAGACCTCAATCCACGGGATCTGGTCTGCAGGTCTGACCTATGGACCATAGTGTTCAAACTTTATTCCCACCAGGGAGAGGAGTGCCATTCCCAATTCACCCACAGGGAGCCCAAGCTGGGTCTATGTCTCTCAGCCTCAGGGTCTTCCCTGTTCTCATGGGATCACTGTGCCAGCAGCACCTGGGAGGGCTGGCAGGTAGGGAGCTCATGGTCTGAGTTCCCCTCAGTCAGTGGTAGAGCCCCAAACTGGAAGGTCCCATTACCTGGAGGTGCCTCCGGCTGGTTGCTATATTGTCTCTCTTAGCAGTGGCGGATAGAGACAGGGGAGGGGAGAAGGAGGTAATATGGCACTTGCCGTGAGGCTCGGGTCTGTGCACACGAAGGTGCCCGGAGGGAGTTGGGAGCCTAGTGCCGCATCCGCTCCAGGCTTACCGCTCACTGGCGGTGGCCGTCTCTGGGCTGGTGTCCACAGGTCTCTCCACCCACTGGGTGGCCCACCAGCAGTTCGAGATGCAAGAGAGGGGAAAGTTAACCGTTCCACCTACCCTTGCTGCTGGTCTTCAGGCTGCTCCGGTGGTCTCTGCTTCCACTTCTCCTCCACAACCTCCTCCCATGGAGTCTCCCGTGGTCTCTGGTACCTCTCCTTCTGACCCTCCTCCAATGTATGCTCGTCTTCTTGCTTCTTTCCTCTAATTTTTGCTAGAATCTGTCTTTTCTGCAGAGACACTCTGTCTGGTGGTGTTCTCGTCCGCTATCTTGATTCAAAAGCCCTGAGTATAATGTTTTCAACTAAAAATTATGACAATGAAACTTGAAAACTTAATTGATGGGTTTAACAGAGGGTTAAACAGAACTAAGAAGAGAATTATTGAATTAGAAGATAGGTTACAAGAAATTGCCCAGAGTTCTGCCTTGGGATACAAATAATATGGAAAAATTAAAATGGAGAATAGCAGACACAATGAATAGAGTGAGAAGGTCTACCATGTATTTAATTGATGACCCAGAGGGAGAGGAACGTGGGAAGAAAATGATGGCTGGAAATGTGACTACACAGATACAAAAGGCCCAATGAATTATAGGCAAAATAATTAAAAAGAAATCTACTTTTAGATACATCACAGTGAAAGTGCATAATGCCATAGACAAAGAAGGATATGCTAATGGTCCAATTAGAGATAGTGAGATCCTCACCTAGGGCAGAAACAGGAGAGAGCAAGAGTAGGAGATGGGAGTTAGACCCTGGGCTTCAGAATGCTTTTTACTCAGTTTTTCCATGGAAGATTATTTTATAAATATATTATCCATTTCTTTACTAATTGATTAAATATAGTTGTTACAAATACACTTGTTTGAGTAACTTGACACCTATGAGCCATGTTGTCATGTTTGGAAAGCCATTGTCCTATAAGTATGTGCCCCTTATCTCATGGGCCACAAAAGATGTATAGAAAAGTTTTCTTCTACTTACCAACCACTTCCCCAGCTTTCACCATTTCTAAGGAAAAGTATATAAAGTGAACAATTCTGTGTTCCTCAGATGTCAGGCTTGGCCACATGCATTCACTCACTGGGCTATCCAATGCTGGAATGGAGTAAAATTCCTGCGGGGGTGTTTATTTGTAATAAACAGAGCAAAAATGCAATAGGCTGTCTTTTGAGAGAGTGAGGCTTCTTACTTGTTCCTAGAGCTGTTTATACAAATACTGAATGGCCTTTGATCAGGGATGGAATAGAGGGAATTCTGCTCCATATGGGAAATTGCATCAGAGTTTCTGTGTTTGGTTCAACATCCTTCATGCATTTATTCTATTTAAGGGACAGACATTATTATGTACCCTTAAAGACTCCTCCATTGCCACCACGACCCTTTCTCCAAGAGAGGACAGTGGGAGCTTAGAAAAGCCTTCTCTATTGCCTGACCTCAGCTGAATCAGAATGCTGTCTGACAGTGAAGACATAAACTTACCTTCATTTATATCATGCAGTATGCCATCAACAATTTTGACCAAGTGTCACAAAGGGAGGAGGTGCTGGATTTTTCATTCTGAGTTTCCATATTTTCTCTTCACTTTTGCTGGGCATTCTTAATTTATGTAGCCACAGCTCTCACTGTGCCCAGTCCTGCAGTAACCTGTCTCATTATAGTTATAGCATCTTCTAACAGTATCTCCCTCTCTTACTATGGAAGGGCAGGAGTAGGCGGAATGTTCCACTAACTCTAGGGTTTCTCTCCCAGTGACAGGTTGTACCATAGTGTATTTTGACTACGAACCTGACTGCGAACAAGGGCGTTTGACTACGAACCTGAAGATCTAGATTGAAGCTTCAATACCAGCTACCTAGGCATGTGTCTCAGCCACTGAACCTTGGCTTTCTCCTCTGGAATATGGAGGAACAATCTAGACAGAAAGCACTCCCTGTCCATCCCAACTTCCTAGCTCTGGGACCTCACCTCACTTATTTCCTCAACACTCAGAAGGGGCGGTCACTATCACACCTAGCCACCAGGGGGCCCCAGCTCTCCTGGTCTAATAGTAGAATGAACCTTTCTATTTATCTGTTTCCCTGACTTCCGGTAAGACAGGCTGACATTTAGGAAAAGAACCTTCTTCAGAAGTTCAGTGAAATAGAGGGGCTAAGCACCGGGAGCAGAGACCTTTCTTAGGGAGGGAGTCCTGGTGCACGAGTAGATAGGCCCTTATGCCTACACTGGGTCCTAGCTACTACCATCAGTTACTCTGTCCCTCAGTGAGGCCACTGATGGCTAACTTCTGGGCAGCCTTGCTTCTGTTCCCAAGGGGTGAGAAACAGGGATCCTGTACAAATTGTGATGAGTATCTCCTGGAGTTGCAGAGGGCACAATCTGTGTGGCCATATGCGGTGCCCTTGGTGAGAAGGGCTCCTTTCTTATGTGACTCCCTGAGCCTTGATAGTCTTATGCCTGTCCTTGATTCATTTTTGGTTCCACCCCTGCCCCATTGGCTCCTAATTATTGTACCTTGTGTCTTTAGTCATGTTCTCTCTCTTCTTCCCTCAGGTTAAGTTCTACCTGACCAGAGGATTTTCTTTTAGATAGTCTTTGGACATTAATATACTCTACATTTATGGTAACAGCAATAATTCACAATAAGGCATTGAATATACCAGCAATGCTAGTCTCTTGTACTTCCCTGACTGCTCAAAACAGTTCTTTTCTCAATGATCTCTGAGACAGAGTATTCCTGATGCTCCCCTCAGTCCCTAGACCCCTTCAGTTGGTTGAGGCTGTGTAACTAGTTTTAGATGATGAAATACAAACATAAATGGTACATACCATTTCCATGATGAGGACTTTAAGAGCCAGTGTATGGTCTTTAAGCTCACTTTTTCCTTGCCCTGGTGATACTGAAAGTCAGATGTTGAAATGGGGACATCAAAGGTGGAGGGAACCTAGACCCTGAGTCCTGAGATGGAGGATATGACCAGCATCTGACCTTGTGTGAGCTGGAAATCAAGCTTTGGTATGGCAAGCTGCTGAGATTTGGGGACTTAGTTATCATTTCAGCAAAGGCGAGCCTAACTTGATAAATATACTCTTTCCCCTGCATTCCTCCCAGTGCCTGTACCATTGTTATGAAGGTCCATGGAGAACTCTTTATGCATATTTTGCAGGTAGCTTAAATCCAAAATATCCCAGTCTCCTTCTGGTGCCCTGCAAATCTGCTCCCTTTGGGGCATTTTCAATTTCTGTAAACTGACACTGAGTTGGGACCTGATTGTGACCTAGAAGTCATCTATGGAATTTTTCCTAATCTCCCCACCAGTATATCCAGAAAGCCATTACTCATTCATTCATCAGCTATTTATTGAGTACCTATTATGTGCCAGATACTTTCCTGAGAACTGGGACAAAACAGTAGGGAAGAAAAATTAAAACAGTAAAAAATCCCTGTAATTATGGAACTTACATTCTAGGAGGGGGAGGCAAAAAGCATATAAGAGAAATGAATAAAGTGTCTGGTCTATTAGAGGATGGTAAGTGGAAGAAAGCAAAGCAAAGCAGATAAGAGGGGCAGAGAATGCTGGGTAACCGGTGGTGGTGGCTGGAAGGTAAGGGTGCTATTTTAAATTAGGTGGTCAGGGAAGGACTCATTGTGAAGGTGGCACTTAAGCGGAGACATGAAAAAGTAGAGGGCACAAGCCACCTAGACATCTGGGGGAAGAGGGTCCCAGGAGAGGGAACAACGAGGGGAATAGCCTTAAGGTGGGAGTGTGCTTGGTGTCTTCAAATAAGTAATAAGAAGGCCAGTAAAGCTGGACCAGAGTGAGGGAGAGAGAAATAGGAGATGAGGTCAAAGTAGAAACAGGGGGCCAGATCATGTAGGGCCTTGTAAACCATGAGAAGACCTTTGACTCTTATGCAGAGTGAGATGGGAAGCTGATAGTGAGTTTTCATATAGGAATGATGTGACCTTACTTATGTCATGACAGTGGGATCACACTGACTGCTGCTTGGGAAATAGGCATGGTGGGGGGAGAGGGCAGAAGCGGGGAGACCAGTTGGAAAGCTACTGTAGTAACCTAGGTGACAGATGATGGGCTCAGACCAGGGTGGTAGTGGTAGCAGAGGATGTGGTGTGAAGTAATCAGATTCTGGATATCTTTTTGGGGTAGAGTCAAAAGGATTCCCTGACAGATCTGATGAAGGATATGAAAAAGAGAGGAGTCAAAAAGGACACTAAGAGTTTTGGCCTGACCACCCAAGATAAGGGATTTGCCATTTGTTGTGGTGGGTAAGACTCTGGGAGGAAGAAGTTATGGGAAGCCAAGAATTTGGTTTTAAGTTTGCTTTTATATTATGCATCTAAGTGATGATGTTGTATATCATCATCCTTTCAGGTCTAGCTCAGCTGTTATGAAGCTTTTTCCAACTGGCAAAGCAGAAATAGTAAATCCTTCCTTCATGCTACAAGGGCACCTTTAACAGTCCTGTAGAATAGCACTTTCTCCTGTATTGTCATTAATATCTTTCATCTCTCTTCCACGACAGACTGAAAGCTCCTTTAGTCCAGGGACTGTTTCAGGTTCATCTTGTGTCTACCTAGAACCCAGACCAGAGTCTGGCTTACGATGGACACTCAAAAGATATCTGTTGAATGACATCACTCAACAGATCCTAAAAATGAAGAGAGGAGAACATTTCCATAAGTTGAAGCTCATGAAAGATGAAGACTTGGAAGTGGCTATCATATTTATTGGTTAGAAGGCTCATAGGTGGCCCCCGGGATACCAGAAGCCTGAGTGAAATGCCGAGGAGTTGGGGGGGGTAAAGACAGGTAGCCCTTCTGAAGGCTTTGCTATGTGGCCTTGTTTGCCTTTTTTTTTTTTTTTTTTTGATAGTATTGTGAGCATTTCTTAAGTGTTTTAGTGATGAAAGGGACCCAGACGATTTGTGTTGGCAAGGGTACCTCAAAGAGGGCACTCTCTTCCCAAGAAGGTATGTTATAAGTCTGGCAGTGGGTGGCATTTATAGACATATTTTTGCTTATACTTAGTTCTAATGGAGAGACCATCAGAGTCACATAGATTTAGGGGCTCAAATCATAGCTTTGCCACTTACCACCCACTTTCTCTGATCCTCAGTTTCCTCATCTATAAATTCAAAGTTGTGGGAATTAAGTGAGATCAAGTTGGTAAAGTACCTAGAATAGTTACTGACACAGTAATTGTTAGGAAAGAGTGGATAAAAGAGAAAAAAATATCAGGGCAAGCCAAAGGTGGAATGAGCTCTCCATCACTGGATATGTTCAAAGACAGATCACATGACCACTTTGTGGGAACATTATGGAAGGATTCTAATGGCTGGATCAGTTGAAAATTGAGGTCTTATTCAGTCCTGAGTTTTATAATTCTAAGAATTCCAAGCAATAGAAATGCAGGCACAAAGGTTGCTATTGAAACCACCCTGCTCACAGTGGAGCACTCATGCTCAGATGGGGTCTTTTCAGAGCAATTGGTCTAAGGGTAAGGGGATATGCCATATGAGGGCCTGTGTGTATGCTCAGTGGTGCTGTCTCTGATTTGAGAGCACACTGCCAGCTGCGCTGCCTGCTGCTGCCACACCTGGCATCCTGCCTCAGCACTACATGTCCTTCCCATAATTAAACAAGCCTCCAAAATGACTGCATGTTCATTTTACACTTTGATTCAGTCAACTGGGCTTCCCATACTAGTCTCTCATTTACTCCTTTGCAGCGTTATCGTAATTGACTTCTGTTTTGGGAGAAGACTTAAGGAAGTGGTACAACAGGAAAGAGTGCTGCAATTCACAATCGCAAAGCTGTGGAAGCAACCCAAGTGCCCACCAATTCATGAGTGGATTAATCAAATGTGGTATATGTATACCATGGAGTACTACTCAGCTTTAAGAAACAACGATGATATAGCACCTCTTGTATATTCCTAGATACAGCTGGAACCCATTCTACTAAGTGAAGTATCTCAAGAATGGAAAAACCAGCACCACATGTACTCACCAGCAAATTGGTATTAATGGATCAACACCTAAGTGTATATATAGGAGTAACATTTATCGGGTGTCGGGAGGGTGACTGGAGGGAGGAGGGGATGGGTATATACAACCAAATGAGCAAGAGGTGCAACGTTTGGGGGATGGACACATTTGAAGCTCTTACTAGAGGGGGGAGGGGGGCATGAGCAATATATGTAACCTTAACGCTTGTACCCCCATAATACACTAAAATAAAAAGAAAAGAGTGCTGGCTATCTTGACTTTTCTGTGTGGCTTACCACCTCTTTTTCAATTTGACCTTTGAGATTACTTCCATGATGCTTCTCCCCACTGTGTCCTCCTCACACTGCTGCTCCCGCCCCCAACTCGGACCTTCATCCCTGTCTTGGACTCTTGCACTAGCCTCCTAATTGGTTTGCCTCTTTGGTGGTTACCCCTTGTTTAATCCATTCTGATTCCAATCTACCCTTCTAGCTCCTTCCTCCCCCTTCTTCCTGTCATCTGCACTCAGCTCCAAATCAAAAGGGCTATTGATCTTTTGCTGAGTGACTCCTCTTGGCAGATATTCAGTTTGTCTCCTTCATCTACCAAAATCCAATATATCTTTTAAACCCAAGGCCATATACCTTTTCCCCCAAAACCAGATGTGAGGGCTTGACTGTGTGTCTCTATTTGTGCCCTGATTACATGATACCTTTTATTAGAGTCCTGTGTGTGCATTTGTGCATTTTTTATATCTCTTAAAAGTCTGTAAGTTTCATTTCTCTCATCAGTAGCTATGCTCTCTCCATATATTTTCTCATTTAAAAAATAAACTCTTTTTGTCCACTATGATTTCTCCCAAGTCCCTACCTCGTTTAACAAATAAATGAATAAACTCAATCAGGGTTTGTGTGGGTTGTACTGAAAAGTAATTTTAACACCTGACATCCTAAAAACATAAATTACATAAGTCATTTTAGGGACTAATTGACAATGTAGAAGTCTGAGTGAAAAAAACTCAGGCTACAAATGATTGATTCCACTGAATGTTGCCTAAGTGTTCTTAATTAACCAACAAGGAGCCACACTTGCTCCTGGTGCCCCTTTCTCTTCTTTGGAAATGCCAAGCCCAAGGGAAAGGTTGTTTAAACTATTTATTTGATTCATTTCTCAGCTTCCAAGTTTGACTAGCTTAGGTCTTTGGTTTGTTCTTGGGGATTATGGGGTTTTTAAGAATTGAGCCATTCTTTTGTTTGCTTTTCAGCATGTGGGCATATTGCATTTATTTAATCCCTTCAATTTACAGATTGGACTAGCATAGAAACCAGAGGTGAGTACAGCATTTATTTGGGCAGCATGAATTTCCATAAAATAAGCTTACAGGAACCCACAACAGTCCACCTGACAGCTCCCTTGTTCCTGATGTTGTCTATGAGAACGTTGCTTATACAGTGAATTCATTCCCCTAGACTCATTTCTTCCATGTGGTGCCTAATGAGTTGAAGTGAAGTGTGAAGGGTCAACATGCCTTAGTGTAGCAGTCCTCAACCTTTTTGGCACCAGTTTCATGGAAGACGATTTTTCCACAAGGGGTGAGGGGGATGGTGAGTGGCTGTAAATACAGATGAAGCTTCACTTGCTTGCCTGCAGCTTACCTCCTGCTGTGTGGCCTGGTTCCTAACAGGCCATGGACTGGTACTGGTTCACAGCCAGGGCTTGGGGATTGCAGCACTACTGTACAAACAGCCATCAAAACTATGTTTATTAACACCAACACCACTTAAGTGTGTCAAAGGGCTTTCAGAACAGGGTGCACTCATATTTAAGTGCTTGACTCTGTTCCAGAAGTTACTACATCCAGGAAAGCTTTGTTGTGAACTTGCAGATGCTGGTTAGGAGTGAGCTTTGGAAATGAAGTAAAAGTGATCCTTCATCTATCCGACTAAATGTAAACCTGTTAAAAGAGCTTCTTTCTAATGAAATGCATTATTATGGAACTCTTATTATACAGAACTTCATTTTAGGTTCATTTAGGTTTATTACAGTAAATTCTTGTTCCAGACACTTAACTTGAAAAATATACTCCCTATCTGAGCTCACTGGTCAGAAAATGGCCACCCTACTCCAGATGACTAATAATATCAATTTAATCCTGTAAACTGAGTACTATTATCCTTTCATTTTTTAACCAGGAGTGGAGAGGATGTGATGGAGGTCAGATCTTGAGCTCTGATGCCAGACTGTTTGAGTTTGAATCCCAGCTCTGACACGCACTAGCTATGTGATCTTAAGCAAGTTACCTAACTTCTCTGTGCCTCAGTCTCCTCATCTCTAAAGGGTAACAGTAATAGGATTTCCTCACAGGTTAAAATGAATTAATACATGGAAAATATCTAAAGCAATTGCTGAGCACATGGTCAATGCTCAAGCAATAAGAAATCTTCTTCTGGAGTTTGGTGGCCATTTCCTGGCTAATCAATAAGACAAATGGGATGAAAAAAATGTGTGTCATTAAAGCAGGTTGACCTTATTCATAGTTCTCAAGAGATGCTATGTGATTCTGGTCAGAGGCATGAGCATATTTATGTATAGAAGGGTTGCAGAATGCAGGCCAGAGGGAGTCAATGCCTGAAATGTATCCCAAATGTGCCTGCCCCAGCCTGAAGCTCCTGAAGCCCAGGTGATGATAAAAGGGCTTTTCCTACACGGACTAGACTCCAGGAAGGGTTTAGAACCTCAAGTAATATGCCAACTACTAAGCTCAATGAATCATAGTTCATTTTTAAATGACTAATTCATTTTCTTAATTTAGATCAGGCAATTTACAAAGCAATTGGCCACTCAGCTGAGGTTTTCTTTGGGGGACCTCAAGCACAGTTTTTGGCTTATGTAGTAGGAGTGTCATAAACCCTAACAAGGTGGGACCACCCTGTCATCTTACCCTGAAATTTCTAATGATTTGACTTGGTGTTTTATTTTCATTGCACAATCTAAATGTTTCAAATAGAGTTTCATTCAAAGCTCTCAGTCCATGCTGAACTAACTAATGCCTCCCCTTTACTTTCTAGTCACACTCTCAGGGAAGTTTCTATAGCAGCAGCTTCAGCATTTATACCCTGCTGTCAGCAACTTCATCTCAGATATTGATGTGGACATGGTGCTGGTTCACAATGGAACACAGGGCAAGATACAATATTTTTTTCATGTTTCTGGTTTGGTATAATTAGATACAGTGTGGTTAAATAGACCAAACACCTCCTCTGGACAGCAAAGAAAAAATTTAGCCAAATGTAGTGTTTCTTAGCTTGAGTAAAGCTGGATATCATGCCCCTAACTTGGATTTGGATTCTAGTTGCTGATTACCCAAAGGGTTTCACAATGCATGCTAGAATATGCAGACACATCCAGCAACACTGGCATTTATTGAAACCTTAAAATCTGTACCCCTATAATATGCCAAAATAAAAAAAAAGAAAAAAAAAGAATAAAATTGGACCCCTATTGTGCACCATCCACAAAAAATCAACTCAAAATTGATTAAAGACTTAAATGTGAGATCTGAAACTGTAAAACTACTAGAAGGAAACATAGGGGGAAATCTTGACCTAGGTCTTGGCAATGGTTTCATCAATATGACAACAAAAACACAGACAACAAAAGCAAAAATAGACAAGTGAGACTACATCAAGCTGAAAAGCTTCTGTATAGCAAAGGAAACAATCCTTTGATGGATGAATGGATAAGGAAAAATATGGTATATTCATACAATGGAATATTGTTTAGCCTTAAAAAAGAGATCCTGCCATTTGCAATAACATGGATGAAACTGGACAACCTTAGGCTAAGTAAAAAGAGTCAGTTACATAAGGACAAATACTGCATGATTCCACTTATGTGCAGTATCATTGTAGTTTGATTTGAATTTCCCTAATGACTAATGATGATGAGCATCATTTCATGTGTTTGTTGGCCATTTGTGTATTTTCTTTGGTTAAATATCTATTAAAGTTCTTTGCTCATTTTAAAAATCAAGTTGTTTGTCTTTTTGTTGTTGAGTTGTAAGAGTTCTCTATATATTCTGTATACGAGGCTCTTATCACAGATACACTTCATAAGTATTTTCTCCCATTGTGTGGGTTATCTTTTCATGTTCATGATAGTGTCCTTTGATGCACAAAAGTTTTTAATCTTGACAAAGTCCAGTTTATTTTTTCTTTTGTAGCTTGTTTTTTTTGGTGTTATATCTAAGAAATCATTGTCAAATCTAAGGTCATGAAGTTTTGCCCCATGTTAGTGTTAATAAACATAGTTTTGATGGCTATTTGTACACTAAGGCTGCAATCTCCAACTCCCAGGCCATGGACAGGTACTGGTCTGTGGCCTGTTAGGAACTGGGCTGCACAGCAGGAGGTGAGTAGTGGGCAAGAAAATGAAGCTTCATCTGTGTTTATAGCTGCTCCTCAACACTCACCATCCCCCCAACCCCCGTGGAAAAATTGTCTTACATGAAACCGATCCCTGGTGCTAAAAAGGTTGGGGAGCACTGTACTAAGGCATGTTGACCCTTCATGCTTCACCTCAACTCATTAGGTGCCACATGGGAGAAATGGGGCAAAACGGAAAGATTTTATGGTTTTAGCTATTATATTTAGGTCTTTGATCCACTGGGAGTTAATTTTCATATATTGTGTGAGATAAGGGTCCAACTTTATTCTTTTGCATATAAATATCCAGTTGCCCCTTTTTCATTTGTTGAAGACAATATTCTTTTCCCATTAAACAGTCTTGGAATCCTTGTGAAAAAGCAATTGACCATATATATACAAATATGACTATATATATATGATTATATATATATGGTTTTATTTCTTGACTCTCAATTCTATACAATTGATCCCTATGACTATTGTCTTTTCTTTCTTTTTTTGAGACATAGTCTCATGCTGTTGCCCGGGCTAGAGTACCGTGGCTTCAGCCTAGCTCACAGCAACCTCAAACTCCTGGGCTCAAGCAATCTTCCTGCCTCAGTCTCCTGAGTAGCTGGGACTACAGGTGAACACCAACACGCCTGGCTAATTTTTTCTATTTTTAGTTGCCCAGCTAATTTTTTTTCTATTTTTAGTAGAGAGGGGGTCTCACTCTTGCTCAGGCTGGTCTCGAACTCTTGACCTCAAGCGATCTTCCTGCCTTGGCCTCCCTGAGTGCTAGGATTACAAGCATGAGCCACTGTGCCTGGCCATCCAATTGCCTATTGTTATGTCAGTTCCAAAATGTTCTTATTATTGTGGCTTTGTAGTACATTTTGAAATTGGGAAGTTCAAGTCCTCCAACTTTGTCCTTTTTCAATTTTTTTTTTTTTTGTTATTTATGGTCCCTTGCAATTCCATACAAATTTTAGGGCTGGCTTTTCCATTTCTGCAAAAAAAATTGTTGGAATTTGATAAGGATTATTTGAATCTGTAGATCACTTTAGGTAGTATAAACATGTTAATAATATTAAGTTTTCCAATTCTTGAACATGATATGTTTTTCATATATTGGTGTCTAATTTCTTTTATCAAAGATTTGTAGTTTTCAGTGTACAAGTCTTTCACCACCTTGGTTAGGTTTATTCCTAAGTCTTTTATTCTTTTTGATGCTATGGTAAATGAAATTGTTTTGTTAACTTCCTGTTAGGATTGTTCATTCCTAGTACAGTCATGCATTGCTTAATGATGGAGATATTCTGAGAAATTTGTAATTATGCAATTTTTTTTGTTGCACAAACATCATAGAGTGTACTTACACAAACCTAAATGGTATAGCCTACTACACACCTAGGCTGTAGGCTATTGCTTCTAGGCTACAAACCAGTACAGCATGTAACTGTGCTGAATATTGTGGGCAATTATAATACAGTGATAAGTATTTGTATATATAAATGTATCTAAACATAGAAAAAGTATAGTAAAATATGATATAAAAGATAAAACTGGTACACTTGTACAGGGCACTAGTGTGAATGGAGCTTGCAGGACTAGAAGTTGCTCTGGGTGAGTTAGAGAGTGAATGAGTAGTTAATGAATGTGAAAGTCTAAGACATTACTATACACTACATAGACTTTATAGGCACTGTACACTTAGGCTACACTTAATTTATTTAAAAATGTTTCTTTCTCCAATAATAAATTAACTTTTTTTTTTTTTTTTGAGACAGTCTCGCTCTGTTGCTTGGGCTAGAGTACCGTGGCTTCAGCCTAGCTCACAACAACCTCAAACTCCTGGGCTCAAGCAATCCTGCCTCAGGCTTCCGAGTAGCTGGGACTACAGGTATGCACCACCATGCCCAGCTAATTTTTTCTATATATTATTAGTTGGCCAATTAATTTCTTTCTATTTTTTTAGTAGACAAAGTGTCTCACTCTTGCTCAGGCTGGTCTCGAACTCCTGAGCTCAAATGATCTGCCCACCTCAGCCTCCCAGAGTGCTAGGGTTATAGGCATGAGCCACCACACCTGGCCTAAATTAACCTTAACTTACTGTAACATTTTACCTAATAAACTTTTCAATATTTTAACTTTTGACTCTTTTGTGAAAACACTTAGCTTAAAATGGAAACACATTGTTCAAATGTACAAAAATATTTTATTTATTTATATCCTTATTCTATAAGCTTTTTTCTATTAGGCTAATGTCTGTGTTTGTGTTTTAGTTTTTAACAGAAAAGTTTAAAAAGTAAAAAAAATTAAAATAAAATAGAAAAAGCTTATAAAATAAGGATATGTTTTATGAATATCACTGTTTCCACCTCCACATTTTGTCTCACTGAAAGGTCTTCAGGGGTAAGAATATGCCTGGAGCTATCACCTCCTATGATAACAAAGCCTTCTTCTGGAATATCTTCTGAAGGACCTGCCTGAGCCTGTGTTATAGTTAACTTTTTCTATAAGTAGAAAGAGTACAATCTAAAATAATGATGAATATACAGTATAATACACAAACCAGTAACACAGTTGTTTATTATTTTCAAGTATCACATATTGTACATAACTGTATGTGTTAGACTTCTATAGACTAGCAGCACAGTAGGTTTGTTTATACCAGCATCACCACAAACATGTGAGTAATGTATTGTGTTACAATGGTATGATGGCCATGCCTTCACTAGATTATAGGAATTTTTCAGCTCCATTATAATCTTTTTTTTAATTATTTTTTTTCAGCATATTATGGGGGTACAGATTTTAAAGTTTCAATAAATGCCCATTCCCCCCCTCCCCCCAAAAGTCTGAGTCTCCATCATGACCATCCCCCAGATGGTGCACATATCACTCATTAGGTATGTATATACCCGCCCCCCTCACCCCTCCCACCTGCCCAATACCCTATTACTGTAGTACCTATGTGTCCACTTAGGTGCTACTCAGTTAATACCAGTTTGTTGGAGAATATATCTGGTGCTTGTTTTTCCATTCTTGGGATACTTCACTTAGTAGTATGGATTCCAGCTCTAACCAGGAAAATATAAGATGTGCTATATCACCATTGTTTCTTAGAGCTGAATAGTACTCCATGGTATACATATACCACATTTTATTAATCCATTCTTGGATTGATGGGCACTTGGGCTGTTTCCACAGCCTTGCAATTATGAATTGTGCTGCTATAAACATTCGAGTGCAGGTGTCTTTTTTGTAGAGTGTCACTGGATCATTTGGGTAGATGCCCAGCAATGGGATTGCTGGATCAAATGGTAGATTCACTTGTATCGCTTTAAGGTATCTCCATATTGCTTTCCACAGAGGTTTAACTAGTTTGCAGTGCCACCAGCAGTGTAGGAGTGTTCCTCTCTCTCCGCAACCACGCCAGCATTTATTGTTTGGAGATTTTTTGATAAAGGCCATTCTCACTGGGGTTAAGTGATATCTCATTGTGGTTTTGATTTGCATTTCCCTGATGATTAGAGATGTTGAGCATTTCTTCATATGTTTGTTGGCCATTCTTCTGTCTTCTTTAGAAAACTTTCTGTTCAAGTCCTTTGTCCACTTTTTAATAGGGTTATTTGATTTTTTCTTCCTGATTTTCGTGAGTTCTAAGTATATTCTAGTTATCAGTCCCTTATCGGATGCATAGGATGCAAAAATTTTCTCCCATTCTGTAGGTTGTCTGTTTACTTTCATGACTATTTCTGTGGCTGTGCAGAAGCTTTGTAGTTTGATCATATCCCATTTATTTATTTTTGTTGCTGCTGTGATTGCCTTTGGGGACTTCTTCATAAACTCTTTGCCCAGGCTGATGTCTAGGAGAGTGTTTCCAACTTTTTCCTCTAGAGTTCTAATAGTTTCATACCTTAGGTTTAAGTCTGTTATCCAGCGTGAGTTGGTTTTTGTGAGAGGTGAAAGGTGTGGGTCCTGTTTTAGCCTTCTACAGTTGGCTATCCAGTTTTCCCAGCACCATTTATTGAAAAGGGATTCTTTTCCCTAGCGTATGGTTTTGTCAGCCTTGTCAAAGATTAGATGGCTATATGAGGATGGTTTTATATCAGGATTCTCACATTTGTTCCACTGGTCAATATTCCTATTTTTGTGCCAATACCATATTGATTTAATTACTACAGCTTTGTAGTATAGTTTGATATCTGGCATATTAATGCCTCCCATTTTGTTTTTGTTGCCTAGAATTGCTCTTGATATTCGGGTCTTCTTTGGTTCCATACGAAGCGTAAAATTATTTTTTCTATATCTGTGAAGAATGCTGATGGGATTTTAATAGGTATTGCATTGAATCTGTAGATCAGTTTGGGTAGTATAGACATTTTGATGATATTGAGTCTGCCGGTCCACGAGCATGTAATAAATTTCCATCTGTTTACATCCTCTGCTATTTCCTTCCTCAGTGTTTCAAGGTTCTCCCTGTAGAGGTCTCTTACCTCCTTGGTTAAGTATACCCCTAGGTACTTTAATTTCTTTGTTGCTATTGTGAAGGGAATTGAGTCTTTGATTTGGTTCTTAGTTTGATTGTTGTTGTTGTATACGAATGCCTCTGATTTCTGTGTATTGATTTTGTATCCTGAGACTTTACTAAATTCATTGATCAGTTCCGGGAGTTTCTTGGTTGAATCTTTGGGGTTTTTTAGATACAATATCATATCTTCAGGAAACAGTGAAAGTTTGATCTCTTCTGCCCCTATTTGGATACCTTTGATTCCATTTTCCTGTCTGATTGCTGTAGCCAAGACTTCCAGCACTATGTTGAATAGAAGTGGAGATAGTGGGCAGCCTTGTCTGGTTCCAGTTCTAAGTGGGAATGATTTCAATAGTTCCCCATTCAGTATGATGTTGGCTATGGGTCTGTCATATATGGCTTGTATCATTTAGGTATGTCCCTTTATGCCTATTTTCTTAAGTGTTCGTATCATGAAAGGGTGTTGAATTTTGTGAAAAGCTTTTTCTGCATCTATTGAAAGAATCATGTGGTCTTTGTTTTTGCTTGTGTTTATGTGGTGAATTGCATTTATAGATTTACGTATGTTGAACCATCCCTGCATCCCTGGGATGAAGCCCACTTGGTCGTGGTGGATTATTTTTTTGATAAGTGTCTGGATTTGGTTAGCTAAGATTTTGTTGAAAATTTTTGCATCTATATTCATTAGGGATATTGGTCTGTAGTTTTCTTTTATTGTTGCATCCTTTCCTGGTTTTGGTATCAGAGTAATATTCGCTTCATAAAAGGTGTCGGGGAGGTTTCCGTTCTTCTCGATGTTGTGGAATAGTTTCTGCAAGATAGGTACTAGTTCTTCTTTGTAAGTATGGTAAAATTCAGGTGTGAAGCCATCTGGACCGGGACTTTTCTTTTTAGGGAGATTTTTAATTGCTGTCTCTATTTCAGCTGTTGAGATGGGTCTGTTCAGGGAATCTATTTCTTCCTGGTTGAGCCTAGGGAGGCTGTGTGTTTCTAGAAATTTGTCCATTTCCTCCACATTTTCCAGTTTCTGTGCATAAAGATTTTTGTAGTATTCATAAATTGTATCTTGTATCTCTTTGGGATCAGTTGTGGTATCTCCGTTTTTGTTCCTGATGGAGCTTATTAGAGATTTCTCTTTTCTGCTTTTCGTTAGCTTAGCCAATGGTGTGTCAATTTTGTTTATTTTTTCAAAGAACCAACTTTTTGTTTTATTACTCTCCTGAATAGCTTCCCTGTTTTCAATTTCGTTTAGTTCTAATTTGATCTTGTTGATTTCACTTCTTCTGCTGGGTTTGGGGTTGGTCTGTTCTTCTCTTTCCAGCTCTTTGAGTCGTTTCATTAGATTGTCTATTTGTGATCTTCTTGTCTTTTGGTTATAGGCATTTATAGAGATACACTTTCCTCTCAGAACTGCTTTAGGTGTGTCCCAGAGGAGTTGATAACTTGTCTCTCCATTGTCGTTTTCTTCATAGAATTTTTTTATTTCCGTCTTGATTTCTTCATTTACGAAGTAATCATTTAGTAGGAGGTTGTTTAATTTTCACGTTTTTGTGTAGAAATGTGAGTTTCTGTTAGGGTTGATTTCTAGTTTTATTCCACTGTGATCTGAGAAGGTACATGGTATGATTTCTATTTTTTTAAATTTCTTGATGTTTTCCTTTTGTCCTAGGATATGGTCAATCTTAGAGAATGTCCCGTGAGCTGATGAGAAGAACGTATATTCAGTGGATTTGGGGTAGAATGTTCTGTAAATGTCAGTCAGACCCAATTGTTCTATAGTTTTGTTTAAGTCCATTATTTCTTTATTAATTTTCTGTTTGGAGGATCTGTCTCGTGCCGTCAGAGGGGTGTTGAAATCTTTGGCGATTATGGAGTTGCTATTAAACCATTTGCTTAGATCCAGTAAGATTTGCTCTATGAATCTGGGTGCACCTAAGTTGGGCGCATATATATTTTAAATTGTTATCTCTTCTTGTTGAACTGTGCCCTTCACCATTATATAATGACCCTCTTTGTCTTTCACTACTTTTGTTGTTTTATAAACGAAATCATCTGAAATTAGAACTGCCACACCAGCCTTCTTTTGGCTTCTATTTGCTTGGAATATTGATCTCCACCCTTTCATTTTTAGTTCATATGCATCCTTGCAGGTTAGATGTGTTTCCTGAAGACAGCATATACTTGGCCTGTATTTTCTTATCCATTCAGCCAGCCTATGTCTCTTGAGTGGAGAGTTTAAGCCATTCACATTTATTCAGAGAACTGATAGGTAAGGTAGATTACTGTTCATTCTGTTGGGTTGGATTTTGTTGCTATGATTTCTGTCTTGAGCCATTGTAATATCTGGCCTTTAATATCTTTGGGTTTTGGTTGTTTTTATATCCGTGGGTTATTATTATGATGTTCCGTGCGTAACGCTGTTTTAAGTACTTCTTGTAGGCCTGGTCTTGTCTTGGTGAATTCTCTGAGCCTTTGCTTGTCTGAGAATGTTTTTATTTCTCCTTCATATACGAAGCTTAGTTTTGCAGGGAATAATATTCTAGGCTGGGCATTGTTTTGTTTCAAAAGAGTGAGAATGGGGCCCCAGTCTCTCCTTGCTTGTAAAGTGTCATTAGAGAAGTCTGATGTTATTCGAATTGGCTTTCCCTTGTATGTTACTTGATTCTTTTGTCTTACAGCTCTTAGAAGGGCCTCTTTAGTTGATACTTTGGTCAGTCTGATGACTGCATGTCGTGACGTGTTCCTGTTTGCGTTGAATCTCCCAGGGGTCCTCTGAGCTTCTTGAACTTGTATATCAAGATTTTGAGCAAGGCCTGGGAAATTTTCCTCTATTATATCTTCAAACAGCTTGTCCAAATCATGAGTGTTGTCCTCTTCCCCTTCTTGTAACCCTATGACCCTCACATTAGGTTTCTTCACATAATCCCACAGCTCTTGTAGGCTTTGCTCTTTTCTCTTGTTTCTCTGCTCTATTTCTGTGACTGATTTATTTAATTGGAGGGTGTTATCTTCAAGCTCTGAGATTCTCTCTTCTGTTTCTTCTACCCTGCTCTTGTGACTTTCCACTGTATTTTGTAGTTCCTTGAATTGATTCTTCATTTCCAGGAGTTCGGTTAAACTTTTCTTCATTGTGTCTTTTTCTTTTTCCATATCCTGGAGGCTTTTTGTGGTTTCTTTGTGTTGGTTATTGAGTTGTTGTTGCAGCTGGGTTAGTGTTCTTATGATCCACATATGAAATTCCTCTTCTGTCATATTGGTTTCCTGATTATGGTTGGTGTCCGTTTATAGGGGGCTGGTGCTCCTCTTTGGGGGTGTGTTTTCTGTTTGGTTCTTCATATTTCCTGAGTTCTTTCGCTGATTTCTTCCCATTTCGATCAGTTGTTGTTTATTTCCTTATGTTATTGTTTGGGTATTCACACATCTTTTTTAGTCTGAGGCGTTAGGTGGTCTCTGTGGGTGACATTCGACCACTCCCTGTATATTGAGTCAGTGGGTGCCGTGGAACGGCTGTTCAAGATGGTGTCCCTGTCAGTAGGTGGCGTTTGCTTGGATGAACAGGCTATGCTGTTGATTTTGTGTCCTGTTATCAGCTCTTGTTCTGGGCGGAGCTGGGTTGGGTAAGCCTGCCCTCATGTAGTTAGCAAGGGTCAAAGTTCTGTTCTCTGCTTCCTGGGAACGGTGTCAGGGCGGGGCTGGAATGGTCCCTCTCAGCCAGAAAGTCTGTGTGTGGGGGTGCGTCTGTCTCAGACCCACAGTCTGGAGCGGGCCTCGCTTCTTTCCACCCTCCCCAAGTCTGCAGCTACTCCTGGGCCTCTTCCAGCAGGCCAGACTACAAGCCACCAGGCCTCTCCGGACTGTGATGTCAGCAGGGAGGTTCCCTGCACAGGAACGCCACCTGGGTTGGGCGCACGGCCTCCTCCTGGGAGGAGTGTTGCCCTCTAGGACACCGATCCGCCCCTGGAGGCACACACACCTCAGTAGGCTATTCACGTATAACTCTTCTGTTCCCCGGGCAATGCTAGCCCTTGGTGCAGGGGATCTGGTCTGCAGGTCAGACCTCTGGGTCCCTGAGTTCAAACTGTATCCCCACCAGGGAGAGGATTTCCGGTCCCAATTCACCCACAGGTAGCCCAATCTGGGTCTATGTCTCGCAGCCTCTGATTCGGCACCATTCTCCTGGGAACACCGTGCCAGCAGCACCTGGGAGGGCGGGTGGGTAAGGAGCTCACAGTCTGAGTTCCCCTGAGTCAGCCATAGGGTCCCAAATGTGAAGGTCCCGTTCCCTGGAGGTGCCTCTGGTTGGTGGCTGTATTGTCTCTCTGGGCAGCCGTGGGTAGGGTCGGCGGAGGGGAGGAGGAGGCAATATGGCGCCGGCTGCGCAGCTCGGTTCTGTGCACAGGGAGGGCCCGGAGGAAGTTGGGAACCTGGTGCCACGTCTGCTACAGGCTCACCGTTGGCAGGTGGTGGCGGTCTCTGGGCTGGTGTCCGCAGGTCTCTCCACCCGCTGGGGAGCCCATCAGCAGTCCCAAATGCAGGGGAGGGGAAACAGCAAATTCACCTACCCTTGCCGCTGGTCTCCGGGCTGCTCCGGTGGTCTCTGCCTCCAGTTCTCCTCTGCAACCTCCTCCCTGGGAGTCTCCCGGGGTCTCAGGTACCCCTCCTTCTGGTCCTTGTCTGCTGTATGCTCATCTTCTTGCTTCTTTCCTCTAATTTCTGCTAGAATCTGTCTTTTCTGCAGAGACACTCTGTCTGGTGGTGTTATTCGTCCGCCATCTTGCTCCACCCCCCATTACGTTATTTTTAAATGTTCACAATTTTATTTTGTAAATCAAAAATTAGAAAATTTATATCATGGCTGTCGGCTAAAGTTGCTGTGCCTGTTCATCGGTGTCTATTGACTATAGTCAGCTCTGGTAGCAAAGTGGTTAAGAATGGATGAAATATGGGACCCCTAGATGGTGGAGTAAAGGTAACCCCCCAGACTCCTGCTCCCAGATAAGGAGGCATAGATCTTGGTCTCCTACACACGAGTGGATCTCCCCACTACAAGGACAGCATCCAGAATCTGCAGAGGTGCAGTGTGGGACTCTCAAAAAAGGAAAAACAAGGTGATTGGGAGATAAGATCACGTTCTCTGGAGAGTGCAAAACAAACAATAGGGTGCGTGGGAGGGCACCTGCCCGCCGGGCCAGGGGGTGAAGTGGGATCAGACCCACAGGGGAACTCCTTGCTTCCCCATTGACCTCCACACCCACCCAGCCAGGGACCCGTCTGAAATTGGTGCAAAATCATGGCAGGATAAGAGGGTGCTGGAGAGAGCCGTCACTGGTGCAAAGTACTGTAAACTCCCCTGAGCCCCTCAACTAGGCTCCAAGATGGGAGGAAACTGAACTGAGCTCATGGGGGAGGCAGTTAGATGTCTTGCCTCTGGTAACCAGCGGCGCCAGCCCTACAGAGCTGTTCACTAAGTCAGGGACTCTAAGCTGTAACTGCCTAGGGCGGATAAGAGTGCACAGGGTGGGTCAATAAGAGCGAGGGCTATGGCTGAACAGGCGGTCGGGCAGGCGGCATAGAAGAGCCTACGGGGCATCCTGACAACCCAGACTCCCAACCCAGCACCGGCCACACCCTAAACAGTCGCGCCCAGTGCTGGTGCCCTGTGAGTGGGCAAGCAGTCGCCATTGAGGGGGTCCACAGCCCAGCCATCATACAGTGCAGCAGGCAAGCCCCCCTTCCCCGCCCAGCCTAGAGACTCCCCTGGGAAATTCCACCCCTACACAATCTGCGATTGGCTCACAAGGCCTGGCTCGATCAACAAACTGCTGAGAGAACTAGCACCAACGGGAGCCACAGCAACTGGGGCGCTGGGGTACAGGGCAGACTGGGGAGCTACTTCCTCCCCCTAGCCTGCATCTCTTCTGCCAAAAGTGGTAGGCTCCACCCCTGGAGGTGGGACGAGATAAGAAAACCCACTCTCCCCCATATCTAGGGAGAACCCGCTAGACCTGTGTAGTGCGTAAGCACACAGTATAAAAGACTGTGCTTCCCAGAGCAGCTTAGGTCACCCAGTTGAACAAAAAGCTGAGACTAGACCTCCTCCCCAGTCAGGGGCAGGCTCCACAAGTATCTACCCCCATCAGGGGAACCTTCCAAGTGTGGTGGAAGTCCTCCCCCCAGTGGCTGATCAAGAAACGACAGAAGAGAGGATGCCTGAGCACCATGAATTGATCCAGATGGGGAGGGCCCAGGGTAAAATTTCTGGAAATTCAAAAAATCAAACCAAAAACACCTCCCCTAGGAGATACACCAGCTGTCAATAAATGGAGACTAAATAAACCCAAACACTAAAATGACAGAAGAAGATTTCCAAAATTGGATTGTAAGAAAGCTCAATGATATGCAAGAAAAAATAACCAACACAAGAAAACTACAAAGAAAATACAACAACTGGAGCAAAGATTCACTAAGGAAATTGAGATCTTGAAAAAGAATCAATCCGATATCCTGGAAATGAAGAATCTATTCAGTGAAATACAAAACACAGTGAAAAGCCTCAAAAATAGGGTAGACCAAAGAGAAGAAAGAATCTCAGAGATTGAAGACAACACTTTCAAATAAAATAAGTTAATCACAGAGTTAGAGCAGAAAAATAAAGAGACATGAGCAAAGCTACAAGAAATGTGAGATTATATGAAGAAAAATAACCTGTGGGTCCACTGGATTCCGGAGAAGGAGGAAGAAAAATCCCAAGGGTTGGATAAGCTGTTTGAAGAAATAATTGAGGAAAATTTCCCAGGTCTAACCAGTAACTTAGAGTTAGAAATACAAGAGACCAAAATGACTCCCGGGGGATTCAATGCAAACAGAAAAACACCATGGCATGTAGTCATCAGACTGATCAAAATATCAACAAAAGAGACCCTCCTACAAGTCATAAGGTGAGAGAAGCAAGTTACATACAAAGGAAAACTGATCCAAATAACACCAGATTTCTCAACTGAAACAATAGAAGCAAGAAGAGACTGGGGCCCCATTCTCATGCTTTTAAAACAAAATAACGCCAGCATAGAATCTTGTACCATGCAAAGCTAAACTTCGTATATGAAGGAGAAATTAAGACATTCTCAGATAAGCAAAGTCTCAGGGAATTCACCAAGACAAGACCAGCCCTACAAGAAGTACTCAAAACAGTGTTACACACGGACAAGCATAATAGAAACTCACGAATATAAAAACAACCCAAACCTAAAGATTAAAGACCAGATATTACAATGGATCAAGAGAGAAATGAAAGCAACCAACATCCAACCCAACAGAATGAACAATAATCTACCCCACCTATCAGTTCTCTCAATAAATGTGAATGTCTTAAACTCTCCACTCAAGAGTCATAGGCTGGCTGAATGGATAAGAAAATCCAGGCCAAGTATCTGCTGTCTTCAGGAAACTCATCTGACCTGCAAGGATGCATATAGACTAAAAGTAAAAGGGTAGAGATCAGTATTCCAAGCAAGCGGAAGCCAAAAGAAGGCTAGCATGGCAGTTCTAATCTCAGATGATTTCGTTTTTAAACCAACAAAAGTAGTGAAAGACAAAGAGGATCATTATATAATGGTGAAGGGCACAGTTCAACAAGAAGAGATAACAATTTTAAATATATATGCACCCAACTTAGGTGCACCCAGATTCATAAAGCAAACCTTACTGAATCTAAAGCAAATTAATTAACAGCAACTCCATAATTACTGAAGATTTCAACACCCCACTGACTGCACAGGACAGATCCTCCAAAAATAAAATTGATAAAGAAATAATGGACTTAAACAAAACTCTAGAACAATAGGGTCTGACTGACATTTACAGGACATTGTACTCCAAATCCACTGAATGTAAGTTCTTCTCATCAGCTCATGGGACATTCTCTAAGATTGACCATATCCTGGACACAAAGTAAGCCTCAAGAAATTTTAAAAAATAGAAATCATACCATGTATATTCTCAGATCACAGTGGAATAAAAGTAGAAATCAACCGTAACAGAAACTCACATTTCTACACAAAAACGTGGAAATTAAACAACCTCCTACTAAATGAACTTCATAAATGAAGAAATCAAGATGGAAATAAAAATTTCTTTGAACAAAATGACAATGGAGAGACATGTTATCAAATCCTCTGGGACACAGCTAAAGCAGTACTGAGAGGAAAGTTTATTTCCATAAATGCCTATAACCAAAAGTCAAAAAGATCACAAATAGACAATCTAACGAAATGACTCAAAGAGCTGGAAAAAGAACAGACCAATCCCAAACCCAGCAGAAGAAGTGAAATCAACAAGATCAAATCAGAACTAAATGAAATTGACAACAGGGAAGCTATACAGGAGGTTAATAAAACAAAAAGGTGGTTCTTTGAAAAAAATAAACAAAATCAACACGCCATTGGCTAGGCTAATGAAAAGCAGAAAAGAGAAATCTCTAATAAGCTCCATCAGGAACAAAAAAGGAGACATCACAACTTATCCCAAGGGGATACAAGATATAATTTATGACTACTAGAAAAACGTCTATGCACACAAACTGGAAAATGTGGAGGAAATGGACAAATTTCTAGAAACACACACCCTCCCTAGGCTCAACAAGGAAGAAATAGAATTCCTGAACAGAACAATATGAAGAACCAAAATATATACAGCAATTAAAAATCTCCCTAAAAAGAGAAGTCCCAGTCCAGATGGTTTCACACTCGAATTTTACCACACTTACAAAGAAAAACTGGTGCCTATCTTGCAGAAATTATTCCACAACATCGAGAAGAATGGAAACCTCCCCAACACCTTTAATGAAGGGAATGTTACTCTAATACCAAAACCAGGAAAGGATGCAACAAAAAAAGAAAACTACAGACCAATATCCCTTTTGAATATACGTGCAAACATTTTCAACAAAATCCTATCTAACTGAATCCAGACGCTTATCAAAAAAATAATCCATCACGACCAAGTGGGCTTCATCCCAGGGATTCAGGGATGGTTCAACATATGCAAATCTATAAATGCAATTTAGCACATAAACAGAAGCAAAAAAAAAGACCACATGATTCTTTCAATAGATGCAGAAAAATCTTTTGACAAAATTCAACACCCTTTCATGATACGAACACTTAAGAAAATAGGCATAGAAGGGACATAACTAAAAATGATACAAGCCATATATGACAGACTCATAGCCAACATCATTCTGAATGGGGAAAAATTGAAAGCATTCCCACTTAGAATTGGAATCAGACAAGGCTGCTCACTATCTCCACTTCTATTCAACATAGTGCTGGAAGTCCTGGCTACAGCAATCAGACAGGAATATGGAATTAAAGGTATCCAAATAGGGGCAGAAGAGATCAAACTTCCACTGTTTGCTGATGATATGATATTGTATCTAGAAAACCCCAAAGATTCAACCAAGAAACTCCTGGAACTGGTCAATGAATTTAGTAAAGTCTCAGGATACAAAATCAATACACAGAAATCAGAGGCATTCATATACAACAACAACAATCAAACTAAGAACCAAATCAAAGACTCAATTCCCTTCACAATAGCAACAAAGAAATTAAAGTACCTAGGAATATACTTAACCAAGGACGTAAAAGACCTCTACAGGGAGAACTAGGAAACACTGAGGAAGGAAATAGCAGAGGATGTAAGCAGATGGAAATCCATACCATGCTCGTGGGTTGGCAGACTCAACATCATTAAAATGTCTATACTACTCAAACTGATCTACAGATTCAATGCAATACCTATTAAAATCCCATCAGCATTCTTCACAGATATAGAAAAAATAATTTTACGCTTCGTATGGAACCAAAGAAGACCCCGAATATCAAGAGCAATTCTAGGCAACAAAAACAAAATGGGAGGCATTAATATGCCAGATATCAAACTATACTACAAAGCTGTAGTAATTAAATCAATATGGTATTGGCACAAAAATAGGAATATTGACCAGTGGAACAGATGTGAGAATCCTGATATAAAACCATCCTCATATAGCCATCTAATCTTTGATGAAGCAGACAAAAACATATACTGGGGAAAAGAATCCCTTTTCAATAAATGGTGCTGGGAAAACTGGGTAGCCACCTGTAGAAGGTTAAAACAGGACCCACACCTTTCACCTCTCACAAAAACCAACTCACGCTGGATAACAGACTTAAACCTAAGGTATGAAACTATTAGAACTCTATAGGAAAAGTTGAAAACACTCTCCTAGACATCGGCCTGGGCAAAGAGTTTATGAAGAAGTCCCCAAAGGCAATCACAGCAGCAACAAAAATAAATAAATGGGACATGATCAAACTACAAAGCTTCTGCACAGCCAAAGAAATAGTCATGAAAGTAAACAGACAACCTACAGTATGGGAGAAAATTTTTGCATCCTATGCATCTGATAAGGGAGTGATAACTAGAATATACTTAGAACTCACGAAAATCAGGAAGAAAAAATCAAATAACCCCATTAAAAAGTGGATAAAGGTCTTGAACAGAAAGTTTTCTAAAGAAGACAGAAGAATGGCCAACAAACATATGAAGAAATGCTCAACATCTCTAATCATCAGGGAAATGCAAATCAAAACCACAATGAGATATCACTTAACCCCAGTGAGAATGGCCTTTATCAAAAAATCTCCAAACAATAAATGCTGGCGTGGTTGCGGAGAGAGAGGAACACTCCTACACTGCTGGTGGGACTGCAAACTAGTTCAACCTCTGTGGAAAGCAATATGGAGATACCTTAAAGCGATACAACTGAATCTACCATTTGACCCAGCAATCCCATTGCTGGGCATCTACCCAAATGATCCAATGACACTCTACAAAAAAGGCACCTGCACTCGAATGTTTATAGCAGCACAATTCATAATTGCAAGGCTGTGGAAACAGCCCAAGTGCCCATCAATCCAAGAATGGATTAATAAAATGTGGTATATGTATACCATGGAGTACTATTCAGCTCTAAGAAACAACGGTGATATAGCACATCTTATATTTTCCTGTTTAGAGCTGGAACCCATACTACTAAGTGAAGTATCCCAAGAATGGAAAAACAAGCACCAGATATATTCTCCAGCAAACTGGTATTAACTGAGTAGCACCTAAGTGGACACATAGGTACTACAGTAATAGGGTATTGGGCAGGTGGGAGGGGGGAGGGGGGTGGGTATATACATACATAATGAGTGAGATGTGCAACATCTGGGGGATGGTCATGACGGAGACTCAAACTTGTGGGCGGAGGGGGGAAATAGGCATTTATTGAAATCTTAAAATCTGTACCCCCATAATATGCCAAAATAAAAAAAAATAGTGTAGAGAAAGACTGCAATGACATGGCTAAGTTTCCAGGATCTCAGTTCTTTAGGGATGGACCAAATGGCTCATATCATCGCTCGCAAAAATGTCTTGAACTTGATGGAGCTTAGGCTGAGAAATACAGTTTATGCTTTTTTGTTTGTTTTATTTAATTCCATTTTCCACTAATGTTTTGAAGTCCCTCTCAGATTCTTGTGTGTCTGGCTTCTTTGACACAATATTATGTTGGCAAGATTCATCTAGTTTGTTGCATGTAGCAACGTTTGTTCATTTTCTTTTCTGGCTAATATACCACTTATGCATATTCCACAATTTGTATACACATTCAACTAGCTTTAAAATTTAGATTGTGTCCAGTTCGGCACCATTACAAACAATGCAGCTCTGGGCCTTTTAGACTGTGTCTCCCAGGTATGTGTGCATGGGAGTCTCTAGTCTAAGCTTCTAGCTGTGGTGTTGCTGGTCTCAGAGTAAAAATATTTTAAACATTATGGGATGCTAAACTCACAGTGTTTTTATTCATTTCTAAATATATTAATATATTAATTCCTTCAATCCAATAGTTAGTAATGTGCTATTTTGTTTCCAGATGTTTTGTTTTTTAATGCTATCTTTATGTTATTAACTTCTGCATAACCATTGTGGTCAGAGAGCCTAGTTTTTATGATACTTGTCCATTGAGTTTATTGAAGTTTCCATTTTCTTAAATTCATATTCTACTTCTAAAAATGGATGGTGTGCCCCAAAAGAATTTGTACTCTTTTCTTTGTTGGCTGTAGAGTTTTATATTGCATAATAGTTTAAATTTATTCTTGTATCTTTGATATCACTGCTTATTTTTATTTGTTTGAACTCTCAGTCTTTGGGAGCAGTGGATTAAAATCACCAAATATGATTCTTTTTGTTTTGTTTTTGCTTGTGGCTTAAAACAACATAAATTTATTCTCTCACCGTTCTGGAGGCCACAAGTCTGAAATCAAGGTATTAGCAGAGCCATGCTCCCTCCAAAGGCTCTAGGGGAGGACCTGTCCTTGCCTCTTCTAGCTGCTGGCAGTTCCTGGCAATCCTTGGCATTCCCTAGCTTTGGCTGCATCCCTGCAATCTGCGGGGATGCCTTATCCCTTCTGTGTATGATTGTTATCCCCTTCTGTGTATGATTGTTAACATATATATTTCTCTTGATGGTCTTAAAACTTGTTGTCACCTCATGATGTTGTATAAAAACACAAGAGCAAAAACTTATATAACTAAAAGGAGAAACAAACAATCTTAGATATTTTAACACACCTTTCTCAGTGATTGATAGAAAAAGCAGAACAAAAATCAGTTAAATGTGTAAGAGATTTGAGAGAAAGGAATTAAGAAACTGGACCTGCACCTTTCACCTCTCACAAAAATGAACTCACAGTGGATAACAGACTTAAACCTAAGGTGTGAAACTATAAGAATTCTAGAAGAAAATGTTAGAAGAACTCTTACAGACGTTGGCCTAGGCAAAGAATTTATGAAGAAGACCCCAAAGGCAGTCACAGCAACAACAAAAATAAATAGAGCTGATCAAATTAAAAAGTTTGGAAACTGTCACAAGAGCGAACAGACAACCTACAGAATGGGAGAAAATTTTCACATGCTACACATCTGATAAAGGGCTGATAACTAGAATCTATTTAGAATTCAGGAAAATCAGCAAGAAAAAATCAAACAACCCTATCAAAAAGTGGGCAAAAGACATGAACAGAAACTTTTCAAAAGAAGATAGACAAACATGAGAAAATGCTCAACATCTCTAATCATCAGGGCAATGCATATCAAAACCACAATGAGATACCACTTATCTCTGATTAGAATGGCCTTTATCAAAAAGTCCCCCAAAAATAAATGTTGGCATGGATGCGGAGAGATAGGAACACCCATACACTGCTCGTGGGACGGCAAATTAGTACAACCTTTGTGGAAAGCAATATGGAGATACCTCAAAGAGCTATATGTAGAACTACTATTTGATCCAGCAATCTCATTACTGGGCATCTACCCCAAAGAACAAAAGACATTTTATAAAAAGGACGTGCACTCTGATGTTTATACCAGCACAATTCACAATTGCAAAGCTATGGAAACAACCCAAGTGCCCATCAATCAATGAGTGGATTAATAAAATGTGGTGTCTGTATACCATGGAGTTCTACTCAAATTACAAGACACAATGGTGATATAGCACCTCTTGTATTTTCCTGGATAGAGCTGGAGCCCATTCTACTATGTGAAGTATCACAAGAATGGAAAAACAAGCATCATATGTACTCACCAGCAAATTGGTATTCACTGATCAACATTTAAATGCACATACAGGAATAACATTCATTGGGCACTGCGCAAATGGGAGGGCGAAAGAGGTGATGCGTATATACACACACCTAATGAGTGTGATGCGCACCGTCTGGGGGATGGACACGCTTGGAGCTCTGACTCAGGTGGGGCAAGGGAATATACATAACCTAAACATTTGCACCCGCATAATATGTTAAAATAAAAAAAAATTAAAAAAGAAACTTGACCTAATGAAGTTATGTATCTACATACATCTAACTCTCTATTTCTATGCCTATGCCTATATCTATACCTATATATAATATACCTATATCTATAATATATTATATAATATAATCTCTACCTATATCATCTGCATCTACCAAACAACCAGAAAGCACAACTTTTCCTAGAAAATGTATAACATTTTATGTCCAGAATGCATGTCTCAACAAATGGAAAGGATTGGAACCATACGTACTCTGACCACAGTGGAATTCAACTAGACATCAATAACAAATTGCTGACTAGAATAATACTTACATGTTTGAAAATGGTCAATTTAAATTAACTCATAGATAAAAGAAGAAATCATAATGGGTATTTGAAAATAATTTGAACTGAAAAACAATGAAAATACCAAATAACAAAATTTGTGTGATGCAGTTAAAGTAACAATCAAAAGAAAAAGAAGAAAGTCTGAAAATGAATGAACCACGTGTTCTTTCCAAGATCTTAGAAAAAGGACAGCAACATTGACTCAATAAAATAGAAAATGAAAGTAAAAACTAACTTTTGTAGTGGTATTAAAAATATGAAATACCAAGGAATAACTCTAATATAAAATGTGCAAGACATTCACAGAGAAAATGATAGAACTTTATTGGAAGGTTTGAAATAAGACTGAGATAAATACAGATGCCATATTCATAGATTGAAAGACTCAATATTATAAATATGTCAGGACTCCCGCAATTTATTGATAATTCAAGTAATTGCAATAAAATTTCTAACAGGTTCTATTTTGTAGAATTTGTCAATCTAACTTGAAAATTTATATAGAGAAGCAAAGGTCCAAGAATAATCAAAATACTCCTAAAAGATTGGTGAGAAGATTTGCTATACTAAATAGCATTATAAGGCAATAGCAATTAAGACAGTGAAGTCTTAGTACAAAATAGTTAAATACATCAGTGGAACACAATAGTGAACCCAGAAATACTTTTATTCCTACATCTTCTCTGAATAATCTCTAATCTTTAGGCTTTAATGGCAACCTGGTTATCCACTGAAGACAAAGCTTACTGTGAAGTTCTCTCCAATGGAGACTGTGTTCTCTCATACACCAAATACCTTAGGGCCAGAAGAGAGATAGGTCTCCCTCAATCCCATGTTGCTTCCAGGTAAATAATTTCTGCCCTTTTTTAAAAAAAAATTTATTTTATCATATTATAGGGGTACAAGTATTGTTAGGGTTACATATATTGCCCCTGCCATTCCTCCTCCCGCCTTACCCCCGCCTTACCAAAACATCAACCATGTCCTACCCTACATCGCACCTATTTTGCAAGTGTAAATTCTTCTCTTCCTCCCCCCTCCCATTTGCCCACCACCAGATAAAAGTTTGTTTGTTTTTCCCTTTTTTTTGACCTTTGGTTTACATTGTATATCTTAGCCTTTCCTTTGGAAGGGTTAGATGTATTCCCTCCCCCCCACTATGCTCACCACAACCCTAAGATGTGTATCTCCCCCTCCCCCAAAGTCTAGTGGGCACTATCCCCATTTGAGCACCATAGTTTTAATCAGTCAGTATCAATTTGATGGCGAGTAGATGTGGAGCCCATTTTCTTGATCTTGTGTCACCTCACTTTGGACAACGGGTTTAAGCTTAATGCAGGATAGCATAAATGGTGCTAGCTCACTGTCATTTCTTAGAATTGAATAGTATTCCATGGTGAGCATATACCAAATTTTAGTTATCCACTCGTGAATTGATGGACACTTGGGTTGTTTCCATGATCTTGCAATAGTGAATTGTGCCTGCCATAATCATTTGGGTGCAGATGTCTTTATAGTAGAATGTCTTATGCTCTTTTGGGTAGATACCCAACAATGCTATCGCTGGGTCGAATGGTATTTCTATATCTAGCTGATTGAGGTATCTCCATATTCTTTTCCACAGAGGTTGTACTAATTTACAGTCCCACCAGCACTGTTCCTGTCTCTCCACATCCTCACCAGCATTTGTTGTTTTGGGATTTCTTGATATAGGCCATTTACTCACTGGTGTTAGATGCTATCTCATAGTGGTTTTGATTTGCATTTCTCTGATGATTAGAGAAGCTGAGCATTTTTTTTATGTTTGCAGGCCATTATTCTGTCTTCTTTGGAGAAGTTTCTGTTCATTTCCTTCGCCCATTTCTTGATGGGATTGTTTGATTTTTTCTTGTTAATTCTTTTGAGTTGTAGATAGATTCTTGTCATTAGACCTTTATCAGAGGTGTAGAGAGCAAATATTTTTTCCCACTCTGTTGGTTGTCTATTTGCTCTACTGATGGTTTCCTTGGCTGTGCAGAAACATTTTAATTTGATCAGATCCCATTTGTTTATTTTTGATGCTGCAGTGATTGCCTTGGAGGTCTTCCTCAAAAATTCTTTGACTAGACCAATGTCTGATAGGGTTTTCCCAACATCTTTTTCTAGGATTCTTAAGGTCTCATGCCTTAAGTTTAAGTTTGTTATCCATCTCAATTGAATTTTTGTGAGAGGTGAGAGGTAGGGATCCTGATTCTCTCTTCTGCATGTAGCTAACCAGTTTTCTCAGCACCATTTATTGAAGAGGGATTCTTTTCCCGATTGTATATTTTTGTCTTCTTTATAAAAAATTAGGTTGCCGTATACTGATGGTTTCATCTCTGGTATCCGAGATCTATTCCAGTTATCGATGCTTCTGTTCTTGTGCCATTACCAGGCTGATTTAAGTATTATTGCTTTATAGTAAAGTTTGAAGTCAGGAAGACTGATGCCACCCAGTTTGTTCTTATTTAAGATTGCTTTGGCTATACGAGGTTTTTCTGGTTCCATACAAAGTGCAGAATTATTTTTCTAGATCTGTAAAGAATGCTGGTGATATTTTGATGGGGATTGCATTAATTCTGTAGATAACTTTAGATAATATTGACATTTTAACAATATTGATTCTACCAATCCATGAACAAGGTAAATTTTTCCATGTGTTCAAATCATCTGCAATTTCTTTTTTTAGTGTTTTGTAGTTCTCCTTGTATAAATCTTTTGTATCTTTCGTTAAGTATACTCCTAGATATTTAATTTTCTTTGGGGCTATAGTAAAGGGTATTGCATTTTTGATTTGAGTTTCTGTTTGATGGTTCTTGGCACATATGAATGCTTCTGATTTGTGTATATTGATTTTATAGCCTGAAACTTTACCAAATTTATTTATTAAGTCTAGTAGTCTCTTGGATGACTCCATGGGGTTTTCTAGGTATAATATCATATCATCAGTGAAGAGCGAGAGTTTGATCTCATCTGCCCCCACTTGGATGCCCTTAATACCCCTCTCTTGTCTGATTGCTATAGCTAGGACTTTGAGTACTATGTTGAATAGGAGAGGCGGTAGGGGGCATCCTTCTCTGGTTCCGGATCGAAGCGAGAATGATTTCAATTTTTCCCCATTTAGGATGATATTAGCAGTGGGTTTGTCATAAATGGATTTGATAAGTTTAAGGTATGAACCATCTATGCCTATTTTGTTAAGAGTTTTTATCATAAAGGTGTGTTGGACTTTATCAAATGCTTTTTATGCATCTATTGCCAGAATCATATGGTCTTTGATCTTCATTTTATTTATGAAGTTAATTGCTTTTATAGACTTGCATATGTTGAACTAGCCTTGCATCCCTGGAATAAAGCCCGCCTGGTCATGATGAATTATTTTTTTGATGTGCTGCTGAATTCTATTTGCTAGAATTTTATTTAGGATTTTTGCATCTGTATTCATGAGGGATATTGATCTATAATTTCCTTTTTTTGTTACGTCCTTTCCTGGCTTTGGTATAAAGGTGATATTGGCTTCGTAGAATGAGTTAGGAAGGATACCATCTTTCTCAATGGTGTTGAATAGTTTCTGTAGTATAGGTATGAGTTCTTCTTTGTAGGTTTGGTAGAACTGTGAAGTGTAGCCATCGGGACTGGGACTTTTCTGTTTGGGGAGGTTTTTAATTACTGCTTCAATTTCTGAGCTTGAAATTGGTCTGTTCAGGAATTCTGTTGCCTCCTGGGTGAACTTAGGGAGGTTGTATATATCCAGGAATTTGTCCATTTCATCTTCGTCCTGCAGTTTTTAGGCATATATATTTTTATAGTAATCAAATATAATGTTTTGTATTTCTGTGGTGTCTGTTGTGATCTCTCCTCTTTCATTTCTTATTGAGTTTATTAGAGTCTTTTCCCTTTGAGTCCTTGTGAATCTAGCAAGAGGGCTACCAATTTTATTTATCTTTTCAAAAAACCAGCTTCTGGTTTTGTTAATCTTTAGGATAGTTCTCTTGTTCTCCATTTCATTCAGTTCCATTCTGATCTTGCTTTGTTTTACTCCTTGATCCATCATTTAGTTCGAGATCTAAACTTTAATTCTTTGACGATTTTACTTTGAGGAGTGTCTACTGCCATGTTTGGTTAGAAATGCGGGTCTGAGAACTTCCTGTAGGGCTGGTCTGGACTTTGCATATTCCTTTAGTAATTGTGTGTCTGAGAAGGACTTTATTTCTCCTTCATATATGAAACTTAATTTTGGTGGATAAAGAATTCTAGGTTGGGCATTATTCTGTTTTATTTTTTTATTTATTTATTTTTTTTAATTATTTTTTTTATTTTGGCATATTATGGGGGTACAGATTTTAAAGTTTCAATAAATGCCCATTTCCCCCCCTCCCCCCAAAAGTCTGAGTCCATTATTCTGTTTTAGAAGGTTAAGGATAGGTACCCAATCCCTCCTAGCTTGTAAAGTTTCAGATGAGAAGTCTGCTGTTAGTCTGATAGGTTTTCCTTTATAGGTTAATTGTTGTTTTCATCTCGCTGAGCAGAGGATGGCTTCTTTCACATTTACTTTGGTCAACTTAATGAGCATGTGATGAGGTCTTTGCCTTTTCATGTTGAGTCTCCAGGCATTCTGTGTGCTTTTTGTATTTGGATATCAAGATTTCTGGCCAGGCCCAGCATGTTTTCCTCGAGTATTCCATGAAATAAGTTTTCCAGACCTTGTGATTGTTCCTCTTCCCCTTCCAATAACCCGATCACGCTGAGGTTCAGTTTTTTTACATAATCCCATACTTCTTGTAAGCTCTGGTCTTGTTTCTTGTTTCTGTGTTCCCTTTCTTCCTCTGATTTGTTTAGTGCATAGGGATAATCTTCAAGCTCTGAGATTCTTTCCTCTGCATGGTCCATCCTGTTTTTGATGCTTTCTACTTTATTATGGAGGTCCTTGATTGTTTCCTTCATTGCCAAGATTTCTGCTTGGTTCTTCTGAATAATTTCAATTTCTTTGGAGAATCTTTCATTCATTTCCTGTATTGTTCTTGAGGTTTCTCTGTTTTGTGATTCTATTTTCTCTTCAATTCCATTAGCTTTCTGACAATCCATATTCGAAATTTCTTCCATCAGTTTAATCATATCATGTAAGTTGGTGTCATTTGATGGGGATCGAGCATTATCTTTTGGAGGTGACTTTTCTCTCTGCTCCTTCATGTTTCCTGTGATCTTCTGCTGGTTCTTTCTCATCTGGATGTTTTGCTGAGGACTAGAGGTGCTGGGGTTGGGTTATTGGCTAAGTTCTGGTGTTCCTAAGGATTGATCTCTGGCAGGGCTGGGTGTATATGAACCAGTCCTGTAGTGACTTAGAGGATTTTGATTCTGTTGGGTAGACTTTGGTCTAATGTCTTCACCTTATGTCTATTGAGATTAATAGGTTTAGGCCCCTTGCTCAGAGATTAGGGGTTGGATAACTCCTGTGAGTGGGAGATCGCTCTTAACCCCTAGATTGAAGATGGAGGAACTATGATAGGGTTTGGGATTACTCTGTCCAGAAAACAACAGGCGGGGAGACGGACTCACCAATCCCCATCTTCTGACTCTTTAATTACACTGGTGGAGATAAGCGGTAGGAACAGGAACATTTTCTATCTCAGCTCCACCGCAAGGCGGTGACAGAAACTTTGGAGCCAAGGGAGCAGTCCCAGGTCGCAGGAGAGTGTGGGTCCTAATGTCTCTCTGCCTTATAACCACCTAAGGCAGCTTCCTTCAAGGTTTGGCCCTGCCCAGACGGGCTCCACACTCTGGGCACAGAGCGTGGGAAACCTGTGCAGGGAGAGACTGTCCAGAAGCTTACAGGCATGCAGCCGGATCCACCAATCCCCATCTTCTGCCTCTTTAATTACACAGGTGGAGATAAGCAGCAGGAACATGGACAGCTCATCCCCAAGGCAGGGGCAGAAACTTTGGAGCCAAAGGCACAGCCCAAAGTCTCTGGAGTGTGGTGGTCATAAACTCTCTCTGCCTTATATCCTCCAAAGGCAGTCTCCTATGAGACTCAGTGGTGCTCAGGTGGGCTCCACACTCTGGACATGGAGCATGGGAGACCTGTGCAGGGAGAAACTGTCCAGAAGCTGGCAGGGGGGCAGCCAGGCCCACCAATCCCCATCTTCTGCTTCCTTAATTACACAGGTGGAGATAAGCAGCAGGAGCTGGAACAGTTCCTATCTCAGCTCCTCTCCCAAGGCGTGGACAGAAACTTTGGAGTCAAAGGCACAGCCCCAAGTCGCCGGAGTGTGGGGGTCATAAAGTCTCTCTGCTTTATAACCACCAAAGGCAGCCTCCTCAAGGCTCGGCCCTGCCCAGGTGGGCTCCAGAGCCTGGACACAGAGTGCGGGAGACTTTCCACCCCCAGATCCTCCACGTTGGTCTCGAGATTAGCTGCCTTTAATCCCACAGTGAAGGCCCCAAATATCAGGAGGCCTACAACCAAGAACTTGCCTCAGTTTTTTTGAATGTAACAACCCAGTTTAAATAAGAGTCTCTGAAACTTTGCTCTCAGCCACAGCGGTGCTTTCCAGTCAGTAGCCTTCCCCTGGGGCAGGGTAGGGTGTCCTGGAGAATAAGGTTTGTGCCATTCTGGTATGTTATCTTCTATGCCTCCTTCATGCTATAATCCAGTGACTACTAGAAGTAGTTATTCCAACTTATTATGGACTTAGGGATCTGCCTCATGGTCTGGTTCTCTGCCCCATCCTACTATCTTCCAGATGACTTCAACATCCACATTAACCACCCAGCAGCTTGGCCTTCTTGTTTCCAGCGAACTTCTCTATCCTGTACTACCCATGTTCTCCCACAGACACATTCGGGGTTTATTCTTCACCTGAAACTACTCTACTTCTGACAGCATAAATTAAAATATCCCACTCTTAGATTGCAGCTTCCTATCCATCCTGCTCTCTCATTCCTCTACTCCCTCTATACCCATTCTTTGATCATATTGGGACCTCCATCCCTTGACCTCTCTATTTCTTGCTCATCTGTCCTCTCCCTTTTTTTTTCTTTCCCTTATCTTCCCACTGATTTGGTTTGGTGAAACTTTATTCTCTACCTGTTTTTCCTGTTTCCATGCAGACTTACTAAGTTGTCAATACGTCCATTACCACTTATTCCTCTATATTTTCAACATCTCTTTTCTGCATTCCCACATCCAGTCATGATCCCCATCCAATTGTTTATTCTAATATACCCTTCAACATGCCTTGCCTTCTGTCACTACCTTAGATCAGCCCTTCAGCATCTCTCACATAAATTACTGCTCTAATCTGCACTGCATTGTTGCTCTTCTTTGATCTTTCCTCCACATCGCTTCCATACAGATATTTCTAAAATACAAATAATTTCCTTAATTAAAGCCTTTTTATGGCTTTTTATAGCCTTAAGGATAACTTCAAACTACTGAGACTGGCATCCAAAGCCCCTGCCTGCCTCTTTACCTTCACTTTCCACCATCTCACCTCACAAAATCTTTTGCTGAGTTATACTGAAATATTGGCAGTACTCCAATTTCATAGTAATGTTTCATGTCTCTGTGACTTTCTTTGAAATTGCTGTTCCCTTTGCTTGAGGGTCCTTTTCCCTGTCATCAATTCTCCCTCTAAGTAACTTCTCATCTTTCAAAACTTAGGTCACCTCATACTCTTATGTGCTTACTTTGTACCATCTGGCACTTATCCAAACGTACTCCAGTCATTACTCTGCTATGTGAGAGACTTTGAGCTAGCTACTAGATTTTTTGCTAGCTAATAGACTTTGAGGTCAAAGACTATGTCTTGTTCTTTGAGCCTCTACTTGCAATATAAAGGCCAAGTACATGGTAGGTGCTCTTTTAATAAATTTTTATTCATTGAATGAAGAAAGAATGAGTTTCCCATCTCTGTTGGATATCAATATGGTCCTAATGATGCATTGGGGAAAGTAATAAAATAGTTTCCCAGGATTTAGAGAATTTGTTTAGCACAAGAAAGAGCTAAATGCAGAGCTAAAAAGAGTAAAAGCCTCTTATTTTGTATCTTAACTTAGCTGTAAGTCAACTAGATGGCTGTAAAGGCTGCCCAGAGACCTGTCTTCTAGATATAACTTGGCAATAGACTACCCCAAAATGAATATTTGAATTTATCAATGAGTTTTAAAAGAGCAAGAAACAAATTTGCATTTAACATACATGTAACTCTTGGAAGTCTGAGTAGTTGGGATACATGATAGAGACTGATTTTAAGGAGACCAATCTAGTTTGTGGCCTAAGCAGGCCACTTTTTCCATGGTTTAGGATACGCCAAATAATTTATAGACAAAGTAGTATCAATACTACTGACCTTCTTTAGCCACACACTGAGGAACCTGAAAGACCAGCTTCACTGACAGACAAGGTTGTTAGTAGAGTGAAGCTGTGAGGATACTGGCAAGGCAGTCTCTAAAGCTAGAGTCAAGAAACAAAGAGTTTTAAAGGAGTGCAGTCACTACTGGTTATTACTCTTGCTGTACACAGACCCAGAACACAGAGCAGGGAAAAATAGGGTAAAAGTTGGCAACCTTTCTACAGGGCCTCCTTTTTCAAATTTTTTTTTTTTTTTACTTCTCCCAAACCAGGGAGTTAAAGGTGGCAGTTCTCTTCTTGTTGGGCACCTTCTTCTCTGCCTTTCTCTCTCAGTTTAGACCTAGCTTAGGCTGGAAACTCTGTAATTAGAGCCCTAGGCCCCTACACAGCTCCACTGGGCCCAGGACTGAGGTCATGGCACATGGACTACATAGCTTTTGTCTTTTTCCCTCACCATATGGACTACTTCAGGTCTGCCTGATGATCATCAAAAACACATAAGGGAAAATGCAAGAGGAGGGGCCCAGAGCATGTAGGGAAGGCCCAAAGGTAGAGCCTGACTATACACTAGCCAGTTAAGGCCAACCCTAGAAGGATATGCAAGAAAGAGCTCGGCTCTCCCTTTGCCACTCCTCTGGAGCTCTTCTTTCCTCCAACCTCTTTTGATGCCCACATTGTAAGTATCGATTGAAAGATAAATACCGAGGAATGGGCTACAAGGATTGGTTAGACTCTGGTAAACTTATGCTCCAGGATCTCGAGGCTTCCTGAGATTAATCTTGTGAGGTACTTCTAGGCTTAGAGAGTTTAGGGATGGGGAAAGCCAAGAGAGGAGCAGGCTGAGAGCTGTCCTGACTGTCCTGTTTATTGCTACATCTTCAGCATTTAGAATAGTGCATGGCAAATAGCAGGTGCTCAGTAAAGTAAATGATTACTAACTGATTGAATACATGAGCAAATGATTACAAGAAAGGGCAAGGATTCAATGATAAAAATGACAGACAGGGCAGAGAAAGGTCACAGCATGTTTGAAGACAACCAACTAAGTTGGTATTACTAGGTGTACAGAGCTAGTGAAGCCTTTTTGTGTGGATCTTGAATGCCAGGTTTATTTTGTATGCAATAGAGTCCATAAAAGTTTCCTTATAGGAATTTGGTATGGCCAAATGGGTTGAATTTTAGCAATAGTATGAAGACTGGATCTGTGTGGAAGGATATGAAAATAAGAGAAAAGTTAGAATCCAATGTAGGAACAATAGTTCAGGCAAGGAGTAGTGAAGGTAATAATACTGAATTGGTGGGAATATGAAACAAATAGAACTTTTATCCTCTGCCATTGGGAGTGTAACTGGCACAACCACTTTGCAAGATAATTGGCATTACCTAGTACAATGGAACTTGAGAAGATCCAATGACACATAAATTTGATGCCTTGGCATATACTCTAGATCAGGGTTGTTCAAACTCAGCATTATTGACATTTGCAGCAAGATAATTATTTGTTGTTCCTATGGTTTGAATGTGTTCCCCAAAGTTTATGTATTGGAAACTTAATCCACAATGCAACGATGTTGAGAGGTGAGATTTTAAGAAGTGATTAGGTCATGAGCACTCTGCCCTCATAAATGGATTAATGCCATTATCACAAGAGTGCATTCCTGTTAAAAGTGTACGTTTGGCCTCTTTCTCTCTCTCTCTTCCCCTTCTCTTATCTGCTGTATTTTACCATGTGATGCCTTTTTGCTATGTTATGACATAGCAAGAAGGCCCTCCCCAAATGTAGCCCCTTGATCTGGACTTCCCAGCCTCCAGAACCATGAGTCAACAAATTTCTTCTTTTAAAATAAATGACCCAGTCTCAAGTACTCTGTTATAGCAGCAAAAAACTGATTAAGACAGTTATGGCTTCTGCTCTAAGCATTATAGGATGTTTAGCCACATCTCCGACTTCTATTCCACTAGATGTCAATAGCATCCCCACCGCCAGTCATAATAACTAAAGATGTCTCCAGACATTGACAAATGTGCCCTGGCGGTGGGTAAAATCACCCTCAGTTGAGAACCACTGCTCTAGAGAAACAATTGTACAGGGTTATTAGGGAATATGCACGAGTTTCATAGCAACATAATTTGCAAAAGCATAAAACTGGAAGCAGTCTACGTGTCTAACAACAGGCAAATGAACAAACTGTGGGATTTTCATATAATGCATAACTATGCATCTGTGAAAATTAATTGCTACAGCTACACACATCAACATAGATAAATTTCACAAACCAAGTTAGAAGAAAAAAGGAAGAAGAAAAATATATAAGGCATATAGTATGACTGCATTTATATTAATTCCAAAAACAGATAAATGAAATAACATATTATTTAAGGGAACATACCTATGAAATGAACATATAAAGAGGAGCAGGTGAATGAAATATTTTATAATTTTTAAGGAAATGATGGGGTCTAAAATAAGGCAGGAAAAATAGAGGGCACCATGATCAATAACTAAATAGATGTTGAATGAGGGAGAGAGAAGAGCCAACCTTTACAGGCCTCTTGGGTGAATGTATGAATAGTTTTAAGCTTGTTTTATTCATGGATTTGGACATGAGATCAATGGCTCCATATCTCTTCAATAAACAAATATGATCCATAGATTAGATTTCTGAAAAATCTAAAGTTCACACCTCAAAATTGATCTTACTACAAGATGTGAGTCACAGGACCTGACTACATGTATTGCATGATAATGACATGCTTAACAAAAATCCATTGTCTGAGAATTCTGCCCTGTTAGACTTCTAAAATGTGTACTTATTTATATTCTTTGAAGTCATAAGCATCTGAAAATAGATGGCTTAGAATCAAAGTGATTCTTCATCTCTGACTTTAGTATCATTAGAATATCCCAAATCGCAAAAGAAAGTTGTTTCCAACTCTGGCAACCACCCTACCCCCATTTTTTTCTTCCAGCCGTCACCTTTTATGTAGAGGAATGAGAGGTAAATCTGTGACCAAATCTCTTTGGAAAACTGAGCCATGATCTTGGAAAACATCAAAACATCTTAACCTTTCTCTTGTGTGTGGGGGAGGGAAGATCTGATTTTCCCTAGAAGTATAAGATTTTCAAGGTTGAAGTACTGAAAGAGTCACTGACAACATATTTTACATGTGTGAAAATACAAAAAGCTGCAGATACACAGAGAAACAGGAAATGGCCCTAATCCAATTTAGGGACAATCACTCAGATTCAGAGAAGCCTGATATTTTAGAGCTGTAGAGAACTCCTAAGAGTAGCAAGTCTAACTTCTCCGTGGTAACATGTAAGGGGAAGTGTTGCTTAGAGAGAAGCGTCTTGATCAAGGTCCCCCAGAGGCAGAGCAGAGGTTAGTGTCCAGATATCCCACTCTCAGCTCAATGTCTTTGCTGTTCCAGAGGTTAAGATTCCCACAAAGTGCCCTGTTACAGCTGGGAGTATCCTTATAATTTGAAGATTTGGTAAAATGTGCTCTTTATATTGGTGAGGAAAACTGAGACCCAAAGAAGAAAAGTAACTTGTAAGACTCATATGTCCAGGGCAGGCAGTGGGGAAGGGCAGATGTATGTAAGGTGAGGCACAAGCATGAACTGAAGCCCACACGGATGGACTAAAACCTGTGTCAGTTCTTGTTGTCTCTGCCCTTGATATGTGGGTGTCCTGCGGATGTTGGACATTTGTTCCTTTGCCATTGGGTTAAACACACACTTGGTCCAGAAATCAGAGAAGCTGAAATCGGATCCATGGGAATGTGAAACAGTTGCAGGCCTGGCTACTGCCTTATACCAACCAGGCAAGTTAGCAGAGAAGCGACAATGGGTGCAAGCTACAAAATGGAGACTCTTTCCTTTTCACCTTCCAAAGCTCCCACAGGAATCTCTCTTGTGGTCCACCCTAACCTATAGGAAAAAGAATTTTTTAAAGATGCATATTGGTTTATTTCAGGCTGCCATGTTTTAAAATTTTTTTTGTTGTTGTTTAAAGAAATGTAGAAGTGATGTGTTTCTGCAGTCTTGAAAAGTCTGGGAAGGGAGAAGTAGGAATAAGATATGATGTCTAAGAGAAAGAAATGCATAGGCAATGTGTATCTGCAGTCATGAAAATGCTGGGAATGGGGGAGAAGAAATAAGATACAATGTTGTTTATGGGATATTGTTTTATTGCATGAAGACAGCTTTGGGGTAAAGTATAAACTTTAGAAATTAAAGGGATGGGGAAGAGGAAAGAAAACTCAACTCGTCAATTAGGTGATCCTCAGTTTGCTTTCCCTTCCCTTCTTGAACTATCCCAAGAGGGAACCTGCTCAGAGGCCTTTGTGAGAAATGGAACCACTTACAGACACCCTCCTGACTTGGGGGGAATGGAGTGGGGAGCAGCAGTGGCTTGACATCTTGCTACCAAGGAATTTTTATAGACTGTGTTGTGACCAACCCTGCTCATCCCTCCAATAAATAATCACTGTAAACTAAGACATGAGCTAACATTATTGAATACTTGCTATATGCTAGGCACTGTTTTAAGTACTCTCCTTTTCTTACCTCATTTAATCCTTACAACAGTCCAATTATCATCCCTATTTAGCTAATGGTCAAAGAGGTTAGGTAACTTGTGTCAAGCCACACATCAAGTGCTCAGTGGGCAGAGATATAGACCCATATGCTCTGACTCTGGAGGTCAGTATGTTTTTAACTACTGTAAGACACTGAGTTGCTCATTGTTGACTGTGAAGGGACCCACAGCACTGTGTTAGGGGTTGTGACAACACAAAAAGGGTGCCAAGGTTTGTGTGCAGAGAAGCTGGCACTGCTCTGGGGATCCTGCCCAAGGCAAGCAAATGTGGAAGGGCCAGAGGACTCTGTAGGACTCCAAGGAGACCTGTGGACAAGCCCAGAGAACAGTGAGAAGAGAAATAGGAAGGACTCAGCCCAGAACCAGGAGCCATTGGTGTGAAACAGGAGGAGAAACTTGGGAGCAAAGCAAGAAGGGTCCTGGGTGATGGCCGTGAACAGAGTGAAGTAGCCACACTTGCCTTTGTGCTACCTTAAAGGTATATGCTACTATACAGCAAGACACCTCCTAGGACTGCCTGGCTCCTGCTTTGGGCTGCAGTGTTTCACTGAACCTCCGGTAAGGTATAGGATCAGAGTAGACAGATAAAAATATAAATTTCTCTCCTGCTTTTCCGTTGTAGTTGACAACAGTGTCTACAGATAATTATTCAATAACTTCCCTCCCCACATACACTAAAATGAGTACAATAATACATACCTTATTGTGCTGTTGTCAAGATTAGATGAAATAATGTGACTATATGGTAAAGCACCTCCTAGGACTGCCTGGCTCCTGCCTTGGGCTGCAGTGCTTTACTGCACCTCCTGCAAAATCACAGATCCAGTTCCTAAGTACTGACAAGTGATGTAAATTTTGGTAAACATTTTAGAAGAAAATGGCAGGGAGATACAATGTATATCACCAACAATTTCCAAATATCCCAGTCAACTCTAAGGAGAGGAAAGGGAAGTTTGGAAAACATAGTTCAGTTTAGCTAAGTTGACCAACATTACAAAGCCAAATGCTATGTGCAGACCTAAGTGGATTGGAAGGTAGAAGAGCATGGATGTGAGGTGTGAGGTGTGCTTGGGAACCAGCAAGTAGCTCAGGTTGTCAGACACTTGCATTTTATGAAGGAAATATGCAGGTATTAAGCTGAAAGGGAAGTCTGGGCAATATGCAGTGACTCTTGAGTGCCAGAGTGCTGAAACTAATACCATAATGAGGGAAGAAATTGTTAAAGGATGCTGAGCAGGTGAACAACATTTTTGAAAACTTAATCTGTCAGCAAGTATGGGATGGACCAGACAAGGGGGAGACCCTGACAGGAGAGAAGCTTAATGCCAAACAGAGGACTTGAGCTCAATTCTGACCCATCTCAGCCTTCAAGCATTGGAGAGGCATGAAAAGAAACAGGAGCCACTCCACTGCTCTGTGGTACTCAGTTGCCAGTTCTTCTTACCTGTTGGATCCTGCAGCAGCCCCTTTTGGCCCTAGAAACCAGTCGCTCCTGTCTTTCAAATATACCCCCCCCCTTGTTCAAGAGGTGTTTTGCAACCATTGGTGATTGTTCTGAAAATAAGAGTGGCAAGGTTTTCCTGAGAATTGGTGCCCAGGGATATCTCAAGGGGTTGTTAGATGATAGCTGCACAACTGGCCCAATTAAGCTCTGCTCTAGGAGGCACAGATGGATGCATTTGCACATCAGGGGGAAAGAAGATGAAAGAAGAGGTCCCCTGCTGGCTGGAGACTTTGCAATAGCTATTCAGCTCTCAGCTCAGTGGGTGGTGGAAAGCAAGTGCCTTGCCTATCTGCAGGTTCATCACACTTAATATGTGATTGGAAAGCCCTAGCAGATCTGCAACCCAGCCCTAGCCTGGAACTCCCAGTCAGAGCCCCAGGTATGCATCCTGGATCTGCCTTTACTAAATGGGGTCCTGTGCAGCCACTTCTCTCAGAGCCTCAGTTTCTTCATGTGTGAAATTAAAGTCATGACAGTCCTCACATTGCCTATCTCACAGAGCTGCAGTAAGGGTCCCATGAGATGGTGGCTGTGAAAGCATTGGTAAACTGTAAAGAGTTGTGCTCCAGGGCTGAGTCATCATGGTGTCCACAGCATAGCTCAGCTCAGTAAAGATCCTCTTGTATAATAACCACAATGATGACTCAGCCCTGGAGCACAACTCTTATTAAAGAATCCCTGGTGCTGCTTCTGCAACTGAGGATCTGACTTATAAGACAAATTACAATTAGGAAAATAAACTGTGTAACTTTCACTGTAAAGCAAGGCCAACACAGCAGCCATCAGCGAGGGGACCTGGGAGGGGGGCCACGCCTTTGGACATCTCTCTGTTCAGCCTCAGCTTCTCTTCCTTTTCCTGTCAGCTGAGTTAATCTCACAGCCCACTGTCTGAACATCTCTGCATTTCCCCTTTCCCTTAAACTTATTATTCTCCATCACTTTTTTTCTTGCTTACTAAACTCTTTCCTTTGCTTGCCATTATTTGTCTGTCTCTGCATTTCACTCTGTCTTTGTCCCTCTCTCTGTTTCTTCCCTTCCTTCTCTCTCTCTCTCTCTCACACACACACACACACACACACTCACTCACACACACACACACACACACACACACACACACACACACACACACACTCTTTTTAAACCAATTCTCTCTGCTGCTTTGCTAAGAGGCTCAAGGAAGGAGAGCCTCCCCGCCAGTGTTGCTAGGCAACCCCGCATCACATGGCTAGCTCCACATTTTCTGTCTGCTTCTCCTTCAGGGCCCTGCTACTCATTCTCTATACTATAGCTCAGACTGAGCAGATCTGAGTAAAGAATGGGCCCAGTTGGTTTACTTATAGTAAATGGCCTAAGGTATAAGCTCACAAACGGCTCTTCAGAGCAGGGGGTTCTTTACTTGGTATCCATGAAACTCCTAGAAACACTAGGGAGAGAGCCATAGGGCTGTAAAATCCCTTGAAATGTCATGAAAAATCAAATATTTATACTTACTTGCACGTTTTTTGTTGTGAGGGTTTTAGTTTTCATTAAAATATCAAAGGGAGCAAGGCTTCCAGGGAAGTTTTTTTAAATTTATTTTTAATTAATTTATTTATTTTTATTTCAGCATATTATGGGGGTACAAATGTTAAGGTTATGTATATTGCCCATGCCCCCCTCCCCCCTCGAGTCAGAGCTTCAAGCGTGACTCGCCCAAACGTTGCACATCTCACTCATTATGTTTGTATATACCCATCCCCGCCTCCCCCCTCCCACCTGCCCGACACCCGATAAAGGTTATTCCTATATGTCCATTTAGGTGTTGATTCGCTAATACCAATTTGCTGGTGAGTACATGTGGTGCTTGTTTTTCCATTCTTGGGATACTTCACTTAGTAGAATGGGTTCCAGCTCTATCCAGGAAAATACAAGAGGTGCTATATCACCATTGTTTCTTAAAGCTGAATAGTACTCCATGGCATACATATACCACATTTTATTAATCCACTCATGAATTGATGGGCACTTGGGTTGTTTCCACAGCTTTGCAATTGTGAATTGTGCTGGTATAAACATTCAAGTTCAGGTGACTTTTTCATAAAGTGACTTTGGATCTTTTGGGTACATGCCCAGTAGTGGAATTGCTGGATCAAATGGTAGATCTACTTGTATCACTTTGAGGTATCTCCATATTGCTTTCCACAGAGGTTGAACTAAGTTTGCAGTCCCACCAGCAGTGTAGGAGTGTTCTTATCTCTCTGCATCCACACCAACATGGGGGACTTTTTGATAAAGGCCATTCTTGCTGGAGATTAGTGACATCTCATTGCAGTTTTGATTTGCATTTCCCTGATGATTAGAGACGTTGAGCATTTTTTCATATGTTTGTTGGCCATTATTCTGTCTTCTTTTTTTTTTTTTCACTTTCATGGTTTTATTTTGTTAAAAATGTTAGGAAGGCCATGATCTTAGAATAAATGATTGTCTGTGAAGTTAAATAACTTTAGATTTATGACAAACATATTATATTGTCTTTGTTTTTCTCATTTTGCTGCAGATGACTTGAGAGTAATGATGGTGTTATTTCATGCACACACCTTCACCCAGATCATGGTCAAGTCAGCTGGAGTTTGACACCTGCCCTCATTCAGGCTTTGGAGAATTTTCCAAGCTGGGAGAAGTTCCAGGCTCCCAGGGTCTACTGGGTCAATATTCTCACCTTTGAATTTTCGTTTTCCCTACAGCACTTGAGCAATATGAGGAAGTCCTGTTTTGGGTAACCCAAGAAAAGCAACTCTCTCTGATTGAATATTCCCAATGTGTCAGGCACTGTGCTTAATGCTTACCTATATTTTAATCCACTTAAACAAAACCAAGAAAGATTTTTTTATTCCATTTTACCAAATGACTGTGCTTCATAGATGTTAAACAACTTGTCTGAACTCACAGTGCCATTGAATGGTAATTCTGGGATTTGAATCCAATTCTGTCTGATTGCAAAGTCTTCAATTTGGAATTAAATAAGTGTGGCCATGAAATGGATTATAACTATGACTACAGTAGATGCAAAAAAAAATGACAATTTACTTCTAATATAGAGAGGGGAGTACATTCTCAGCAAATAGCAAAATATCAGGTTACCCTGACTGATTCTGGTCCTTGAATTCTTAGAACCTTGAGTATTTCACATAAACCTTGGCTCTGTAAGAAGGCAGTTTAATCTCAGATTCTTGCCATGCTAAGGTCTGTGGCTATGTCTTCATGTTTGTGAATATGGCAATCACATGATACCGTCTTTGTTTTTCTACCATGAACAGACAAATGTAAACTTGGTATCTTTGGTAATTTTGCCATTTAGTCCCTTAAAGATTTGTGTTTTGCATTTGCTGAGCCCGGCCCAGTGGAGTCTCATTCCCTTGCATTCCTTGCAAGAAAATGTAGCTTGTTCTCTCCTGAATGTTTCTGCCTCTCTATATTTCTTTGCAACTTCTCAGTTTTCCAGGATTTCTTGAATCTATTACTCTACCCTAATCAATGCCAGTTTATCTGCAGTCCCCACTCCTTCTTATGAAACATGTATCTCTTCTTTTTCTCTATTCAGGCCGACCTACAACCGGGTTTTGGTCATTAATGCCATTGTCATCATCCTCCTTCTCTTCTTTCCTACTGTCATCATTATGTTTAAGCATTTACTATATGTCTAGACTTTGGTAAATCCTTTAAACATATTGCCTCCTTTAATCCTAATTATTTCCGGAAGTCATGTAGCAGCATCACAATTGCTGTCATTTTTAAAAAGAGAAAACTAACGTTTAGACAGATAATGCTATTTACCTAAATTTCTATGGTGGGGAAATGGTGAAGCTGGGATTGTAAACCAGGCCTGTCTAAAACCATGCTAACTACTTTATATTGCCTTCACTCTTTTTTTTTTATTTCGGCATATTATGGGGGTACAGATTTTTTTTTTATTTTGGCATATTATGGGGGTACAGATTTTAAGGTTTCAATAAATGCCCATTTCCCCCCCTCCCCCCAAAAGTCTGAGTCTCCATCATGACCATCCCCCAGATGGTGCACATCTCACTCACTATGTATGTATATACCCGCCCCCTCCCACCTGCCCAATACCCTATTACTGTAGCACCTATGTGTCTACTTAGGTGCTACTCAGTTAATACCAGTTTGTTGGAGAATATATCTGGTGCTTGTTTTTCCATTCTTGGGATACTTCACTTAGTAGTATGGGTTCCAGCTCTAACCAGGAAAATATAAGGTGTGCTATATCACCATTGTTTCTTAGAGCTGAATAGTACTCCATGGTGTACATATACCACATTTTATTAATCCATTCTTTGATTGATGGGCACTTGGGCTGTTTCCACAGCCTTGAAATTATGAATTGTGCTGCTATAAACATTCGAGTGCAGGTGTCTTTTTTGTAGAGTGTCACTGGATCATTTGGGTAGATGCCCAGCAATGGGATTGCTGGATCAAATGGTAGATTCACTTGGATCGCTTTAAGGTATCTCCATATTGCTTTCCACAGAGGTTGAACTAGTTTGCAGTCCCACCAGCAGTGTAGGAGTGTTCCTCTCTCTCCGCAACCACGCCAGCATTTATTGTTTGGAGATTTTTTGATAAAGGCCATTCTCACTGGGGTTAAGTGATATCTCATTGTGGTTTTGATTTGCATTTCCCTGATGATTAGAGATGTTGAGCATTTCTTCATATGTTTGTTGGCCATTCTTCTGTCTTCTTTAGAAAAATTTCTGTTCAAGTCCTTTGCCCACTTTTTAATGGGGTTATTTGATTTTTTCTTCCTAATTTTTGTGAGTTCTAAGTATATTCTAGTTATCAGTCCCTTATCGGATGCATAGGATGCAAAAATTTTCTCCCATTCTGTAGGCTGTCTGTTTACTTTCATGACTATTTCTTTGGCTGTGCAGAAGCTTTGTAGTTTGATCATGTCCCATTTATTTATTTTTGTTGCTGCTGTGATTGCCTTTGGGGACTTCTTCATAAACTCTTTGCCCAGGCCGATGTCTAGGAGAGTGTTTCCAACTTTTTCTTCTAGAGTTCTAATAGTTTCATATCTTAGGTTTAAGTCTGTTATCCAGCGTGAGTTGGTTTTTGTGAGAGGTGAAAGGTGTGGGTCCTGTTTTAGCCTTCTACAGGTGGCTATCCAGTTTTCCCAGCACCATTTATTGAAGAGGGATTCTTTTCCCCAGCGTATGCTTTTGTCTGCTTTGTCAAAGATGAGATGGCTATATGAGGATGGTTTTATATCAGGATTCTCACATCTGTTCCACTGGTCAATATTCCTGTTTTTGTGCCAATACCATATTGTTTTAATTACTACAGCTTTGTAGTATAGTTTGATATCTGGCATATTAATGCCTCCCATTTTGTTTTTGTTGCCTAGAATTGCTCTTGATATTCGGGGTCTTCTTTGGTTCCATACGAAGCGTAAAATTATTTTTTCTATATCTGTGAAGAATGCTGATGGGATTTTAATAGGTATTGCATTGAATCTGTAGATCAGTTTGGGTAGTATAGACATTTTGATGATATTGAGTCTGCCGATCCACGAGCATGGTATGGATTTCCATCTGTTTACATCCTCTGCTATTTCCTTCCTCAGTGTTTCATAGTTCTCCCTGTAGAGGTCTTTTACCTCTTTGGTTAAATATATTCCTAGGTACTTTAATTTCTTTGTTGCTATTGTGAAGGGAATTGAGTCTTTGATTTGGTTCTCAATTAGATTGTTGTTGGCGTATATGAATGCCTCTGATTTCTGTGTATTAATTTTGTATCCTGAGACTTTACTAAATTCATTGATCAGTTCCAGGAGTTTCTTGGTTGAATCCTTGGGGTTTTCTAGATACAATATCATATCATCAGCAAACAGTGAAAGCTTGATCTCTTCTGCCCCTATTTGGATACCTTTGATTCCATTTTCTTGTCTGATTGCTGTAGCCAAGACTTCTAGCACTATGTTGAACAGAAGTGGAGATAGTGGGCAGCCTTGTCTGGTTCCAGTTCTAAGTGGGAATGATTTCAATCTTTCCCCATTCAGTATGATGTTGGCTATGGGTCTGTCATATATGGCTTGTATCATTTTTAGGTATGTCCCTTCTATGCCTATTTTCTTAAGTGTTCGTATCATGAAAGGGTGTTGAATTTTGTCAAAAGCTTTTTCTGCATCTATTGAAAGGATCATGTGGTCTTTGTTTTTGCTTCTGTTTATGTGGTGAATTGCATTTATAGATTTACGTATGTTGAACCATCCCTGCATCCCTGGGATGAAGCCCACTTGGTCGTGGTGGATTATTTTTTTGATAAGTGTCTGTATTCGGTTAGCTAAGATTTTGTTGAAAATTTTTGCATCTATATTCATTAGGGATATTGGTCTGTAGTTTTCTTTTTTTGTTGCATCCTTTCCTGGTTTTGGTATCAGGGTAATATTCGCTTCATAAAAGGTGTCGGGGAGGTTTCCGTTCTTCTCGATGTTGTGGAATAGTTTCTGCAAGATAGGTACTAGTTCTTCTTTGTAAGTATGGTAAAATTCAGGTGTGAAGCCATCTGGACCGGGACTTTTCTTTTTAGGGAGATTTTTAATTGCTGTTTCTATTTCAGCTGTTGAGATTGGTCTGTTCAGGGAATCTATTTCTTCCTGGTTGAGCCTAGGGAGGCTGTGTGTTTCTAGAAATTTGTCCATTTCCTCCACATTTTCCAGTTTGTGTGCATAAAGATTTTTGTAGTATTCATAAATTGTATCTTGTATCTCTTTGGGATCAGTTGTGATATCTCCTTTTTTATTCCTGATGGAGCTTATTAGAGATTTCTCTTTTCTGCTTTTCGTTAGCTTAGCCAACGGCGTGTCAATCTTGTTTATTTTTTCAAAGAACCAACTTTTTGTTTTATTAATCTCCTGAATAGCTTTCCTGTTTTCAATTTCGTTTAGTTCTGATTTGATCTTGTTGATTTCACTTCTTCTGCTGGGTTTGGGGTTGGTCTGTTCTTCTTTTTCCAGCTGTTTGAGTCGTTTCATTAGATTGTCTATTTTTGATCTTCTTGCCTTTTGGTTATAGGCATTTATGGAGATAAACTTTCCTCTCAGAACTGCTTTAGCTGTGTCCCAGAGGAGTTGATAACTTGTCTCTCCATTGTCGTTTTCTTCATAGAAGTTTTTTATTTCCGTCTTGATTTCTTCATTTACGAAGTAATCATTTAGTAGGAGGTTGTTTAATTTCCACGTTTTTGTGTAGAAATGTGAGTTTCTGTTAGGGTTGATTTCTAGTTTTATTCCACTGTGATCTGAGAAGGTACATGGTATGATTTCTATTTTTTTAAATTTCTTGAGATTTTCTTTGTGTCCTAGGATATGGTCAATCTTAGAGAATGTCCCGTGAGCTGATGAGAAGAACGTATATTCAGTGGATTTTGGGTAGAATGTTCTGTAGATGTCAGTCAGACCCAATTGTTCTAGAGTTTTGTTTAAGTCCATTATTTCTTTATTAATTTTCTGTTTGGAGGATCTGTCTCGTGCCGTCAGTGGGGTGTTGAAATCCCCGGCCATTATGGAGTTGCTATTAATCCATTTGCTTAGCTCCAGTAAGGTTTGCTTTATGAATCTGGGTGCACCTAAGTTGGGTGCATATATATTTAAAATTGTTATCTCTTCTTGTTGGACTGTGCCCTTCACCATTATATAATGACCCTCTTTGTCTTTTACTACTTTTGTTGGTTTAAAAACTAAATCGTCTGAAATTAGAACTGCCACACCAGCCTTCTTTTGGCTTCTATTTGCTTGGAATATTGATCTCCACCCTTTTATTTTTAGTCTATGTGCATCCTTGCAGGTTAAATGTGTTTCCTGAAGACAGCATATACTTGGCCTGTATTTTCTTATCCATTCAGCCAGCCTATGTCTCTTGAGTGGAGAGTTTAAGCCATTCACATTTATTGAGAGAACTGATAGGTAAGGTAGATTACTGATCATTCTGTTGGGTTGGATGTTGTTGCTATGATTTCTGTCTTGAGCCATTGTAATATCTGGCCTTTAATATCTTTGGGTTTTGGTTGTTTTTATATCCGTGGATTATTATTATGATGTTCCGTGCATAACACTGTTTTAAGTACTTCTTGTAGGGCTGGTCTTGTCTTGGTGAATTCTCTGAGCCTTTGCTTGTCTGCGAATGTTTTTATTTCTCCTTCATATATGAAGCTTAGTTTTGCAGGGAATAATATTCTAGGCTGTGCATTGTTTTGTTTCAAAAGAGTGAGAATGGGGCCCCAGTCTCTCCTTGCTTGTAAAGTCTCATTAGAGAAGTCTGATGTTATTCGAATTGGCTTTCCCTTGTATGTCACTTGCTTCTTTTGTCTCACAGCTCTTAGAAGGTCCTCTTTAGTTGATACTTTGGTCAGTCTGATGACTGCATGACGTGACGTCTTCCTGTTTGCATTGAATCTCCCAGGGGTCCTCTGGGCTTCTTGAACTTGTATATCGAGATTTTGAGCAAGGCCTGGGAAATTTTCCTCTATTATATCTTCAAAAAGCTTGTCCAGCCCTTGAGTGTTGTCTTCCTCCCCTTCGGCTAAACCTATGACCCTCACGTTAGGTTTTTTCACATAATCCCACAGCTCTTGTAGACTTTGGTCTTTTCTCTTGTTTCTCTGCTGTATTTCTGTGACTGATTTATTTAATTGGAAGGTGTTATCTTCAAGCTCTGAGATTCTTTCTTCTGCTTGATCTACCCTGTTCTTGAGACTTTCCACAGTATTTTGTAGTTCTCTGAGTTGATTCTTCATCTCCAGGACTTCGGTTAAAGTTTTCTTCACTGTGTCAATCTCTTTGTTGAACCTTTGTTCCATTTCTTGGAGGTTTTTTGTGTTTTCTTGGTGTTGGTTATTGAGTTGTTGTTGCAGCTGGGTGAGTGTTCTTATGATCCACATACGAAATTCCTTTTCTGTCATATCGGTTGCCTGATTTTGGTCGGTGTCCGTTTCTAGGGGGCTGCTGCTCCTCCTTGGGGGTGTGTTTTCCGTTTGGTTCTTCATATTTCCTGAGTTCTTTCGCTGATTTCTTCCCATGTCGATCAGTTGTTGTTTCTTTCCTTAGGTTATTGTTTGGGTATTCACACACCTTGTTTAGTTTCTGAGGCGTTAGGTGGTGCCTGTGGGTGAAATTGGACCACTCCCTGTATATTGAGTCAGTGGGTGCCGTGGAAAGGCTGTGCAAGATGCCGTCCCTGTCAGTAGGTGGCGTTTGCTTGGAGGAACAGGCTATGGTGTTGATTTTGAGTCCTGTTATCAGCTCTCGTTCTGGGCGGAGCTGGGTTGGGTAAGCCTGCCCTCAGGCCGTTAGCAGGGGTCAAAGTTCTGTTCTCTGCTGTCAGGGCGGGGCTGGAATGGTCCCGCTCAGCCAGAAAGTCTGGGTGTGGGGGTGGGGCTGTCTGAGACCCACAGTCTGCAGCAGGCCTCGCTTCTTTCCACCCTCCCCAACTCCGCAGCTACTCCTGGGCCTCTGCCAGCAGGCCAGAGGGGGTTACAGATTTTAAGGTTTCAATAAATGCCCATTTCCCCCCTCCCCCCCAAATTCTGAGTCTCAATCATGACCATCCCCCAGATGGTGCACATCTCACTCACTATGTATGTATATGCCCGCCCCCCTCCCCTCTCCCCCCTCCCACCTGCCCAATACCCTATTACTGTAGCACCTATGTGTCCACTTAGGTGCTACTCAGTTAATACCAGTTTGCTGGAGAATATATCTGGTGCTTGTTTTTCCATTCTTGGGATACTTCACTTAGTAGTATGGGTTCCAGCTCTAACCAGGAAAATATAAGATGTGCTATATCACCATTGTTTCTTAGAGCTGAATAGTACTCCATGGTATACATATACCACATTGTATTAATCCATTCTTGGATGGATGGGCACTTGGGCTGTTTCCACAGCCTTGCAATTATGAATTGTGCTGCTATAAACATTCGAGTGCAGGTGTCTTTTTTGTAGAGTGTCATGGGAACATTTGGGTAGATGCCCAGCAATGGGATTGCTGGATCAAATGGTGGATTCACTTGTATCGCTTTTTTTTTTTATTTTTATTTTTTTTTTATTTTGGCATATTATGGGGGTACAGATGTTAAGATTTCAATAAATGTCCATTTCCCCCCCAAAAGTCTGAGTCTACATCATGACCATCCCCCAGATGGTGCACATGTCACTCGTTATGTATGTATATACCCGCCCCACTCCCTGCTCCCACCTGCCCAATAATACCCTATTACTGTAGCACCTATGTGTCCACTTAGGTGCTACTCAGTTAATACCAGTTTGCTGGAGAATATATCTGGTGCTTGTTTTTCCATTCTTGGGATACTTCACTTAGTAGTATGGGTTCCAGCTCTAAACAGGAAAATATAAGATGTGCTATATCACCGTTGTTTCTTAGAGCTGAATAGTACTCCATGGTATACATATACCACATTTTATTAATCCATTCTTGGATTGATGGGCACTTGGGCTGTTTCCACAGCCTTGCAATTATGAATTGTGCTGCTATAAACATTGGAGTGCAGGTGTCTTTTTTGTAGAGTGTCATTGGAACATTTGGGTAGATGCCCAGCAATGGGATTGCTGGATCAAATGGTAGATTCAGTTGTATCGCTTTAAGGTATCTCCATATTGCTTTCCACAGAGGTTGAACTAGTTTGCAGTCCCACCAGCAGTGTAGGAGTGTTCCTCTCTCTCCGCAACCACGCCAGCATTTATTGTTTGGAGATTTTTTGATAAAGGCCATTCTCACTGGGGTTAAGTGATATCTCATTGTAGTTTTGATTTGCATTTCCCTGATGATTAAAGATATTGAGCATTTCTTCATATGTTTGTTGGCCATTCTTCTGTCTTCCTTAGAAAAGTTTCTGTTCAAGTCCTTTGCCCACTTTTTAATGGGGTTATTTGATTTTTTCTTCCTGATTTTCCTGAGTTCTAAGTATATTCTAGTTATCAGTCCCTTATCGGATGCATAGGATGCAAAAATTTTCTCCCATTCTGTAGGTTGTCTGTTTACTTTCATGACTATTTCTTTGGCTGTGCAGAAGCTTTGTAGTTTGATCATGTCCCATTTATTTATTTTTGTTGCTGCTGTGATTGCCTTTGGGGACTTCTTCATAAACTCTTTGCCCAGGCCGATGTCTAGGAGAGTGTTTCCAACTTTTTCCTCTAGAGTTCTAATCGTTTCATACTTTGGTTTAAGTCTGTTATCCAGCGTGAGTTGGTTTTTGTGAGAGGTGAAAGGTGTGGGTCCTGTTTTAGCCTTCTACAGGTGGCTATCCAGTTTTCCCAGCACCATTAATTGAAAAGGGATTCTTTTCCCTAGCGTATGGTTTAGTCGGCGTTGTCAAAGATTAGATGGCTCTATGAGGATGGTTTTATATCAGGATTCTCACATCTGTTCCACTGGTCAATATTCCTATTTTTGTGCCAATACCATATTGATTTAATTACTACAGCTTTGTATATAGTTTGATATCTGGCATATTAATGCCTCCCATTTTGTTTTTGTTGCCTAGATTTGCTCTTGATATTCGGGGTCTTCTTTGGTTCCATACGAAGTGTAAAATTATTTTTTCTATATCTGTGAAGAATGCTGATGGGATTTTAATAGATATTGCATTGAATCTGTAGATCAGTTTGGGTAGTATAGACATTTTGATGATATTGAGTCTGCGGATCCACGAGCATGGTATGGATTTCCATCTGTTTACATCCTCTGCTATTTCCTTCCTCAGTGTTTCATAGTTCTCCCTGTAGAGGTCGTTTACCTCTTTGGTTAAATATATTCCTAGGTACTTTAATTTTTTTGTTGCTATTGTGAAGGGAATTGAGTCTTTGATATGGTTCTTAGTTTGATTGTTGTTGTTGTATATGAATGCCTCTGATTTCTGTTTATTGATTTTGTATCCTGAGATTTTACTAAATTCATTGATCAGTTCCAGGAGTTTCTTGGTTGAATTTTTGGGGTTTTCTAGATACAATATCATATCATCAGCAAACAGTGAAAGTTTGATCTCTTCTGCCCCTATTTTGATACCTTTGATTCCATTTTCCTGTCTGATTGGTGTAGCGAAGACTTCCAGCACTATGTTGAACAGAAGTGGAGATAGTGGGCAGCCTTGTCTGGTTCCAGTTCTAAGTGGGAATGATTTCAATTTTTCCCCGTTCAGTATGATGTTGGCTATGGGTCTGTCATATATGGCTTGTATCATTATTAGTTATGTCCCTTCTATGCCTATTTTCTTAAGTGTTCGTATCATGAAAGGGTGTTGAATTTTGTCAAAAGCTTTTTCTGCATCTATTGAAAGAATCATGTGGTCTTTGTTTTTGCTTCTGTTTATGTGGTGAATTGCATTTATAGATTTACGTTTGTTGAACTATCCCTGTATCCCTGGGATGAAGCCGACTTGGTCATGGTGGATTATTTTTTTGATAAATGTCTGGATTCGGTTAGCTAAGATTTTGTTGAAAATTTTTGCATGTATATTCATTAGGGATATTGGTCTGTAGTTTTCTTTTTTTGTTGCATCCTTTCCTTGTTTTGGTATCAGAGTAATATTCGCTTCATAAAAGGTGTCGGGGAGGTTTCCGTTCTTCTCGATGTTGTGGAATAGTTTCTGCAAGATAGGTATTAGTTCTTCTTTGTAAGTATGGTAAAATTCAGGTGTGAAGCCATCTGGACCGGGACTTTTCTTTTTAGGGAGATTGTTAATTGCTGTTTCTATTTCAGCTGTTGAGATTAGTCTGTTCAGGGAATCTATTACTTCCTGGTTGAGCCTAGGGAGGCTGTGTGTTTCTAGAAATTTGTCCATTTCCTCCACATTTTCCAGATTGTGTGCATAATGATTTTTGTAGTATTCATAAATTGTATCTTGTATCACTTTGGGATCAGTTGTGATATCTCCTTTTTTACTCCTGATGGAGCTTATTAGAGATTTCTCTTTTCTGCTTTTCGTTAGCTTAGCCAATGGTGTGTCAATTTTGTTTATTTTTTCAAAGAACCAACTTTTTGTTTTATTAATCTCCTGAATAGCTTCCCTGTTTTCAATTTCGTTTAGTTCTGATTTGATCTTGTTGATTTCACTTCTTCTGCTGGGTTTGGGGTTGGTCTGTTCTTATTTTCGAGCTCTTTGAGTCATTTCATTAAGTTGTCTATTTGTGATCTTCTTGTCTTTTGGTTATAGCCATTTATGGAGATAAACTTTCCTCTCAGAACTGCTTTAGCTGTGTCCCAGAGGAGCTGATAACTTGTCTCTCCATTGTCATTTTCTTCATAGAATTTTTTTATCTCTGTCTTGATTTCTTCATTTACGAAGTAATCATTTAGTAGGAGGTTGTTTAATTTCCACGATTTTGTGTAGAAATGTGAGTTTCTGTTAGGGTTGATTTCTAGTTTTATTCCACTGTGATCTGAGAAGGTACATGGTATGATTTCTATTTTTTTAAATTTCTTGAGATTTTCTTTGTGTCCTAGGATATGGTCAATCTTAGAGAATTTCCAGTGAGCTGATGAGAAGAACGTATATTCAGTGGATTTCGGGTAGAATCTTCTGTAAATGTCAGTCAGACCCAATTGTTCTATAGTTTTGTTTAAGTCCATTATTTCTTTATTAATTTTCTGTTTGGAGGATCTGTCTCGTGCCGTCAGTGGGGTGTTGAAATGTCCGGCGATTATGGAGTTGCTATTAATCCATTTGCTTAGCTCCAGTAAGGTTTGCTTTATGAATCTGGGTGCACCTAAGTTGGGTACATATATATTTAAAATTGATATCTCTTCTTGTTGGACTGTGCCCTTCACCATTATATAATGACCCTCTTTTTCTTTCACTACTTTTGTTGGTTTAAAAACTAAATCGTCTGAAATTAGAACTGCCACACCAGCCTTCTTTTGCTTTTATTTGCTTGGAATATTGATCTCTAACCTTTTATTTTCAGTCTATATGCATCCTTGCAGGTTAGTTGCGTTTCCTAAAGACAGCATAGACTTGGCCTGTATAATCTTATCCATTCAGCCTGCTTATGTGTCTTGAGTGGAGAGTTTAAGCCATTCACATTTATTGAGAGAACTGATAGGCAAGGTAGATTACTGAACATTCTGTTGGGTTGGATGGTGTTGCTATGATTCTGTCTTTAGCCATTGTAATATCTTGCCTTTAATATCTTTGGGTTTTGGTTGTTTTTATATTTGTGGTTTATTATTATGATGTTCCGTGCATAACGCTGTTTTAATTACTTCTTGTAGGGCTGGTTTTGTCTTGGTGAATTCTCTGAGCCTTTGCTTGTCTGAGAATGTTTTCATTTCTCCTTCATATACGAAGCTTAGTTTTGCAGGGAATAATATTCTAGGCTGGGCATTGTTTTGTTTCAAAAGAGTGAGAATGGGGCCCCAGTCTCTCCTTGCTTGTAAAGTCTCATTAGAGAAGTCTGATGTTATTCGAATTGGCTTACCCTTGTATGTTACTTGCTTCTTTTGTCTTACAGCTCTTAGAAGGGCCTCTTTAGTTGATACTTTGGTTAGTCTGGTGACTGCATGTCGTGACGTCTTCCTGTTTTCAGTGAATCTCCCAGGAGTCCTCTGAGCTTCTTGAACTTGTATATCAAGATTTTGAGGAAGGCCTGGGAAATTTTCCTCTATTATATCTTCGTACAGCTTGTCCACCTCTTGAGTGGTGTCTTCTTCCCCTTCTGGTAACCCTATGACCCTCACATTAGGTTTCTTCACATAATCCCACAGCTCTTGTAGGCTTTGCTCTTTTCTCTTGTGTCTCTGCTCTATTTCTGTGACTGATTTATTTAATTGGAGGGTGTTATCTTCAAGCTCTGAGATTCTTTCTTCTGCTTCATCTACCCTGTTCTTGAGACTTTCCACTGTATTTTGTAGTTCCTTGAATTGATTCTTCATTTCCAGGAGTTCGGTTACACTTTTCTTCAATGTGTCTATTTCTTTTCTCATATCCTGGAGACTTTTTGTGGTTTCTTGGTGTTGGTTATTGAGTTGTTGTTGCACCTGGGTGAGTGTTCTTATGTTCCACATACGAAATTCCTCTTCTGTCATATTGGTTGCCTGATTTTGGTCGGTGTCCGTTTTTAGGGGGCTGGTTCTCCTCTTTGGGGGTGTGTTTTCCGTTTGGTTCTTCATATTTCCTGAGTTCTTTCGCTGATTTCTTCCCATGTCGGTCAGTTGTTGTTTCTTTCCTTAGGTTATTGTTTGGGTATTCACACACCTTGTTTAGTTTCTGAGGCGTTAGGTGGTGCCTGTGGGTGAAATTGGACCACTCCCTGTATATTGAGTCAGTGGGTGCCGTGGAAAGGCTCTGCAAGATGCCTTCCCTGTCAGTAGGTGGCGTTTGCTTGGAGGAACAGGCTATGGTGTTGATTTTGAGTCCTGTTATCAGCTCTCGTTCTGGGCAGAGCTGGGTAGGGTAAGCCTGCCCTCAGGCCGTTAGCAGGGGTCAAAGTTCTGTTCTCTGCTTCCAGGGAAAGCTGTCAGGGCGGGGCTGGAATGGTCCCGCTCAGCCAGAAATTCTGGGTGTGGGAGTGGGGCTGTCTTAGACCCACAGTCTGCAGCAGGCCTCGCTTCTTTCCACCCTCCCCAAGTCCGCAGCTACTCCTGGGCCTCTGCCAGCAGGCCAGACCACAAGCCACCAGGCCTCCCCGGACTGTGATGCCGGTGGGGAGGTCCCCTGCACAGGAACGCCACCTGGGTTGGGCGCACGGCCTCTTCCTGGGAGGAGGGTTGCCCTCTAGGACGCCGATCCGCCCCTGGAGACACACAGACCTCAGTAGGCTGTTCACGTATAACCCTTCTGTGCCCTGGGCAATGCTAGCCCTCGGTGCAGGGGATCTGGTCTGCAGGACCGACCTCTGGGTCCCAGAGTTCAAACTGTATTCCCACCAGGGAGAGGATTTCTGGTCCTAATTCACCCACAGGGAGCCCAAGCTGGGTCTATGTCTCTCAGCCTCTGAGTCGGCACCGTTTCCCTGGGAACACGGTGCCTGCAGCACCTGGGAGGGCGGGCAGGGTTCCAAATGGGAAGGTCCCGTTCCCTGGAGGTGCCTCCGGCTGGTGGCTGTATTGTCTGTCTGGGCAGCCGCGGGTAGGGTCGGCGGAGGGGAGGAGGAGGCAATATGGCGCCTGCCGCTCGGCTCGGGTCCGTGCACACGGAGGTGTCCAGAGGAAGTTGGGAACCTGGTGCCACGTCTGCTACAGGCTCACCGTTGGCAGGCGGCGGCAGTCTCTGGGCTGGTGTCCGCAGGTCTCTCCACCCGCTGGGGAGCCCACCAGCAGTCCCGAATGCAGGGGAGAGGAAACAGCAAATCCACCTACCCTTGCCACTGGTCTCTGGGCTGCTCCGTTGGTCTCAGCCTCCAGTTCTCCTCCGCAGCCTCCTCCCGTGGAGTCTCCCGGGGTCTCAGGTACCCCTCCTTCCGGCCCTTGTCCGCTGTATGCTCGTCTTCTTGCTTCTTTCCTCTAGTTTCTGCTAGAATCTGTCTTTTCTGCAGAGACCCTCTGTCTGGCGGTGTTATTCGTCCGCCATATTGCTCCGCCTGGTAGAAGGGCCTCTTTAGTTGATACTTTGGTCAGTCTGATGACTGCATGTTGTGACGTCTTCCTGTTTTCATTGAATCTCCCAGGAGTCCTCTGAGCTTCTTGAACTTGTATATCAAGATTTTGAAGAAGGCCTGGGAAATTTTCCTCTATTATATATTCAAACAGCTTGTCCACCCCTTGAGTGTTGTCTTCTTCCCATTCTGGTAACCCTATGACCCTCACATTAGGTTTCTTCACATAATCCCACAGCTCTTGTAGGCTTTGCTCTTTTCTCTTGTTTCTCTGCTCTATTTCTGTGACTGATTTATTTAATTGGAGGGTGTTATATTCAATCTCTGAGATTTTTCTTGTGTTTGATCTACCCTGTTCTTGAGACTTTCTACTGTATTTTGTAGTTCCTTGAATTGATTCTTCATTTCTAGGAGTTCGGTTACACTTTTCTTCATTGTGTCTATTTCTTTTTCCATATCCTGGAGGCTTTTTTTAGTTTCTTTGTGTTGCTTATTGAGATATTGTTGCAGCTCGGTGAGTGTTCTTATGATCCACATATGAAATTCCTCTTCTGTTATTTTGGTTGCCTGATTTTGGGCGGTGTCCATTTCTAGGGGGCTGGTGCTCCTCTTTGGGGGTGTGTTTTCCGTTTAGTTCTTCATATTTCCTGAGTTCTTTCGCTGATTGCTTCCCATGTCGATCAGTTTTTGTTTCTTTCCTTAAGTTATTGTTTGGGTATTCACACACCTTTTTTAGTTTCTGAGGCGTTAGGTGCTGTCTGTGGGTGACATTGGACCACTCCCTGTATATTGAGTCAGTGGGTGCCGTGGAAAGGCTGTGCAAGATGCCATCCCTGTCAGTAGGTGGCGTTTGCTTGGATGAACAGGCTATGCTGTTGATTTTGTGTCCTGTTATCAGCTCTTTTTCTGGGTGGAGCTGGGTTGGGTAAGCCTGCCCTCAGGCCGTTAGCAGGGGTCAAAGTTCTGTTCTCTGCTGATTTCTTATTGAATTTCTCTTTCATCCTCTCTTTTTTGTCTTTCTCCTTCTTTTCTTTTCTCCAGTCTTCTGTGCCTCAACACTTGAGTCTTTGGTAATGAATCACAGAGTGTTAATACACTGTATTCCAAATTACTTTTGGCTTCCTGGTAGTAACTGCTTTTAGGAGACATTTTTCTTTCCAAATAGGTGTAGTCAGGAAATATTTTTAGAAGAGTGGATTAAAGGCTGGAAAAAATCCAGTCCAACAGTGCTCTATTCTCATTTGCTCTATTTAAGAATTATTATTACTCCTTAAGCACTTTCTGCTTCTGTTACTGAGTCTGGACTTATCCCTGCCTGAGCTCCATTCATCATCTCATTTCCTACTAGACTATGAGCTCTTTTGGGGGCAAAGCCTATATCTTATTCATGTCCATGTTGTCAGCCTTTAAAGCAGGAGCAAATGCTCAACCAAGTGTTGTTGAATGAGTAATATCTTATTCCTGCTCCACCACAGTTTTTTTTTTTTTTTTTTTTTTTGCAATCACACAAGAGGTGGTTTATTTTCTGGCTAGCCAGGGTCCAAGCCCCAGAGCACCAACGCAGTGGCCACTCTCACAGGCAAGGACCCCGACTGGAACAACGGCATGCCTTTTATCCCCATGGTGCACAAGCTGCGCACAAGCCTACTACGCATGGATCATGCGTTGACCTTTAAAATGATTGGTTGCCCACTATTGCCTTTTGAAATAATTGGCGGGTTAGTTGCCCTCTATTGCCTGATGGGCCAGTTGCCCGTGCTTCAATGACCTCATCCCATAATTCCCCTTACAGCGGTGTAGCGAGCAAGCAATGACCAGAAGCAAAGGTTTGCGGTTAGCTCATTGCCCCACCCAAGTAAATTCCTCTGCCCTTCCTCTGTCCTACAAATTCCTCTGCCCTACATTCCCCTCTTTCTCTAGGTAGCAGACGAGCACTCTTGCTCGTCCTCAAGGTCTCTTAGGTGCTCTAGTTCTATAGCACTTGACCATAGCTGCTGATATTGTTGTTGCAATACTAGTAGCTGGACAGTGTTTATCTGTTCTTTCACAAAAGCTACTAGTCTATTAATTACACATGGCGCAAAAGTAAGGACTAAGATTAGCATAATCAGTGGGCCTAGTAGGGTGGATAGTAGCATTGTTAACCAGGGGGAACTGTTAAACCAAAGACTCAAACCAACCTGCTTGCTGTTCATATTCTCGTTTGCGCCGGGCAAGCCCTTCCCTGACCTTAGCTATAGATTCTCTAACAACTCCCGTATGGTCTGCATAGAAATGACATTCTTCTTTGAGGGCAGCACACAGTCCTCCTTGCTGGAGGAATACTAGATCTAACCCCCTCTTGTTCTGGAGCACTACCTCGGATAGGGAGGTTAGTGACTTGAGTATTAAACCCTCTTTGCCGCATTGCCAGAGAAGAGATACTAGTTCCTGCTCCTATTGCCCCTAAGCCAAAAAGAGTAGCCAGGGTTATGGCTGTGAAGGGCTCTCTTTCTTTCAAAAATTAGGTTGGTGACTCTTCGCCCTACTGTGCCCTCATACATTGTCTCCTCAGTGTGGTATATTATTTTTGGGAACACTAACACCATTATACAGTAATCTTTAGACCCATGTAAGGTTATGGGGTTGGTGGGGGTTCGGGGCGGTAAGTACAGCTGCAGGTCTCTACCCCAAAAACATTAGACCAAAAACACAACATCCCCAAAACACAACAACCAACCCCCACCGCAACCTGTCCATGTTGTCACCCAGTTCAATCTTTAGATGCCACAACCCCAGTCCAAGTCTGGGTCAGCAGTCCTGGGCTGTCGCCGCCATGCGGGTCAGGTCTGGTCTTCAGAGGATTCCTCGGGTCTGCAGTTTCTTTCCACTGGTCCTGGCACCGCTCCTGGTCTTTTTATTAGCAGGTCTCACGTGGGAGTGGTGTATCCAGGTCGCTACTATTCTATTGACCTTAAGAGCAGTGGGGGTAACAAGAATAATTTGATAGGGGCCCTTCCACCTCGGCTCGAGGGTTCTGTTGTTATGCCGTTTCACCCACACCCAATCCCCTGCTGGTGTGGGTGAGACGGTGTCCGGCACCCTTCTCCTCAGGCCAGTAGATAGCACGGAGGCCCGGTCATACTTGACTGTGGACACGTTGCAGAGCCTGCCTCGGGGCTCATTCTAGGAACTACAGGAGGGGGTGTGCCATAAATGATTTCAAAAGGGGTTAAACCCAAGTGATAAGGGGTGTTCCGGGCTCGGAACAGGGCGAAGGGAAGGAGGGTCACCCAGTCTCTGCCAGTCCCCAGGGCCAATTTAGTCAGGATCTCCTTTATTGTTCTATTCATTAGCTCTACCTGCCCAGAGCTCTGGGGATTATATGCACAATGTAATTTCCAATCTATCCCCATAGCCTGGGCCAGCCCTTGACTAACCTGACAGATAAACACAGGTCTATTATTTGATCTTATCCCTTCCGGCAGTCCATACCTGGGGACTATTTCTTCTAATATTTTCTTAGCTACTGTCAAAGCTGTTTCTCCTTTCATAGGGAAGGCTTCTACCCATCTGGAAAACGTATCTACTATGACCAGTAAATATCGGTACCCGTATTTTCTAGGCTTGACCTCTGTGAAATCCACTTCCCAAAATAGTCCTGGCTGCCTCCCCCTTTCCCTCGTACCTGCGTGGGTCCCTCTGGTCCTCCCCGGCTGCATGACCTGACAGGCTCGGCAACTTTTGACGATGTCATCTGGAACCCGTCCTTGTGACTTGAACCTTAGTTGAGCAGTGTCCAGCAGTTGCAGCATCTTTCTCTTCCCTAGATGTGTGGTCTGATGCAGGTGCTTTAACAGGTGGTGTCTTAAGAGTTCTGGCACTATTAGGCAATGCCCTTCGTCCCGCAACCAGCCATCTTCACGTAGCTGCTCTGAGACCCAGACCTCATCTACACTGGAATAGTCCGGCAGAGGAGGCAACCGTCCCATGCCTGGGGGTGGCAGGCTAAGGTGCAGGATGTTTGGATACGGAGTGCCTTCTGCAGCCTTCTTAGCTTCAGCATCCGCTCTGCGATTGTCCCGTGCTTCCACTGAATCCCCGCTCTGGTGTCCCGGGGTATGGACTACCGCCACTGCCCTTGGCAGCAAAACAGCCTTTAGTAGGTGGAGTATTTCAGGCTTGTGCTTAATTTCCTTTCCCTCTGCCGTGATGAAGCCCCTTTCCCTGTAGAGGGCCCTATGTATGTGCACAGTCCCAAAGGCAAAGCGGCTGTCAGTGTACACTGTCAGCCTTTTTCCTCGGGCCCAGCTTAAGAGCCTCCATCAGCGCTATTAGTTCTGCCTTCTGAGCAGATATCCCTTGCGGAAGGCATGCCGCCCAGACAAGTTTACCTTGTTCATCTACTATGGCCGCCCCTGCGTACCTGCGTCTGTCCCGGATGAAACTGCTTCCGTCCATGAACCAGGTCAGGTCGCTACCTGGAAGGGGGGTGATCCTTCAAGTCTCTACGAGTCGTCTGGGTCTCGGCTAGGATCTCAAGGCAATCACGTTCAGGTGCGGCTGCATCGGGGATTGGCAGAAGTGTAGCCGGATTCAAGGCGGCAGGGGTCTGGAACTCGATGCGGGGTGCATCTAGCAAAAGTCCCTGGTAATGAGTCAGCCTCACATTTGTGATCCACCCTCCCGGTGGCTGCTTCAGAACCCCCTCTATGGCGTGCGGGGTGGTGATCTGCAGCCGCTGCCCTAGGATGAGCTTATCAGCGTCTTTGACCAACAGGGTCATGGCTGCGATGATTCACAAGCACGCTGGCCACCCTGCCGCCACCGGATCTAGTTTTTTTTTTTTTTTTGACAAGTACGCCACCGGTCTCTTCCAGGGTCCCAGGGCCTGCGTGAGTACCCCCTTGACTATTCCCCTCTTCTCATCTATGAACAGGTGAAACTCTTTGGGAGGATCAGGGAGTGCTAGGGCCGGAGCTTCCAGCATGGCTGCCCTCAGGGCCTGAAAAGTGTCTTCCATTTCCACTCCCATGCTCGCCCCGCCTTACGCCCTTCCTACAGAGGTGGAGCCTTTTCTGCAAATCCAAGGTCATCATGGAGGGCCTTGTTGAACAGGGTAGGCGAGTTTTTCCTGAACCCAAATCCAATCTCTGCCATGTGGTCCACCGATATAGTTTGGCTCCTGTTGCCCCCTGCACCCAACTGGTCTTACTGGACAATTTTCCTGTGTCTTCCGTTAGTACCAAATGTTCTGCTCCTGTATCTATGAGGAAGCTGACTGGGTTCCCCTCCACTTGCAAAGTTACCCGAGGTTCGGGAAGGGGGACCGAACCCCATCTTCCTTATTTGTCTGTCACCTGTCCTGCAACCATGACTTTTTCAGGACCTCCAAGTCTTCGCCCCCCTTTCTTTTGGGGCACTCTCGGGCCCAATGCTCATGCTCCTTGCAATTGGCACATTGATCCTTGCCTAGCCTTTCCCACCGAGGCCTTTCCCTATCCTCTGACCCTATCTTCGCCCATCTTGTGGCGGCTAGCAGGATTTTAGCCATCTCTCTGTTTGCTTTCCTTGCTTCTCCAGCTTGGAATTTCCTATCTTCTATCCTGATCCTCTCTAACCTCTCTTCTGGCGTCTCTCTATTGTTATAGACCTTCTCCGCCACTTCTAACAGGTCCTGCAGAGTCTTCTCGCCCAATCTATCTATTCTCTGCACCTTGCGCCTAATGTCGGGGGCCGCCTGATTGACAAACGCCATAATAACAGCTGCCTTACTCCCTTCCATAGTGGTATCTATGGGGGTGTACTGCCGGAAGGCCTCTATGATCCTCTCTAAGCATGCTGCCGGGCTCTCCTCTGGCCCCTGACGAACATCTCCTACCTTAGCCAAATTGGTCAGCTTTCGCGCCACCATACGGAGACCGGCTATCAGAGTCTGGCGGTAGACCTGGAGACGCTCCCTACCTTCAGCCTCATTGTAGTCCCAAAGCGGCCGTTCAAGGGGAAAAGTTCAGTCAATGGTTCGTGGGTTTGTAGTAGGTCTGCCGTTCTCCCCCGGAACCAGCTTCCGAGCCTCCCCCTGAATCCTTTCTCTTTCCTCCGTTGTGAAGAGCACCTTAAGCAACTGCTGGCAATCATCTCAGGTGGGCTGATGAGTAAAAAGAACAGAGTCTAAAAGATTAATTAGGTCTCTCGGATTCTTGGAGAAGTTCGAGTTTTGAGATTTCCAATTATAAAGATCACTGGTGGAGAAGGGCCAATATTGGAATGTCTGTGCTCTATCCTCCCCCAGGGGTCCCACTGCCCTTAGAGGGAGCGCCTTTACGGGCTCCAGATCTGGGACTCGGCCAGCCCGCTGTCTGGTCTCATAGGCCGGCCCCGCTGCCGGTGGTCCCGCATCCGCCTGGGCCGGGGGAGCCGCGGAGGCTGCCCCAGGGTTATAGGGCGGAGGCGTGTTCCATTCGAGACCTGTTAGGTCTGGGTAGAGATTGGAGTCCGGCAACACTGGCGTCCCAACGGACCTCGGACTCCGTGCCCCCTCCTTTCTGACTTCTTTAACCAGCAGAACTTCCGCCTTTTCCCTCGGGGCAGGTAGGAGGGCCTTCAGCCAAGGTGGTGGGTCTCGAACCAAGTCTTGCCAGACCACAATATAGGGGATCTGATCAGGGTGGCCATGGTGGCCAAATACCACCCTTTTACCTTTTTGATCAAGGAGGCATCAAACGAGCCCTCCCTGGGCCACCCCACTCCAAACGTGGGCCACTCGGCCTCACAAAGGGTAACAAACTTTCCCTTCTTGACCTCCAGGGACAGGTTGTGTGCCCTTGCCCTGACATCCTTAAAATGGCTCACCAGGATGGACAACGGCGTTGTTAGAGCCTGTCCCATGGCTAGTCAATAATAGGCAGATGTGCAAACCAATATTCCGCAGTTGGGGCACTGGGGACAAGGATCTGAATCCCTAGCCTTTCACACTCCCTACGGAGGTAATGGCGGTGCCCCTCCCGCACTAGCCACTCCTGGCACGGGCAGCAGGAGATCCACTGTGTGCTGCCAGCCCATGCAGGGGAATACTCACCTGGAGGTTCTAGTCGCCCCTGCAGATCTTTTCGTGGGTCCCCTGATTCCACGGCCCCAGCCCGAAAACCCATGCAACCCTGATGGGTTCTCGGGCTGAAGCCACAGAACCCAGAGACTCCAACAAGCCAACAAGAGATGTCACACTCGCTCACACACACACACACACACACACACACACACACACACACACAGAAAGCCGGCGACAAACAAAGCAGACAACAGACAAGTGGACAGAGAGGTAAACAGACAACCTAACCTAGTCCGGACCTACTCCCCGGTCTCCTCCTGACCGAGCCCTAGGCTACAAGGTCAGCTCTGGAGTCCAAACGGGGCCAGAGGACGTCTCCGCCTGGCTCCTACCGGCGACCCACCAGCGCGTCCGCCTAGGTCCTGTGCCGGTGTCCTGATTCGGGGTCCTGCAAGGGGATTCCGCGTCCCTTGCCCAACACCACACCCGGCTAGTCCGGGGTGGATTTTAACACTCCTCCCTCAGCCCTGAATTCTATCCGGTAGTCTGTGGGGAAGATAAATCCCGGACGAGCCCCCAAATGTTAGGGACCGACCTTCCACAGCCCCACCGGACAGAAAAGCAGAGACATTGAGGATGCAATCACACAAGAGGAGGTTTATTTTCTGGGTAGCCAGGGTCCAAGCCCCAGAGCACCAACGCAGTGGCCACTCTCACAGGCAAGGACCTCCACCACAGTTTTTATGTCTTGGAAATAGTCAAGTTGTCAACTTTCATTAATTAATTAATTTAAAATGTTTATTTTTTGAATACTTCCATGCTAGGGACTCAGATCTTATGAAGCACACAAGCAAAAATGAAAGTCAAATAAGCAAGCTATTGCAATATAGTAAGGCAACTGTTGCGAGTACCTAGGAATAGAATATAACTAGGTAAATAGTGTCAGGGAATGTGTCTTACAGGTAATATTTGATCTGAGTCTTGAAGAATGTGTAGAATTTGATTACCAGGCAAAACAAGAGGGAAGTGAGCAGGGGTGGCAGCAAGTGTAAATGTACAAAAGCAGGAGAGGGCATACAGGGTTCAGGAAATGGCATGTCATTTAAGATGACTAGAGAGGAGGGTATGAAATAGAGAGATGAAGCTTGAGAGGTAATGAGGGCCCAGATAATGTAGCACATTGCATGACAACTTGAGGAGATTGAACTTCATAATATGAGCATTAGAGAGTGGCACCACTTTGTAACTTCTGACTCTGGTGGCAATATAGGGGATAGACCAGGGATAGCTGGGCTGGCTGCTGAGAACTGGGTAAGGGGTATTGCAGTAGTTCAGGTGAAACGTGGTGACTTGAACATGGTTAACGAATATGGAAATGGGCTCAAATGATAATTAGAATGTTGAACTAAAAAGAATTACTTACATATGGAATGGTGAGAGAGATAGAAAGTCATGGATGAGTCTGAAATGATAGTGCCAATAACTGAAGGAAAAGGAGGAACAGATATAGGCAGGGGAAAGAGGAATACAGTTTGGACATGGTTTGAAGGACATGTAGTACATCAAAGTGAAGATAGTATTTTTCAGGAAGTTGGATAGAAGAGATAGGAGTTCATGAAAGAAGCATGGTAGATATAGATTTGGATGTCATCAGCATAGAGATGATACTTGAGATATTATAATATATGAAATCAACCAGGGAGTGAGAAAAAAAGAAAGGCCAGGGGAGGGGTAAAAAAACTACCTAACATGTACAATGAACAGTATTCAGGTGATGGGCACACTTATACCCCTGACTAAAACATTATAGAAGCTATCCATGTAACAAGAACATTTGTACCCCCTTAATATTTTGAAACAAAAATAAATAAATAAATATAAAAAGTCTATACTTTAAATTTGTGCATTTAATTGTATGTCAATTACACCTCAAATACTTCTGAAACCAGTAAATTTAATAAAAGATGGAAGTTCACACCCCAGCAATCCTGCCTCTGTGGGAGGGTGTTTAAGATTTACTTTTTTTCCTCTGTCTCTGTGAATGTAGAATCATTGAAGACGTTTTGGGGAGTGATTTTTCATTTACCTGTAGAACAATATTAGAAAAAAAAAGGAGTGAATTACTATATAGGGTGAATGCTGGCATAAACTGTAGCATATTTTATTTTGCAATGATAATATCAGAAATCCAAGTGAAAACTGGTTTAATGCTGCAGATTAAATGACCAGGGATGAATAAATTCAATGACTTATTTTATGAATGCAATCTTAAAATATGACCCATTTTTACTCTTAGAAACTCACTCTCATTTGATCTATTTTAATCCTACTAATTTATTTTAAAGCTGACATCATATCTACTCTGCTGTAAGTATCACAATGGCTTATGGCCAAAAGCAATACAATCTCATGTGATCAGAATAATAGCAAAAGGTTCTAGTAAATAAAATAGTCAAACAGCAGAGCTGTCAGAGATGTTCAGTAAGAGTGGACTCAATGACACAGTCCTTTCTTGCCATAAGTCTTGAGGATTATAAGACATCTATGTGAGTTCTTTTTTTTTTTTTTTTGAGACAGAGTCTTACTCTGTTGCCTGGGCTAGAGTGCCATGGCATCAACCGAGCTCACAGAAACCTCAAACTCCTAGGCTCAGGCGATCCTCCTGCCTCAGCCTCCCAAGTAGCTGGGACTACAGGCATGTGCCACCATACCCGACTAATTTTTTCTATATATATTTAGTTGGCCAATTAATTTCTTTCTACTTTTAGTAGAGACGGGGTCTCTCTCTTGCTCAGGGTGGTCTCGAACTCCTGACCTTGAGCGATCCACCCGCCTTGGCCTCCCAGAGTGCTAGGATTACAGGCGTGAGCCACCGCGCCCAGCCTATATGGGTTCTTAACCTAGTGTATAATAATCCCTTGAAAATGCAGACAAAGTTGTATGTATATGTGGAATTTTCTGGAGAGAAGGTTCATGTGTATACGTGGATTTTTCTAGAGAGAAGGTTCAAACTTTTGGTTACTTTGCTCCTTTCCTTTGTAAGGTATGCCCAGTTCATACCCTCTCTTCCAATTCTATATTATTCATGGACTTATCCTTTTCTGAATATAGGGTAGGGTGTAAACTTCCTATGTGAAGACATAGCCATGGCACTTTGCTTGAAATCAGCAGCCTTGGATCTCGTTTTGATTCTGCCCAGTACTATGTATGTGACATTAATTAAGTTTCCTTCCTATCTTTTGGCCTGCTTCACTGTATCTTCAGATTGAGAGGTTGGACTGGATGGATGCTAACAGCCTTTATGATTTCAACTTTCCAGGGTTCTATGCACTAAGGAAGCTCATGATTTTACTTCTCTTTCCCCAGGTCTTTGGTGTTTCCCTCTTGTCTGCCAAAGCTCTGCATTGGGGTGATATATTTCTCCAGCCTTTAGCCTCAGTCTATACTATTGCACTGCATGGCAAATATAAGGCATTACAATGACAAGGACTGTTGCCTTTCCTCCTGAAGCTGCAGGTTCCAAGGCATCTTGTCTCCTTCACATTCTTTGACAGAGCTTGAATCCCACTATACCATGCCCCACCGCTGTATCTCAACTCCCTGGACTTGATCAAACACCATTTATCAAGCTGTGGTCACTCTTGTCATAGACCAGCGGTCCCCAACCTTTTTGGCACTAGGGACTGGTTTCATGGAAGACAATTTCTTCACAGACCAGGGATTGTGGGGGGCATGTTTTCAGGGTGACTCAAGCACACTGCTTTTATTGTGCAGTCAAACCTCTTTGCTAATGATAATCTGTGTTTGCAGTTGTTCCCCAGCGCTAGCATCACCACCTCAGCTTTGCCTTAGATCATCAGGCATTAGATTCTCATAAAGAGCATGCATCCTAGATCCCTCGCATATGCAGCTTACAGTAGGGTTGGAGCTCTTATGAGAATCTAATGCCACCGCTGATCTGGCAGAGGCAGAGCTTATGTGGTGATGCCAGTGATGGGAGTAAATACAGGTGAAGCTTCACTCACTCTCCTGCTGCTCACCTCCTGACTTGTGGCCCTGTTCCTAACAGGCCATGTATGGTACTGGTCTGTAGCCCTGGGGTTGGGGACTGCAGTCATAGACCATCAGGGCAATAAGAACCCTTAGAAATCACCTAGTCTATTACCCTTCCCACCATCACCTCATTGCTTTCCACATATGTGTGAGGATAAAAGCAGAGAAGGGACTTGTACAAAGCCACACATGGAGTTCACAGACCAGAATTAAAACCTACGGATTCTGACTCCACATTCAGTGCCTTTTCCACAGCACTTTTTTTTTGTCAATTATATTGCTAGGCATAATGCCTTATTTTATTTGGCTATTTATTCATTCTTTCATCCAAAAGAATCATGAATGCCTACTATGTGCTAATCACTGTGCTCAGTGCTGGAGAAAAGGCTGCCCAGAGCACATCATCTCTTTCCTGGATCAAAGTTGCCACCCCCACCCATCAACACTCCTGATTCCCTTTATTCTGCTTTATTTTCTTTTTTTCATAGCACTTATTACCTTTAAACATACTAAATAATTGAATTATTACATCTATCACTTGTTGTCTGTGTCCTCTCCCCTGGAAGGGAAGTTCTTCAGGGCAGGTACCTTTGTCTGTTTTGTTCCCTCCTGGATCTCAAGCATCCAGGACAGTGCCCAGCTCAAAGCAGTTGTCTCATAAATATTTGCTGAGTGACTGAATTAATTATGGTTTAAGAATTTTCAAGGGTAGTTTGACTATACTTGGTTTTCCCTCTCTGTGTGGCCTCATTTTCTCCCTTTAGGGCTGTGGATACACAGAACTAAATTATCAGATTCCACAATTCGAGGCACACCAACGTCATTGAATGGTGGGAGACTCCCTTTTGCTTTATTTTGTTTTATTGTTTTCCATTTCTTTTCCCATCCCTTCTCCTATTCCTCTTCTCAGCCCACCAATGTGTATTTAGTGAATGTCCATCTAATCCAACTTCCGTATGAGCATTTATTTCTTATATGTATATCTTTCAAAAATTATAACATTCTGTTTTTTGAAATTTATTTTATTTTATTTTATTTATTTATTTATTGAGACAGAGTCTCACTTTGTTGCCCAGGCTAGAGTGAGTGCCGTGGCATCAGCCTAGCTCACAGCAACCTCAAACTCCTGGGCTCAAGCAATCCTCCTGCCTCAGCCTCCCGAGTAGCTGGGACTACAGGCATGCACTACCATGCCTGGCTAATTTTTTTTTTTTTTGCATATTAAGCACATTTATTTTCATTAGAACTACCTGAAAGTATCATTACATTTTCCAGAAAAGCAATTTTTAAAGAAAGCTTTCATCTTTATAAACATTCATACATTTTGGCTTAAAATTATAAAAGTAGAATTTGGAAGTAGTCCAGGAACAACTAATTTTCTTGTTCTCTTATAAATGATAAATTAATTATCTTTTCTTTGGCATCATCCTATGTCACCCAAATGCTAGCCTGTCCATAATGAAGCCCTAGGTTTAAAAGGTTGAAATTATTTTATTTATTTATTTTTTATTTCGGCATATTATGGGGGTACAGATTTTAGGGTTTCAATAAATGCCCATTCCTCCCTCCTCCCACAAGTATGAGTCTCCACAATGACCATCCCCCAGATGGTGGACATCAACTCATTATATATGTATATACCCACCCCCTCCCCCTTCCCACCTGCCCAATACCCTATTACGGTAGTACCTATGTGTCCACTTAGGTGCTGCTCAGTTAATACCAATTTCCTGGTGAGTATATGTGGTGCTTGTTTTTCCATTCTTGGGAAACTTCACTTAATAGTATGGGTTCCAGCTCTAACCAGGAAAATATAAAATGTGCTATATCACCATTGTTTCTTAGAGCTGAATAGTACTCCATGGTATACATATACCACATTTTATTAATCCACTCATGAATTGATGGGCACTTGGGTTGTTTCCATAGCTTTGCAATTGTGAATTGTGCTGCTATAAACATTCGAGTGCAGGTATCTTTTTTGTAGAGTGTCATTGGATCTTTTGGGTAGATGCCCAGCAATAGGATTGCTGGATCAAATGGTAGATTCACTTGTATTGCTTTAAGGTATCTCCATATTGCTTTCCACAGAGGTTGAACTACTTTGCAGTCCCACCAGCAGTGTAGAGGTGGTCCTCTCTCTCCGCATCCACGCCAGCATTTATTGTTTGGAGAATTTTTGATAAAGGCCATTCTCACTGGAGTTCAGTGATACCTCATGGTGGTTTTGATTTGCATTTCCCTGATGATTAGAGATGTTGAGCATTTTTGCATATGTTTGTTGGCCATTCTTCTGTCTTCTTTAGAAAACTTTCTGTTCAAGTCCTTTGCCCACTTTTCAATAGGGTTATTTGATTTTTTCTTGCTGATTTTCGTGAGTTCTAAGTATATTCTAGTTATCAGTCCCTATCGGATGCCTAGGATGCAAAAATTTTCTCCCATTCTGTAGGTTGTCTATTTACTTTCATGACGATTTCTTTGGCTGTGCAGAAGCTTTGTAGTTTGATCATGTCCCATTTATTTATTTTTGTTGCTGCTGTGATTGCCTTTGGGGACTTCTTCATAAACTCTTTGCCTAGGCCGATGTCTAGGAGAGTGTTTCCAACTTTTCCTCTAGAATTCTAATAGTTTCATACCTTAGGTTTAAATCTGTGATCAAGCGTGAGTTGATTTTTGTGAGAGGTGAAAGGTGTGGGTCCTGTTTTAGCCTTCTACAGGTGGATATCCAGTTTTCCCAGCACCATTTATTGAAAAGGGATTCTTTTCCCCAGCATATGTTTTTGTCTGCTTTGTCAAAGATGAGATGGCTACATGAGGATGGTTTTATATCAGGATTCTCACATCTGTTCCACTGATCAATATTCCTATTTTAGTGCCAATACCATATTGATTTAATTACTACAGCTTTGTAGTATAGTTTGATATCTGGCATATTAATGCCTCCCATTTTGTTTTTGTTGCCTAGAATTGCTTTTGATATTCGGGGTCTTCTTTGGTTCCATACGAAGCGTAAAATTATTTTTTCTATATCTGTGAAGAATGCTGATGGGATTTTAATAGGTATTGCATTGAATCTGTAGATTAGTTTGGGTAGTATAGACATTTTAATGATGTTGAGTCTGCCGATCCACGAGCATGGTATGAATTTCCATCTGTTTACATCCTCTGCTATTTCCTTCCTCAGTGTTTCATAGTTCTCCCTGTAGAGGTCTTTTACGTCCTTGGTTAAGTATATTCCTAGGTACTTTAATTTCTTTGTTGCTATTGTGAAGGGAATTGAGTCTTTGATTTGGTTCTCAGTTAGATTGTTGTTGGCGTATATGAATGCCTCTGATTTCTGTGTATTGATTTTGTATCCTGAGACTTTACTAAATTCATTGATCAGTTCCAGGAATTTCTTGGTTGAGTCTTTGGGGTTTTCTAGATATAATATCATATCATCAGTAAACAGTGAAAATTTGATCTCTTCTGCCCCTTTTTGGATACGTTTAATTCCAATGTCCTGTCTCATTGCTGTAGCCAGGACTTCTAGCACTATGTAGAATAGAAATGGAGATAGTGGGCAGCCTTTTCTGGTTCCAGTTCTAAGTGGGAATGCTTTCAATTTTTTCCCCTGCTCACTTCCCTTCTTCCATGCTTCTCAACCTCTGGTAACTACCAGTCTACTCTCTATCTTCATGAGATCCCCTTTTTCAGCTCCCCCATGTGAGTGAGAACATGTGATATTTGTCTTTCTGTGCTTGGCCTTTTACTTAATATAATGGCCTCCAGTTCCATCCATTTTACTGCAAATGACAGGATTTCATTCTTTCTTATGACTCACTAATATTCCATTGTGTGTGTATATATATATATACCAACCTCTATAGTGATTGCACTAATTTACATTCCCACCAACAATGTACAAGGGTTCTCCTTTCTCCACCTTCTTACTAGCATCTGTTATTGCCTGACTTTTTTGGTGTAAGCCATTTATACTGGGCTTAGATGATATTGCATTGTGGTTTTCATTGCATTTCTCTCATAATTAGTGATGTTGAACATTTTTTCATATACCTGTTGGCCATTTGTATGCCTTCTTTTGAGAAGTATCTGTTCAGATCGTTTCCCTGTTTAAATCAGATTTTTTTTTTCTATTGTGCTGTTTGAGTTCCTTATATATTCTGGTTATTAATCCCTTGTCAGATGGATAGTTGAAAACATCTCCCATTATGCAGCTTGTCTCTTCACTTTTCTGATTATTTCCTTTGGTGTGAAGAAGATTTTTAGTTTGACGCAATAACAATTGCAGATTTCTGCTTTGGTTGCCTGTACTTTGAGGTCTTACACAAAAAAATCATTGCTCAGGCCAATGTCCTGGAGCATGTCTCCAATACTTTCTTATAGTAGTTTCATAGTTTTACATCTTAGATTTAAGACTGTAATCCATTTTGATTTGATTTTTGTGTATGGTTAGAGATAGGGGTCTAGTTTCCCTCTTCCACATATGGTTATCCAGTTTCCCCAGCACCATTTATTGAGAAGACGGTCCTTTCCTAGTTGTAAGTTTTTAGCACTTTTGTCAAGGACAAGTTGGCAGTAAGTGTGTGAATTTATATCTGGGTTGTTTATCCTGTTCCTTTTGTCTAAGTGTTTTTATGCCAATGCCATGGTGTTTTGGTTACTATAGATTTGTAGTAAATTTTGAATTCAGGTGGTATGATGCCTTCAGCTTTGTTCTTTTTGCTCAGGACTGCTTTGGCTATTTGAGGTCTTTTGTGGTTCCATATAAATTTTAGGACTTATTTTCTATTTCTCTGAAGAATTGTATTTTGATATTTTGATAGGGATTGCATCGAATCTGTCAATTGCTTTGGGTAGTATTGCCATTTTAACAATATTAATTCCTCCAACCCATGAGCATGGAATATATTTCCATTTTTATGTGTCCCCTTCTACTTCTTTCATCAGAGTTTTATAGTTTTACTCAGGTAAATCTTTCACTTCTATGGTTAGAACGATTCCTAGGTATTTAACATTTTTTGTAGCCTCTGTAAATGGGATTACTTTCTTGATTTATTTCTCATATTGTTAATGAACAATGCCAACAATTTTGGCATACATAAATGCTACTGACTTTTGTATGTTGATTTTGTATCCCCTGACATTAATGAATTTATTTATCAGTTTTAACAGTTTTTAGTGGAGTATTTAGGTTTTTCTAGGTATAAGATCCTGTCACTTGCAAACAAAGCTAATTTGACTTCTTCCTTTCAAATTTAGTTGTAGTTTTATTTATTTGTTATTTCATTTTCTTGCCTAATTGATCTGGCCAGGACTTCTAGTACTATGTTGGATAATGGCGGTGAAAGCAGCTATCCTTCTCTTGTTCCAGTCTTTAGAGGAAAGGCCTTCAATTGTTCCTTGTTCAGTACAATGTTGGCAGTGAGTTTGTCATATATGGTCTTTATTACTTTAAGGTATGTTCCTTCTATGCCCATTTTGATGAGGGCTTTTATCATAAAGGGATGTTGAATTTTATCAAGTGCTTTTTTGGCATCTATTGAAATAATTACATGGCTTTTTTCTTGATTCTGCTAATATGATGTATTATGTTTATACATCGCATCTCGGCCTTTTGGCTAAGATCAAGTGTAGTATCTGTTCTTATCAGTTTAATGATGTATTATGTTTATTGATTTGCATATGTTGAACCATCCTGGCAACCCTGGGATGAATCCCACTTGATCATGTTGAATGATCTTTTAAATGTTTTGTTGAATTCAGTTTACTGATATTTTGTTGAGGAATTTTGAATCTATATTCATAAGGGATATTGGTGTGTAGTTTTCTTTTTTTCTTGCATTCTTTCCTGATTTTGCTATCAGGGTGATTTGGCTTCATAAATGTGTTGGGGAGGATTCCATCCTTTTCGATGTTGTGGAATAATTTCTGCAGGGTAGACACTGGTTCTTCTTTGTAGGTGTGGTAAAATTCAGTTGTGAAACCATCTGATCCAGGACTTTTCTTTTTAGGAAGGTTTTTTATTGCTGTTTCAATTTCAGTACTTAATATAGGTCTGTTCAGGAATCATATTTCTTCCTGGTTGAGCCTAGAGAGGCTGTATGTTTCTAAGAAATTGTCCATATCCTCTACATTTTCCAATTTGTGTGCATAAAGGCTTTTGTAGTATTCATAAATTATATCTTGTATCTCTGTGGCATCCGTTATAATTTCTCCTTTATTGTTCCTGATGGAGATTATTAGAGATTTTTCTTTTCTGCTTTTAGTTAGTCTAGCCAAAGGTGTGTCTATTTTGTTTATTTTTTCAAAGAACCAACTTTTTGTTTTGTTAATCTGCCATGTAGTTTCCCTGTTGTCAATTTTGTTTAGTTCCAATTTGATCTTAATGATTTGACTTCTTCTGCTGGGTTTGGGGTTGGTCTGTTCTTCTTTTTCCAGCTCTTGGAGATGATTCATTAGGTTGTCTATTTGTGATCTTTTTGACTTTTGGATATAGGCATTTATGGAAATAAACTTTCCTCTCAGGACTGCTTTAACTGTGTCCCACAGGTTTTGATAACTTGTGTCACCTTTGTCATTTAGTTCAAAGAATCTTTTGATTTCCATCTTGATTTCCTCATTTATGAAGTGATCATTAAGCAGAAAATTGTTTAGTTTCCATGACTTTGTGTAGAAGTGAGAGTTTCTGTTAGGGTTGATTTCTACTTTTATTCCATTGTGATCTGAAAACATACATGGTATAATTTCCATTTTTTAAAAATTGTTTGAGACATGCTTTGTGTCCTAGGATATGGTCAATTTTACAGAATCATCCATGAGCTGATGAGAAGAACGTATATTCAGTGATTTTGGGGTAGAATGTCCTATAAATGTCAGTCAGGCCCATTTGTTCTAGAGTTCTTTTTAAGTCCATTATTTATTTGTTAATTATCTACTTGGAGGATCTGTCTTGTGCTGTCAGTGGGGTGTTAAAGTCTCTGGCTATTATGGTGTTGTTATTTATACATTTGTTTAGATCAAGTAGAGTTTGCTTTATGAATCTGGGTGCACCTAAGTTGGGTGCATACATATTTAGAATTGTTACGTCTTCTTGTTGAAGTGTATCATACACCATTATACAGTGACCTTCTTTGTCTTTTATTACTTTTGTTGATTTAAAAACTAAGTTATCTGATATCAAAACCACCATGCCAGCCTTCTTTTGGCTTCCATTTTCTTGAAATATTGTTCTCCACCCCATCACCTTTAGTCTAACTGCAGCCTTACAGGTTAGTTTTTCTTGCAAGTCATTGAATTTTCTTATGATCCATGTTTGAAATTTTTCTTCTGTCATTTTAGTAGTCTGATTTTGGTTGATGTCCATTTCTAAGGGGCTGGTGTTCCTCTTTGGGGGTGTGCTTTCCATTTGAGTCTTCATATTTCCAGAGTTCCTTCGCTGATTTCTTCCCATCTGGATCAGTTGTTGCCCTTACCTTTAGGTTTTCATTTAGATAATGACAGGCCCTGTTTAGTCTCTGAGCCAGTAGGTGGTGTTTGTGGGTGAGATTCGACCGCATCCTGAGTCAGTAGATGCCATAAAAGGGTGTGCAGAATGTCCTCCCTCTCAGTAGGGAGGAGCTTGCTGGGAGGAGCAGGCTACACTGTTGTTTTTGGGTCTTGTAACTAGCTCTTGTTCCTCTGGAGAGACACTCTAGTGCCTCAGGTTTTTGGTTGGGCCCTGGGACTTCCAGGTGTGTCCTTATTCTCCACCTCAGTGAGGGCTGGTCTGGGAGTGAGTCTGGGCAGAGGTGGGTTGGGTAAGCCTGCCCTCAAGCACCACAAATGTTGTTAGCAGGGGTCAAAGATCTGTTTGTGCTTCGAGAAAAGCTGTCAGGGAGTGGCTGGAATGGCCCCACTAAGTCAGAAAGTCTGCATGTGGGGGTGGTGCTGTCTGAGACCTGCAGTCTGCAACAGGTCTTGGTCCTTTCCACCCTCCCCATATCTGAGGCTACTCCTGGGCCTCTGCCAGCAGGCCAGACCTCACGCCACTGGGCCTCCCCTGGCTGTGATGCGGGCTGGGAGTTTCCCTGTGCAGGGTCACCACCTGGCTGGGCACACAGCCCCGCCTTGGGAGGAGGGATGCCCTCAAGCATGTTGATCTGCCCCTGAAGGCAGACACACCTTAGTAGGCTCATTCACGAATGTCCCTTCTGTGCCCCGGACAATGTGAGACCTGGGTGCATGGGATCTGGTCTGCAGGTGTGACCTCTGGACCCCAGAATTCAATCCCTGACCCCACCAGGGAGAGGAGTGCCAGCTCTAATTCACCTTTTGGGAGCCCAAGTTGGGTCGATGTCTCTCCACCTCAGGGTCTTCCCCATACTTCTGGAATCACGAGGCCAGGAGCACCTTGGAGGGATGTCGGGTAGGAGCTCACTGTCTGAGTACCCCGCAGTCAGCTGAAGGGCCCTAAAAGGAAAGGTCCTATTCCCTGGAGATGTCTCCCGCTGGTGGTTATATTGTCTCTCTTGGCAGCTGTGGATAGGGAAGGGGGATGGGAGAATGAAGCAATATGGCACCTGCTGCATGGCTTGGGTCTGTGCACACGGAGGTGCCCTGAGGGAGTTGGGAGCCTGGTGCTGCATCCGCTACAGGCTTACCACTCACTGGCTGTGGCCGTCTCTGGGCTGGTGTCTACAGGTCTCTCCATCCGCTGGGGAGCCCACCAGCAGTCCGAGATGCAAGGGATGGGAAAGTTAACCATTCCAGCTACCCTTGTGGCTGGTCTCCAATGTTCTAGGTAGGTCTCTTCTTTCAGTTCTCCTCTGCAAACTCCTCCTGTGGAGTCTACTGTAGTCTCTGGTACCCATACTTCCGACCTTCATTCAATGTATGCTTGTCTGCTTGCTTCTTTTTTCTAATTTCTTCTAGAATCTGTCTTTTTTTTTTTTTTTTCTTTTTTTTTTTTTTTTTTTTTTTTTTTTTTTTTTTTTTTTTTTTATTTTGGCATATTATGGGGGTACAGATTTTAAGGTTTCAATAAATGCCCATTCCCCCCCTCCCCCCAAAAGTCTGAGTCTCCATCATGACCATCCCCCAGATGGTGCACATCTCACTCACTATGTATGTATATACCCGCCCCCCTCCCCCCTCCCACCTGCCCAATACCCTATTACTGTAGCACCTATGTGTCTACTTAGGTGCTACTCAGTTAATACCAGTTTGCTGGAGAATATATCTGGTGCTTGTTTTTCCATTCTTGGGATACTTCACTTAGTAGTATGGGTTCCAGCTCTAACCAGGAAAATATAAGGTGTGCTATATCACCATTGTTTCTTAGAGCTGAATAGTACTCCATGGTGGACATATACCACATTTTATTAATCCATTCTTGGATTGATGGGCACTTGGGCTGTTTCCACAGCCTTGCAATTATGAATTGTGCTGCTATAAACATTCGAGTGCAGGTGTCTTTTTTGTAGAGTGTCACTGGATCATTTGGGTAGATGCCCAGCAATGGGATTGCTGGAGCAAATGGTAGATTCACTTGTATCGCTTTAAGGTATCTCCATATTGCTTTCCACAGAGGTTGAACTAGTTTGCAGTCCCACCAGCAGTGTAGGAGTGTTCCTCTCTCTCCGCAACCACGCCAGCATTTATTGTTTGGAGATTTTTTGATAAAGGCCATTCTCACTGGGGTTAAGTGATATCTCATTGTGGTTTTGATTTGCATTTCCCTGATGATTAGAGATGTTGAGCATTTCTTCATATGTTTGTTGGCCATTCTTCTGTCTTCTTTAGAAAAATTTCTGTTCAAGTCCTTTGCCCACTTTTTAATGGGGTTATTTGATTTTTTCTTCCTAATTTTCGTGAGTTCTAAGTATATTCTAGTTATCAGTCCCTTATCGGATGCATAGGATGCAAAAATTTTCTCCCATTCTGTAGGCTGTCTGTTTACTTTCATGACTATTTCTTTGGCTGTGCAGAAGCTTTGTAGTTTGATCATGTCCCATTTATTTATTTTTGTTGCTGCTGTGATTGCCTTTGGGGACTTCTTCATAAACTCTTTGCCCAGGCCGATGTCTAGGAGAGTGTTTCCAACTTTTTCCTCTAGAGTTCTAATAGTTTCATATCTTAGGTTTAAGTCTGTTATCCAGCGTGAGTTGGTTTTTGTGAGAGGTGAAAGGTGTGGGTCCTGTTTTAGCCTTCTACAGGTGGCTATCCAGTTTTCCCAGCACCATTTATTGAAGAGGGATTCTTTTCCCCAGCGTATGTTTTTGTCTGCTTTGTCAAAGATGAGATGGCTATATGAGGATGGTTTTATATCAGGATTCTCACATCTGTTCCACTGGTCAATATTTCTGTTTTTGTGCCAATACCATATTGTTTTAATTACTACAGCTTTGTAGTATAGTTTGATATCTGGCATATTAATGCCTCCCATTTTGTTTTTGTTGCCTAGAATTGCTCTTGATATTCGGGGTCTTCTTTGGTTCCATACGAAGCGTAAAATTATTTTTTCTATATCTGTGAAGAATGCTGATGGGATTTTAATAGGTATTGCATTGAATCTGTAGATCAGTTTGGGTAGTATAGACATTTTGATGATATTGAGTCTGCCGATCCACGAGCATGGTATGGATTTCCATCTGTTTACATCCTCTGCTATTTCCTTCCTCAGTGTTTCATAGTTCTCCCTGTAGAGGTCTTTTACCTCTTTGGTTAAATATATTCCTAGGTACTTTAATTTCTTTGTTGCTATTGTGAAGGGAATTGAGTCTTTGATTTGGTTCTCAATTAGATTGTTGTTGGCGTATATGAATGCCTCTGATTTCTGTGTATTAATTTTGTATCCTGAGACTTTACTAAATTCATTGATCAGTTCCAGGAGTTTCTTGGTTGAATCCTTGGGGTTTTCTAGATACAATATCATATCATCAGCAAACAGTGAAAGTTTGATTTCTTCTGCCCCTATTTGGATACCTTTGATTCCATTTTCCTGTCTGATTGCTGTAGCCAAGACTTCCAGCACTATGTTGAACAGAAGTGGAGATAGTGGGCAGCCTTGTCTGGTTCCAGTTCTAAGTGGGAATGATTTCAATCTTTCCCCATTCAGTATGATGTTGGCTATGGGTCTGTCATATATGGCTTGTATCATTTTTAGGTATGTCCCTTCTATGCCTATTTTCTTAAGTGTTCGTATCATGAAAGGGTGTTGAATTTTGTCAAAAGCTTTTTCTGCATCTATTGAAAGGATCATGTGATCTTTGTTTTTGCTTCTGTTTATGTGGTGAATTGCATTTATAGATTTACGTATGTTGAACCATCCCTGCATCCCTGGGATGAAGCCCACTTGGTCGTGGTGGATTATTTTTTTGATAAGTGTCTGTATTCGGTTAGCTAAGATTTTGTTGAAAATTTTTGCATCTATATTCATTAGGGATATTGGTCTGTAGTTTTCTTTTTTTGTTGCATCCTTTCCTGGTTTTGGTATCAGGGTAATATTCGCTTCATAAAAGGTGTCGGGGAGGTTTCCGTTCTTCTCGATGTTGTGGAATAGTTTCTGCAAGATAGGTACTAGTTCTTCTTTGTAAGTATGGTAAAATTCAGGTGTGAAGCCATCTGGACCGGGACTTTTCTTTTTAGGGAGATTTTTAATTGCTGTTTCTATTTCAGCTGTTGAGATTGGTCTGTTCAGGGAATCTATTTCTTCCTGGTTGAGCCTAGGGAGGCTGTGTGTTTCTAGAAATTTGTCCATTTCCTCCACATTTTCCAGTTTGTGTGCATAAAGATTTTTGTAGTATTCATAAATTGTATCTTGTATCTCTTTGGGATCAGTTGTGATATCTCCTTTTTTATTCCTGATGGAGCTTATTAGAGATTTCTCTTTTCTGCTTTTCGTTAGCTTAGCCAACGGCGTGTCAATCTTGTTTATTTTTTCAAAGAACCAACTTTTTGTTTTATTAATCTCCTGAATAGCTTTCCTGTTTTCAATTTCGTTTAGTTCTGATTTGATCTTGTTGATTTCACTTCTTCTGCTGGGTTTGGGGTTGGTCTGTTCTTCTTTTTCCAGCTCTTTGAGTCGTTTCATTAGATTGTCTATTTGTGATCTTCTTGCCTTTTGGTTATAGGCATTTATGGAGATAAACTTTCCTCTCAGAACTGCTTTAGCTGTGTCCCAGAGGAGTTGATAACTTGTCTCTCCATTGTCGTTTTCTTCATAGAAGTTTTTTATTTCCGTCTTGATTTCTTCATTTACGAAGTAATCATTTAGTAGGAGGTTGTTTAATTTCCACGTTTTTGTGTAGAAATGTGAGTTTCTGTTAGGGTTGATTTCTAGTTTTATTCCACTGTGATCTGAGAAGGTACATGGTATGATTTCTATTTTTTTAAATTTCTTGAGATTTTCTTTGTGTCCTAGGATATGGTCAATCTTAGAGAATGTCCCGTGAGCTGATGAGAAGAACGTATATTCAGTGGATTTTGGGTAGAATGTTCTGTATATGTCTGTCAGACCCAATTGTTCTAGAGTTTTGTTTAAGTCCATTATTTCTTTATTAATTTTCTGTTTGGAGGATCTGTCTCGTGCCGTCAGTGGGGTGTTGAAATCCCCGGCGATTATGGAGTTGCTATTAATCCATTTGCTTAGCTCCAGTAAGGTTTGCTTTATGAATCTGGGTGCACCTAAGTTGGGTGCATATATATTTAAAATTGTTATCTCTTCTTGTTGGACTGTGCCCTTCACCATTATATAATGACCCTCTTTGTCTTTTACTACTTTTGTTGGTTTAAAAACTAAATCGTCTGAAATTAGAACTGCCACACCAGCCTTCTTTTGGCTTCTGTTTGCTTGGAATATTGATCTCCACCCTTTTATTTTTAGTCTATGTGCATCCTTGCAGGTTAAATGTGTTTCCTGAAGACAGCATATACTTGGCCTGTATTTTCTTATCCATTCAGCCAGCCTATGTCTCTTGAGTGGAGAGTTTAAGCCATTCACATTTATTGAGAGAACTGATAGGTAAGGTAGATTACTGATCATTCTGTTGGGTTGGATGTTGTTGCTATGATTTGTGTCTTGAGCCATTGTAATATCTGGCCTTTAATATCTTTGGGTTTTGGTTGTTTTTATATCCGTGGATTATTATTATGATGTTCCGTGCATAACGCTGTTTTAAGTACTTCTTGTAGGGCTGGTCTTGTCTTGGTGAATTCTCTGAGCCTTTGCTTGTCTGCGAATGTTTTTATTTCTCCTTCATATATGAAGCTTAGTTTTGCAGGGAATAATATTCTAGGCTGGGCATTGTTTTGTTTCAAAAGAGTGAGAATGGGGCCCCAGTCTCTCCTTGCTTGTAAAGTCTCATTAGAGAAGTCTGATGTTATTCGAATTGGCTTTCCCTTGTATGTCACTTGCTTCTTTTGTCTTACAGCTCTTAGAAGGGCCTCTTTAGTTGATACTTTGGTCAGTCTGATGACTGCATGACGTGACGTCTTCCTGTTTGCATTGAATCTCCCAGGGGTCCTCTGGGCTTCTTGAACTTGTATATCGAGATTTTGAGCAAGACCTGGGAAATTTTCCTCTATTATATCTTCAAAAAGCTTGTCCAGCCCTTGAGTGCTGTCTTCCTCCCCTTCGGCTAAACCTATGACCCTCACGTTAGGTTTTTTCACATAATCCCACAGCTCTTGTAGACTTTGATCTTTTCTCTTGTTTCTCTGCTGTATTTCTGTGACTGATTTATTTAATTGGAAGGTGTTATCTTCAAGCTCTGAGATTCTTTCTTCTGCTTGATCCACCCTGTTCTTGAGACTTTCCACAGTATTTTGTAGTTCTCTGAGTTGATTCTTCATCTCCAGGACTTCGGTTAAAGTTTTCTTCACTGTGTCAATCTCTTTGTTGAACCTTTGTTCCATTTCTTGGAGGTTTTTTGTGTTTTCTTGGTGTTGGTTATTGAGTTGTTGTTGCAGCTGGGTGAGTGTTCTTATGATCCACATACGAAATTCCTTTTCTGTCATATTGGTTGCCTGATTTTGGTCGGTGTCCGTTTGTAGGGGGCTGGTGCTCCTCCTTGGGGTTGTGTTTTCCGTTTGGTTCTTCATATTTCCTGAGTTCTTTCGCTGATTTCTTCCCATGTCGATCAGTTGTTGTTTCTTTCCTTAGGTTATTGTTTGGGTATTCACACACCTTGTTTAGTTTCTGAGGCGTTAGGTGGTGCCTGTGGGTGAAATTGGACCACTCCCTGTATATTGAGTCAGTGGGTGCCGTGGAAAGGCTGTGCAAGATGCCGTCCCTGTCAGTAGGTGGCGTTTGCTTGGAGGAACAGGCTATGGTGTTGATTTTGAGTCCTGTTATCAGCTCTCGTTCTGGGCGGAGCTGGGTTGGGTAAGCCTGCCCTCAGGCCGTTAGCAGGGGTCAAAGTTCTGTTCTCTGCTGTCAGGGCGGGGCTGGGATGGTCCCGCTCAGCCAGAAAGTCTGGGTGTGGGGGTGGGGCTGTCTGAGACCCACAGTCTGCAGCAGGCCTCGCTTCTTTCCACCCTCCCCAACTCCGCAGCTACTCCTGAGCCTCTGCCAGCAGGCCAGACCACAAGCCACCAGGCCTCCCCGGACTGTGATGCCGGCGGGGAGGTTCCCTGCACAGGAACGCCACCTGGGTTGGGCGCACGGCCTCCTCCTGGGACGTTCCGCCCGATCCGCCCCTGGAGGCACACAGACCTCAGTAGGCTGTTCACGTATAATCCTTCTGTGCCCCGGGCAATGCTAGCCCTCGGTGCAGGGGATCTGGTCTGCAGGTCCGACCTCTGGGTCCCAGAGTTCAAACTGTATTCCCACCAGGGAGAGGGTTTCCGGTCCTAATTCACCCACAGGGAGCCCAAGCTGGGTCTATGTCTCTCAGCCTCTGAGTCGGCACCGTTTTCCTGGGAACAAGGTGCCAGCAGCACCTGGGAGGGCGGGCGGGGTCCCAAACGGGAAGGTCCCGTTCCCTGGAGGTGCCTCCGGCTGGTGGCTATATTGTCTCTCTGGGCAGCCGCGGGTAGGGTCGGCGGAGAGGAGGAGGAGGCAATATGGCGCCTGCCGCGCGGCTCTCCGTGCACACGGAGGTGCCCGGAGGAAGTTGGGAACCTGGTGCCACGTCTGTTACAGGCTCACCGTTGGCAGGCGGCGGCAGTCTCTGGGCTGATGTCCGCAGGTCTCTCCACCCGCTGGGGAGCCCACCAGCAGTCCCGAATGCAGGGGAGGGGAAATAGCAAATCCACCTACCCTTGCCGCTGGTCTCCGGGCTGCTCCGGTGGTCTCAGCCTCCAGTTCTCCTCCGCAGCCTCCTCCCGTGGAGTCTCCCGGGGTCTCAGGTACCCCTCCTTCCGGCCCTTGTCCGCTGTATGCTCGTCTTCTTGCTTCTTTTCTCTAGTTTCTGCTAGAATCGGTCTTTTCTGCAGAGACCCTCTGTCTGGCGGTGTTATTCGTCCGCCATCTTGCTCCGCCCCTAGAATCTGTCTTTTTTTGCAGAGACACTCTGGCGGTGTTTCTCATCCGCCATCTTGCTCCTCCCCTCACGTTGCATTCAAAATTCCTGTCTTTTACATGCTACTTGGGAGAGATATCTTGCTCACTCTAGATGTTAATTCTTTGCTAGTTTTAGAGACTGCAAGTATATTATTCACCCTCCTGTTAACTTTGTCTATGGTATCCACTGTTGGAAATAAGACTTTAATGTTGGTACAGTCAAATCTGCTGCTTTTCCACCTTACAGTGTGTGCTTTTGGAAGTTTATTTAAGAATGCCTTCCCTGTTGTGAAGTATCAAAAATATTCTTCTTAGCTTGCTTTTATTATCTTTATAATTTTACTTTTAATCTTTAGATCATTAATCTATCTGAAGGTAAATTTAGCACATAGTTTAAATAGGTATCCAAATTCTTATTTCTCTATACACTGAGCCAATTTTGCCAATAATATTGACTAAATTATTTATCTTTCCGACATTGATTTATGATGCTAGCTCTATTATATACTAAGATCCAGTAAATACATGAATGTGGTTCTGAACTGTTTTGTTCCATTGGATTTAATTTTTAGTTTCTGCTCCACTACTGCACTATTTTTTTACTAGGGTTCTGAAATATTCTTACTATGTAGTAGCTTTGTGCTGTGCTTAAAGTAAATGCTTTTTGATTGTTTTCAAAAACAATTTAAAGATTTTTTATACATACATTTTCTGTTTTTCAATTTTTCATTATTTTACTTTATTTTATTATGTTAATTTCCAAGCTCTTTTATTTATTTATTTTTTGTTTTTTTACAGCAATTAAACATTTTATTTATTTATTTATTTCAGCATATTATGGGGGTACAGATTTTAGGGTTTCAATAAATGCCCATTTCCCTCCCTGCCCCAAAGAGTCTGAGACTCCAGCATGACCATCCCCCAGATGGTGCAAATATCACTCATAACATATGCATATACCCGCCCCCCTCCCCCTCCCACGTGATAAATACCCTATTACTGTCGTACCTATGTGACCACTTAGGTGCTGTTCAGTTAATACCAATTTGCTGGTGAGTATATGTGGTGCTTGTTTTTCCATTCTTGAGAAACTTCACTTAATAGTATGGGTTCCAGCTCTAACCAGGAAAATATAAGATGTGCTATATCACCGTTGTTTCTTAGAGCTGAATAGTACATATACCATATTTTATTAATCCATTCTTGGATTGATGGGAACTTGGGGTGCTTCCACAGCCTTGCAATTATGAATTGTGCTGCTATAAACATTTGAGTGCAGGTGTCTTTTTTGCAGAGTGTCATTGGATCTTTTGGGTAGATGCCCAGCAATGGGATTGCTGGAGCAAATGGTAGATCCACTTGTATCACTTTAAGGTATCTCCATTGCTTTACACAGAGGTTGAACTAGTTTGTAGTCCCACCAGCAGTGTAGGAATGTTCCTCTCTCTCCGCATCCACGCCAGCAATTATTGTTTGGAGAATTTTTCATAAAGGGCATTATCACTGGAGTTAAGTGATATCTCATTTTGGTTTTGATTTGCATTTCCATGATGATTAGAGATGTTGAGCATTTTATCATATGTCTGTTGGCCATTCTTCTGTCTTCTTTAGAAAACTTTCTGTTCAAGTCCTTTGCCCACTTTTTAATAGGGTTATTTGATTTTTTCTTCCTGATTTTCGTGAGTTCTAAGTATATTCTAGTTATCAGTCCCTATCGGATGCCTAGGATGCAAAAATTTTCTCCCATTCTGTAGGTTGTCTATTTACTTTCATGACGATTTCTTTGGCTGTGCAGAAGCTTTGTAGTTTGATCATGTCCCATTTATTTATTTTTGTTGCTGCTGTGATTGCCTTTGGGGACTTCTTCATAAACTCTTTGCCCAGGCCGATGTCTAGGAGAGTGTTTCCAACACTTTCATCTAGAATTCTAACAGTTTCATACCTTAGGTTTAAGTCGGTGATCCAGCATGAGTTGATTTCTGTGAGAGGTGAGAGGTGTGGGTCTTGTTTTAGCCTTCTACAGGTGGCTATCCAGTTTTCAAAGCACCATTTATTGAAAAGGGATTCTTTTCCCCAGCGTATATTTTTGTCTGCTTTGTCAAAGATTAGATGGCTACATGAGGATGGTTTTATATCAGGATTCTCACATCTGTTCCACTGGTCAATATTCCTATTTTTGTGCCAATACCATATTGATTTAATTACTACAGCTTTGTAGTATAGTTTGATATCTGGCATATTAATGCCTCCCATTTTGTTTTTGTTGCCTAGAATTGCTTTTGATATTCGGGGTCTTCTTTGGTTCCATACGAAGTGTAAAATTATTTTTTCTATATCTGTGAAGAATGCTGATGGGATTTTAATAGGTATTGCATTGAATCTGTAGATCAGTTTGGGTAGTATAGACATTTTGATGATATTGAGTCTGCCGATCCACGAGCATGGTATGGATTTCCATCTGTTTACATCCTTTGTTACTTCCTTCCTCAGTGTTTCATAGTTCTCCCTGTAGAGGTCTTTTACGTCCTTGGTTAAGTAAATTCCTAGGTACTTTAATTTCTTTGTTGCTATTGTGAAGGGAATTGAGTCTTTGATTTGGTTCTCAGTTAGATTGTTGTTGGCGTATATGAATGCCTCTGATTTCTTTCTTTCTTTCTTTTTCATTTTGGCATATTATAGGGGTACAGATTTTAAGGTTTCAATAAATGCCCATTTCCTCCCCTCCCCCCAAAAGTCTGAGTCTCCATCATGACCATCCCCCAGATGGTGCACATCTCACTCATTATGTATGTATATACCCACCCCCCTCCCCCTCCCACCTCCCCAATACCCTATTACTGTAGCACCTATGTGTCCACTTAGGTGCTACTCAGTTAATACCAGTGTGCTAGAGAATATATCTGGTGCTTGATTTTCCATTCTTGGGATACTTCACTTAGTAGTATGGGTTCCAGCTCTAACCAGGAAAATGTAAGATGTGCTATATCACCATTGTTTCTTAGAGCTGAATAATACTCCATGGTATACATATACCACATTTTATTAATCCATTCTTGGATTGATGGACACTTGGGCTGTTTCCACAGCCTTGCAATTATGAATTGTGCTGCTATAAACATTCGAGTGCAGGTGTCTTTTTTGTAGAGTGTCACTGGATCATTTGGGTAGATGCCCAGCAATGGGATTGCTGGATCAAATGGTAGATTCACTTGTATCGCTTTAAGGTATCTCCATATTGCTTTCCACAGAGGTTGAACTAGTTTGCAGTGCCACCAGCAGTGTAGGAGTGTTCCTCTCTCTCCGCAACCACGCCAGCATTTATTGTTTGGAGATTTTTTGATAAAGGCCATTCTCACTGGGGTTAAGTGATATCTCATTGTGGTTTTGATTTGCTTTCCCTGATGATTAGAGATGTTGAGCATTTCTTCATATGTTTGTTGGCCATTCTTCTGTCTTCTTTAAAAAAATTTCTGTTCAAGTCCTTTGCCCACTTTTTAATGGGGTTATTTGATTTTTTCTTCCTAATTTTCGTGAGTTCTAAGTATATTCTAGTTATCAGTCCCTTATCGGATGCATAGGATGCAAAAATTTTCTCCCATTCTGTAGGTTGTCTGTTTACTTTCATGACTATTTCTTTGGCTGTGCAGAAGCTTAGTAGTTTGATCATGTCCCATTTATTTATTTTTGTTGCTGCTGTGATTGCCTTTGGGGACTTCTTCATAAACTCTTTGCCCAGGCCGATGTCTAGGAGAGTGTTTCCAACTTTTTCCTCTAGAGTTCTAATAGTTTCATATCTTAGGTTTAAATCTGTTATCCAGCGTGAGTTGGTTTTTGTGAGAGGTGAGAGGTGTGGGTCCTGTTTTAGCCTTCTGCAGGTGGCTATCCAGTTTTCAAAGCACCATTTATTGAAGAGAGTTTCTTTTCCCCAGCGTATGTTTTTGTCTGCTTTGTCAAAGATGAGATGGCTATATGAGGATGGTTTTATATCAGGATTCTCACATCTGTTCCACTGGTCAATATTCCTGTTTTTGTGCCAATACCATATTGTTTTAATTACTACAGCTTTGTAGTATAGTTTGATATCTGGCATATTAATGCCTCTCATTTTGTTTTTGTTGCCTAGAATTGCTCTTGATATTCAGGGTCTTCTTTGGTTCCATATGAAGTGTAAAATTATTTTTTCTATATCTGTGAAGAATGCTGATGGGATTTTAATAGGTATTGCATTGAATCTGTAGATCAGTTTGGGTAGTATAGACATTTTGATGATATTGAGTCTGCCGATCCATGAGCATGGTATGAATTTCCATCTGTTTACATCCTCTGCTATTTCTTTCCTCAGTGTTTCATAGTTCTCCCTGTAGAGGTCTTTTACCTCTTTGGTTAAATATATTCCTAGGTACTTTAATTTCTTTGTTGCTATTGTGAAGGGAATTGAGTCTTTGATTTGGTTCTCAATTAGATTGTTGTTGGCGTATATGAATACCTCTGATTTCTGTGTATTGATTTTGTATCCTGAGACTTTACTAAATTCATTGATCAGTTCCAGGAGTTTCTTGGTTGAATCCTTGGGGTTTTCTAGATACAATATCATATCATCAGCAAACAGTGAAAGTTTGATCTCTTCTGCCCCTATTTGGATACCTTTGATTCCATTTTCCTGTCTGATTGCTGTAGCCAAGACTTCCAGCACTATGTTGAACAGAAGTGGAGATAGTGGGCAGCCTTGTCTGGTTCCAGTTCTAAGTGGGAATGATTTCAATCTTTCCCCATTCAGTATGATGTTGGCTATGGGTCTGTCATATATGGCTTGTATCATTATTAGGTATGTCCCTTCTATGCCTATTTTCTTAAGTGTTCGTATCATGAAAGGGTGTTGAATTTTGTCAAAAGCTTTTTCTGCATCTATTGAAAGAATCATGTGGTCTTTGTTTTTGCTTCTGTTGATGTGGTGAATTGCATTTATAGATTTACGTATGTTGAACCATCCCTGCATCCCTGGGATGAATCCCACTTGGTCGTGGTGGATTATTTTTTTGATAAGTGTCTGGATTCGGTTAGCTAAGATTTTGTTGAAAATTTTTGCATCTATATTCATTAGGGATATTGGTCTGTAGTTTTCTTTTTTTGTTGCATCCTTTCCTGGTTTTGGTATCAGAGTAATATTCGCTTCATAAAAGGTGTCGGGAAGTTTCCGTTCTTCTCAATGTTGTGGAATAGTTTCTGCAAGATAGGTACTAGTTCTTATTCGTAAGTGTCGTAAAATTCCGGTGTAAAGCCATCTGGACTGGGACTTTTCTTTTTAGGGAGATTTTTAATTGCTGTTTCTATTTCACCTGTTGAGATTGGTCTGTTCAGGGAATCTATTTCTTCCTGGTTGAGCCTAGGGAGGCTGTGTGTTTCTACAAATTTGTCCATTTCCTCCACGTTTTCCAGTTTGTGTGCATAAAGATTTTTGTAGTATTCATAAATTATATCTTGTATTTCTTTGGGATCAGGTGTCATATCTCCTTTTTTGTTCCTGATGGAGCTTATTAGAGATTTTTCTTTTTCGTCTTTCGTTAGCTTAGCCGGTGGCATGTCAATTTTGTTTATTTTTTCAAAGAACCAACTTTTTGTTTTATTAATCTTCTGAATAGCTTCCCTGTTTTCAATTTCGTTTAGTTCTGATTTGATCTTATTGATTTCACTTCATCTGCTGGGTTTTTGGTGGTCTGTTCTTCTTTTTCCAGTTTATTGAGTCATTTCATTATATTGTCTATTTTTGATATTTTTGACTTTAGGTTGTAGGCATTTATGGAGATAAACTTTCCTCTCAGAACTGATTTAGCTGTGTCCTAGAGGAGTTGATAACTTGTCTCTCCATTGTCATTTTCTTCATAGAATTTTTAAGTTTCCATCTTGATTTCTTCATTCATGAAGTAATCATTTAGTAGGAGGTTGTTTAATTTCCACGTTTATGTGTAGAAATGTGAGTTTCTGTTAGGCTTGATTTCTACGTTTATTCCACTGTGATCTGACAAGATACATGATATGTTTTCTATTTTTTTAGATTTCTTGAGGTTTACTGTTTGTCCTAAGATATAGTCAATCTTAGAGAATATCCCATGAGCTGATGAGAAGAACGAATATTCATTGGATTTTGGGTAGAACGTCCTGTACATGTCAGTCAGACCCAATTGTTCTAGAGTTTTGTTTAAGTTCATTATTTCTTTGTTAATTTTCTGTTTATAGGATCTTTCTTGTGCCGTCAGTGGGGTGTGGAAATCTCCAGTGATTATGCAGTTGGTATTAATCCATTTGCTTAGATCCAGTGAATTTTGCTTTATGAATCTGGGTGCACCTAATTTGGGTGCATATATATTTAAAATTGTTATCTCTTCTTGTTGAAGTGTGCCCTTCACCATTATATAATGACCCTCTTTGTCTTTCACTACTTTTGTTGGTTTAAAAACTAAATCGTCTGAAATTAGAATTGCCATGCCAGCCTTCTTTTGGCTTGCACTTGCTTGTAATAGTGATATCCACTCTCTTACTTTTAGTCTATATGCATCCTTGCCGGTTAGATGTGTTTTCTGAAGACCGCATATACTTGGCCTGTATTTTCTTATCCATTCAGGCAGCCTATGTCTCTTTAGTGGAGAGTTTAAGCCAATCCCATTTATTGAAAGAACTGATAGATAAGGTAGATTATTGTTCATTCTGTTGGGTTGGATATTGTTGCTTTGATTATCTGTTGAGCCATTGTATTATCTGGCCTTTAATCTTTGGGTTTTGGTTGTTTTTATATTTGTGAGTTTTTATTATGGTGTTCCGTGCGTAACACTGTTCTGAGTACTTCTTGTAGGGCTGGTCTTGTTTTGGTGAATTCTCTGAGACTTTGCTTGTCTGAGAATGTGTTTATTTCTCCTTCATATATGAAGCTTAGTTTTGCAGTGAATAAGATACTAGGCTGGGCATTGTTTTGTTTCAGAATAGTGAGAATGGGGCCCCAGTCTCTCCTTGTTTGTAAAGTCTCATTAGAGAAGTCTGTTTTTATTCGAATTGGCTTTCCCTTGTATGTCACTGGCTTCTTTCGTCTTACAGCTCTTAGAAGGGGTTCTTTAGTAGATATTTTGGTCAGTTTGATGACTGCACGTCGTGACATCTCTCTGTTTGCATTGAATCTCCCAGGGGTCCTCTGGACTTCTTGAACTTGTATATCAAGATTTTGAGGAAGGCCTGGGAAATTTTCCTCTATTATATCTTCAAATAGCTTGTCCAACCCTTCAGTGTTGTCTTCTTCCCCTTCTGGTAGCCCTATGACCCTCCCATTAGGTTTCTTTACATAATCCCACATCTCTTGTAGGCCTGCTCTTTTCTCTGCTCTATCTCTGTGACTGATTCATTTAATTGGAGTGTGTTGTTTTCAAGCTCTGAGATTCTTTCTTCTGTTTGATCTACCCTGTTCTTGATACTTTCCACTGTATTTTGTAGTTCCTTGAATTGATTCTTCATTTTCAAGAGTTCGGTTAACCTTTTCTTCATTGTGTCGATTTCTTTAGTGATCTTTTGTTCCAAATCCTGGAGGCTTTTTGTGGTTTCTTTGTGTTGGTTATTGAGTTGTTCTTGCAAGTTGTTGAATTTTCTCATGATCCACATTCGAAATTCCTCTTCTGTTATTTTGCTTGCCTGATTTGGGTTGTTGTCTGTTTCTAGAGGGGTGTGTTCCTCTTTGGTGGTGTGTTTTCCATTTGGTTCTTCATATTTCCTGAATTCCTTAGCTGATTTCTTCCCATGTTGATCAGTTGTTGTTTCTTTCCTTTAGGTTTTCATTTGGGTATTCACACACCTTGTTTAGTTTCTGAGGTGGTAGGTGGTGTCTGTGGGTTAGATTCGATCACTCCCTATATAATGAGTCAGTAGATGCTGTGAAAAGGGTGTACAGGATGCTCTCCATGTCAGTAGGTGATGCTTGCTTGGAGGAACAGGCTATGCTGTTGTTTTTGCATCCTGTTATCAGCACTTGTTTTTGTAGAGAGGTACTCTAGTGCCTCAGTTGGTGGGTGGGGCCCTGGGGCTTCCAGGTGTGTCCTTTTCTCCCCCTCAGTGAGGGCTGGTCTGGGAGTGAGTCTGGGTGGAGCTAGGTTGGGCAAGCCTACCCTCAGACACCACCAATGTCGTTAGCAGGGTTCAAAGTTCTGTTTTCTGCTTCCAGGCAAAGCTGTCAGGGAGGGGCTGAAATGGCCCCACTCAGTCAGAGATTCTGTGTGTGGGGGTGGGGCTGTCTGAGACCCACAGTCTGGAGCGTGCCTGGCTTCTTTCCACTGTCCTCAAGTCTATGGCTACTCCTGGGCCTCTCCAGCAGGTTCGACCACACGCCACCAGGCCTCCCCTGCCTGTGATGCCAGTGGGGAGGTTCCCTGCACAGTAACGCCACATGGGCTGGGCGCACAGCCTCCCTTTGAGGGGAGGGTTGCCCTCTAGGATGCTGATCTGCCCCTGAAGGCACCACAGCTCAGTAGGCTGTTCACATATATCCCTTCTGTACCCCGGGCAATGCGAGACTTCGGTACATGGGATCTGGTCTACAGGTTGACCTCTATGTCCCAGAGTTCAAACTATATCCCCACAAGGGAGAGGAGTGCCGGTCCCAATTCACCCACAGGGAGCCCAAGCTGCGTCTATGTCTCTCAGCCTCAGGGTCTGCCCCGTTCTCCTGGGATCACAGTGCCAGTAGCAACTGGGAGGGCTGGCGGGTATAGAGCTCACAATCTGAGTTCCCCCTATTCAGCTGTAGGGCCCCAAAAGTTAAGGTCCCATTCCCTGTAGGTGCCTATGACTGGTGGCTGTATTGTCTCTCTGGGCAGCCGTGGGTAGGGTCGGCGGAGGGGAGAAGGAGGCAATATCGTGCCTGCCATGCGGCTCAGGTCTGTGCACATGGAGGTGCCCCGAGGGAGTTGGGAGCCTGGTGCCTCGTCCACTACTAGCTTACCACTCACTGGTGGCGGCCATCTCTGGGCTGGTGTGTGCAGGCCTCTCCACCCACTGGGGAGCCCACCAGCGGTCCCAGATGCACAGGAGGGGTAACGGCCGATCTACCTACCCTTCCCGCTGGTCTCTGGGCTGCTCCGGCGGTCTAAGCTTCCAGATCTCCTCCCCGACCTCCTCCTGTGGAGTCTCCTGTGGTCTCAGGTACTCCTCCTTCCAACTCTCGTCTGATGTAGGCTCATCTTCTTGCTTCTTTCTTCTAATTTCTGCTAGTATCTGTCTTTTCTGCAGAGACACTCCCTCTGGCGGTGTTTCTCGTCCGCCATCTTGTTTCAATCCCATTACCATTCTTTATACCGTTTGATTTTTAAAAGGCCAGTGCATATATTTTTGCTCAAATTAAACTTTAATATTTGTTTTTTAAAAGCCCCATACTGCTGTGGACCATTTTTGCTTCCTTTATGTGTTGTCTTTACCTAGCTATTTGAACTCTCACTAGCGAAGCCACAACTAAAATGGCTTTTGGAGTTGCCCCCACCCACATCTACCCTCTTGGTTTCATTTTAAATTTCATCCTCCTTAACTTTTCATGATCTGGCCCTGGGTTCTCTCTCCAGTCTCAATGTCTGTCTTGCCACACATCTATACACATCCCACAAAATTACTTGGAGTTACCTGAGTGTGCCATGCTCATTCATGCCTCCATGCAATTGTAGAGGCTTTTTATTTCCTTCTAGGACAAATTCTACCCTCTTTACCTGTCCAACTCTTATCAGGCCAACTCAGCTTTGGAATACGTACTCTGATGGCCCAGGCTAAGTGTGACATTTCTCTTTTGTGTTCCCATATAATGCTGTATGTAAGTCCTATCCTAAAGCTTCCTCTATTGTGTGTTCTTGGTTCTTTTGTCAAAGATCAGTTGACTGTAAATGTGTGGTATTATTTCTGGGCTCTCTTTTCTGTTCCATTAGTCAGTATCTGTTTTTGTGCCAGTAACATGCAGTTTTGATTACTATTATAGTTTTGTAGCACATTTTGAAATCAGGGAGTATTATAACTTCACCTTTGTTCTTATTGCTCAATATTTGAGGTGTTTTGTGGTTCCATATGAGTTTGGGTATTTTTTTCTATTTCCATGAAAAATGCTATTGGATAGAGACTGTATTGAATCTATAGCTTGTTTTGGATAATAAGGACATTTTAACAGTATTCATTTTTACTAATTTCTCCTTGCTTCTCTGAATATTCTTTCTGGGTGCACTTTGCTTGTTCCTTCTCGTCTATCTAAACTTCAAATGTTGAAGTTTCTCAGGAAGGGAAAAGAAAGACCCATTTAGCCAGCAAACTCCAATTAATTTGTCCTAGAGTTGGGGTGCAGGATAGGGAAAGATGGTGAGAGGCTGTTCATACTCATATGTTCAGATTCGTTCTATCATTATGCTGATTAAAAGTCTTTTAAGGCTCCCTATTGCCATTAGGATGAAATTCTACGTCCCTCTGGAGCCTCTTCTGTCTTCTTCCTGCTTGCTATCTCTGTTTCAGCTGCTCAGGTCTTTTTTCAGTTTCCCAAAGACTGCAAGCTCTTGAGGAATAAGCACATGCTATTCCCTTTCCCTGGATCTCTCTCTCTCTCTCTCTCTCTCTCTCTCTCTCTCTCTCTCTCTCTCTCTCTCTCTCTCTCTCTTTCTCTCTCTCTCTCTTCACCAATATTACTTCTTAAGGGGAATATTCCCTGCATTTCACTTTCAGTCTGAATCAGGTCTTTCTGTGAACCCTCAGCAGTCCTGTATCTTCTATTCTATTAATGGATTCAATAACTACAGATCAAAAATATAAAAAATCCACTAATCACAATTGATAATTGTATATTCATGTGCATAATACTTTATAAAATGATGTCTATCTTTCCCATTAGACTATAAACTCCATGAGGAAAGAGACGGGGTCTGTGGTGCTTACCATTCTCTCTCCAACATGCAGTAGAGGGACTAGTGCACATGAGTAACCCAATACATATTTGCTGAGTGAATGAACAAGTGAGACTTTGAGGCTTGGTTTCTCCATCTGTGAAATGCAGATGAAATGATCTTCCATTGAATAATAATTATACCAGTCCTGCATAGCTCAAAGGTATTTTCAGAATAAATAACATACTATATGTTTAATTGTATGTAGACATCAAAGCAGACAAATTGTGAGGGCGGGGGGGAAAGCCAACAAATTCATTGACAGGAGGTCATTGGTAAACATGGAGAATGGCTTGGACGTCAGAGTGCAGTTGCTTAGAAAGCAAGTGATTAAGAAAAAGGAAGTAACTGGAGGAGTGACAGGATTGAGGCATTTAAGAAAAATTCTGAGATGAAGAGATGTGTGCTTGTTTGTACACTAATAGAAGAATATAGTAGAATGGGAGAGTATAAAACCGGACATTATGCTAAGTTTCATTATGCTAAATGAAATAAGCCATCCCCCAAAAGACAAATACTGCATGATTACACTTACATGATGTCCCTAGAATAGATCAATTCATAGAGACAGAAAAAATAATGGTTGCCTGGGGCTGAGGGAAGGGGTGAATGGGGAATTAGTGTTTAATGGAGTTTCAGTTTTGCAAGATGAGAAAAATTCTAGAGATGGCTGGTGGTGATGCACAACAATGTGAATATGCTTAATGCCACTAAACTGTATACTTAAAATGGTTACAATGGTAAATTTTACATTATGCATTAAAAATTATTAGGTATGAAAACTAAACTGAATTTAATTATATTTTTGATAATGTGTGATTTTCAAAAAATTAAAAATATGACTCTCCTACAAATATAAGCATGTGTCAAACATTAAAAGAAAAATCAATTGAGATGGCTTCATAGTTCCATAGAAATGACTTTGATACATGAGAACAAACCTCTCTTTCTTGTGACCACACAGTATGATTGATGTGATCCTGCCCTTTTGGCCATAGCCAATTGATCTAAGCATAGGTACCTGACACAATATATAATCTTTCAAACTGGGTATAAATCTTTTGTCCTGTGGGTTCAGAAAGGAGCATGATACTCAATAACGGAATGCAATGCAAAGGGGAGAGGGACATTATTCTCCATTTTTCAAAGACTAACATTTAGTTTTGTCATTGTGAGAGCTCACAGAGGCAACAAATGGATTCCTCCTATGTCCAGAAGAATAGCACAAAAGACAACCACTCCTGGCAAAACAATAGCCCTGACAAGGTCTGCTGTACCTGGCACAGCAGTGCTTAATTGTCACTTGTTGGGGTCTGCGCTTCAGAGTTGTGCAAGGCTGTATAGTCAGCCTTCTGTATCTGTGGGTTCTGCATCAGTGTATTAAAACAACCAGGGATCAAAAAACACAACAGAAATTAAGTAGCTGGGAGGGGGGGACAAGGGGATGGGTAAATTAATACTTAATGGGTACAATGCACACTATCTGAGCAAAGAGCACACTTATAACTTTGACTCAAAATGTACAAAAGCAAATTATGTAACCAAAATGTGTGCACTTCCATAATATTCTGAAATAAAAAAATTCGAAAAAAAGAATGATTGCCTCTGTAATGAACATGTACATTTTTCCTTGTCATTATTTCTTAAACAATACAGTATAACAACTCTTTGCATATCGCTCACACTGTATTAGGTATTATAAGTAATCTAGATATGATTTAAAGTACACAGGAGGATGTGTGTAAGTTATATGCAAATATTTCAGCATTTTATATCAGGGACTTGGACATCCTCAGATTTTGGTATCCGAGGGGGTTCCTGGAATTAATTCTCCATGAATACTGTATATGCTTTGTCTAATAGCAGCACTAGCATGGACTCTGGCAGAAGAAGAGTGACAGACAAGGCTGGGCCTTTGTGGCTAGCAGAGCAGTGGAGTGAAGTGCTTATTGGAGTAGTGTAGTATGGAGGAACAGCATAGCCCATGAGTGTAGTGGTCATTCCAAAAGGAGCAAATTATTTCTGAGCACAGACGAGACACCTGAAAATGCTTGAGGTGGACTTTGCAGAAATCATGTCAGTGAAATTTGAATTATTACTGTCAGTGTGACTTTATTTGTCTCCTAAACCAGGGAGGCCAAGAGAAGCCTACTAATGTAATGTTGTCTTAGTCTGTTTTGTGCTGATATAACAGAATACCTGAAACTGGGTAATTTATAAAGAATAGAGATTTAAGGCCGGGCGCGGTGGCTCACGCCTGTAATCCTAGCACTCTGGGAGGCCGAGGCGGGCGGATTGCTCGAGTTCAGGAGTTCGAAACCAGCCTGAGCAAGAGCGAGACCCCGTCTCTACTATAAATAGAAAGAAATTAATTGGTCAACTAATATATATATACAAAAAAATTAGCCGGGCATGGTGGCACATGCCTGTAGTCCCAGCTACTCGGGAGGCTGAGGCAGAAGGATTGCTTGAGCCCAGGAGTTTGAGGTTGCTGTGAGCTAGGCTGACGCCACAGCACTCACTCTAGTCTGGGCAACAACAAGTGAGACTCTGTCTCAAAAAAAAAAAAAAAAAAAGAATAGAGATTTACTTGTCTCAGTTCTGGAAGCTGGGAAGTCCAAGGTCGAGAGGCCCAAATCTGGTTATGGTGTTCTTGCTGCATCATCTTGTGGCAGTAGGTGGAAGGACAAGAAAGCACACATGAGAGAACATGAGAGAGAGAGAGAGAGAGAGAGAGAGAGAGAGAGAGAGAGAGAGAGAGAGAGAGAGAGAAGGCAGGGAAAGAGAGAGAGATTCTCTTTTATAATAAACTCCTACTCCCATAATAACAATATGAATCCATTCATGAAGGCTCTGCCCTCATGACCTAATCACCTCTTAAAGGTCCCACTTGTCAACACTTTTGCAATGGGGATTAAATTTCCAATCCATGGACTTTGCACACATTCAAACTAGAGCAAGTGCTATGGGCAGCATTATCTAAATATGATTCTGGGAACTCACTCTGAGGGATGCTGGATAACCACTTAGTTAGAACCAGCCTTTCCATTCTTCCAGAGGATATATTATCTCCAAGTTCAGCTTCTAATAGGATGAGAAGTTCCTCCCCTAGCAGGGGAAAAAGAGAGATCCAGAGCATACAGGCACCCCTCTACTGCAATGTAGAACCACTTTCTGGGTCTGGTGGCACCCTGGTCCCAACACATCTCTCTGTGATAATATGGGAAGAACAAGATTCTATGGGCTGAATTGTGTCCCCCACCATTTGTATGTTGAAGTCCTAACCACCATTATCTTAGAATGTGACTGTATTTAGAGATAGGGTCTTTAAAAGGGTAATTAAGGTAAAATGAAGTCATTAGAGTGGGCCCTAATCCAATCTTACTGATGTCCTTATAAGAAGAGGAGATTAGGACACAAACACACACAGAGGGAAGACCATATGAAGATACAGGAAGAAGATGCCATCTACAAGCCAAGGAGAAAGGCCTCAGAGGAGACAATTCCTGCCATATCTTGATCTCTGACTTCCAGCCTCCAGAACCATGAGAAAATACATATATGTTGCTTAAGCTCCCTGGTATGTGGTACATTGTTATGGCAGCCCAAGCAAACTAATATACTGGGAAAACTGCATTTTCTCTTCCCATGTACTCCTTGGGTATTTGAGTTCTCCTTTATCCATACAGTCTATTTCTGAACTCATTGGTACTCAACCTGGAGCATGCGTCAGTATGCCCTTGAGGGCTTGCTAAAATACAGACTACTGGGTTTCACCCTGGAGTTTTTGACTCAGCAGGTTTGGAGTATAGCCAGAGAATTTGCATGTCTAACAAGCTCCCACGGAATGCTGATGTTGCTGGTCCAGGAATCTCACATGTGATATTGTGGGATTGGTCCTGAGCATTGGTGCATAAACAGGTGACAAGTCATGTGTGACTTACTTGGCAAGATGATGATAACCACGAAGAAGTGCAGGTGGCACGACAACTACACAAGGAGAACACAATAACAAATGAGTCCCTCCCCAAGTCTGGTTGGTGGTATTATGAGCAGAAGCTGTCAGCAGCTGCAATACTTGATACCCTCTAGGAGGTGAGCCAGTGGGAGAAGGGATTAGGGTGGTGGACATACCAAAGATGATCTCCAACAAGTCATGCTTTTGTATAATCCCTTGTTCTAGAGTGCAGGCAGTACCTGAGACTTGTTCCTAAACAATAGAATGTGGCAAAGGTGATGGGATATCACTCCCATGGTTATGTTACCTTATTTAATTCTCCTTCCTAGCAGAGTAGAGAGACCCACTGTCCTTGAAGAAGCAAACAGCCATGTTGTAAGCTGCCTCAACCTCTAGGACTTGAGGGAAGCCTACAATTAAAAGCCAGCAAAAGCCAGGGTCCTCCATCATACAGCACAAGGAAATGAATTCTTCTAGCAATTGTGGAGCTTGGAAGAGGACCCTAAGCTCCAGGTGAGAATGCACCTGACAGAAGACACCAGTGCAGCCTTGTAAGACCCCGAGCAGAGGACCCAGCTAATCTGTACCTGGACCCCTGACCCATGGAAACTGAGAAAATACACATGTGTTGTTTGCAGCTGCTAAATTTGTGGTAATTTGTTAACTAATACAGTGAGATAGGGGTGGGGAAATATATAGCCAGTTGCTGTCCACCAAATAGGCTGGTAACTTTTCTGTGACTGCTTTGTTTCCAGGCCTGAGGCACTTGCTTCTGAGAAGGTCCCAGACTGGCAGAAGCTTGAGAACATCAGGCTGGGCCCCAAGTGGAGGCTGATGTAAATAACTTTTTGCACAGAATTAATTGGCAACTTTGAGCATTCTAACTTTAGCAGCACCACCTCAGCATCTCACCGTACTTGATATTCAGTGACTCAGGAATACAGGAGCCAGCTTGCATGCAAGCCAGCTTGTGGTAGGGATGGGGCTTATAATATACCATGGGCTTAAAACTACTGGTTCAAACTAAAGGAACTACTAACTCTAGGATGCTAATTTAGTTGCCCTTATGCTTGGGTTGCAGTTCTTCTTGCTACTTGGGGAAGGCTCCCAGGTAGATCTGGTGCCCATTCTGATACAGTAAGTTTGGGTCACACAGGTTTGTCCATTCACAACTTCCCTATGAAATCCAATATCTGGAGTCAGCAGTCATCACTGGGATCTGCAGATCTAGTGAAATTTAAGTCGTGGGTAAAGCCTGTAACAAATCAGTTGTGTAGAGGAGGAGAGCACACAGCAGAAGCAGCAGTGTTTCCTTTGCTATTAAAGAGGTGCATTTACATGCAAGTGCCTGCCATCTCTGAGGCAGCTCTGAAGGCTTTTCCCAGCCCCGGCCTCCCTAGGGATCCTAAGAAAGCTCTTGATCTTCTCTGGGACTGTTCCTCTTTGAGGACCTCTGTATGAGTTTGCTAGGGCTGCCATGACAAAGTACCAAAGACTTGGAGACTTAAACTACATATATTTATTGTCTCCTAGTTCTGGAGACTGGAAATTCAAGATCAAGGTGTCAGCAGGATTGGTTCCTTCCAAGGCCTCTTCTCCTTGCCTTGTAGACAGCCACCTTCTCCCTGTGTCCTCACAGAGTCTTCCCTCCACATGTGCCTGTGTCCTAATCTTATGAAAACACCAGTCTTATTGGATTAGGGCTTACCCAAAAGACCTCACTTTAACTTGATTGCCTCTGTAAAGTACCTGTCTTCAAATACAGTCATATTCTGAGGTACTGCAGGTTAAGGCTTCAGCATATGAATTTCTAGGGCACATAACTCAGTCCATAAAACTTGTAAATAGACATTTCAGACACAGTGCTTAGCTCAGTCAGAGACTGGCTTGACAAAATTATAGTGTTAGAGAATAGATTAGTGGTTGTCAAGGTTTGAGATGATGGTGGGGGCATGTAACATTAAAGGGGTATCCCAAAGTAGTGTTTTGGAGTGCTGTAACTGTTCTGTATCCTGTTTATGAAGGTCATTCTGCAAATCATACATGTGTTAGGATTCATATAACTATGTACCCCCAAAATAAATTTTGTTTTTAATACATAATGATTTAAGAAATACAATTAATAAATGAAAACTATATTGTTAAAAAAAACACAATGAGATATCACTTAACTCCAGTGATAATGGCTTTTATCAAAAAGTCCCAAAACAATAAGTCCCCCAACAATAAATGTTGGCATGGACATGGAGAGATAGGAACACTCATATAGTGCTGGTGGGGCTGCTAACTAGGACAACCTCTGTGGAAAGCATTAAGGAGATACCTTAAAGAGATACAAGTAGGTCTACCATTTGATCGAGCAATCTCACTACTGGGCATCTACCCAAAGGATAAAAAGTCACTCTATGAAAAAGACATCTGCAATTGAATGTTTATAGCAGCAAAATCCACAATTGGAAAGATGTGGAAACAACCCAAGTATCCATCAATACATCATTGGATTAATAAAATGTGGCATATGTGTATCATGTAGTTCTACTCAGCCACAAAAAACAATGGTGAAGTAACACTTCTTGTATTATCCTGGATAGAGCTGGGACCCTTTCTCCTAAGTGAAGTAACACAAAAATGGAAAAATGAGCACCACATGTACCCACCATCAAATTAGTATATATTTTTTTAAGTTACCTTTTTTTTATTTCAGCATATTATGGGGGTACAGATTTTAAGGTTTCCATAAATGTCCTTTCCCCCCTTCCCCCACAAGTCTGAGTCTCCAGCATGACCATCCGCCAGATGGTGCAGATCTCACTCATTATGTATGTATATACCCGCCCCCTCCCCCCTCCAACCTGCCCAATAACATATTACTGTAGTACCTATGTGTCCACTTAGGTGCTGCTCAATTAATACCAGTTTGCTGGTGAGTATATGTGGTGCTCGTTTTTCCATTCTTGGGATACTTCACTTAGTAGTATGGGTTCCAGCTCTAACCAGGAAAATGTAAGATGTGCTATATCACCATTGTTTCTTAGAGCTGAATAGTACTCCATGGTATACATATACCACATTTTATTAATCCATTCTTGGATTGATGGGCACTTGGGCTGTTTCCACAGCCTTGCAATTATGAATTGTGCTGCTATAAACATTCGAGTGCAGGTGTCTTTTTTGTAGAGTGTCATTGGAACTTTTGCATAGATGCCCAGCAATGGGATTGCTGGATCGATGGTAGATCCACTTGTATGACCTTAAGGTATCTCCATATTGCTTTCCACAGAGGTTGAACTAGTTTGCAGTCTCACCAGCAGTGTAGGAGGTTTCCCCTATCTCCGCATCCACGCCAGCATCTATTGTTTGGAGAGTTTTTCGTAAAGGCCATTCTCACTAGAGTTAAGTGATACTACATTGTGGTTTTTATTTGCATTTCTCTGATGATTAGAGATGTTGACCATTTTTGCATATGTTTGTTGGCCATTCTTCTGTCTTCTTTAGAAAAGTTTCTCTTCAAGTCCTTTGCCCACTTTTTAATAGGGTTATTTGATTTTTTCTTGCTGATTTTCGTGAGTTCTAAGTATATTCTAGTTATCAGTCCCTTATCAGATGGGTAGGATGCAAAAATTTTTTCCCATTCTGTAGGCTGTCTGTTTATTTTTGTGACTGTTTCTTTGACTGTGGAGAAGCTTTTTAGTTTGATCATGTCCCATTTATTTATTTTTGTTGCTGCTGTGATTGCCTTTGGGGACTTCTTCATAAACTCTTTGCCTAGGCTGATGTCTAGGAGAGTGTTACCAACATTTTCCTCTAGAATTCTAACAGTTTCATACCTTAGGTTTAAGTCTGTTATCCAGCGTGAGTTGATTTTTGTGAGAGGTGAAAGGCGTGGGTCCTGCTTTAGCCTTCTACAAGTGGCTATCCAGTTTTCCCAGCACCATTTATTGAAGAGAGATTCTTTTCCACAGTGTATGTATTTGTCTGCTTTGTCAAAGATTAGATGGCTATATGAGGATGTATTTTTTTTTTTTGGCATATTATGGGGGTACAGATTTTAAGGTTTCAATAAATGCCCATTTCCCCCCATCCCCCCAAAAGTCTGAGTCTCCATCATGACCATCCCCTAGATGGTGCACATCTCACTCATTATGTATGTATGTACCGGCCCCCCTCCCCCCGCCCACCTCCCCAATACCCTATTACTGTAGCACCTATGTGTCCACTTAGGTGCTACTCAGTTAATACCAGTTTGCTGGAGAATATATCTGGTGCTTGTTTTTCCATTCTTGGGATACTTCACTTAGTAGTATGGGTTCCAGCTCTAACCAGGAAAATATAAGATGTGCTATATCACCATTGTTTCTTAGAGCTGAATAGTACTCCATGGTATACATATACCACATTTTATTAATCCATTCTTGGATTGATGGGCACTTGGGCTGTTTCCACAGCCTTGCAATTATGAATTGTGCTGCTATAAACATTGGAGTGCAGGTGTCATTTTTGTAGAGTGTCATTGGATCATTTGGGTAGATGCTCAGCAATGGGATTGCTGGATCAAATGGTAGATTCACTTGTATCGCTTTAAGGTATCTGCATATTGCTTTCCACAGAGGTTGAACTAGTTTGCAGTCCCACCAGCAGTGTAGGAGTGTTCCTCTCTCTCCGCAACCACGCCAGCATTTATTGTTTGGAGATTTTTTGATAAAGGCCATTCTCACTGGGGTTAAGTGATATCTCATTGTGGTTTTGATTTGCATTTCCCTGATGATTAGAGATGTTGAGCATTTCTTCATATGTTTGTTGGCCATTCTTCTGTCTTCTTTAGAAAAATTTCTGTTCAAGTCCTTTGCCCACTTTTTAATGGGGTAATTTGATTTTTTCTTCCTAATTTTCGTGAGTTCTAAGTATATTCTAGTTATCAGTCCCTTATCGGATGCATAGGATGCAAAAATATTCTACCATTCTGTAGGTTGTCTGATTACTTTCATGACTATTTCTTTGGCTGTGCAGAAGCTTAGTAGTTTGATCATGTCCCATTTATTTATTTTTGTTGCTGCTGTGATTGCCTTTGGGGACTTCTTCATAAACTCTCTGCCCAGGCCGATGTCTAGGAGAGTGTTTCCAACTTTTTCCTCTAGAGTTCTAATAGTTTCATATCTTAGGTTTAAGTCTGTTATCCAGCGTGAGTTGGTTTTTGTGAGAGGTGAAAGGTGTGGGTCCTGGTTTAGCCTTCTGCAGGTGGCTATCCAGTTTTCCCAGCACAATTTATTGAAGAGAGATTCTTTTCCCCAGCATATATTTTTGTCTGCTTTGTCAAAGATGAAATGGCTATATGAGGATGGTTTTATATCAGGATTCTCACATCTGTTCCACTGGTCAATATTCCTGTTTTTGTGCCAATACCATATTGTTGTTTTTTTATTTTTTTTTGGCATATTATGGGGGTACAGATTTTAAAGTTTCAATAAATGCCCATTTCCCCCCTCCCCCCAAAAGTCTGAGTCCCCATCATGACCATCCCCCAGATGGTGCACATCTCACTCATTATGTATGTATATACCCGCCCCCCTCCCCCCTCCCACCTGCCCAATACCCTATTACTGTAGTACCTATGTGTCCACTTAGGTGCTACTCAGTTAATACCAGTTTGCTGGAGAATATATCTGGTGCTTGTTTTTCCATTCTTGGGATACTTCACTTAGTAGTATTGGTTCCAGCTCTAACCAGGAAAATATAAGATGTGCTATATCACCATTGTTTCTTAGAGCTGAATAGTACTCCATAGTATACATATACCACATTTTATTAATCCATTCTTGGATTGATGGGCACTTGGGCTGTTTCCACAGCCTTGCAATTATGAATTGTGCTGCTATAAACATTCGAGTGCAGGTGTCTTTTTTGTAGAGTGTCACTGGATCATTTGGGTAGATGCCCAGCAATGGGATTGCTGGATCAAATGGTAGATTCACTTGTATCGCTTTAAGGTATCTCCATATTGCTTTCCACAGAGGTTGAACTAGTTTGCAGTGCCACCAGCAGTGTAGGAGTGTTCCTCTCTCTCCACAACCACGCCAGCATTTATTGTTTGGAGATTTTTTGATAAAGGCCATTCTCACTGGGGTTAAGTGATATCTCATTGTGGTTTTGATTTGCATTTCCCTGATGATTAGAGATGTTGAGCATTTCTTCATATGTTTGTTGGATATTCTTCTGTCTTCTTTAGAAAAATTTCTGTTCAAGTCCTTTGCCCACTTTTTAATGGGGTTATTTGATTTTTTCTTCCTAATTTTCGTGAGTTCTAAGTATATTCTAGTTATCAGTCCCTTATCGGATGCATAGGATGCAAAAATTTTCTCCCATTCTGTAGGTTGTCTGTTTACTTTCATGACAATTTCTTTGGCTGTGCAGAAGCTTTGTAGTTTGATCATGTCCCATTTATTTATTTTTGTTGCTGCTGTGATTGCCTTTGGGGACTTCTTCATAAACTCTTTGCCCAGGCCGATGTCTAGGAGAGTGTTTCCAACTTTTTCCTCTAGAGTTCTAATAGTTTCATATCTTAGGTTTAAGTCTGTTATCCAGCGTGAGTTGGTTTTTGTGAGAGGTGAAAGGTGTGGGTCCTGTTTTAGCCTTCTACAGGTGGCTATCCAGTTTTCCCAGCACCATTTATTGAAGAGGGATTCTTTTCCCCAGCGTATGTTTTTGTCTGCTTTGTCAAAGATGAGATGGCTATATGAGGATGGTTTTATATCAGGATTCTCACATCTGTTCCACTGGTCAATATTCCTGTTTTTGTGCCAATACCATATTGTTTTAATTACTACAGCTTTGTAGTATAGTTTGATATCTGGCATATTAATGCCTCTCATTTTGTTTTTGTTGCCTAGAATTGCTCTTGATATTCAGGGTCTTCTTTGGTTCCGTACGAAGCGTAAAATTATTTTTTCTATATCTGTGAAGAATGCTGATGGGATTTTAATAGGTATTGCATTGAATCTGTAGATCAGTTTGGGTAGTATAGACATTTTGATGATATTGAGTCTGCCGATCCACGAGCATGGTATGGATTTCCATCTGTTTACATCCTCTGCTATTTCCTTCCTCAGTGTTTCATAGTTCTCCCTGTAGAGGTCTTTTACCTCTTTGGTTAAATATATTCCTAGGTACTTTAATTTCTTTGTTGCTATTGTGAAGGGAATTGAGTCTTTGATTTGGTTCTCAATTAGATTGTTGTTGGCGTATATGAATGCCTCTGATTTCTGTGTATTGATTTTGTATCCTGAGACTTTACTAAATTCATTGATCATTTCCAGGAGTTTCTTGGTTGAATCCTTGGGGTTTTCTAGATACAATATCATATCATCAGCAAACAGTGAAAGTTTGATCTCTTCTGCCCCTATTTGGATACATTTGATTCAATTTTCCTGTCCGATTGCTGTAGCCAAGACTTCCAGCACTATGTTGAACAGAAGTGGAGATAGTGGGCAGCCTTGTCTGGTTCCAGTTCTAAGTGGGAATGATTTCAATCTTTCCCGATTCAGTATGATGTTGGCTATGGGTCTGTCATATATGGCTTGTATCATTTTTAGGTATGTCCCTTCTATGCCTATTTTCTTAAGTGTTCGTATCATGAAAGGGTGTTGAATTTTGTCAAAAGCTTTTTCTGCATCTATTGAAAGAATCATGTGGTCTTTGTTTTTGCTTCTGTTGATGTGGTGAATTGCATTTATAGATTTACGTATGTTGAACCATCCCTGCATCCCTGGGATGAAGCCCACTTGGTCGTGGTGGATTATTTTTTTGATAAGTGTCTGTATTCGGTTAGCTAAGATTTTGTTGAAAATTTTTGCATCTATATTCATTAGGGATATTGGTCTGTAGTTTTCTTTTTTTGTTGCATCCTTTCCTGGTTTTGGTATCAGAGTAATATTCGCTTCATAAAAGGTGTCGGGGAGGTTTCCGTTCTTCTCGATGTTGTGGAATAGTTTCTGCAAGATAGGTACTAGTTCTTCTTTGTAAGTATGGTAAAATTCAGGTGTGAAGCCATCTGGACCGGGACTTTTCTTTTTAGGGAGATTTTTAATTGCTGTCTCTATTTCAGCTGTTGAGATTGGTCTGTTCAGGGAATCTATTTCTTCCTGGTTGAGCCTAGGGAGGCTGTGTGTTTCTAGAAATTTGTCCATTTCCTCCACATTTTCCAGTTTGTGTGCATAAAGATTTTTGTAGTATTCATAAATTGTATCTTGTATCTCTTTGGGTACAGTTGTGATATGTCCTTTTTTATTCCTGATGGAGCTTATTAGAGATTTCTCTTTTCTGCTTTTTGTTAGCTTAGACAATGCTGTGTCAATTTTGTTTATTTTTTCAAAGAACCAACTTTTTGTTTTATTAATCTCCTGAATAGCTTTCCTGTTTTCAATTTCGTTTAGTTCTGATTTGATCTTGTTGATTTCACTTCTTCTGCTGGGTTTGGGGTTGGTCTGTTCTTCTTTTTCCAGCTCTTTGAGTCGTTTCATTAAATTGTCTATTTGTGATCTTCTTGTCTTTTGGTTATAGGCATTTATGGAGATAAACTTTCCTCTCAGAACTGCTTTAGCTGTGTCCCAGAGGAGTTGATAACTTTTCTCTCCATTGTCGTTTTCTTCATAGAACTTTTTTATTTCTGTCTTGATTTCTTCATTTACGAAGTAATCATTTAGTAGGAGGTTGTTTAATTTCTATGTTTTTGTGTAGAAATGTGAGTTTCTGTTAGGGTTGATTTCTAGTTTAATTCCACTGTGATCTGAGAAGGTACATGCTATGATTTCTATTTTTTTAAATTTCTTGAGATTTTCTTTGTGTCCTAGGATATGGTCAATCTTAGAGAATGTCCCGTGAGCTGATGAGAAGAATGTATATTCAGTGGATTTTGGGTAGAATGTTCTGTAGATGTCTGTCAGACCCAATTGTTCTAGAGTTTTGTTTAAGTCCATTATTTCTTTATTAATTTTCTGTTTGGAGGATCTGTCTCGTGCCGTCAGTGGGGTGTTGAAATCTCCGGCGATTATGGAGTTGCTATTAATCCATTTGCTTAGCTCCAGTAAGGTTTGCTTTATGAATCTGGGTGCACCTAAGTTGGGTGCATATATATTTAAAATTGTTATCTCTTCTTGTTGGACTGTGCCCTTCACCATTATATAATGACCCTCTTTGTCTTTTACTACTTTTGTTGGTTTAAAAACTAAATCGTCTGAAATTAGAACTGCCACACCAGCCTTCTTTTGGCTTCTATTTGCTTGGAATATTGATCTCCACCCTTTTATTTTTAGTCTATATGCATCCTTGCAGGTTAGATGTGTTTCCTGAAGACAGCATATACTTGGCCTGTATTTTCTTATCCATTCAGCCAGCCTATGTCTCTTAAGTGGAGAGTTTAAGCCATTCACATTTATTGAGAGAACTGATAGGTAAGGTAGATTACTGATCATTCTGTTGGGTTGGATGTTGTTGCTATGATTTCTGTCTTGAGCCATTGTAATATCTGGCCTTTAATATCTTTGTGTTTTGGTTGTTTTTATATTCCTGGTTTATTATGATGATGTTCCGTGCATAACGCTGTTTTAGGTACTTCTTGTAGGGCTGGTCTTGTCTTGGTGAATTCTCTGAGCCTTTGCTTGTCTGAGAATGTTTTTATTTCTCCTTCATATACAAAGCTTAGTTTTGCAGGGAATAATATTCTAGGCTGGGCATTGTTTTGTTTCAAAAGAGTGAGAATGGGGCCCCAGTCTCTCCTTGCTTGTAAAGTCTCATTAGAGAAGTCTGATGTTATTCTAATTGGCTTTCCCTTGTATGTTACTTGCTTCTTTTGTCTTACAGCTCTTAGAAGGGCCTCTTTAGTTGATAATTTGGTTAGTCTGATGACTGCATGTCGTGACGTGTTCCTGTTTGCGTTGAATCTCCCAGGGGTCCTCTGAGCTTCTTGAAATTGTATATCAAGATTTTGAGCAAGGCCTGGGAAATTTTCCTCTATTATATCTTCAAACAGATTGTCCAACCCTAGAGTGTTGTCTTCTTCCCCTTCCTGCAACCCTATGACCCTCACATTAGGTTTCTTCACATAATCCCACAGCTCTTGTAGGCTTTGGTCTTTTCTCTTGTTTCTCTGCTCTATTTCTGTGACTGATTTATTTAATTGGAGGGTGTTATCTTCAAGCTCTGAGATTCTTTCTTCTGCTTCATCTACCCTGTTCTTGAGACTTTCCACTGTATTTTGTAGTTCCTTGAATTGATTCTTCATTTCCAGGAGTTCGGTTACACTTTTCTTCAATGTGTCTATTTCTTTTCTCATATCCTGGAGACTCTTTGTGGTTTCTTGGTGTTGTTTGTTGAGTTGTTGTTGCAGCTGGGTGAGTGTTCTTATGTTCCACATACGAAATTCCTCTTCTTTCATATTGGTTGCCTGATTTTGGTCGGTGTCCGTTTCTAAGGGGCTGGTGCTCCTCTTTGGGGGTGTGTTTTCCGTTTGGTTCTTCATATTTCCTGAGTTCTTTCGCTGATTTCTTCCCATGTCGATCAGTTGTTGTTTCTTTCCTTAGGTTATTATTTGGGTATTCACACACCTTGTTTAGTTTCTGAGGCGTTAGGTGGTGCCTGTGGGTGAAATTGGACCACTCCCTGTATATTTAGTCAGTGGGTGCCGTGGAAAGGCTGTGCAAGAATCCGTCCCTGTCAGTAGGTGGCGTTTGCTTGGAGGAACAGGCTATGGTGTTGATTTTGAGTCCTGTTATCAGCTCTCGTTCTGGATGGAGCTGGGTTGGGTAAGCCTGCCCTCAGGCCGTTAGCAGGGGTCAAAGTTCTGTTCTCTGCTGTCAGGGCGGGGCTGGAATGGTCCCGCTCAGCCAGAAAGTCTGGGTGTGGGGGTGGGGCTGTCTGAGACCCGCAGTCGGTAGCAGGCCTCGCTTCTTTCCACCCTCCCCAACTCCGCAGCTACTCCTGGGCCTCTGCCAGCAGGCCAGACCACAAGCCACCAGGCCTCCCCGGACTGTGATGCCGGCGGGGAGGTTCCCTGCACAGGAACGCCACCTGGGTTGGGCGCACGGCCTCCTCCTGGGAGGAGGGTTGCCCTCTAGGACGCCGATCCGCCCCTGGAGGCCCACACACCTCAGTAGGCTGTTCACGTATAACCCTTCTGTACCCCGAGCAATGCTAGCCCTCCTTGCAGGGGATCTGGTCTGCAGGTCTGACCTCTGGGTCCCAGAGTTCAAACTGTATTCCCACCAGGGAGAGGATTTCCGGTCCTAATTCACCCACAGGGAGCCCAAGCTGGGTCTATGTCTCTCAGCCTCTGAGTCGGCACCGTTTTCCTGGGAACACCGTGCCAGCAGCACCTGGGAGGGTGGGCGGGATCCCAAACGGGAAGGTCCCGTTCCCTGGAGGTGCCTCTGGCTGGTGGCTGTATTGTCTCTCTGGGCAGCCACGGGTAGGGTCGGCGGAGGGGGGGAGGAGGCAATATGGCGCCTGCGCGCGGCTCGGGTCTGTGCACATGGAGGTGCCCGGAGGAAGTTGGGAACCTGGTGCCACGTCTGCTACAGGCTCACCGTTGGCAGGCGGCGGCAGTCTCTGGGCTGATGTCCGCAGGTCTCTCCACCCGCTGGGAAACCCACCAGCAGTCCCGAATGCAGGGGAGGGGAAACAGCAGATCCTCCTACCCTTGCCGCTGGTCTCCGGGCTGCTCCGGTGGTCTCAGCCTCCAGTTCTCCTCCGCAGCCTCCTCCCGTGGAGTCTCCCGGGGTCTCAGGTACCCCTCCTTCCGGCCCTTGTCCGCTGTATGCTCGTCTTCTTGCTTCTTTCCTCTAGTTTCTGCTAGAATCGGTCTTTTCTGCAGAGACCCTCTGTCTGGCGGTGTTATTCGTCCGCCATCTTGCTCCGCCCCCCATTTTGATGATATTGAGTCTGCCGATCCACGAGCATGATATGGATTTCCATCTGTTTACATCCTCTGCTATTTCCTTCCTCAGTGTTTCATAGTTCTCCCTGTAGAGGTCTTTTACCTCTTTGGTTAAATATATTCCTAGGTACTTTAATTTTTTTGTTGCTATTGTGAAGGGAATTGAGTCTTTGATTTGGTTCTCAATTAGATTGTTGTTGGCGTATATGAATGCCTCTGATTTCTGTGTATTGATTTTGTATCCTGAGACTTTACTAAATTCATTGATCAGTTCCAGGAGTTTCTTGGTTGAATCCTTGGGGTTTTCTAGATACAATATCATATCATCAGCAAACAGTGAAAGTTTGATCTCTTCTGCCCCTATTTGGATACCTTTGATTCCATTTTCCTGTCTGATTGCTGTAGCCAAGACTTCCAGCACTATGTTGAACAGAAGTGGAAATAGTGGGCAGCCTTGTCTGGTTCCAGTTCTAAGTGGGAATGATTTCAATCCATCCCCATTCAGTATGATGTTGGCTATGGGTCTGTCATATATGGCTTGTATCATTTTTAGGTATGTCCCTTCTATGCCTATTTTCTTAAGTGTTCGTATCATGAAAGGGTGTTGAATTTTGTCAAAAGCTTTTTCTGCATCTATTGAAAGAATCATGTGGTCTTTGTTTTTGCTTCTGTTTATGTGGTGAATTGCATTTATAGATTTACGTATGTTGAACCATCCCTGCATCCCTGGGATGAAGCCCACTTGGTCGTGGTGGATTATTTTTTTGATAAGTGTCTGGATTCGGTTAGCTAAGATTTTGTTGAAAATTTTTGCATCTATATTCATTAGGGATATTGGTCTGTAGTTTTCTTTTTTTGTTGCATCCTTTCCTGGTTTTGGTATCAGAGTAATATTCGCTTCATAAAAGGTGTCGGGGAGGTTTCCGTTCTTCTCGATGTTGTGGAATAGTTTCTGCAAGATAGGTACTAGTTCTTCTTTGTAAGTATGGTAAAATTCAGGTGTGAAGCCATCTGGACCGGGAGTTTTCTTTTTAGGGAGATTTTTAATTGCTGTTTCTATTTCAGCTGTTGAGATTGGTCTGTTCAAGGAATCTATTTCTTCCTGGTTGAGCCTAGGGAGGCTGTGTGTTTCTAGAAATTTGTCCATTTCCTCCACATTTTCCAGTTTGTGTGCATAAAGATTTTTGTAGTATTCATAAATTGTATCTTTTATCTCTTTGGGATCAGTTGTGATATCTCCTTTTTTATTCCTGATGGAGCTTATTAGAGATTTCTCTTTTCTGCTTTTCGTTAGCTTAGACAATGGTGTGTCAATTTTGTTTATTTTTTCAAAGAACCAGCTTTTTGTTTTATTAATCTCCTGAATAGCTTTCCTGTTTTCAATTTCATTTAGTTCTGATTTGATCTTGTTGATTTCACTTCTTCTGCTGGGTTTGGAGTTGGTCTGTTCTTCTTTTTCCAGCTCATTGAGTCGTTTCATTAGATTGTCTATTTGTGATCTTCTTGTCTTTTGGTTATAGGCATTTATGGAGATAAACTTTCCTCTCAGAACTGCTTTAGCTGTGTCCCAGAGGAGTTGATAACTTTTCTCTCCATTGTCGTTTTCTTCATAGAACTTTTTTATTTCCGTGTTGATTTCTTCATTTACGAAGTAATCATTTAGTAGGAGGTTGTTTAATTTCCACGTTTTTGTGTAGAAATGTGTGTTTCTGTTAGGGTTGATTTCTAGTTTTATTCCACTGTGATCTGAGAAGGTACATGGTATGATTTCTATTTTTTTAAATTTCTTGAGATTTTCTTTGTGGTCTAGGATATGGTCAATCTTAGAGAATGTCCCGTGAGCTGATGAGAAGAACGTATATTCAGTGGATTTTGGGTAGAATGTTCTGTAGATGTCTGCCAGACCCATTTGTTCTAGAGTTTTGTTTAAGTCCATTATTTCTTTATTAATTTTCTGTTTGGAAGATCTGTCTCATGATGTCAGTGGGGTGTTGAAATCTCCGGCGATTATGGAGTTGCTATTAATCCATTTGCTTAGCTCCAGTAAGGTTTGCTTTATGAATCTGGGTGCACCTAAGTTGGGTGCATATATATTTAAAATTGTTATCTCTTCTTGTTGGACTGTGCCCTTCACCATTATATAATGACCCTCTTTGTCTTTTACTACTTTTGTTGGTTTAAAAACTAAATCGTCTGAAATTAGAACTGCCACACCAGCCTTCTTTTGGCTTCTATTTGCTTGGAATATTGATCTCCACCCTTTTATTTTTAGTCTATATGCATCCTTGCAGGTTAGATGTGTTTCCTGAAGACAGCATATACTTGGCCTGTATTTTCTTATCCATTCAGCCAGCCTATGTCTCTTGAGTGGAGAGTTTAAGCCATTCACATTTATAGAGAGAACTGATAGGTAAGGTAGATTACTGATCATTCTGTTGGGTTGGATGTTGTTGCTATGATTTCTGTCTTGAGCCATTGTAATATCTGGCCTTTAATATCTTTAGGTTTTGGTTGTTTTTATATTCGTGGGTTATTATTATGATGTTCCGTGCATAACGCTGTTTTAAGTACTTCTTGTAGGTCTGGTCTTGTCTTGGTGAATTCTCTGAGCCTTTGCTTGTCTGAGAATGTTTTTATTTCTCCTTCATATACGAAGCTTAGTTTTGCAGGGAATAATATTCTAGGCTGGGCATTGTTTTGTTTCAAAAGAGTGAGAATGGGGCCCCAGTCTCTCCTTGCTTGTAAAGTCTCATTAGAGAAGTCTGATATTATTCGAATTGGCTTTCCCTTGTATGTTACTTGCTTCTTTTGTCTTACAGCTCTTAGAAGGGCCTCTTTAGTTGATACTTTGGTCAGTCTGATGACTGCATGTCGTGACGTCTTCCTGTTTGCGTTGAATCTCCCAGGGGTCCTCTGAGCTTCTTGAACTTGTATATCAAGATTTTGAGCAAGGCCTGGGAAATTTTCCTCTATTATATCTTCAAACAGCTTGTCCAACCCTTGAGTGTTGTCTTCTTCCCCTTCCTGCAACCCTATAACCCTCACATTAGGTTTCTTCACATAATCCCACAGCTCTTGTAGGCTTTGCTCTTTTCTCTTGTTTCTCTGCTCTATTTCTGTGACTGATTTATTTAATTGGAGGGTATTATCTTCAAACTCTGAGATTCTTTCTTCTGTTTCATCTACCCTGTTCTTGAGACTTTCCACTGTATTTTGTAGTTCCTTGAATTGATTCTTCATTTCCAGGAGTTCGGTTACACTTTTCTTCAATGTGTCTATTTCTTTTCTCATATCCTGGAGACTTTTTGTTGTTTCTTGGTGTTGGTTATTGAGTTGTTGTTGCAGCTGGGTGAGTGTTCTTATGTTCCACATACGAAATTCCTCTTCTTTCATATTGGTTGCCTGATTTTGGTCGGTGTCCGTTTCTAGGGGGCTGGTGCTCCTCTTTGGGGGTGTGTTTTCCGTTTGGTTCTTCATATTTCCTGAGTTCTTTCGCTGATTTCTTCCCATGTCGATCAGTTGTTGTTTCTTTCCTTAGGTTATTGTTTGGGTATTCACACACCTTGTTTAGTTTCTGAGGCGTTAGGTGGTGCCTGTGGGTGAAATTGGACCACTCCCTGTATATTGAGTCAGTGGGTGCCGTGGAAAGGCTGTGCAAGATGCCGTCCCTGTCAGTAGGTGGCGTTTGCTTGGAGGAACAGGCTATGGTGTTGATTTTGAGTCCTGTTATCAGCTCTCTTTCTGGGCGGAGCTGGGTTGGGTAAGCCTGCCCTCAGGCCGTTAGCAGGGGTCAAAGTTCTGTTCTCTGCTTTCAGGGCAAGCTGTCAGGGCGGGGCTGGAATGGTCCTGTTCAGCCAGAAAGTCTGGGTGTGGGGGTGGGGCTGTCTGAGACCCGCAGTCGGTAGCAGGCCTCGCTTCTTTCCACCCTCCCCAACTCCGCAGCTACTCCTGGGCCTCTGCCAGCAGGCCAGACCACAAGCCACCAGGCCTCCCCGGACTGTGATGCCGGCGGGGAGGTTCCCTGCACAGGAACGCCACCTGGGTTGGGCGCACGGCCTCCTCCTGGGAGGAGGGTTGCCCTCTAGGACGCCGATCTGCCCCTGGAGGCACACACACCTCAGTAGGCTGTTCACGTGTAACCCTTCTGTGCCCCGAGCAATGCTAGCCCTCGGTGCAGGGGATCTGGTCTGCAGGTCCGACCTCTGGGTCCCAGAGTTCAAACTGTATTCCCACCAGGGAGAGGATTTCCGGTCCTAATTCACCCACAGGGAGCCCAAGCTGGGTCTATGTCTCTCAGCCTCTGAGTCGGCACCGTTTTCCTGGGAACACGGTGCCAGCAGCACCTGGGAGGGTGGGCGGGATCCCAAACGGGAAGGTCCCGTTCCCTGGAGGTGCCTCTGGCTGGTGGCTGTATTGTCTCTCTGGGCAGCCGTGGGTAGGGTCGGCGGAGGGGAGGAGGAGGCAATATGGCGCCTGCCGCGCGGCTCGGGTCTGTGCACACGGAGGTGCCCGGAGGAAGTTGGGAATCTGGTGCCACGTCCGCTACAGGCTCACCGCTGGCAGGCGGCGGCAGTCTCTGGGCTGGTATCCGCAGGTCTCTCCTTTCGCTGGGGAGCCCACCAGCAGTCCCGAATGCAGGAGAGGGGAAACGGCAATTCCACCTACCCTTGCCGCTGGTCTCCGGGCTGCTCCGGTGGTCTCAGCCTCCAGTTCTCCTCCGCAGCCTCCTCCCGTGGAGTCTCCCGGGGTCTCAGGTACCCCTCCTTCCGGCCCTTGTCCGCTGTATGCTTGTCTTCTTGCTTCTTTCCTCTAGTTTCTGCTAGAATCTGTCTTTTCTGCAGAGACCCTCTGTCTGGCGGTGTTATTCGTCCGCCATCTTGCTCCCTCCCATATTGTTTTAATTACTACAAGATTCTCACATCTGTTCCACTGGTCAATATTCCTATTTTTGTGCCTATACCATATTGATTTAATTACTACAGCTTTGTAGTATATTTTGATATCTTGCATATTAATACTTCCTATTTTATTTTTGTTGCCTAGAATTGCTTTTGATATTCGGCGTCTTCTTTGGTTTAATACGAAGTGTAAAATTATTTTTTTTTATATCTGTGAAGAATGATGGTGGGATTTTTTTTTTTATTTCGGCATATTATGGGGGTACAGATTTTAAGGTTTCAATAAATATCCTTGCCCCCCTCACCCCACAAGTGTGATTCTCCAGCATGACCATCCCTCACATGGTGCACATCTCACTCATTATGCATGTATATGCCCGTCCCGTTCTCCCCTCCCCCCTCCCCAATATCCTGTTACTGTAGTACCTATGTGTCCACTTAGGTGCTACTCAGCTAATACCAGTTTGCTGGTGAGTATATGTGGTGTTGTTTTTCCATTCTTGAGATACTTCACTTAGTAGTATGGGTTCCAACTCTAACCAGGAAAATATAAGATGTGCTATATCACTGTTGTTTCTTAGAGCTGAATAGTACTCCATGGTATACATATACCACATTTTATTAATCCATTCTTGGATTGTGGACACTTGGGCTGTTTCCGCAGCCTTGCAATTATGAATTGTGCTGCTATAAACATTCGAGTGCCGGTGTCTTTTTTTTTTTAAACTAATTTTAACAGTTTTATTGCAGTATTATTTACATACCACAAAATTCAATGATATAGATCTGTGTAATCATCACCACAATCTAATAATTATGGAACGTTTTCATCATTCCAAAAACAAACCTTCCCATTTGCAATCACACCCAGTTCCCATCCCAACACCCAGGAAATATATAATCGACTCTTTCTCTACACTGCTGCATTCTAAACCTTCCCTATACATGGAATCATACAATATGTGCTTTGTCATAACTGGCTTCCTTTGCTAACATTGTTTGTTAGTTTCATCCAGGTTGTAGCATATATGAATACATACTTTGTCCCATTTTTTTTTTATTTCGGCATACTATGGGGATACAGATTTTGAGGTTTCAATAAACGCCCATTTCCTCCCTCCCCCCAAAAGTCTGAGTCTCCATCATGCCCATCCCCTAGATGGGGCACATCTCACTCATTATGTATGTATTTACCCGCCCCCCTCCCCCCTCCCACCTGCCCAATACCCTATTACTGTAGTAACTATGTGTCCACTTAGGTGCTACTCAGTTAATACCAGTTTGCTGGAGAATATATCTGGTGCTTGTTTTTCCATTCTTGGGATACTTCACTTAGTAGTATGGGTTCCAGCTCTAACCAGGAAAATATAAGATGTGCTATATCACCATTGTTTCTTAGAGCTGAATAGTACTCCATGGTATACATATACCACATTTTATTAATCCATTCTTGGATTGATGGGCACTTGGGCTGTTTCCACAGCCTTGCAATTATGAATTGTGCTGCTATAAACATTGGAGTGCAGGTGTCATTTTTGTAGAGTGTCATTGGAATTTTTGGGTAGATGCCCAGCAATTGGATTGCTGGATCAAATGGCAGATTCACTTGTATTGCTTTAAGGTATCTCCATATTGCTTTCCACAGAGGTTGAACTAGTTTGCAGTCCCACCAGCAGTGTAGGAGTGTTCCTCTCTCTCCACAACCACGCCAGCATTTATTGTTTGGAGATTTTTTGATAAAGGCCATTCTCACTGGGGTTAAGTGATATCTCATTGTGGTTTTGATTTGCATTTCCCTGATGATTAGAGATGTTGAGCATTTTTTCATATGTTTGTTGGCCATTCTTCTGTCTTCTTTAGAAAAATTTCTGTTCAAGTCCTTTGCCCACTTTTTAATGGGGTTATTTGATTTTTTCTTGCTGATTTTCGTGAGTTCTAAGTATATTCTATTTATCAGCCCTTCATCGTATATATAGGATGCAAATTTTTTTTCCCATTCTGTAGGTTGTCTGTTTACTTTCATGACTGTTTCTCTGGCTGTGCTTTTTAGTTTCATCATCTCCCATTTATTTATTTTTGTTGCTGCTGTGATTGCCTTTGGGGACTTCTTCATAAACTCTTTGCCTAGGCCGATGTCTAGGAGAGTGTTTCCAACATCTTCTTCTAGAATTCTAATAGTTTCATACCTTAGGTTTAAGTCTGTTATCCAGCGGGAGTTGATTTTTGTGAGAGGTGAAATGTGTGGGTCCTGTTTTAGCCTTCTACAAGTGGCTATCCAGTTTTCCCAGCACCATTTATTGAAAAGTGATTCTTTTCCCCAGTGTATGTTTTTGTCTGCTTTGTCAAATATTTGATGGCTATATGAGGATGGTTTTATATCAGGATTCTCACATCTGTTCCATTGGTCAATAATCCTATTTTTGTGCCAATGCCAGATTGTTTTAATTACAACAGCTTTGTACTATAGTTTGATATCTGGCATGTTAATGCCTCCCATTTTGTTTTTGTTGCCTAGATTGCTCTTGATATTCTGGGTCTTTTTTGGTTCCATACAAAGCGCAAAATTATTTTTTCTATATCTGTGAAGAATGCTGATGGGATTTTAATAGGTATTGCATTGAATATGTAGATCAGTTTGGGTAGTATAGACATTTTAATGATGTTGAGTCTGCCGATCCACCAGCATGGTATCGATTTCCATCTATTTACATCCTCTGCTATTTCCTTCCTCAGTGTTTCATAGTTCTCCCTGTAGAGGTCTTTTACGTTCTTGGTTAAGTATATTCCTAGATAATTTAATTTCTTTGTTGCTATTGTGAAGAGAATTGAGCCTTTTATTTCACTCTCAATTTGATCGTTGTTGGTGTATATGAATGCCTCTAATTTCTATGTATTGGTTTTGTATCCTGAGACTTTACTAAATTCATTGATCAGTTCCAGGAGTTTCTTGGTTGAATCTTTGGGGTTTTCTAAATATAATATCATGTCAATTAGCAAACAGTGAATGTTTGATCTCTTCTGCCCCTATATGGATACCTTTAATTCCACTTTCCTGTCTGATTGCTGTAGCCAAGATTTCCAGCACTATGTTGAATAGAAGTGGAGATAGTGGGCAGCCTTGCCTGTTTCCAGTCCTAAGTGGGAATGCTTTCATGTTTTCCCCATTCTGTATGATGTTTGCTATGGGTCTGTCATATACGGCTTGTATCATTTTTAGGTATGTTCCTTCTATGCGTATTTTATTAAGTGTTTGTATCATGAAAGGGTGTTGAATTTTGTCAAAAGCTTTTTTTGCATCTATTGAATGAATCATGTGGTCTTTGTTTTTGCTTCTGTACATGTGGTGAATTGCATTTATAGATTTATGTATGTTGAACCATCCCTGCATCCCTGGGATGAAGCCCACTTGGTTGTGATGGATATTTTTTTGATAAGTGTCTGGATTCGGTTAGCTAAGATTTTGTTGAAAATTTTTGCATCTATATTCATTATGGATATTGGTCTGTAATTTTCTTTTTTTGTTGCATCCTTTCCTGGTTTTGGTATCAGAGTAATATTCGCTTCATAAAAGGTGTCGGGGTGGTTTCCGTTCTTCTTGATGTTGTGTAGTAGTTTCTGCAAAATAGGTACTAGTTCTTCTTTGTAAGTGTGGTAAAATTTAGGTGTGAAACCATCTGGACCGGAACTTTTCTTTTTCTTTTTTTTTTTTTTTTTAATTATTTTTTTTATTTTGGTATATTATGGGGGTACAGATTTTAAGGTTTCAATAAATGCCCATTTCCCCCCCTCCCCCCAAAAGTCTGAGTCTCCATCATGACCATCCCCCAGATGGTGCACATCTCACTCACTATGTATGTATATACCCTCCCCCCTCTCCCCTCCCACCTGCCCAATACCCTATTACTGTAGCACCTATGTGTCCACTTAGGTGCTACTCAGTTAATACCAGTTTGCTGGAGAATATATCTGGTGCTTGTTTTTCCATTCTTGGGATACTTCACTTAGTAGTATGGGTTCCAGCTCTAACCAGGAAAATATAAGGTGTGCTATATCACCATTGTTTCTTAGAGCTGAATAGTACTCCATGGTGTACATATACCACATTTTATTAATCCATTCTTGGATTGATGGGCACTTGGGCTGTTTCCACAGCCTTGCAATTATGAATTGTGCTGCTATAAACATTCGAGTGCAGGTGTCTTTTTTGTAGAGTGTCACTGGATCATTTGGGTAGATGCCCAGCAATGGGATTGCTGGATCAAATGGTAGATTCACTTGTATCGCTTTAAGGTATCTCCATATTGCTTTCCACAGAGGTTGAACTAGTTTGCAGTCCCACCAGCAGTGTAGGAGTGTTCCTCTCTCTCCACAACCACGCCAGCATTTATTGTTTGGAGATTTTTTGATAAAGGCCATTCTCACTGGGGTTAAGTGATATCTCATTGTGGTTTTGATTTGCATTTCCCTGATGATTAGAGATGTTGAGCATTTCTTCATATGTTTGTTGGCCATTCTTCTGTCTTCTTTAGAAAAATTTCTGTTCAAGTCCTTTGCCCACTTTTTAATGGGGTTATTTGATTTTTTCTTCCTAATTTTCGTGAGTTCTAAGTATATTTTAGTTATCAGTCCCTTATCGGATGCATAGGATGCAAAAATTTTCTCCCATTCTGTAGGTTGTCTGTTTACTTTCATGACTATTTCTTTGGCTGTGCAGAAACTTTGTAGTTTGATCATGTCCCATTTATTTATTTTTGTTGCTGCTGTGATTGCCTTTGGGGACTTCTTCATAAACTCTTTGCCCAGGCCGATGTCTAGGAGAGTGTTTCCAACTTTTTCCTCTAGAGTTCTAATAGTTTCATATCTTAGGTTTAAGTCTGTTATCCAGCGTGAGTTGGTTTTTGTGAGAGGTGAAAGGTGTGGGTCCTGTTTTAGCCTTCTACAGGTGGCTATCCAGTTTTCCCAGTACCATTTATTGAAGAGGGATTCTTTTCCCCAGCGTATGTTTTTGTCTGCTTTGTCAAAGATGAGATGGCTATATGAGGATGGTTTTATATCAGGATTCTCACATCTGTTCCACTGGTCAATATTCCTATTTTTGTGCCAATACCATATTGTTTTAATTAGTACAGCTTTGTAGTATAGTTTGATATCTGGCGTATTAATGCCTCCCATTTTGTTTTTGTTACCTAGAATTGCTCTTGATATTCATGGTCTTCTTTGGTTCCATACGAAGCGTAAAATTATTTTTTCTATATCTGTGAAGAATGCTGATGGGATTTTAATAGGTATTGCATTGAATCTGTAGATCAGTTTGGGTAGTATAGACATTTTGATGATATTGAGTCTGCCGATCCACGAGCATGGTATGGATTTCCATCTGTTTACATCCTCTGCTATTTCCTTTCTCAGTGTTTCATAGTTCTCCCTGTAGAGGTCTTTTACCTCTTTGGTTAAATATATTCCTAGGTACTTTAATTTCTTTGTTGTTATTGTGAAGGGAATTGAGTCTTTGATTTGGTTCTCAATTAGATTGTTGTTGGCATATATGAATGCCTCTGATTTCTGTGTATTGATTTTGTATCCTGAGACTTTACTAAATTCATTGATCAGTTCCAGGAGTTTCTTGGTTGAATCCTTGGGGTTTTCTAGATACAATATCATATCATCAGCAAACAGTGAAAGTTTGTTCTCTGCTGCCCCTATTTGGATACCTTTGATTCCATTTTCCTATCTGATTGCTGTAGCCAAGACTTCCAGCACTATGTTGAACAGAAGTGGAGGTAGTGGGCAGCCTTGTCTGGTTCCAGTTCTAAGTGGGAATGATTTCAATCTTTCCCCATTCAGTATGATGTTGGCTATGGGTCTGTCATATATGGCTTGTATCATTTTTAGGTATGTCCCTTCTATGCCTATTTTCTTAAGTGTTCGTATCATGAAAGGGTGTTGAATTTTGTCAAAAGCTTTTTCTGCATCTATTGAAAGAATCATGTGGTCTTTGTTTTTGCTTCTGTTTATGTGGTGAATTGCATTTATAGATTTACGTATGTTGAACCATCCCTACATCCCTGGGATGAAGCCCACTTGGTCGTGGTGGATTATTTTTTTGATAAGTGTCTGGATTCGGTTAGCTAAGATTTTGTTGAAAATTTTTGCATCTATATTCATTAGCGATATTGGTCTGTAGTTTTCTTTTTTTGTTGCATCCTTTCCTGGTTTTGGTATCAGAGTAATATTCGCTTCATAAAAGGTGTCGGGGAGGTTTCCGTTCTTCTCGATGTTGTGGAATAGTTTCTGCAAGATAGGTACTAGTTCTTCTTTGTAAGTATGGTAAAATTCAGGTGTGAAGCCATCTGGACCGGGACTTTTCTTTTTAGGGAGATTTTTAATTGCTGTTTCTATTTCAGCTGTTGAGATTGGTCTGTTCAGGGAATCTATTTCTTCCTGGTTGAGCCTAGGGAGGCTGTGTGTTTCTAGAAATTTGTCCATTTCCTCCACATTTTCCAGTTTGTGTGCATAAAGATTTTTGTAGTATTCATAAATTGTATCTTGTATCTCTTTGGGATCAGTTGTGATATCTCCTTTTTTATTCCTGATGGAGCTTATTAGAGATTTCTCTTTTCTGCTTTTCGTTAGCTTAGCCAATGGCGTGTCAATCTTGTTTATTTTTTCAAAGAACCAACTTTTTGTTTTGTTAATCTCCTGAATAGCTTTCCTGTTTTCAATTTCGTTTAGTTCTGATTTGATCTTGTTGATTTCACTTCTTCTGCTGGGTTTGGGGTTGGTCTGTTCTTTTTCCAGCTCTTTGAGTCGTTTCATTAGATTGTCTATTTGTGATCTTCTTGCCTTTTGGTTATAGGCATTTATGGAGATAAACTTTCCTCTCAGAACTGCTTTAGCTGTGTCCCAGAGGAGTTGGTAACTTGTCTCTCCATTGTCGTTTTCTTCATAGAAGTTTTTTATTTCCATCTTGATTTCTTCATTTACGAAGTAATCATTTAGTAGGAGGTTGTTTAATTTCCACGTTTTTGTGTAGAAATGTGAGTTTCTGTTAGGCTTGATTTCTAGTTTTATTCCACTGTGATCTGAGAAGGTACATGGTATGATTTCTATTTTTTTAAATTTCTTGAGATTTTCTTTGTGTCCTAGGATATGGTCAATCTTAGAGAATGTCCCGTGAGCTGATGAGAAGAACGTATATTCAGTGGATTTTGGGTAGAATGTTCTGTAGATGTCAGTCAGACCCAATTGTTCTAGAGTTTTGTTTAAGTCCATTATTTCTTTATTAATTTTCTGTTTGGAGGATCTGTCTCGTGCCGTCAGTGGGGTGTTGAAATCCCCGGCGATTATGGAGTTGCTATTAATCCATTTGCTTAGCTCCAGTAAGGTTTGCTTTATGAATCTGGGTGCACCTAAGTTGGGTGCATATATATTTAAAATTGTTATCTCTTCTTGTTGGACTGTGCCCTTCACCATTATATAATGACCCTCTTTGTCTTTTACTACTTTTGTTGGTTTAAAAACTAAATCGTCTGAAATTAGAACTGCCACACCAGCCTTCTTTTGGCTTCTATTTGCTTGGAATATTGATCTCCACCCTTTTATTTTTAGTCTATGTGCATCCTTGCAGGTTAAATGTGTTTCCTGAAGACAGCATATACTTGGCCTGTATTTTCTTATCCATTCAGCCAGCCTATGTCTCTTGAGTGGAGAGTTTAAGCCATTCACATTTATTGAGAGAACTGATAGGTAAGGTAGATTACTGATCATTCTGTTGGGTTGGATGTTGTTGCTATGATTTCTGTCTTGAGCCACTGTAATATCTGGCCTTTAATATCTTTGGGTTTTGGTTGTTTTTATATCCGTGGATTATTATTATGATGTTCCGTGCATAACGCTGTTTTAAGTACTTCTTGTAGGGCTGGTCTTGTCTTGGTGAATTCTCTGAGCCTTTGCTTGTCTGAGAATGTTTTTATTTCTCCTTCATATATGAAGCTTAGTTTTGCAGGGAATAATATTCTAGGCTGTGCATTGTTTTGTTTCAAAAGAGTGAGAATGGGGCCCCAGTCTCTCCTTGCTTGTAAAGTCTCATTAGAGAAGTCTGATGTTATTCGAATTGGCTTTCCCTTGTATGTCACTTGCTTCTTTTGTCTTACAGCTCTTAGAAGGGCCTCTTTAGTTGATACTTTGGTCAGTCTGATGACTGCATGACGTGACGTCTTCCTGTTTGCATTGAATCTCCCAGGGGTCCTCTGGGCTTCTTGAACTTGTATATCGAGATTTTGAGCAAGGCCTGGGAAATTTTCCTCTATTATATCTTCAAAAAGCTTGTCCAGCCCTTGAGTGTTGTCTTCCTCCCCTTCGGCTAAACCTATGACGCTCACGTTAGGTTTTTTCACATAATCCCACAGCTCTTGTAGGCTTTGGTCTTTTCTCTTGTTTCTCTGCTGTATTTCTGTGACTGATTTATTTAATTGGAAGGTGTTATCTTCAAGCTCTGAGATTCTTTCTTCTGCTTGATCTACCCTGTTCTTGAGACTTTCCACAGTATTTTGTAGTTCTCTGAGTTGATTCTTCATCTCCAGGACTTCGGTTAAAGTTTTCTTCACTGTGTCAATCTCTTTGTTGAACCTTTGTTCCATTTCTTGGAGGTTTTTTGTGTTTTCTTGGTGTTGGTTATTGAGTTGTTGTTGCAGCTGGGTGAGTGTTCTTATGATCCACATACGAAATTCCTTTTCTGTCATATTGGTTGCCTGATTTTGGTCGGTGTCCGTTTCTAGGGGGCTGGTGCTCCTCCTTGGGGGTGTGTTTTCCGTTTGGTTCTTCATATTTCCTGAGTTCTTTCGCTGATTTCTTCCCATGTCGATCAGTTGTTGTTTCTTTCCTTAGGTTATTGTTTGGGTATTCACACACCTTGTTTAGTTTCTGAGGCGTTATGTGGTGCCTGTGGGTGAAATTGGACCACTCCCTGTATATTGAGTCAGTGGATGCCGTGGCAAGGCTGTGCAAGATGCTGTCCCTGTCAGTAGGTGGCGTTTGCTTGGAGGAACAGGCTATGGTGTTGATTTTGAGTCCTGTTATCAGCTCTCGTTCTGGGCGGAGCTGGGTTGGATAAGCCTGCCCTCAGGCCGTTAGCAGGGGTCAAAGTTCTGTTCTCAGCTTCCAGGGAAAGCTGTCAGGGCGGGGCTGGAATGGTCCCGCTCAGCCAGAAAGTCTGGGTGTGGGGGTGGGGCTGTCTGAGACCCGCAGTCTGCAGCAGGCCTCGCTTCTTCCCACCCTCCCCAACTCTGCAGCTACTCCTGGGCCTCTGCCAGCAGGCCAGACCACAAGCCACCAGGCCTCCCCGGACTGTGGTGCCAGCGGGGAGGTTCCCTGCACAGGAACGCCACCTGGGTTGGGCGCACGGCCTCCTCCTGGGAGGAGGGTTGTTCTCTAGGGCGCCGATCCGCCCCTGGAGGCACACAGCCCTCAGTAGGCTGTTCACGTATAACCCTTCTGTGCCCCGGGCAATGCTAGCCCTCGGTGCAGGGGATCTGGTCTGCAGGTCCGACCTCTGGGTCCCAGAGTTCAAACTGTATTCCCACCAGGGAGAGGATTTCCGGTCCTAATTCACCCACAGGGAGCCCAAGCTGGGTCTATGTCTCTCAGCCTCTGAGTCGGCACCGTTTTCCTGGGAACACGGTGCCAGCAGCACCTGGGAGGGTGGGCGGGGTCCCAAACGGGAAGGTCCCGTTCCCTGGAGGTGCCTCCGGCTGGTGGCTGTATTGTCTCTCTGGGCAGCCGCGGGTAGGGTCGGCGGAGGGGAGGAGGAGGCAATATGGCGCCTCCCGCGCGGCTCGGGTCCGTGCACACGGAGGTGCCCGGAGGAAGTTGGGAACCTGGTGCCACGTCTGCTACAGGCTCACCGTTGGCAGGCGGCGGCAGTCTCTGGGCTGATGTCCGCAGGTCTCTCCACCCGCTGGGGAGCCCACCAGCAGTCCCGAATGCAGGGGAGGGGAAACAGCAGATCCACCTACCCTTGCCGCTGGTCTCCGGGCTGCTCCGGTGGTCTCAGCCTCCAGTTCTCCTCCGCAGCCTCCTCCCGTGGAGTCTCCCGGGGTCTCAGGTACCCCTCCTTCCGGCCCTTGTCCGCTGTATGCTCGTCTTCTTGCTTCTTTCCTCTAGTTTCTGCTAGAATCGGTCTTTTCTGCAGAGACCCTCTGTCTGGCGGTGTTATTCGTCCGCCGTCTTGCTCCGCCCCCCCGGAACTTTTCTTTTTAGGGAGATTTTTAATTGCTGTTTCTATTCAGCCCTTGAGCTTGTTCTGTTCAGGAATTCTATTTCTTCCAGGTTGAGACAAGGGAAGCTGTGTGTTTCTAGAAATTTGTCTATTTCATCCACATTTTCCAGTTTGTGTGCATAAAGATTTTTGTAGTATTCATAAATTATATCTTGTATCGCTTTGGGATCAGTTGTGACATATCCTTTTTTGTGCCTGATGGAGTTTATTAGAGATTTCTCTTTTCTGCTTTTCGTTAGCTTAGCCAGTGGCGTGTCTATTTTGTTTATGTTTTCAAAGAACCAACTTTTTGTTTTATCAATCTCCTGAATAGCTTCCCTGTTTTCAATTTCGTTTAGTTCTGATTTGATCTTGTTGATTTCACTTAATCTGCTGGGTTTGGGGTTGATCTGTTCTTCTTTTGCCAGCTGTTTGAGTCATTTCGTTAGATTGTCTATTTGTGATATTTTTGACTTTTGGTTATAGGCCTTTATGGAGATAAACTTTCCTCTCAGAACTGCTTTAGCTGTGTCCCAGAGGAGTTCATAACTTGTCTCTCCATTGTCATTTTGTTCATAGAATTTTTTTTATTTCCATCTCATCAAATTTGTATTAATTGATCAACACTAAGTGCACATATGGTAGTGACATTCATTAGGTGAATGTCACCTGAATGTCACCTACTCTGATTGGGCAGGTGGTGGGGGGAGGGGATGGATGTGTATCTGGACCTGGAACTGATGCAGAAGTTCAGCTGCCTTGGCACAACTGATAAGGACAAGCTCATCTTCGAGTTCCAGAGGCTCCTTGGCTTCCAGCTCAACCCTCCCAGCTGAGCCTTCTTCCTGGACATGACCAACTGGAACCTACAAGCACCAATTGGTGACTATTATGAGTTTGAGAGCCCAAACATCAGTGTGCCCTCTATGTCCTTTGTTGAAGATGTCACCATAGGAGAAGGGGAGTCAATACCTCCTGATTCTCAGTTTATAAAAACGTGGCAGATCCAGAATTCTGGGGCAGATGCCTGGCCTCCAGGAGTTTGTGTTAAATATGTAAGGGAGACCAAGTTGGACATGTGAACATGGTGATGGTGAGATCGCTAGAGCCCCAAGAAATTGCAGATGTCAGCATCCAGAAGTGCAGCCCCAGCAGAGCAGGAATGTATCAGGGACAGTGGCAGATGTGCACTGCTACAGGACTCTACTATGGAGATGTCATATGGGTGATTCTTAGTGTGGAGGTTGGTGGACTTTTAAGAGTAATGCAGTAGCTGTCATCTTTTGAAACGGAGTTCAACACACAGCTGCATCGCAAGGGGCTCCACGAGCCTTACCTCTTTGGCCAGTCTTAAACGTGTGTCGGCAAGAAGAAAAATTAAAAGACAGAAGGCCTGACTCGGGGCGGGAAGGGGCAAGGGGTTCCTCTGGGTTGCAGACCACATCGCAAGGACCCTTGGGTATGACCCCCAATCCCGGAAGAAGAGGAAGAAGCAGAACAGACTAGTTTTGAGTAAACTCAGTATGCATGTGTGAATGCTAAATTGCAGGAATGGTGTTGAGGCTACGGAGAAGAAATCCATGCAGCCACCTTGGGTTTTGTTTATTAGGCGTCTGTCTAACAAGTCCTTAGGTCACTTGGGAAGGGAAAAAAGTTAAAAATGGGGAAAAATAGCCATTTTTTAAACAAAATTATTTTGCCTACAGAGAGGTTGTAGTTTTGAGCACGTTGATTTTTTTCCTCTTCCCCTACTTTTTTTTTTTTTTTGAATACAGGATAATGTATTCTTTAAAAAAGAAAACTAATGAATGAGGAGCACACTGTCTGGCGGATGGACATGTTTGTAGCTCTGACTCAGGCTGGGCAAAGGCAATATATGTAACCTAAACATTTGTACCCCCATAATATTCTGAAATAATAAAAGGATAATAGTGATTGAGAGACACTATCTGGTACACAGAAAAGATTACAAGTTTCAATAGGTCAATGACAAGGATATACCTGTATGAAGCTGGATGTACCAAATGTGGGAACAGTGTTTGGGCTTTTGAGTCTTCAGAAAGCTAGCTCTTTTGCTAGGTTTGCTAGGTTGCTAATGATAGCACCTGTTATGGATTGCATTGTGTCCCCCTAAAATTCATATGTTGGAGACCTAACTCCTTGGACCTCAGAATGTGACATTATTTGAAAATAGGGTTGCTGTATATGTAATGAGTTGTTAGTCATTTGTGTGAATTGAATTGTAGAGGGTGATAAGTATGTGAGTGGACCCTTGACAGAGTGCTGGAAGGAAGGATAGTGGGGAAATTTCATGGTAGATACCAGCCACTATCTATGCAGTGAGCCTTGTCCTGCTCTTAGTATTATTTTTCATACTATAGATTTAAAGAGAAAACTCAAGAAAAAATGTTTATCTCCTATAACCCACGAACCCATTACATATTTCCACCATATTTTCTTGTTTTCAAACTGTATTTTGTTTTCTATACATAATACATATTTCTGATTGGGATATCAGTGACTTAAAGCTGAAGCCAGTTGCTTTCTACATAATTGGACAAGGAAGTGAGTACAAATCTCAGGTTGAGCTACCCTCCTGAGCATGCATTAGGTTCTGTCTCAGTCTCTGTGTCTCTCTCCCTCCCTATCTCACTATTTTTCTCTCAGTCCCTCCCTTGTTCTATTTTACCTTTCTCTTCTCTAGTCTGGGAATGCAGAAGTGTCAGTCCTCACATTGGACCTCTAATCTCAGTGGAGGTCACCACTATTTTGAAGAAGTTTACAGTATTTGCCTGATCTTAATTCTCTAGAAATCAAAATGAAAAACAAGAAAGGTAAAAATATCCTAGCAGCTCCTTGAAACCACTTGGAATCCATTGTTATCTTTCTCTTGCTTATCTTTTACAAAGCCACATCATCCCTGTAGTGTTGCAATCAATGAATAACTTTTCAAACTATGAAATATTGCTGGAGAAAGGAAAATGTAATGACATTTTAATTTCAATTGTCTTCATTATCATTAATTATCAGTAGTGCTCAGAATCTCAGAGATTGATGGAAGTTGTCTATGGGCATGGGGGTCCATACATTCTTCGGGAACTCACATTGGGTCCCCTCTTTCATAGTGTGGCAGCTGGAGGTCTGATGATACAGGTGTTCATTTGTAAACTTATGTCAGATCATCAAGGCAACTCCAGCAAAACAGGCAGGTATTAACCACAAAACAAAATGATCTGAGTCTCCCTTAGGGTTGCTGCTGCTGCTGTTTTCATCTTCAGCCTTCCAGGATTATTCAGTTTAGATCCTTCACCATGTCTAAGCGAGTGGTTCATGTGCATGTTGGTCGTGGGTAGCTGGACAGGTACTAGAGATCAAACCTGCTGATTCCCAGTCCACTCCTCTCTTCAGAGTTCCTGTGTACCACTCCAAGTTCAGTCCTACCCTTGAGAGTCTCTTAGAGTAGTGTTATTTGACCACTTTCCCTGAGCATTATAGCTTTCAATTTGAGCTCATTTTACGAAGTCTTGGTTTATCTATAACAACTTCCTCAATCCTTAATATGATACATATGCCAAGTTGGTTTCTCTAGGAAATGGGCACTGAGATGGAATTAGGAGGAAAAAATGTTACTTGTGGGGTAACTTCTGTGAAAGGAAAACGGAGGAACTAGAACTGGGCAAATGCAGCTGTCAGACCACAATATAGACCCAACAAAAGTCTCTGCACCATCGAGGAGACCTGCTAAGATATGCTGCTAAGTCCTACTGGATGAAGAAAGCTAGGGACTTTTACTGCTACTTTGCTCAGCTATTAGTAGGGGCCACACTATGAAGAGCATGGCATGTTCAAATGCCAGGGTGCGCTCTGAATGAACTCACAGCTGGAGGAGGTTGACGTGTTAGTGGGCAGCAGGTCTTTGCTTGAAGGGGGTTCTGAGTGGCACATCTTCACATCTGCCAAAACACACTTAATATTTAATATCACTTTTATAAAAACACAAGAATACTTTTTCCTTTTCCTTTTTAAGAGTTGAACTTATGCTTCTGGATCAACTAATGTCAACTAAATGTTCTGCAAAAGTCCTGCTACTATAAAAGACATAGAAATGTTGTATATAATACAATAAACCTCTTAGCTAAGTTCAGAGGAAAGTAATAAGCTAGTACCAAGGGTTCTTATTAGAGGTCACATGAACATATAGAAGATGCACTTGGCCCTGCTCACAGATCCCTTCAGGCCTGGCACTGGATGTTCTTCTTGCCCCACTGCCAGTGCCAGAGAGCTCACTCTGAGTTTACTACATTTGTGGCAGAGACCAACCACAGGAAATGATGCTGGAGCTCTCTTTCTAATAGATCTGAGTTTAGTGTTTCGTGATGTTTATAAGCCCCCTTAAAATCTTTCAGAAAATATCCTTAGACCTTTTCAGCCCCAGAGCTTGTATCAGAAAACTGTGGGGGTGAGAGTGATTGCTGGTGCGTCAGAGTTTGTATGGACCTCCAATTGGGATTTAATTTCTAGCTCAAAGAAAATTCTGAGTCATGGTGTTCAAGCCTCAATAAGCACTTTGTTAATAAGGCCGTTCTTGTTAAACAAGAGTATTTATACACTTTATCTAAGAGTTAAGGTTTTAACTTTTTTGAAAATCTACTGTAATTTCCTTCCCCTGAATGCTAGTCCAGGTAAGGTCATCTTTCCAATCTCTTCCTGAAACGCTACAAACACTCCGATTTCCTTGGATAGAGATTTTGTTATTGAATAAAATTATTCAACTATGCCATTGATTCTCAACTAGGTGTGTATAGATGAGAAAAAAGAACTTGAAATTTATTCAAGCTATACATCCTCCTCTTTCTTGTCCTCTCCGGGTCCCCTGCACATCTCCTCCAAATGAAAACCAGTAGTCTATGCAACCCTTATCCCTCTCTTCTCATCCATAATTCCAGTGATTTGAGGACCCTTACACCAAATTTTGGAGCTCTTTTCAGTGGGCACATTCATATGGTCTTGAACTTGGGACAGATTTCAGGAATGATGGCATTGGAGCCAACCTTTAGGATCATCACATATTCCCTGGGGCAGGGGGACTAGCCCTTTAGAGGTGCAGTGAAACAGACTAAATTGGTTTAATTGTCAATTTTGCTAGCTCAGAATGTATTGCAGGCAGGGAAATTGCTAAATGGAGAACTTCTCTTAAACCTCAGCCTGACAGCTAAAGCTTGATACTTGCTAGTGTAACTCCCTGACACTGATCCTTGCTTTCATGGAATATAAGCATTGTCACCTCTAAATTTCCCACTTGTTGACTCAGCACCCACCTAGGCTTGGATCCTTGTTCATCCAACTTCCCTAACCTATAGCTTTTGCTATATAGCAGCTCTGTCTTCCAGACCAAATTGTTCCCCGGTACCTATAAAAGGGGCTGTCTTCTGTGTACCTGTCTTGTTTCATTAACCCAGTGTCTTTTCATGTCTTGGTATCATCCATCATGTCTTGTCCTACAGTAAACCAGGGCCTACCTAGCCTCAACCTCAGCTAGAATGGAAGCAGCCATAAACACGGGAAGATGGAGTGAATTGAGACCATAGTTCTGCTTTTAGTTCTTTAAATTCACTTAAAACTGGGTTATAATTATTTTCTCATACATATGTCCTTCATACTGGAGAATAAACTCTGTGCAGGGAGTTACTCTGTCCAAAAGACCTTGGCATAGTGTAGGTTTTCTGTGAATGTTGGTTGAAATGAAAATGAAAAGTGTGGAGCCAGGCACATGCCTTCTCAGTGACTGTAAAGTCTCCTCAGGACCTTCCTAGCAGTGCTTCCACTGACCTTGGAGGGCTACAACATGCCTTGGGAAGAACTGAAGGTACTCTGAAGGCAGGTAAGGGGTGAATAGGAATTTGTATCCATGGGTCGCTTCCTTCAAATTCTTCTCTCTGTCAGATGTGAACTCCTCTCCAGGATTTTCAAGAAGCTGTCTTGAGGAGGAGAAGTGACAAACTGGCATAAAGCTGTCTGATTTTAAAAACGAGTAAAGAGTCATTTTTAGAAAATACTCACCAGTGAATTTTTTTTTTTTCTTCTGAGACAGAGTCTCGCTTTGTTGCCCAGGCTAGAGTGAGTGCCGTGGCGTCAGCCTAGCTCACAGCAACCTCAAACTCCTGGGCTCAAGCAATCCTCCTGCCTCAGCCTCCCAAGTAGCTGGGACTACAGGCATTCACCACCATGCCCGGCTAATTTTTTGTATATATATTAGTTGGCCAATTAATTTCTTTCTATTTATAGTAGAGACGGGGTCTCGCTCTTGCTCAGGCTGTTTTCGAACTCCTGACCTCGAGCAATCCGCCCGCCTCGGCCTCCCAGAGAGCTAGGATTACAGGCGTGAGCCACCGCGCCCGGCCTCTCACCAGTGAATTTGAACTCCATTATTGACAAACTGTCCAAACGGAAACACAAGTTTTGTGGGCACTTGTGGAGTGAGGTGACTGTTGGCAGAAGATAGCATGGGGTTATGGAGTACAGGTTACTCCAAACAATTTCATTTTCTTCTTTTCTTTCTTTCTTTCAAATTTTTGATTGGGTTCATTACTATCCTTGTAGATCAGGGAAATGCTGAACGCAGTGTATCTAAAATTCAGCACAGCATCTGACAAAACCCTTCATGATGTCTTAATGAACAAAATAGAGAGAAAGGGACTAATAAGAAAATGATTTGGTCGATTCTTAATTGGTTGAATGGTCACACCCCAAATGGACTGATTACTAGTTTACAGATAAAGAAATAAATGGAAGTAAAGTAACACCTACAATCATATAACTAGCCTTGGGCTGTTTTCAAAGTACTTTGTATAAATCCAAGGGATTCTTATTGACATCCATTTTTTCCTTATAGTATACGACACAAAGTAATCTAAAAATCACGCTCCTCTCTTTGCTTTGTCTCCCAATGAAACAAGGTACCACGTATGGTCTGTTCTCTTACAAAGATCAATTTGAAGGAGAAAGTAGAAGAAAGATAAGGGAAAACTCAGAGGCTGTTACATAAATAGATTACAAAATGCTTCCATATGATAACACTAGGTTATGAAGAACATGAAACCAAGTGGCTGGATAACTGCCTATCGACAGATGCTTCAAGATGATTTAGTTCTCCCTCAATTCATGTTAAAATAGAAACAGAACATGTGAAATTGGTGGAGCATTTCATTGGGTAAAATAAGCCCTGTGTGAGTAAGTTAACAGTGTGACCTAGATTGTAAGACTTTCTTTCCCAAGGACCATGTCACCCCTTTTTTGTGTGACATGCTAGGTATAAACAGGAGGGGGAGGACATCACTGTGGGGTGTGTGTGCATGCATTTATTTGCATTTATATATTTAATCATATATGTGTGCTCAGAGCTATACTGCATGCAATTAAGGGATTATTATCAATATATGTTCTTATGCAACATAGCAATGAGTAATCTAGTAATCTAGATCCCTTTTGTTTTTACCTCCTGAAGACGCGTCCAGGTCATGTTTGCCTACAAAGATCAGTTTGAAGTAGAAACTAGAAAAAGGTAAAGAAATCAGAGGTTGCTGGATGACTGCATCACAAGAATATTCTAAATGACAATACTGGGTTATGAAGAACATGAAACTAAGTGGCATGTGAGGAAAAGAAAAAAAGAATTACCGTTTCCATTCTGATTTTGATGGTTCTTATTTAAGTTTCCCATCACAATACCATTGGTAGATTTAGCTCTTGATGGTTTGAAAAAATATATATATATTTTTTACACTTTATTTTTATTTTATTATTTTTTTCTTCCTATTATTTTATCATATTATGGGGGTACAAATATTGTTAGGGTTATAAATATTGCCCCTGCCCACTCCTTCCCCAATGTGCCAGAGATTCAAGCGAGTACAATAGCCCGTGGTGCGCACCACACACATTATGTGAGTACACACCCTTATCTTCATCCCCACTCCTGCTTGCCCACCACCCAAAGAAAAGTTTTACTTTTTTATTGTTTTTTTTATTTCAGCATATTATGGGGGTACAGATTTTAAGGTTTCAATAAATGCCCATTTCCCCCCCCACAAGTCTGAGTCTCCAGCATGAACAACCCAAGATGGTGCACATCAACTCATTATATATGTATACACCCCCACCCCTCCCCCTCCCACCTGCCCAATACCCAATTACTGTAGTACCTATGTGACCACTAAGGTGCTGCTCAGTTAATACCAATTTGCTGGTGAGTATATGTGGTGCTTGTTTTTCCATTCTTGAGATACTTCACTTAGTAGTATGGGTTCCAGCTCTAACCAGGAAAATATAAGATGCGCTATATCACCATTGTTTCTTAGAGCTGAATAGTACTCCATGGTATACATATACCACATTTTATTAATCCATTCTTGGATTGATGGGCACTTGGGCTGTTTCCACAGCCTTGCAATTATGAATTGTGCTGCTATAAACATTCTAGTGCAGGTGTCTTTTTTGTAGAGTGTCATTGGATCTTTTGGGTAGATTCCCAGCAATGGGATTGCTGGATCAAATGGTAGATTCAGTTGTATCGCTTTAAGGTATCTCCATATTGCTTTCCACAGAGGTTGAACTAGTTTGCAGTCCCACCAGCAGTGTAGGAGTGTTCCTCTCTCTCCGCATCCACGCCAGCATTTATTGTTCGGAGACTTTTTGATAAAGGCTATTCTCACTGGAGTTAGGTGATATCTCATTGTGATTTTGATTTGCATTTCCCTGATGATTACAAATGTTGAGCATTTTATCATATGTCTGTTGGCCATTCTTCTGTCTTCTTTAGAAAAGTTTCTGTTCAAGTCCTTTGCCCACTTTTTAATAGAGTTATTTGATTTTTTCTTGCTGATTTTCATGAGTTCTAAGTATATTCTAGTTATCAGTCCCTTATCGGATGCATAAGATGCAAAAAGTTTCTCCCATTCTGTAGGTTGTCTGTTTACTTTCATGACTATTTCTTTGGCTGTGCAGAAGCTTTGTAGTTTGATCCTGTCCCATTTATTTATTTTTGTTGCTGCTGTGATTGCCTTTGGGGACTTCTTCATAAACTCTTTGCCTAGGCCGAAGTCAATGAGACTGTTTCCAACATTTTCCTCTAAAATTCTAATAGTTTCATACCTTAGGTTTAAGTCTGTTATTCAGCGTGAGTTGATTTTTGTGAGAGGTGAAAGGTGTGGGTCCTGATTTAGCCTTCTACAGGTGGCTATCCAGTTTTCCCACCACCATTTATTGAAAAGGGATTCTTTTCCCCAGCGTAGATTTTTGTCTCCTTTGTCAAAGGTTAGATGGCTATATGAGGATGGTTTTTTATCGGAATTCTCACATCTGTTCCACTGGTCAATATTCCTATTTTTGTGCCAATACAAGATTGTTTTAATTACTACAGCTTTGTAGTATAGTTTGATATCTGGCATATTAATGCCTCCCATTTTGTTTTTGTTGCCTAGAATTGCTTTTGATATTCGGGGTCTTCTTTGGTTCCATACGAAGAGTAAAAGTAATTTTTCTATATCTGTGAAGAATGCTGATGGGATTTTAATAGGTATTGCATTGAATCTGTAGATCAGTTTGGGTAGTATAGACATTTTGATGATGTTGTGTCTGCTGATCCACCAGCATGGTATGGATTTCCATCTGTTTACATCCTCTGCTATTTCCTTCCTCAGTGTTTCATAGTTCTCCCTGTAGAGATCTTTTACCTCCTTGGTTAAGTATATTCCTAGGTACTTTAATTTCTTTGTTTCTATTGTGAAGGGAATGAGTCTATGATTTGGTACTCAATCAGATTGTTGTTGGTGTATATGAATGCCTCTGATTTCTGTGTATTGATTTTGTATCCTGAGACTTTACTAAATTCATTGATCAGTCCCAGGAGTTTCTTGGTTGAATCTTTGGGGTTTTCTAGATATAATATCATAACATCAGCAGACAGTGAATGTTTGATCTCTTCTGCCTCTATTTGGATACCTTTAATTCCATTTTCCAGTCTGATTGCTGTAGGCAAGACTTCCAGCACTATATTGATGAGAAGTGGAGATAGTGGGCAGCCTTGTCTGGTTCCAGTTCTAAGTGGGAATGCTTTCAGTTTTTCCCCATTCAGTATGATGTTGGCTATGGGTCTGTCATATATGGCTTGTATCATTTATAGGTATGTCCCTTCCATGCCTATTATCTTAAGTGTTTGTATTATGAAAGAGTGTTGAAATTTGTCAAAAGCTTTTTCTGCATCTATTGAAAGAATCATGTGGTCTTTGTTTTTGCTGCTGATAATGTGGTGAAATGCATTTATAGATTTACGTATGTTGAACCATCCCTGCATCCCTAGGGTGAAGCCCACTTTGTCGTGATGAATTCTTTTTTGATAAGCATCTGGATTCGGTTAGCTAAGATTTTATTGAAAATGTTTGCATCTATATTCATTAGGGATATTGGCTGTAGTTTTCTTTTTTTGTTGCATCCTTTCCTGGTTTTGGTATCAGAGTAATATTCGCTTCATAAAAGTTGTCTGGGAGGTTTCCATTCTTCTCGATGTTGTGGAATAGTTTCTGCAAGATAGGTATTAGTTCTCCTTTGTAAGTGTGGTAAAATTCGGGTGTGAAACCATCTGGACCGGGACTTTACTTTTTAGGGAGATTTTTAATTGCTGTTTCTATTTCAGCTGTTGAGATTGGTCTGTTCAGGGAATCTATTTCTTCCTGGTTGAGCCTAGGGAGGCTGTGTGTTTCTAGAAATTTGTCCATTTCCTCCACATTTTCCAGTTTGTGTGCGTAACTATTTTTGTAGTATTCATAAATTATATCTTGTATCTCTTTGGGATCAGTTGTGACATATCCTTTTTTGTGCCTAATGGAGCTTATTACAGATTTCTCTTTTCTGCTTTTCGTTAGCTTAGCCAATGGTGTGTCAATTTTGTTTATTTTTTCAAAGAACCAACTTTTTGTTTTATTAATCTCCTAAATAGCTTCCCTGTTTTCAATTTCGTTTAGTTCTGATTTGATCTTCTTGATTACACTTCATCTGCTGTGTTTGGGGTTTTTCTCTACTTTTTCCAGCTCTTTGAGTCTTTTTGTTAGATTGTCTATTTGTGATATTTTTGTCTTTTGTTTATAGGCATTTATGGAGATAAACTTTCCTCTCAGAACTGCTTTAGCTGTGTCCCAGAGAGTTGATAACTTGTCTCTCCATTGTCGTTTTCTTCATAGAACTTTTTTATTTCCGTCCTGATTTCTTCATTTATGAAGTAATCATTTAGTAGGAGGTTGTTTAATTTCCATGTGTTTGTGTAGAAATGTGAGTTTCTGTTAGGGTTGATTTCTAGTTTTATTCCACTGTGATCTGAAAAGGTACATGGTGTGAATTCTATTTTTTAAAATTTCTTCAGATTTACTTTGTGTCCTAGGATATGGTCAATGTTAGAGAATGTCCCATGAACTGATTAGAAGAATGTATATTCAGTGGATTTAGGGTAGAATGTCCTGTTGATGTCAGTCAGACCCAATTTTTCCAGGGTTTTGTTTAAATTCATTATTTAATTATTAATTTTCCCTTTGGAGTATCTGTCTCGTGCTGTCAGTGGGGTGTTGAAATCTCCGGTGATTATGGAGTTGCTATTAATCCATTTGCTTAGATCCAGTAAGGTTTGCTCTATGGAATTGGGTGCACCTAATGTGGGTGCATATATATTTAAAATTGTTATCTCTTATTGTTGAACTGTGGCCTTCACCATTATATAATGACCCTCTTTGTCTTTCAGTACTTTTGTTAGTTTAAAAACTAAATCGTCTGAAATTAGAACTGCCACGCCAGCCTTCTTTTGGCTTTCACTATCTTGTAATACTGATCTCCACCCTTTTACTTTTAGTCTATATGCATCCTTGCAGGTTAGATGTGTTTCCTGAAGACTGCAAATACTTGGCCTGTGTTTTCTTATCCATTCAGCCAGCCTATGTCTCTTGATTGGAGAGTTTAAGCAATTCACATTTATTGAGAGAAATGATAGGTAAGGTAGATTACCGTTCATTCTTTTGGGTTGGATGTAGTTGCTTTGATTTCTCTCTTGAGCCATTGTATTATCTGGTCTTTAATCTTTGGGTTTTGGTTGTTTTTATATTTGTGAGTTTTTATTAATGTGTTCTGTGCGTAACACTGTTTTGAGTACTTCTTGTTGGGCTGGTCTTGTCTTGGTGAATTCTCTGAGACTTTTTTATTTTTTTTTTTCAGCATATTATTGGGAACAGATTTTAAGGTGTCAATAAATACCCATTTTCCCCCTCTTCCCCCAAGTCTGAGGCTCCATCATGACCATCCCCCAGATGGTGCACATATCACTCATTATATATGTATATACCCGCCCCCCTCCCCCCTCCCACCTGCCCAATACCTTATTACTGTAGTACCTATGGGATCACTTAGGTGCTGTTCAGTTAATACCAACTTGCTGGTGAGTATATGTGGTACTTGTTTTTCCAATCTTGGGAAACTTCACTTAATAGTATGGGTTCCAGCTCTAACCAGGAAAATATAAGATGTGCTATGTCACCATTGTTTCTTAGAGCTGAATAGTACTCCATGGTATACATATACCACATTTTATTAATCCATTCTTGGATTGATGGGCACTTGGGCTGTTTCCACAGCCTTGCAATTATGAATTGTGCTGCTATAAACATTCTAGTGCAGGTGTCTTTTTTGTAGAGTGTCATTGGATCTTTTGTGTAGATGCCCAGCAATGGGATTGCTGGAACAAATGGTAGAATCATTTGTATCGCTTTAAGATATCTTCATATTGCTTTCCACAGAGGTTGAACTAGTTTGCAGTCTCACCAGCAGTGTAGGAGTGTTCCTCTCTCTCCGCAACCACGCCAGCATTTATTGTTTGGAGATTTTTTGATAAAGGCCATTCTCACTGGGGTTAAGTGATATCTCATTGTGGTTTTGATTTGCATTTCCCTGATGAGTAGAGATATTGAGCATTTTTTCATATGTTTGTTGGCCATACTTCTGTGTTTTTAGAAAAAATTCTGTTCAAGTCATTTGCCCACTTTTCAATTAATTAATTAATTAATTAATTAATTTTTCATTTCGGAATATTATGGAGGTGGAGATTTTTTTTTTTATTTCGGCATATTATGGGGGTACAAATTTTAAGGTTTCAATAAATGCCCATTTCCCCCCTCCCCCCAAAAGTCTGAATCTCCATCATGAACATCCTAGATGGTGCACATCTCACTTAGTAGGTATGTATATACCCGCCCCCTCCCGCCTCCCACGTGCCCAATACCCTATTACTGTAGTACCTATGTGTCCACTTAGGTGCTACTCAGTTAATACCAGTTTGCTGGAGAATATATCTGGTGCTTGTTTTTCCATTCTTGGGATACTTCACTTAGTAGTATGGGTTCCAGCACTAACCAGGAAAATATAAGATGTGCTATATCACCATTGTTCCTTAGAGCTTAATAGTACTCCATGGTATACATATACCACATTTTATTAATCCATTCTTGGATTGATGGGCACTTGGGCTGCTTCCACAGCCTTGCAATTATGAATTGTGCTGATATAAACATTCGAGTGCAGGTGTCTTTTTGTAGAGTGTCATTGGATCTTTTGGGTAGATGCCCAGCAATGGGATTGCTGGATCAAATGGTAGATTCACTTGTATCGCTTTAAGGTATCTCCATATTGCTTTCCACAGAGGTTTAACTAGTTTGCAGTCCCACCACCAGTGTAGGAGAGTTCCTCTATATCCGCAACCACGCCAGCATTTCTTGTTTGGACATTTTTTGATAAAGGCCATTCTCACTGGGGTTAAGTGATATCTCATTGTGGTTTTGATTTGCATTTCCCTGATGATTAGAGATGTTGAGCATTTCTTCATATGTTTGTTGGCCATTCTTCTGTCTTCTTTAGAAAAATTTCTGTTCAAGTTCTTTGCCCACTTTTTAATGGGGTTATTTGATTTTTTCTTCCTAATTTTCGTGAGTTTTAAGTATATTCTAGTTATCAGTCCCTTGTTGGATGCATAGGATGCAAAAATTTTCTCCCATTCTGTAGGTTGTCTGCTTACTTTCATGACTATTTCTTTGGCTGTGCAGAAGCATTGTAGTTTGATCATGTCCCATTTATTTATTTTTGTTGCTGCTGTGATTGCCTTTGGGGACTTCTTCATAAACTCTTTGCCCAGGCTGATGTCTAGGAGAGTGTTTCCAACTTTTTCCTCTAGAGTTCCAATAGTTTCATACCTTAGGTTTAATCAGTTATCCAGCGTGAGTTGGTTTTTGTGAGAGGTGAAAGGTGTGGGTCCTGTTTTAACCTTCTACAGGTGGCTATCCAGTTTTCCCAGCACCATTTATTGAAGAGGGATTCTTTTTCTCAGCGTATATTTTCGTCTGGTTTGTCAAAGATGAGATGGCTATATGAGGATGGTTTTATATCAGGATTCTCACATCTGTTCCACTGGTCATTATTCCTATTTTTTGTGCCAATACAAGATTGTTTTAATTACTACAGCTTTGTAGTATAGTTTGATATCTGGCATATTAATGCCTCTCATTTTATTTTTGTTGCCTAGAATTGCTCTTGATATTCGGGGTCTTCTTTGGTTCCATACGAAGCATAAAATTATTTTTTCTATCTCTGTTAAGAATGCTGATGGGATTTTAATAGGTGTTGGATTGAATCTGTAGATCAGTTTGGGTAGTATAGACATTTTGATGATATTAAGTCTGCCAATCAACGGGCATGGTATGGATTTCCATCTGTTTACATCCTCTGCTATTTCCTTCCTCAGTGTTACATAATTCTCATTGTAGAGGTCTTCTACGTCCTTGTTTAAGTATATTCCTAGGTACTTTAATTTCTTTGTTACTACTGTGAAGGGAAATGAGTCTTTGATTTGGTTTTCAATTAGATTGTTGTTGGCGTATATGAATGCCTCTGATTTCTGTGTATTGATTTTGTATCCTGAGACTTTACTAAATTCATTGATCAGTTCCAGGAGTTTCTTGGTTGAATCCTTGGGGTTTTCTGGATACAATATCATATCATCAGCCAACAGTGAAAGTTTGATCTCTTCTGCCCCTATTTGGATACCTTTGATTCCATTTTCCTGTCTGATTGCTGTAGCCAAGACTTCCAGCACTATGTTGAACAGAAGTGGAGATAGTGGGCAGCCTTGTCTGGTTCCAGTTCTAAGTGGGAATGATTTCAATCTTTCCCCATTCAGTATGATGTTGGCTATGGGTCTGTCATATATTGCTTGTATCATTTTTAGGTATGTCCCTTCTATGCGTATTTTCTTAAGTGTTCGTATCATAAAAGGGTGTAGAATTTTGTCAAAAGCTTTTTCTGCATCTATAGAAAGAATCATGTCGTCGTTGTTTTTGCTTCTGTTTATGTGGTGAATTGCATTTATAGATTTACGTATGTTGAACCATCCCTGCATCCCTGGGATGAAGCCCACTTGGTCGTGGTGGATTATTTTTTTGATAAGTGTCTGGATTCGGTTAGCTAAGATTTTGTTGAAAATTTTTGCATGTATATTCATTAGGGATACTGGTCTGTAGTTTTCTTTTTTTGTTGCATCCTTTCCTGGTTTTGGTATCAGAGTAATATTCGCTTCATAAAAGGTGTCGGGGAGGTTTCCGTTCTTCTCGATGTTGTGGAATAGTTTCTGCAAGATAGGTACTAGTTCTTCTTTGTAAGTATGGTAAAATTCATGTGTGAAGCCATCTGGACCGGGACTTTTCATTTCAGGGAGATTTTTAATTGCTGTTTCTATTTCAGCTGTTGAGATTGGTCTGTTCAGGGAATCTATTTCTTCCTGGTTGAGCCTAGGGAGGCTGTGTGTTTCTAGAAATTTGTCCATTTCCTCCACATTTTCCAGTTTGTGTGCATAAAGGTTTTTGTAGTATTCATAAATTGTATCTTATATCTCTTTGGTATCAGTTGTGATATCTCCTTTTTTATTCCTGATGGAGCCTACTAGATATTTCTCTTTTCTGCTTTTCGTTAGCTTAGCCAATGGTGTGTCAATTTTGTTTATGTTTTCAAAGAACCAACTTTTTGTTTTATTAATCTCCTGAATAGCTTCCCTGTTTTCAATTTCGTTTAGTTCTGATTTGATCTTGTTGATTTCACTTTTTCTGGTGGGTTTGGGGTTGGTCTGTTCTTCTCTTTCCAGCTCTTTGAGTCGTTTCATTAGATTATCTATTTGTAATCTTCTTGTCTTTTGCTTATAGGTATTTATGGAGATAAACTTTCCTCTCAGAACTGCTTTAGCTGTGTCCCGGAGGATTTGACAACTTGTCTCTCCATTGTCATTTTCTTCATAGAATTTTTTTATTTCCGTCTTGATTTCTTCATTTATGAAGTAATCATTTAGTAGGAGGTTGTTTAATTTCCACGTTTTTGTGTAGAAATGTGAGTTTCTGTTAGGGTTGATTTCTAGTTTTATTCCACTGTGATCTGAGAAGGTACATGGTATGATTTGTATTTTTTTAAATTTCTTGAGATTTTCTTTGTGTCCTAGGATATGCTCAATCTTAGAGAATATCCTGTGAGCTGATAAGAAGAACATATATTCAGTGGAATTTGGGTAGAATGTTCTGTAATTGTCAGTAAGACCCAATTGTTCTAGAGTTTTGTATAAGTCTATTATTTCTTTATTATTTTTCTGTTTGGAGGATCTGTCTCCTGTCGTCAGTGGGGTGTTGAAATCTCCGATGATTATGGAGTTGCTATTAATCCATTTGCTTAGCTCCAGTAAGGTTTTTTTTATGAATATTGGTGCACCTAAGTTGGGTGCATATATATTTAAAATTGTTATCTCTTCTTGTTGAACTGTGCCCTTTACCATTATATAATGACCCTGTTTGTCTTTCACTACTTTTGTTGGTTTAAAAACTACATCGTTTGAAGTTAGAACTGCCACACCAGCCTTCTTTTGCTTCTATTTGCTGGGAATATTGATCTCCACCCTTTTATTTTTAGTCTATATGCATCCTTGCAGGTTAGATGTGTTTCCTGAAGACAACATATACTTGGCCTGTATTTTCTTATCCATTCAACCAGCCTATGTTTCTTGAGTGGAGAGTTTAAGCCATTCACATTTATTGAGAGAACTGATAGGTAAGGTAGATTATTGATCATTCTGTTGGGTTGGATATTGTTGTTATGATTTCTGTCTTGAGCCATTGTAATATCTGGCCTTTAATATCTTTGGGTTTTGGTTGTTTTTATATTCGTGGGTTATTATTATGATGTTCCATGCGTAACGCTGTTTTAAGTACTTCTTGTAGGGATGGTCTTGTCTTAGAATGTTTTTATTTCTCCTTCATATACGAAGCTTAGTTTTGCAGGGAATAATATTCTAGGCTGGGCATTGTTTTGTTTCAAAAGAGTAAGAATTGGGCCCCAGTCTCTCCTTGCTTGTAAAGTCTCATTAGAGAAGTCTGATGTTATTCGAATTCGCTTTCCCTTATATGTTACTTGCTTCTTTTGTCTTACAGCTCTTAGAAGGGCCTCTTTATTTGCTACTTTGTTCAGTCTGATGACTGCATGACGTGGCCTCTTCCTGTTTGCGATGAATCTCCCAGGGGTCCTCTGAGCTTCTTTATCTTGTATATCAAGATTTTGAGCAAGGCCAGGGAAATTTTCCTCTATTATATCTCAAATAGCTTGTCCAAGCCTTGAGTGTTGTCTTCTTCGCCTTCTGGTAACCCTATGACCCTCACATTAGGTTTCTTCACATAATCCCACAGCTCTTGTAGGCTTTGCTCTTTTCTCTTGTTTCTCTGCTGTATTTCTGTGACTGATTTATTTAATTGGAGGGTGTTATCTTCAATCTCTGAGATTCTTTCTTCTGTTTCATCTACCCTGTTCTTGAGACTTTCCACTGTATTTTGTAGTTCCTTTAATTGATTCTTCATTTCCAGGAGTTCGGTTACACTTTTCTTCATTGTGTCTATTTCTTTTCCCATATCCTGAGGCTTTTTGTGGTTTCTTTGTGTTGGTTATTGAGTTGTTGTTCCAGCTGGGTGAGTGTTCTTATGATCCACATACGAAATTCCTCTTCTGTCATATAGGCTGCCTGATTTTGGTTGGTGTCCGTTCTAGGGGGCTGGTGCTCCTCTTTGGGGGTGTGTTTTCCGTTTGGTTCTTCATATTTCCTGAGTTCTTTCGCTGATTTCTTCCCATGTCGATCAGTTGTTGTTTCTTTCCTTAGGTTATTGTTTGGGTATTCACACACCTTGTTAATTTTTGAGGTGTTAGGTGGTGTCTGTGGGTGAGATTGGACTACTCCCTGTATATTGAGTCAGTGGGTGCCGTGGAAAGTCTGTGCAAGATGCCGTCCTTGTCAGTAGTTGCTGTTTGCTTGGAGGAACAGGCTATGCTGTTGATTTTGTGTCCTGTTATCAGCTCTTGTTCTGGGCGAAGCTGGTTTAGGTAAGCCTGCCCTCATGCCATTAGCAGGAGTCAAAGTTCTGTTCTCTGCTTCCAGGGAAAGTTGTTAGGGCTGGGCCGGAATTGTCCTGCTCAGCCTGAAATTCTGGGTGTGGGGGTGGGGCTGTCTGGGACTTGAAGTCTGGAGCGGGCCTCGCTTCTTTCCACCCTCCCCAAGTCCGCAGCTACTCCTGAGCCTCTGCCAGCAGGCCAGACCAAACGCCACCAGGCCTCCCTGGACTGTGATGCCGGCGGGGAGTTTACTTGCACAGGATCGCCACCTGGGTTGGGCGCACGGCCTCCTCCTCTGAGGAGGGTTTCCCTCTAGGATGCCAATCTGCCTCTGGAGGCACACACACCTCAGTAGGCTGTTCACTTGTAACCCTCCTGTGCGCTGGGCAATGCTAGCCCTCGGTGCAGGGGATCTGGTCTGCAGGTCCGACCTCTGGGTCCCAGAGTTCAAACTGTGTCCCCACCAGGGAGAGGAGTTCCTGTTCCAATTCACCCACAGGGAGCCCAAGCTGTGTCTATGTCTCTCATCCTCTGAGTCAGCACTGTTCTCCTGGGAACACCATGCCAGCAGCACCTGGGAAGGCGGACGGGTAGGGAGCTCACAGTCTGAGTTCCCCTGAGTCAGGTGTAGGGTCCCAAACGGGAAGGTCCCATTCCCTGGAGGTGCCTCTGGCTGGTGGCTGTATTGTCTCTATGGGCAGCTGTGAGTGGGGTGGCGGAGGGGAGGAGGAGGCAATATGGCGCCGGCCGCGCGGCTCGGTTCTGTGCACACGTAGGTGCCCGGAGGAAGTTTGGAACCTGGTGCCACGTCTGCTACAGGCTCACAGTTGGCAGGCGGCGGCGGTCTCTGGGCTGGTGTCCGCAGGTCTCTCTACCTTCTGGGGAGCCCATCAGCAGTCCCAAATGCAGGGGAGGGGAAACAGCAAATCCACCTACCCTTGCCGCTGGTCCCCGGGCTGCTCCGGTGGTCTCAGCCTCCAGTTCTCCTTCGCAGCCTCCTCCCGTGGAGTCTCCCGGGGTCTCAGGTACCCCTCCGTCCGGCCCTCGTCCACTGTATGCTCGTCTTCTTGCTTCTTTCCTCTAATTTCTGCTAGAATCTGTCTTTTCTGCAGAGACACTCTGTCTAGTGGTTTTATTCGTCCGCCATCTTGCTCCACCCCCCTATATTGGAGTTTTTAAATGATGATCCCTTTGGAGTGACAATAAGCCTCTTTCACCAGCAACCTTGTGCCAAGGTGTGTGAATAAGTCACATTGTCTCATCATAATGTGATGAAAAGGGGGACACAACGTCATTTTTAGGACTGGGGTCAATATTCTTCTCATAAAGGACAGGAACCTGAAGAGAGTAATCACTAAAATAGGCTAGCCATTAGAGAGAACAGAAATGGACCTGGGAAATTTCCCAGTTCCCCTTGTGGATATGAAGAATTCCCTGGTGGAGCCTGATTCTCCGTCTACTTGTGAGCTGACATTATTTGGGCAAGGTCTTTAGACTTATTTGAGTCTGATAATGGTGACCTGTTTATTCCTGAAAGAAGATCTGCGATTGGCTCTTCCAGTAACATGACTATGCCTATGATGACATGAGCGTTGAGCAGGCCAACAGCAAGAGAAATACTATAGGGAAGTCTTTCAGTGGCTATAAGTTATGATAGGTATTTATTCCTGACACTTGGAGATACTGGAGCATATTAATGCAATTTGAGAGACCAGAGAGCATTGGAACTCTTTGAGAGACTGGGGGAAATTTGGTCCTTACTTCTTGCTGTTATTTTCTTTTAAGTCGGATCTATTCCTACTGTGCATGGCTATCTAGTGGTGAATTTTTAGAATTCTAGGCAGGGGTTTGGCCAAAAAAAGGGTGATAAATCTAATATGTAAGTCATGCCTTTCATCCTAAATGAGTTGTTCTTATACTTGTGTTATTTCCCCTGCTAAAATATGAGCACAGATGGAGCTGATATATCAGGAAGCAGGTTGCATTTGTCTCAATGTTCCTTTCCTGGTCTCTATTTTCTACTTTTAAGCCCGTGGCTTGGCACAGAACTTGATTCAGGGAAGTATTTTTGACCGACTGAGCACATGTTGAAAGTTTTGTTTTGTGAGCCATAGTGTTGAGACATGGCCACACTGGGGGCAAGGTTGCTTTCTATACATTTTCCTAAGCAATTACTGACTTATTAAGTACTTTTCTCTTTCTGTGAGAACTGAAGTCAGACCATTTGCTCCAGTCCCATAAAATGATGGATAAAGGCTCATTTTTGCAACAGTATCAGATGAGGCACCTCTAGTTATGCAAGACCTTTCCTCAAAGCTGCAGATGGGTCAACTATTATGAAATTTGTATTTTAATTAGTGATGGCTTACTTAATTCTAAGAAACGACAATGAGCACGCACCTCTTATCCTGGATTAAACTTAAGCCCATTATCCAAAGTGAGGTGACACAAGAGCAGAAAAATGGTCTCCACATGTACTCACCATCAAATTGGTACTGACCAATTATCAATATAGTGCTCAAAGGGTGGTGGTGTTCACCAGAGATTCAGGGGTTGAGGGGGTAGACCCATATCTGAGGGATGTGGCAAACAGTGTGGAGGGGAATGGCATACCTCTAACCCTTGCTAGGGAAAGGCAAAGTTATAAAATCTAACCAAAATATTTAAAAAAAATTTATCAGATGTCAGGCAGGTGGGAGGGGGGAGGAGGGTATGGGTGTGTATGTATATTATAAGTGTGATGTGCATTGTCAGGGGGATGGACATACTTGAAGCTCTGACTTGAGGTGGGAGAGAAGGCAAGAGCAATGTATGTAACATTAACATTTCTACCCCTGTATTATGCTGAAAAAAATAAATAAAATGAAAAAAATTAGTGATGTCTACAACAAAAATTAAACTATAAGAATAGATAGTTTAATTTTTTATTGTTTGGTTTTATCCATGCTTGCAGATGAGGAAAGAATTTTTTAAGATCTTTAGTCAAGTGCCCTTTCCATTCACTCTTCTATTCTTAGACAATAATGCACACTGTCACCTCTATTCAACCTTCCAATACTTTCTCCTCCATTCTTACTTTTTACTGGGAAAACATAGGCAATTAGGAGTCAATTTGCTCATGCTCTTACCACATCATCTATCTACCTCTCATTATCTGTACTCATATAATGTGCCTTGCCTCTTATTTCCCCGAACCATGTGTACTTTTAGCTCATGCTAATCATTTCACTTGTTCCTTGGGTCCCACTCAAGGGCAGCACTCCAGCAAATCTCACCTCTCTCTCCTGCTTCATCATTTTTACTGAATCATTTTCACCTGTCAATAAACATGCTTTAATGCCTTCTATCTTAAAAATACTCAAAAGAACTCCTGTGCCCTCCCATTACTCTTCTGCTTTGTTAAGTATATCTCTGTTTCTTTATTTTATTTTATTTTTATTTTAGGATATTATGAGGGTACATTTTGGTTACATTTTATATCTTTGCCTCTCCCTAGCGGGCGTTAGAGGCATGCCCTTCCCCTTTCACAATGCTCACCGTGTCCTTTAGTTGTGAGTTTATTGCCCCCCCCAACTCCCCAACCCCCAAAGAATATTACTACCATGTGAGCACCATAGTGTTGATAAGTTAGTTCCAATTTGATGGCAAGTACAAGTGGAGCCTATTCTTCCATTCTTGTGATACCTCACTTCGGACAATGGGCTCAAGCTCCGTCCAGAAAAATATAAGAGGTGCTAGATCATTGTCATTTCTTATAATTGAGTAATATTCCATTGTACACATATACCAAATTTTAATTATTCACTCATGAATTGACGGGCACCTGGGTTGTTTCCACATCCTTGCAATAGTGAATTGTGCTGCCATAAACATTCAGGTGCAGATGTATTTATTATAGAATCTTTTGCTCTTTTGGGTAGATGCCTAATAGTGCTATTGCTGGATCAAATGGTATTTCTATTTTTAACTCTTTGAGATATCTCCAAATTCTTTTCCAAAGAGGTTGCACTAATTTGCAGTCCCATCAGCAGTGTAAAAGTGTTTCTGTTTCTCCACAAAATTTCTCAGACAAGTTTTTTTATACTCACTGTTTCCCTTTTCTCTTCTCATTCACTTATAATTCCATTGTTGTCAAGTTTTCAATTTCACCACTCCACTGAAACTTCTCTTGTGAAGTTTGCCAAGAACCTACACTTGATGAAATCCAATGGTTAAATCTTATTCCTCATCATAACTAATTCTTTCAGCAGCGACTGAAACTGTTTTTCTTTCCTTTTGAAACTCTACCTTCTCTTGGCTTCTGTCACCCTATTCTCCTTTAATTTGTCTCCTACCTCACTGGCCACTAGCAGCTTCTTTCACTCATTTCCTTTCCTGCCTTCCAAATGTTGAGGTGCTCTTGGGATCAGTCCAAAGCCCTCTTTTCTTGATCTACTGTCTCCCTAGGTGATCTACTGTCTCCTTAGGTGATCTCCTCAATGATTTTAAGTACGATCTATATGGTGACAATGCTCATGTCTCCAGCCTTAATTTCTTTTCTTATATATTTCCAACTGATTTTTCAGCATCTCTACTCAGATGCATGACTCAAACCAAACTCTTGAGTGCCTATCCTCTCCTAAAACAAAGCCGAAAATCTAACAGCGGCAAACCTCCTCCTCCAGCTCAGTAAATGACACCCTGCTTTTCCTTTTCTCCCCCAGTGGATAAGACCAATAATCCTGCAGTAATATTTTACTCTTCCTGTGCACATCCCAAATTTCAGCAAATTCTGTTAGCTTTCATTAGAATTATACCATCTTTCTCACTTCTGCTCAAGACTACATTATCATCATCTCTCTTATGAAATATTGTAATCTCCCCCTAACTTTTACCAGCTCTAATGTTATGTTTTCAAAGAGGCCTTATCTGGCCATTTTCCACAGCATTTCATACCATCAAGTTTGTTTATTATCAGTCTCTCCTCCATAATAACGTAAACTCCTTGAGAATAAAAAGCTTTGTTTTGCTGACTGATATTTATAACAGCAGTGCATGGCACACAGTAGGAACTAAAAATTTGTTTAATGAATGTCACCTGCTCCCCATTTCCTCATTATTTTACCATGTCTAAATGGATGTGCCATCTCTTTTTTTATATATCCATCACACTCCACACCTCATTCACCCTATCTAAATTGTCCCTGATCTTACCTATACCTGCCACCCAGTTTAGAGCAGATGGTGTAAAGTTCACAGATCTCAGACAGAAAGCAGAGTTACTCAACTCTTGTTTTATGTCCACATTTTGCAATAGGGGGATGAGCCATCAAATTGGAAACTACAGAATTGTTCACAACGAGAAGAATTACTATCCCATGAGGGTAGTAATGGTTCTAATGGTTTTGTACAGGATATGTGGTTCTTTGGTTATACAATAACTGAGGAATGGGAGCATGTTTCTGGCATTTAGAGGACAAGAGCCAGATGTACTAAAAGTCTTATAAGAGAATTGCCCCACCTCAATACCTGTAATGCCATCATTGCAAAACATTAGAATAAGCTTTGTAGAGAAGGAATTATATTCCAAAAGAGAGTAGGCAACAAGCAAGTAAATGAATTCAATTTGTAGTGCAGGTGAATTGCATCCCAGAACATAGAAAGAACTCTATGACATTATGTTTGAGCCCTTCTCAATATCTTGGAAGAAATATTGCAAACAGGAGATGGGAGAGAAGCCAATTTAGTAGTCAAACAAGAAAATCGCGTCTTTTTTTTAATTTTTATTATTTTTATTTTTTTTTCCTTTTTTTATTTCGGCATATTATGGGGGTACAGATTTTAAGGTTTCAATAAATGACCATTTCCCCCCTCCCCCCAAAAGTCTGAGTCTCCATCATGACCATCCCCTAGATGGTGTGCATCTCACTCATTATGTATGTATATGCCCGCCCCCCTCTCCCCTCCCACCTGCCCAATACCCTATTACTGTAGTACCTATGTGTCCACTAAGGTGCTACTCAGTTAATACCAGTTTGCTGCAGAATATATCTGGTGTTTGTTTTTCCATTCTTGGGATAATTCACTTAGTAGTATGGGTTCCAGCTCTAACCAGAAAAATATAAGATGTGCTATGTCACCATTGTTTCTTAGAGCTGAATAGTACTCCATGGTATATATATACCACATTTTATTAATCCATTCTTGGATTGATGGACACTTGAGATGTTTCCACAGCCTTGCAATTATGAATTGTGCTGCTATAAACATTCGAGTGCAGGTGTCTTTTTTGTAGAGTGTCATTGGATCATTTGGGTAGATGCCCAGGAATGGGATTGTTGGGTCAAATGGTAGATTCACTTGTATCGCTTTAAGGTATCTCCATATTGCTGTCCACAGAGGTTGAACTAGTTTGCAGTCCCACCAACAGTGTAGGAGTGTTCCTCTCTCTCCGCAACCATGCCAGCATTTATTTCTTTTTTTTTCTTTTTTTTTTTTTTTTGGCATATTATGGGGGTACAGATTTTAAGGTTTCAATAAATGCACATTTCCCCCCTCCCCCCAAAAGTCTGAGTCCCCATCATGACCATCCCCCAGATGGTGCACATCTCACTCATTATGTATGTATATACCCACCCCCCTCCCCCCTCCCCCCTTCCACCTGACCAATACCCTATTACTGTAGTACCTATGTGTCCACTTAGGTGCTAGTCAGTTAATACCAGTTTTCTGGAGAATATATCTGGTGCTTGTTTTTCCATTCTTGGGATACTTCACTTAGTAGTATGAGTTCCAGCTCTAACCAGGAAAATATAAGATGTGCTATATCACCATTGTTTCTTAGAGCTGAATAGTATTCCATGGTATACATATACCACATTTTATTAATCCATTCTTGGATTGATGGGCACTTGGGCTGTTTCCACAGCCTTGCAATTATGAATTGTGCTGCTATAAACATTCGAGTGCAGGTGTCTTTTTTGTAGAGTGTCACTGGATCGTTTGGGTAGATGCCCAGCAATGGGATTGCTGGATCAAATGGTAGATTCACTTGTATCGCTTTAAGGTATCTCCATATTGCTTTCCACAGAGGTTGAACTAGTTTGCAGTCCCACCAGCAGTGTAGGAGTGTTCCTCTCTCTCCGCAACCACGCCAGCATTTATTGTTTGGAGATTTTTTGATAAAGGCCATTCTCACTGGGGTTAAGTGATATCTCATTGTGGTTTTGATTTGCATTTCCCTGATGATTAGAGATGTTGAGCATTTCTTCATATGTTTGTTGGCCATTCTTCTGTCTTCTTTAGAAAAATTTCTGTTCAAGTCCTTTGCCCACTTTTTAATGGGGTTATTTGATTTTTTCTTCCTGATTTTCGTGAGTTCTAAGTATATTCTAGTTATCAGTCCCTTATCGGATGCATAGGATGCAAAAATTTTCTCCCATTCTGTAGGTTGTCTGTTTACTTTCATGACTATTTCTTTGGCTGTGCAGAAGCTTTGTAGTTTGATCATGTCCCATTTATTTATTTTTGTTGCTGCTGTGATTGCCTTTGGGGACTTCTTCATAAACTCTTTGCCCAGGCTGATGTCTAGGAGAGTGTTTCCAACTTTTTCCTCTAGAGTTCTAATAGTTTCATATCTTAGGTTTAAGTCTGTTATCCAGAGTGAGTTGGTTTTTGTGAGAGGTGAAAGGTGTGAGTCCTGTTTTAGCCTTCTACAGGTGGCTATCCCGTTTTCCCAGCACCATTTATTGAAGAGAGATTCTTTTCCCCAGCGTATGTTTTTGTCTGCTTTGTCAAAGATGAGATGGCTATATGAGGATGGTTTTATATCAGGATTCTCACATCTGTTCCACTGGTCAATATTCCTGTTTTTGTGCCAATACCATATTGTTTTAATTACTACAGCTTTGTAGTATAGTTTGATATCTGGCATATTAATGCCTCCCATTTTGTTTTTGTTGCCTAGAATTGCTCTTGATATTCGGGGTCTTCTTTGGTTCCATACGAAGCGTAAAATTATTTTTTCTATATCTGTGTAGAATGCTGATGGGATTTTAATAGGTATTGCATTGAATCTGTAGATCAGTTTGGGTAGTATAAACATTTTGATGATATTGAGTCTGCCGATCAACGGGCATGGTATGGATTTCCATCTGTTTACATCCTCTGCTATTTCCTTCCTCAGTGTTTCATAGTTCTCCCTGTAGAGGTCTTTTACCTCTTTGGTTAAATATATTCCTAGGTACTTTAATTTCTTTGTTGCTATTGTGAAGGAAATTGAGTCTTTGATTTGGTTCTCAATTAGATTGTTGTTGGCGTATATGAATGCCTCTGATTTCTGTGTATTGATTTTGTATCCTGAGACTTTACTAAATTCATTGATCAGTTCCAGGGGTTTCTTGGTTGAATCCTTGTGGTTTTCTAGATACAATATCATATCACCAGCAAACAGTGAAAGTTTGATCTCTTCTGTCCCTATTTGGATACCTTAGATTCCATTTTCCTGTCTGATTGCTGTAGCCAAGACTTCCAGCACTATGTTGAACAGAAGTGGAGATAGTGGGCAGCCTTGTCTGGTTCCAGTTCTAAGTGGGAATGATTTCAATCTTTCCCCATTCAGTATGATGTTGGCTATGGGTCTGTCATATATGGCTTGTATCATTTATAGGTATGTCCCTTCTATGCTTATTTTCTTAAGTGTTCGTATCATGAAAGGGTGTTGAATTTTGTCAAAAGCTTTTTCTGCATCTATTGAAAGAATCATGTGATCTTTCTTTTTGCTTCTCTTGGTGTGGTGAATTGTATTTATAGATTTACGTATGTTGAACCATCCCTGCATCCCTGAGATGAAGCTCACTTGGTCGTGGTGGATTATTTTTTTGATAAGTGTCTGGATTCGGTTAGCTAAGATTTTGTTGAAAATTTTTGCATGTATATTCTTTAGGGATATTGGTCTGTAGTTTTCTTTTTTTGTTGCATCCTTTCCTGGTTTTGGTATCAGAGTAATATTCGCTTCATAAAAGGTGTCGAGGAGGTTTCCGTTCTTCTCGATGTTGTGGAATAGTTTCTGCATGATAGGTACTAGTTCTTCTTTGTAAGTATGGTAAAATTCATGTGTGAAGCCATCTGGACCGGGAATTTTCTTTTTAGGGACATTGTTAATTGCTGTTTCTATTTCAGCTGTTGAGATTGGTCTGTTCAGGGAATCTATTTCTTCCTGGTTGAGCCTAGGGAGGCTGTGTGTTTCTAGAAATTTGTCCATTTCCTCCACATTTTCCAGTTTGTGTGCATAAAGATTTCTGTAGTATTCATAAATTGTATCTTGTATCTCTTTGGGATCAGTTGTGATATCTCTTTTTTTATTCCTGATGGAGCTTATTAGAGATTTTTCTTTTCTGCTTTTCGTTAGCTTAGCCAATGGTGTGCCAATTTTGTTTATTTTTTCAAAGAACCAACTTTTTGTTTTATTAATCTCCTGAATAGCTTCCCTGTTTTCAATTTCGTTTAGTTCTGATTTGATCTTGTTGATTTCACTTCTTCTGCTGGGTTTGGGGTTGGTCTGTTCTTCTTTTTCCAGCTCTTTGAGTCCGTTCATTAGATTGTCTATTTGTGATCTTCTTGTCTTTTGGTTATAGGTATTTATGGAGATAAACTTTACTCTCAGAACTGCTTTAGCTGTGTCCCAGAGGAGTTGATAACTTGTCTCTCCATTGTTGTTTTCTTCATAGAACTTTTTTAATTCCGTCTTGATTTCTTCATTTACAAAGTAATCATTTAGTAGGAGGTTGTTTAATTTCCACGTTTTTGTGTAGAAATGTGAGTTTCTGTTAGGGTTGATTTCTAGTTTTATTCCACTGTGATCTGAGAAGGTACATGGTATGATTTCTACTTTTTTAAATTTCTTGAGATTTTCTTTGTGGTCTAGGATATGGTCAATCTTAGAGAATGTCCCGTGAGCTGATGAGAAGAACGTATATTCAGTGGATTTTGGGTAGAATGTTCTATAGATGTCTGTCAGACCCCGTTGTTCTAGAGTTTTGTTTAAGTCCATTATTTCTTTATTAATTTTCTGTTTGGAGGATCTGTCTCGTGCCCTCAGTGGGGTGTTGAAATCTCCGGCGATTATGGAGTTGCTATTAATCCATTTGCTTAGCTCCAGTAAGGTTTGCTTTATGAATCTGGGTGCACCTAAGTTGGGTGCATATATATTTAAAATTGTTATCTCTTCTTGTTGGACTGTGCCCTTCACCATTATATAATGACCCTCTTTGTCTTTTACTACTTTTGTTGGTTTAAAAACTAAATCGTCTGAAATTAGAACTGCCACACCAGCCTTCTTTTGGCTTCTATTTGCTTGGAATATTGATCTCCACCCTTTTATTTTTAGTCTATATGCATCCTTGCAGGTTAGATGTGTTTCCTGAAGACAGCATATACTTGGCCTGTATTTTCTTATCCATTCAGCCAGCCTATGTCTCTTGAGTGGAGAGTTTAAGCCATTCACATTTATTGAGAGAACTGATAGGTAAGGTAGATTACTGATCATTCTGTTGGGTTGGATGTTGTTGCTATGATTCTGTCTTGAGCCATTGTAATATCTGGCCTTTAATATCTTTGGGTTTTGGTTGTTTTTATATTTGCGGGTTATTATTATGATGTTCCGTGCATAACGCTGGTTTTAGTACTTCTTGTAGGGCTGGTCTTGTCTTGGTGAATTCTCTGAGCCTTTGCTTGTCTGAGAATGTTTTTATTTCTCCTTCATATACGAAGCTTAGTTTTGCAGGGAATAATATTCTAGGCTGGGCATTGTTTTGTTTCAAAAGAGTGAGAATGGGGCCCCAGTCTCTCCTTGCTTGTAAAGTGTCATTAGAGAAGTCTGATGTTATTCGAATTGGCTTTCCCTTGTATGTTACTTGATTCTTTTGTCTTACAGCTCTTAGAAGGGCCTCTTTAGTTGATACTTTGGTCAGTCTGATGACTGCATGTCGTGACGTGTTCCTGTTTGCGTTGAATCTCCCAGGGGTCCTCTGAGCTTCTTGAACTTGTATATCAAGATTTTGAGCAAGGCCTGGGAAATTTTCCTCTATTATATCTTCAAACAGCTTGTCCAACCTGTGAGTGTTGTCTTCTTCCCCTTCTTGTAACCCTGTGACCCTCACATTAGGTTTCTTCACATAATCCCACAGCTCTTGTAGGCTTTGCTCTTTTCTCTTGTTTCTCTGCTCTATTTGTGTGACTGATTTATTTAATTGGAGGGTGTTATCTTCAAGCTCTGAGATTCTTTCTTCTGTTTCTTCTACCCTGTTCTTGAGAATTTCCACTGTATTTTGTAATTCCTTGAATTTATTCTTCATTTCCAGTAGTTCGGTTACACTTTTCTTCAATGTGTCTATTTCTTTTCCCATATCCTGGAGACTCTTTGTGGTTTCTTTGTGTTGGTTATTGATTTGTTGTTCCAGCTGGGTGAGTGTTCTTATGATCCACATACGAATTTCCTCTTCTGTCATATTGGTTGCCTGATTTTGTTTGGTGTCCATTTCTAGGGGGCTGGTGCTCCTCTTTGGGGGTGTGTTTTCCGTTTGGTTCTTCATATTTCCTGTGTTCTTTCGCTGATTTCTTCCCATGTCGATCAGTTGTTGTTTCTTTCCTTAGGTTATTGTTTGGGTATTCACACACCTTGTTTAGTTTCTGAGGCGTTAGGTGGTGCCTGTGGGTGAAATTGGACCACTCCCTGCATATTGAGTCACTGGGTGCCGTGGAAAGTTTATGCAAGATGCCGTCCCTGTCAGTAGGTGGCTTTTGCTTGGAGGAACAGGCTATACTGTTGATTTTGTGTGCTGTTAACAGCTCTTGTTCTGGGCAGAGCTTGGTTGGGTAAGCCTGCCCTCAGGTCGTTAGCAGGGGTCAAAGTTCTGTTCTCTGCTTCCAGGAAAAGCTCTCAGGGTGGGGCTGGAATGGTTCCGCTCAGCCAGAAAGTCTGTGTGTGGGGGTGGGGCTGTCTGAGACTGGCAGTCTGGAGCGGGCCTCGCTTCTTTCCACCCTTCCCCACTCCGCAGCTACTCCTGGGCCTCTGCCAGCAGGCCAGACCACAAGCCACCAGGTCTCCCCGGACTGTGATGCCGGCGGGGAGGTGCCCTGCGCAGGAATGTCACCTGGGTTTGGCGCACGGCCCCTCCTGGGAGGAGGATTGCCCTCTAGGACACTGATCCGCCCCTGGAGGCACACACACCTCAGTAGGCTGTTCACGTATAACCCTTCTGTGCACTGGGCAATGCTAGCCCTCGGTGCAGGGGATATGTTCTGCAGGTCCGACCTCTGGGTCCCAGAGTTCAAACTGTATCCCCACCAGGGAGAGGGTTTCCAGTCCCAATTCACCCACAGGGAGCCCAAGCTGGGTCTATGTCTCTCAGTCTCTGAGTCGGCACCGTTCTCCTGGGAACACGGTGCCAGCAGCACCTGGAGGGTGGGCGAGTAGGGAGCTCACAGTCTGAGTTCCCCTAAGTCAGGTGTAGGGTCCCAAATGAGAAGGTCCCGTTCCCTGGAGGTGCCTCTGGCTGGTGGCTGTATTGTCTCTCTGGGCAGCCGCGGGTAGGGTTGGCGGAGGGGAGGAGGAGGCAAAATCGAAAATCGCGTCTTAATGTATTGTAGTCACATCTCATTCATTATCAAAGCTTGTTCCTAAGCTTGATAACCCACTGTAATTCAATTTAGTTCAAATCTGTAAATATTTATTGAGCATACATCACTTCCTAGCCAGTGGTTAATCTTCTCTCCTTATCTTGTTTGACTACTCAGCAGTATGATCTTTGAAGTTCCTTCTAGCCCTATAATGTGAAGATTCTGAAATTTAGAACCTAAATGATAAAAGACAACAAATAGTCATTACTTGAAGCTTCCTCCAAGAAGAACTGATCCTTGTTGGGCACCAGCTACTTGGAACATATATGTTTGGATTGGATGAAGCTAGCCCTTGCTCTTGTAAAAGTAGTTATTTGAATTTTGAAGTTTCATATCCTTTGATCAACTGAGATAGCAGCATGGGCTGGGGGACATATACGTGTCCTGCTTTAGTTCTGTAGAGAAAAAATAGGCACTGTCTTCTCTGGACAGTCTTCCTCTTTACCACCTGCCCTGCCCATGGTTACCAGCCTCTGCCATTGTGAAACAGAAGGATAGAGGTATGGCTTGTATCATGGAACACTTTATAACTCCCCTTCCCCCAGGAAGTCAGGAGGAGAAGGCAATTATAACTGCATTTTGCCTTTGATGCCCTTTCTCCTTTTCCCACCTATGCATTGTGCAAGTGTTTGCTTTTTGTTACCTCTATGAAGCATTCCCAAGAATCCACAGTAAGTGGTTTAGTGATGCCCATAGCACCAAGGTCTGATGCTGCATTCAGAAAAAAAAAAAAAAAAAAAAAAAAAAACCACAAAAAACTATTTTAGTTATAGGAAATCTGGCAGGTCTTAAGTTGGTGCTTTTTTACATAGGAATCAGTTACTGTATGATAAATTGGTGCTAGAGCCTCTCCCAAGTGTCACATACTGTGATAACCTGTGTTCTTAAATTTCCCCAGGAGGTTTTCCATTTCCTTGTAATTTTGCTTTTAACTAAGTTTCAGTTGGCTATTTTCAAAGGACTTAGCAGGTTTGTTTGTTATCTCTCAATCCTGCTAAGTTACTTATAATTTGTCTGGACTCTTTAATGTATAAACATAACAGAATGGTTCTAATGGTAGCCACAGTAGCCACTGTAATAGACCTGTGAGGATGGAACTCTCCCTGCAGCATAGAATTGGAATTAGAGACCATTCTATCAAATTTTTCAGGGATCCGGAGATATTATATATACTGATGATTAGCAATTCCTTAGGGAGCTGGTGGTGGAGTAGCAGGAGACCAGCTCTTTGGATATACATCTATTGCTGCTAAAGGAGATCTGATGTTAATGTACATAATTACAATCAAAGTGATAAAATGATAATAATGGCTGCCACTTATATGGAACTTACTGTGTGCTGAGAGTATTGCTATAAGTGCCTTACCAATATTAATGCATTTAAATCTACAAAGTAGATTTTGGTCTATAGCTGTGGAGGCTTAGTGGCTTCCACCCAGCTTTCAGAGGATGTATTGGAAAGTCCAAGAGCCCAAGCATAAACCAACTGCAGAAGCAGAGCCACCAGAGAGAGTCCCTATCAGGGGAATGCCTAGTGGAGCTATAGGCATGGGACCACCACTTGGTCCTCAGAACTGTAGAGCCACCAGTGCACAATACCTGCCTGGAAAAGCTACAAGCACCTGAATCTAACCCATGAGAGTAGCCAAGTGGGCTGCACCTAGCAAAGCCAAGGGGACAGGGCTGCCCAAAGCCTTGGTAACTTATCCTTCACACCAGTATGACCAGAAAGTGGCACAGGAATGAAAGACTATGGTGGAGCTTTAAGAGTTAATATCTGCCCTGATGGGTTTCATACTTATGTGAAGTGGTCATTCCTTTCTTTTGGCCTATTTCTTCCTTTGAGCTGAGAATGTTGGTCGAATTTCTGCCCCACTATTGTATCTTGGAAATAAATAACTTGGTTTTTTATTTTATAGGTTTATAGCTGGAAGGAACTTGTCCTGAGTCTCAGATGAGACTTTTGAGTTGATGCTGGAAGGAGTTAAGATTTTTGAGACTATTGAGATGAAATAATTATATTTTGAAGTAAGAATATGAATTTTAGGTGTGAGGAGAGAATGCAATGGTTTGGATATGGTTTGTCCCACTAAAACTTGTGGTGAAATTTGATCCCTAATGTGGCAGTATTGGGAGTTGGGACCTAGTGGGAGGTGTTTGGATCATGATGGTGGATCTCACATGAATGGCTTGGTGCCTTTCTCATGATAAAAAGTGAGTTCTCACTCTACCAAGATTGAACTAGTTTTCCCTGGAATAGATTAGTTGCCACAATGCTGGTTTATTATAAAGCCAGTATGCCCTTTGGGTTTTTGTCTCTTTACACATGTTCACTTTGCTTTTGACATCCACCATGTTATGCAGCACAGAAAACTTTACTAGATCCAGGACCTTGAACTGCTCAGTCTACAGAACTATAAGCCAAATAAACCTCCTTTTGAAAAAAAATGGATTACTCAGTTCCAGGTATTCTGTTATAAGCAAGACAGCAAGACTAAGACAGATTTCATTTATGCAAGATTACAGACCTAGAAAATTATAAAACTGGGATTTTAACTCAACCAACTTTGACTCCAGAGTCCATATGCTTAACCACTCTTCAATTCTTCTTTTCTTCCTCCCACACTTCTCTACGGAACTAACACATTGCCCTTTAATAACTCCACCTCTAGTAGCTATGCTTTTGGTAGCTGTACTAGTCTTAGGAAGACACTTTACTTCTATGTGCCTCCATTTCCTTGAAAGCAAAGCGAGATCTTTTTGACAGGGCTAGTGTGAGATTTATAGGAATTCATGTATGTAAAAGTATATAACATATATAGTTCAGGGCACATAATAGGTGTTTGTTGCTAATATAATCTGAATTTAATAATCTAACTTTATCTGAGCCTTTATTCCAGGAATTCTAAAACTTCCAGTACATCAGAATCATCTGATCTATTATAAAAATGAAGACTTGTGGGTCCCACTTCAACACTGACTCAGAAGTCTTTTGTGGAGCACAGGATTTTCCATTATATAAGAGATTCTGCTATAGACGATTCTAGAACTATATTTTGAAAAGCACCATGTATGAAGAAATGCTCTTTTACTCCCCACCTGTCCTGTTATTCTCTCCAAATATATGTAAATCTAGGTTTATTGATGCTGCATTGGAGTAATGTTATATCTAAATTTGGCATGGGAATAACGCCTTTATGAAGGTGCTGAGTATCATCCATGAGATCATTTACCAGGAAGAGAGAAATGTATGCTTCAGCCTAGGGGCCAGAGTGCCAGATTTGAGCAAGAGGATCTTAATAGGTAGTCAATATAGGGGGAATCCATTTTTTGTTCTCTCTCTCTCTCTCTCTTTCTTGATACCATGGATGGTATTATCCTCACCGGGATAAGGGGAGAACTTTGGGTAGTAGGTTAAGGTTTCATATCTTTTTAGTGAGAACAAAATGACACAGTGGTCATACGGTAAAGAAGGAATAAAGGCAAGTAAGGTATTGCAAGGTTGTGTCAGCTCTTTGTAGAAAGATAGTAGATGAAGTAGGTGAGCCCTATAGAAACTGAGCTATGTCTCTTCTTTGTGTTTTACACTTTCTTTGTTTGTTATCTTTTACTCTTTTAGTATTTAGAAAAATAAATTTTTCTTTGAAAAAATTTCAATCTGTATCAGTTAAGGGGAAACATGAACGGATTTGTTGAACTAAAGTGTTAAATTGCATTCCTGAGTAAATTGCATTCACTGAGAGGAAAGAGTCAGAGGGATGTAGAGTTGGTACTTTATGATCAAATGTCACCCTCCTCAACTTGGGAGTCACTTTCTAGTATTAAACTTTTGACTATGGTTGAGTTTATCAAGGTTATTAAGTATGAAATGTCTGATTTCCATCAGTGCTAAGTTTGACAGTTGACATCTTTGACATTTCACTTTGACACTTCTTGTTTTATTTTTATTGCAAAGGTACATCCTCATTCTTTTAAACACCTGGCTTGGCTTGTGATTATCTTTCAAATTTTTTAGAGCATTTTTTGTGAAACCCTGGATAAGCCAAAAATTTGTGTTATTTTCGAATATGAGTTCCATTGTGGAACCAATGCAGCATAGGCAGCTCAAAATATCAATGAAGTGTTTGGGAAAGATGTGGCTAATGAATGCACAGTACAACAGTGGTTTGAGAAGTTCCATTCCGGTGATTTTTTTTTAATTTTTTTTTTATTTTGGCATATTATGGGGGTACAGATTTTAAGGTTTCAATAAATGCCCATTTCCCCCCTCCCCCCAAAAGTCTGAGTATCCATCATGACCATCCCCCAGATGGTGCACGTCTCACTCATTATGTATGTATATACCCGCCTCCGTCCCCCCTCCCACCTCCCCAATACCCTATTACTGTAGCACCTATGTGTCCACCTAGGTGCTACTCAGTTAGTAACAGTTTGCTGGAGAATATATCTGGTGCTTGTTTTTCCATTCTTGGGATACTTCATTTAGTAGTATGGGTTCCAGCTCTAACCAGGAAAATATAAGATGTGCTATATCACCATTGTTTCTTAGAGCTGAATAGTACTCCATGGTATACATATACCACATTTTATTAATCCATTCTTGGATTGATGGGCACTTGGGCTGTTTCCACAGCCTTGCAATTATGAATTGTGCTGCTATAAACATTCGAGTGCAGGTGTCTTTTTTGTAGAGTGTCACTGGATCATTTGGGTAGATGCCCAGCAATGGGATTGCTGGATCAAATGGTAGATTCACTTGTATCGCTTTAAGGTATCTCCATATTGCTTTCCACAGAGGTTGAACTAGTTTGCAGTCCCACCAGCAGTGTAGGAGTGTTCCTCTCTCTCCGCAACCACGCCAGCATTTATTGTTTGGAGATTTTTTGATAAAGGCCATTGTCACTGGGGTTAAGTGATACCTCATTGTGGTTTTGATTTGCATTTCCCTGATGATTAGAGATGTTGAACATTTCTTCATATGTTTGTTGGCCATTCTTCTGTCTTCTTTAGAAAAATTTCTGTTCAAGTCCTTTGCCCACTTTTTAATGGGGTTATTTGATTTTTTCTTCCTAATTTTCGTGAGTTCTAAGTATATTGTAGTTATCAGTCCCTTATCGGATGCATAGGATGCAAAAATTTTCTCCCATTCTGTAGGTTGTCTGATTAATTTCATGACTATTTCTTTGGCTGTGCAGAAGCTTTGTAGTTTGATCCTGTCCAATTTATTTATTTTTGTTGCTGCTGTGATTGCCTTTGGGGACATCTTCATAAACTCTTTGCCCAGGCCGATATCTAGGAGAGTGTTTCCAACTTTTTACTCTAGAGTTCTAATAGTTTCATATCTTAGGTTTAAGTCTGTTATCCAGAGTGAGTTGGTTTTTGTGAGGGGTGAAAGGTGTGGGTCCTGTTTTAGCCTTCTACAGGTGGCTATCCAGTTTTCCCAACACCATTTATTGAAGAGAGATTCTTTTCTCCAGCGTATGTTTTTGTCTGCTTTGTCAAAGATGAGATGGCTATATGAGGATGGTTTTATATCAGGATTCTCACATCTGTTCCACTGGTCAATATTCCTGTTTTTGTGCCAATACCATATTGTTTTAATTACTACAGCTTTGTAGTATAGTTTGATATCTGGCATATTAATGCCTCCCATTTTGTTTTTGTTGCCTAGAATTGCTCTTGATATTCGGGGTCTTCTTTGGTTCCATACGAAGCGTAAAATTATTTTTTCTATCTCTGTGAAGAATGCTGATGGGATTTTAATAGGTATTGCATTGAATCTGTAGATCAGTTTGGGTAGTATAGACATTTTGATGATATTGAGTCTGCCGATCCACGAGCATGGTATGGATTTCCATCTGTTTACATCCTCTGCTATTTCCTTCCTCAGTGTTTCATAGTTCTCCCTGTAGAGGTCTTTTACCTCTTTGGTTAAATATATTCCTAGGTACTTTAATTTCTTTGTTGCTATTGTGAAGGGAATTGAGTCTTTGATTTGGTTCTCAATTAGATTGTTGTTGGCGTATATGAATGCCTCTGATTTCTGTGTATTGATTTTGTATCCTGAGACTTGACTAAATTCATTGATCAGTTCCAGGAGTTTCTTGGTTGAATCCTTGTGGTTTTCTAGATACAATATCATATCATCAGCAAACAGTGAAAGTTTGATCTCTTCTGCCCCTATTTGGATACCTTTGATTCCATTTTCCTGTCTGATTGCTGTAGCCAAGACTTCCAGCACTATGTTGAACAGAAGTGGAGATAGTGGGCAGCCTTGTCTGGTTCCAGTTCTAAGTGGGAATGATTTCAATCTTTCCCCATTCAGTATGATGTTGGCTATGGGTCTGTCATATATGGCTTGTATCATTTTTAGGTATGTCCCTTCTATGCCTATTTTCTTAAGTGTTCGTATCATGAAAGGGTGTTGAATTTTGTCAAAAGCTTTTTGTGCATCTATTGAAAGAATCATGTGGTCTTTGTTTTTGCTTCTGTTTATGTGGTGAATTGCATTTATAGATTTACGTATGTTGAACCATCCCTGCATCCCTGGGATGAAGCCCACTTGGTCGTGGCGGATTATTTTTTTGATAAGTGTCTGGATTCGGTTAGCTAAGATTTTGTTGAAAATTTTTGCATCTATATTCATTAGGGATATTGGTCTGTAGTTATCTTTTTTTGTTGCATCCTTTCCTGGTTTTGGTATCAGAGTAATATTCGCTTCATAAAAGGTGTCGGGGAGGTTTCCGTTCTTCTCGATGTTGTGGAATAGTTTCTGCAAGATAGGTACTAGTTCTTCTTTGTAAGTATGGTAAAATTCAGGTGTGAAGCCATCTGGACTGAGACTTTTCTTTTTAGGGAGATTGTTAATTGCTGTTTCTATTTCAGCTGTTGAGATTGGTCTGTTCAGGGAATCTATTTCTTCCTGGTTGAGCCTAGGGAGGCTGTGTGTTTCTAGAAATTTGTCCATTTCCTCCACATTTTCCAGTTTGTGTGCATAAAGATTTTTGTAGTATTCATAAATTGTATCTTGTATCTCTTTGGGATCAGTTGTGATATCTCCTTTTTTATTCCTGATGGAGCTTAGTAGAGATTTCCCTTTTCTGCTTTTCGTTAGCTTAGACAATGGTGTGTCAATTTTGTTTATTTTTTCAAAGAACCAACCTTTTGTTTTATTAATCTCCTGAATAGCTTCCCTGTTTTCAATTTCGTTTATTTCTGATTTGATCTTGTTGATTTCACTTCTTCTGCTGGGTTTGGGGTTGGTCTGTTCTTCTTTTTCCAGCTCTTTGAGTCCTTTCATTAGATTGTCTATTTGTGATCTTCTTGTCTTTTGGTTATAGGTATTTATGGAGATAAGCTTTCCTCTCAGAACTGCTTTAGCTGTGTCCCAGAGGAGTTGATAACTTTTCTCTCCATTGTCGTTTTCTTCATAGAAATTTTTTATTTCCGTCTTGATTTCTTCATTTACGAAGTAATCATTTAGTAGGAGGTTGTTTAATTTCCACGTTTTTGTGTAGAAATGTGAGTTTCTGTTAGGGTTGATTTCTAGTTTTATTCCACTGTGATCTGAGAAGGTACATGGTATGATTTCTATTTTTTTAAATTTCTTGAGATTTTCTTTGTGTCCTAGGATATGGTCAATCTTAAAGAATGCCCCGTGAGCTGATGAGAAGAACGTATATTCAGTGGATTTTGGGTAGAATGTTCTATAGATGTCTGTCAGACCCCGTTGTTCTAGGGTTTTGTTTAAGTCCATTATTTCTTTATTAGTTTTCTGTTTGGAGGATCTGTCTTGTGCCCTCAGTGGGGTGTTGAAATCTCTGGCGATTATGGAGTTGCTATTAATCCATTTGCTTAGCTCCAGTAAGGTTTGCTTTATGAATCTGGGTGCACCTAAGTTGGGTGCATATATATTTAAAATTGTTATCTCTTCTTGTTGGACTGTGCCCTTCACCATTATATAATGACCCTCTTTGTCTTTTACTACTTTTGTTGGTTTAAAAACTAAATCGTCTGAAATTAGAACTGCCACACCAGCCTTCTTTTGGCTTCTATTTGCTTGGAATATTGATCTCCACCCTTTTATTTTTAGTCTATATGCATCCTTGCAGGTTAGATGTGTTTCCTGAAGACAGCATATACTTGGCCTTTATTTTCTTATCCATTCATCCAGCCTATGTCTCTTGAGTGGAGAGTTTAAGCCATTCACATTTATTGAGAGAACTGATAGGTAAGGTAGATTACTGATCATTCTGTTGGGTTGGATGTTGTTGCTATGATTTCTGTCTTGAGCCATTGTAATATCTGGCCTTTAATATCTTTGGGTTTTGGTTGTTTTTATATTTGTGGGTTATTATTATGAGTTCCGTTCATATCGCTGTTTTAAGTACTTCTTGTAGGGCTGGTCTTGTCTTGGTGAATTCTCTGAGCCTTTGCTTGTCTGAGAATGCTTTTATTTCTCCTTCATATACGAAGCTTAGTTTTGCAGGGAATAATATTCTAGGCTGGGCATTGTTTTGTTTCAAAAAAGTGAGAATGGGGCCCCAGTCTCTCCTTGCTTGTAAAGTCTCATTAGAGAAGTCTGATGTTATTCTAATTGGCTTTCCCTTGTATATTACTTGCTTCTTTTGTCTTACAGCTCTTAGAAAGGCCTCTTTAGTTGATACTTTGGTCAGTCTGATGACTGCATGTCGTGACGTCTTCCTGTTTGCGTTGTATCTCCCAGGGGTCCTCTGAGCTTCTTGAACTTGTATATCAAGATTTTGAGCAAGGCCTGGGAAATTTTCCTCTATTATATCTTCAAACAGCTTGTCCAACCCTTGAGTGTTGTCTTCTTCTCCTTCTTGTATCCCTATGACCCTCACATTAGGTTTCTTCACATAATCCCACAGCTCTTGTAGGCTTTGCTCTTTTCTCTTGTTTCTCTGCTCTATTTCTGTGACTGATTTATTTAATTGGAGGGTGTTATCTTCAAGCTCTGAGATTCTTTCTTCTGTTTCTTCTACCCTGTTCTTGAGACTTTCCACTGTATTTTGTAGTTCCTTTAATTGATTCTTCATTTCTAGGAGTTCGGTTACACTTTTCTTCAATTTGTCAATTTCTTTTCTCATATCCTGGAGACTTTTTGTTGTTTCTTGGTGTTGGTTATTGAGTTGTTGTTGCAGCTGGGTGAGTGTTCTTATGATCCACATACGAAATTCCTCTTCTGTCATATTGGTTGCCTGATTTTGGTCGGTGTCCGTTACTAGGGGGCTGGTGCTCCTCTTTGGGGGTGTGTTTTCCGTTTGGTTCTTCATATTTCCTGAGTTCTTTCGCTGATTTCTTCCCATGTCGATCAGTTGTTGTTTCTTTCCTTAGGTTATTGTTTGGGTATTCACACACCTTGTTTAGTTTCTGAGGCGTTAGGTGGTGCCCTTTCCGCTGGTCTGGGCTTCTCCGGTGGTCTCAGCCTCCAGTTCTCCTCCGGAGCCTCCTTCCGTGGAGTCTCCCGGGGTCTCAGGTACCCCTCCTTCCGGCCCTTGTGCGCTGTATGCTCGTCTTCTTGCTTCTTTCCTCAAGTTTCTGCTAGAATCTGTCTTTTCTGCAGAGACCCTCTGTCTGGCGATGTTATTTGTCCGTCATCTTGCTCCGCCCCCACCCCATTCTGGTGATTTTAATCTTTAAAATGAACCATTTTGGTGACATGACACCAAGGTGGATAATGATGAGTGAAAGTGGTAGTGAAAGCAAATCCATCTCAACCTACATGTGAATTAGCAGCCAGGTTTGATATTACTATTCCAACATTATTGGACCATTTGAAACAAATGAGCAAGGCAAAGAAGTTGGATAGGTGGGTTTTGCATGAATTAAATGAGTGTCAGAAGAGAAATTGTCTCGAATCTTGCCTTTCTTTGCTGTGATGATATAAATGTGAACCATTTGTACACCACATTGTTATGTGTGATGAAATATGGATTCTTTTTGACAATCTCAAGTGTTTGACACAACAGTTGGATACAGATGAAGTGCCAAAACACAGTCCAAAATTGATTATTCATCAAAAAAGCTAACGGTGTTTCTTTGGTGGTCCACTACAACTTCATGAAACCTGGTCAATCCATTACAGTGGATGTCCCCTGCAACCAATTGGATGAAATGATGAGGATGCTTGCTATTAAGCAGCCAAGATTGGTCAATAGAGACAGGCCAATACTATTTTTTTTTTAATTTCGGCGTATTATGGGGGTACAGATTTTAAGGTTTCAATAAATGCCCATTTCCCCCCCTCCCCCCAAAAGTCTGAGTCTCCATCATGACCATCCCCCAGATGGTGCACATGTCACTCATTATGTATGTATATACCCGCCCCCCTTCCCCCTCCCACCTGCCCAATACCCTATTACTGTAGTACCTATGTGACCACATAGGTGCTGTTCAGTTAATACCAATTTGCTGGTGAGTATATGTGGTGCTTGTTTTTCCATTCTTGGGAAACTTCACTTAATAGTATGGGTTCAAACTAGTTCAACTTCTGTGGAAAGCAATATGGAGATACCTTAAAGCGATACAAGTGAATCTACCATTTGATCCAGCAATCCCATTGCTGGGCATCTACCCAAATGATCCAATGACACTCTACAAAAAAGACACCTGCACTAGAATGTTTATAGCAGCACAATTCATAATTTCAGGGCTGTGGAAACAGCCCAAATGCCTATCAATCCAAGAATGGATTAATAAAATGTGGTATATGTATACCATGGAGTACTATTCAGCTCTAAGAAACAATGGTGATATAGCACATCTTATATTTTCCTGGTTAGAGCTGGAACCCATACTACTAAGTGAAGTATCCCAAGAATGAAAAAACAAGCACCAGATATATTCTCCAGCAAACTGGTATTAACTGAGTAGCACCTAAGTGGTCACATAGGTACTACAGTAATAGGGTATTGGGCAGGTGGGAGGGGGGAGGGGGGCGGGTATATACATACATAATGAGTGAGATGTGCACCATCTGAGGGATGGTCATGATGGAGACTCAGACTTTTGGGGGGAGGGGGGGAAATGGGCATTTATTGAAACCTTAAAATCTGTACCCCCATAATATGCCGAAATAAAAAAAAATAGTATGGGTTCCAGCTCTAACCAGGAAAATATAAGATGTGCTATGTCACCATTATTTCTTAGAGCTAAATAGTACTCCATGGTATACATATACCACATTTTATTAATCCATTCTTGGATTGATGGGCACTTGGGCTGTTTCCACAGCCTTGCAATTATGAATTGTGGTGCTATAAACATTCGAGTGCAGGTGTCTTTTTTGTAGAGTGTCATTGGATCTTTTGGGTAGATGCTCAGCAATGGGATTGCTGGATCAAATGGTAGAATCACTTGTATCGCTTTAAGGTATCTCCATATTGCTTTCCACAGAGGTTGAACTAGTTTGCAGTCCCACCAGCAGTGTAGGAGTGTTCCTCTCTCTCCGCAACCACGCCAGCATTTATTGTTTGGAGATTTTTTGATAAAGGCCATTGTCACTGGGGTTAAGTGATATCTCATTGTGGTTTTGATTTGCATTTCCCTGATGATTAGAGATGTTGAACATTTTTTCACATGTTTGTTGGCCATTCTTCTGTCTTCTTTAGAAAAGTTTCTGTTCAAGTCCTTTGCCCACTTTTTAATGGGGTTATTTGATTTTTTCTTCCTGATTTTCCTGAGTTCTAAGTATATTCTAGTTATCAGTCCCTTATCGGATGCATAGGATGCAAAAATTTTCTCCCATTCTGTAGGTTGTCTGTTTACTTTCATGACTATTTCTTTGGCTATGCAGAAGCTTTGTAGTTTGATCCTGTCCCATTTACTTATTTTTGTTGCTGCTGTGATTGCCTTTGGGGACTTCTTCATAAACTCTTTGCCCTGGCCGATATCTAGGAGAGTGTTTCCAACTTTTTCCTCTAGAGTTCTTATAGTTTCAAACCTTAGGTTTAAGTCTGTTATCCAGCGTGAGTTGGTTTTTGTGAGAGGTGAAAGGTGTGGGTCCTGTTTTAGCCTTCTACAGGTGGCTATCCAGTTTTCCCAGCACCATTTATTGAAAAGGGATTCTTTTGCCCAGCGTATATTTTTGTCTGGTTTGTCAAAGATGAGATGGCTATATTAGGATGGTTTTATATCAGGATTCTCACATCTGTTCCACTGGTCAATATTCCTATTTTTGTGCCAATACCATATTGATTTATTTCACATCCGAATTTTACCACACTTACAAAAAAGAACTAGTACCTATCTTGCAGAAACTATTCGACAACATCGAGAAGAACGGAAACCTCCCCGACACCTTTGATGAAGCGAATATTACTCTGAAACCAAAACCAGGAAAGGATGCAACAAAAAAAGAAAACTACAGACCAATATCGCTAATGAATATAGATGCAAAAATTTTCAACACAATCTTAGCTAACCGAATCCAGACACTTATCAAAAAAATAATCCACCACGACCATATGGGCTTCATCCCAGGGATACAGGGATGGTTCAACATAGGTAAATCTATAAATGCAATTCACCACATAAACAGAAGCAAAAACAAAGACCACATGATTCTTTCAATAGATGCAGAAAAATCTTTTGACAAAATTCAACACCCTTTCATGATACGAACAGTTAAGAAAATAGGCATAGAGGGGACATACCTAGGCATTGGTTTTTAAATGTTTTTTTCTTCCTCTTCTGTTGTTTGCCTCTGGGCTTCCAATTCCATGTATGTTATAACTTTGATATTATTCTATATATCACTGACTCTCTTTTCATGTTTTTTCAATCTTTTCTCTCTCTGTATTTCAGATTGGGTATAGATTTATCTTCTAGTTAACCTACTCTTTTCAATCTGCTGTTAAGCATACCCAGTGAATTTTACTTCAGATACTTTTATTTTTAGTGCCAGAATTTATATCTGGTTTTAAAACATTGTTGTTATATCTGCTGTGCTTTCCTATTGTTAATTTATTACAAGTACATTTTTCTTTATTTCCATTAATATACTTATGACAGATCATTTAAAATCCTTTCTGCTAATTCAACATCAGGTTTATCTCAGGGCTAGTCTCTATTGAGTGTATTTTCTCTTGAGTATGAGTAATGTTTTCCTATTTCTTTTCTTTAGTAGTAATTTTGGAGTGTACCCTGAACATTGTGAATTATATATTATAGGGTCCCTTTATTCTCTTTTATTTTCCTGTAGAGTATTGATTTGTTTTGCTTGTTTTAATAGACAGTTAACGTGACTAAATTGAAATTCCAAACTCTCTCTCATGGGCAGCACTGAAGACTGTTTAATTCTTTCAGCTTTGTTTAGGCTATTTGGAATCTGTCTCCACATTCATACTTAATGGTTCCACCAGAGAGTTGGGCAGTTTATACAGAATATGGCTCTCCCAATCTATATTTTTCTCCATTCTTGTACTTCTCTTATGAGTTTTCAACTGCAGTGGTCATCCTGAACTCTGTTTTCTCCTTCCTTAAGCCACTTGGACTGTGAATATAGTTTTTCTTTGGTTTGTAGTAAAATAAGCAAAATTATGAAAATACTGTTAATTTTTCACACAGGTAAAATTGTGTGTTTTAAAGAAGAGTTTTGATTCTGAGAGTATCTTTATCCTACTCATTTGTGTTAAATTTTTTAAATTATGGTACCCCAGATGGTTTATTTGTTTGTTTGGGATCTTTGTTTGACAAAAAGAAAAGTTAACAACTATAGTGGATTCAATTTTCCCCCAAATTCATGCGCATTCAGAATCTTGGGATGTGTCCTTATTTAGATGGCATAGTCTTGCAGAAGGAAGTTAAAGATCTTGAGATGAAATAATCCTAGATTTAAGGTGGGCCCTAAACCCAATAACTGGTGTCTTTATAAGATCAAAAAGAGGAAGAATTGGACACATGAAGACACAGAGGAGAAGATAATTTGAAGATGGAGGCAGAGATTAAAGTGATGCTTCTATGAACCAAGGATTACCAGTAACCACCAGAAGCTGGAAGAGGTAAGGAAGGGTTCTCCTCTAGAAACTTTAGATGGATTGTGGTCCTGGCAGTACCTTGATCTTAGACATCTGTTATCCAGAACTGTGAACCAATACATTTTTGTTGATTTAAGCTACCAAATTAATGGTAATTTGTTACGGTAGCCCTAGGAAACTAATACATAAATCTTACACCAATTCATAACATTTCTTTTTTCCAGTTTACTAATCCACTAAATCCAATGGACATTTATGAAAAAAATCTACACATAAAAATGTGTGCCTACACAGGAAGGAGTGTGCATAGCTATGTGCCAATATCCACACTTACTCTATGTACAACTTACATGTTGCTTTGGTAGGCAAAAATACCGTATCTGGGGTCAAAAGTCTGGGTGCTGGTTTTGACTCTGTCACTGACTCACTATGACTTTGTATGAGTTATATTTTTTCTTTAGTATAGTTTCTCTTCTTGTATGATGAGATGGTTATCTTCATGGATGCTTTTATCTCAGTGTCTCTAAGCTCATGGGTCCCCATCTCTCTCTATACTCAATGTATGGATAAATGCTTTTGAAGAAGTGTGCAGTTGGAGTGTAGCGCATGTACCTCACTGTGCAGGAGTAGAGCATATTAGGAATTTGGGGGGAAAACTCATCAGGATGATAGTTTACATAGAAATGGCACCCTTTGGGCAAAATTTTCAATGCCTACTATGTCCCAGTGGCTGTATGCATATTGAGGCCAGTATACTTAAAACATGCAACATAACTTACTTTCAATCAGATGCTCTTTGGTTCTCTGACTAAATGAACTAGGAATCACAGTATGAGGTGTTTGAATAAGAAAACTTTTATGCTTATCATTATATGTGGGTAGATGCTGAATTCTTTGATAGGAGCAGCTGTTTATTAATATGCTTATATTCATATTGCCCCTGATACACTAAAAAAGGAATGTTGAGTTAATGTGATTTGGGGTCCCATTTGGGGCCTTACCTTTGGAGAGCCTTTGAAATTTGGTAGTTTATTTTTCATTGTCAACTCCTCCTTCATCTGGAATTTTTCTGTCTTTAGACCCTAGAGTGTTAGATCTGGAAGTATCTTTTAAGATCATCTATCTATCACTATTCATTTTGCCACTGAGGATATTGAGGGCTGAATTGAAGACATGACTCGTCAAAGGCAATACAGTAATTTTCAGAGACAGAACTCAAACCTAAGTTCCTTTATTTCATTTTTAGCCTAGGTCTCTTTCCATCCTATGTATGTTGCATTGTTACTGTACTTTGCCCAGGTTGCTTTGTTTTTCTTTTGCTCCAATGAGAATATATATTTTTTATACTTTGAATCAATCAATCTCCTTCTCCCCCCTTCCCCCTTCTGCAAACTCACATGTAGACTCACACTTACATATACCAATATTCCCTTCAGAATTTTTTGAAAGAAAAGCATTGTGGTTTTGTTGCTTGTCTGTCTTGCCCGGAGGAAAGCTCCAGCTGACATTTTTCAATGGGGTCTGCATTTCTACTTGGTTGGGGGTGGGGTGGAACTTAGGTCAATAGGAGATCAATGTAGCTGAACTCTTTTTTCTTAGTGGAGTGTGAATGACAACCCCTTTGATCTACATTTTTCTTAGCTCATTATTGTCCTCAGAAATGGAACCTGAACACACAGGATTGCTAAACCTTTATTTGGAGACTGGGTTAGCAGGCACGCCCATAGGGATGTAAGGGAGAGAGAGAGACAGGGAGGAAGCTTACTCTTAGGTCTTGGAGCAGCAAGTAAGCCTCACACATCAGCTAAGGTAATCCATACTTCCTTTATCCTCCTATTCACTCTTTCCCTTTTGCTCTCTTTCTCTTCCCCTTCTTTCCTCTGCTCTTCCCCTTCTCTCTGAGCTTCCTTGTATTTCTCTGCTGGATATCTTAAAGAATAAAATACTACTAATACCACAGATCTAAAGCCTTGTGCAGCGCCTGTTCAGAGCCCCAGCACAGCCGTGTGCTCAGCACCAGGCAGTGGTGAACCCAAAGCCAGCAAAGGGGGAGGGGAGCAGGGGAGGGGAGGAGGGGAGGGAAAGAGAGAGAGAGAGAGAGAGAGAGAGAGGAAGGGAGGGAGGGAAGGGGGGGAGAGAGAGCGTGAGCGCGCGCCAGCCAGCAAGCAAACCAGAGAGACAGACCGAGAGGGACCTGGAGAGAGAGACCCAGAAAAAGAGAAGAAGCAGCCGAGGTCTGTCAGGGCTCAACCTCCAACTTGTTTCAGTTCATTCATCCTTCTCTCCTCTCCACTTGGGGGAAATGACTGTGGTGCTCGGTAAGAAACATAGATGTTTCTTTTTCCCCCTCCCCCAAGCTCAGGTCTCCTTTAGCGATATAGCATCTCTCCCGTACTGAGAGTCTCCTTGGGTTGGCTGGGGAGGCTAGGGAGACATGCTCTGCAGCTGTGATGCTATCCTGGGTTCCCCAGCGGGGCTGGTGGAAGCCCAGAGGCGGCATCTGGGAAGGGAGGAACTGGGGTAAAACCTGATTTGGGGAAGGGGGGTTGCGATGTGCTGTATGCGTGATTTGCCTTATCGTCGGTGAATTGTTTTGTTCCTCTTTCGAAGCAGGTCAGCATTGACCTTGCAAATTGCTTGGGGGGCCCGGAAGTTGCTGCAGAAAGCCACAGAGTGGCCCCTATTCAGAGCAGACAGCACTGTCATGACCCCTCAGACAGCCCTAGGCATGGGGATAGGGCAATGGCTGGAGCTTCCTCCCTCCTTTAACTCTTTCTTTGCAGCTGCTTCTGGCTGCTGGAAATGAAAAAGAAAGAGGGTACCATGCAGCCCTTTCCCCATCTCTCCATTACCTTCCCCAGATGCAAGTGAGAAGAAAGTTGTAAATAACTGCTTCCTTTGAAGCAGGTTGAGACCTCCCCCCTTCCTTTAAGGGGCTCACTTCTGGGGTTGGGCCTCACTTCCTCCACAAACTTGGGAGCTTTGTCTTGCTTCCTGAGGAAGCCCCATTGCCTGTTCACCCTAAATCCCAGGTAGTTGAGCTGACAGCATAGACCATGGATTCAGATACTCCACCCTGTCCCACTGGTAAGCATCTTGTTATGTCCAGCTGTGTCCTTGGGAGGGAGGAAACCCCTGATGGTTTGTCTGGAACAGGCTTCCCAATTTGCTGCTCCTGTGACTGTGGCTGCGAGTGGCATGGGCAGGAGGATTGGGGGGAGAGGTGGCTGTTGGATTTTGGGAGAGCAGGGTGAGGAGCCAGGATTCCCAGCATGAGTGGTTTGGCTTATTGAGGGGTCAGCAGGTTCTGATCGTCTGGAGCTATGCAAGGACTGGCTGAAGCTCTTGTAGTATAGCTCCTCTAAATTGGTAGGGGAAGGGATCTGATTGCTTGATGGGGGCTTTTTGAGTTAATGACACTGCGGTGGTGCCTGTAATGGTAATTATAGCATCCATAATACAAATCACTAACATTTTTGAGTGTGTAGTATGTTTCAGATCCTGGGCTGAAGGTTTAATATTTATTACCTCGTTGAATTCTTACATCAACCCTACAAAGCAGACAGTATTATTATCCTTGGTTTACTGATGAAGAAATGAGGCACAGAGAAGTTAAGTAACTTGTCCAAGCTTACACAGCAATTAAATGTCCCAATTGAAAATTAAAACACAGGCAACCTGGTTCTAGATAGAATCCATGGTCTTGACCATTAAGCACTACTGCCTCCTTGGGAAGAGTTTTGCACATTTATCTGTTAGACAAGTATAGGTACAATAGAAACAGTGCTGCTTAACCAGATTGTTTGGAAAGTAGTGGCCTACTCTTTGTGTACAGTAACAGCAAGTTAGGCTGGAGCTAAGCCTCACCTGAGTTTCCTGGAGGGGCTTACCAAAAGGCTTTTTTTGGGCAGTCTGCCTTCCTTTGAAGATGATGCCTGGAAAGACTTCACTTTTCCACTGTCATGGCCTCATCCATCCCACATTCAGCTTTGAACAATGCCTTTTAGGAACACACCTTCCTCTTATTTCCTGAGAGTTTGGAGTTTTCCTATACTGAAAATTTCACAGTGGTAAAACCTTGAAACTGGAAGGAGCCCTAAAGGTCATTAAGTTAACTTCTCCATCCAGTTCTTAAATTTGTCCTAAGCATCCAATTTGTTGACTGATTTCTATTTTGAACCCCTTGCAGTGGCGAAGAGCTCATTAGGTGGCTCTTTGTGTCATTGAACAACTCTGATTGTCAGAAAGTATTTCCTATTATAAGCCAAAATCTGTTTTTCTGTAACTTCTATTCATTGCTTCTCTGGTACTATCTGGAAGAAATTTGCTTTTCCTCAATAATAGTTCTTCAATTAATTGAAGACTACAATCATACCTTCCCATCAAGCCTTGGGTCTAACAAGACTACAGAATGAAGGACCATCATTTACCTCATTCTGGAGACTAGACTTTTCTTAATATGGCCTAATATCCCACTTGTTTGTCAGCCACAAACTGATTGTACTGAGCTTTCTAAAGTAGCCCTGATAGTGTATGTTCTCTTCCTTGGAAGAGCTTGCTATCTGGTGTCAACTGGACTGATGGGAACAATGAAGGTCTCTTTTGCATTCCTAAAAAATAGGAATCTGTTGCTCCTAGTCCTTCTAAAGCCTGAGAATGCTATATAGCACCCAGACAATAAGGACGTGGGAAGATTTGAGTGGTGGCAGGGATTAAGGGAAATTATCATAAGGAAGACATTTGAAATAGTGGTGATTCAAGGTTCATATTGTATATGAAAGGTAGAAAAATCAACTTTTATATCAAACAGCATTTCAGGAATAATGACATCACTGAGGGGATAGTACAGAATAGGACTGGGTGGAACAGGAATGAGCACATGGTGTACTGGAATGGGACACTGATCTGGCTGTTAGCAAATTCAGGTTCCATTTCTGGCTCTGATAATTTGCCAATTACTTTGGACACATGACTTCCCCTCCATGGACCTCAGTGTTTCCATCTATAAAATGATGAGGTGGACTCGCTCCAACAGGCTTTCAGCTTAGAAATTCTCTATCTGAAGCAAATCACAAAATCTAAGGGTTATGAGGGGCTTCAGAAATCACCTAAGTCAGTGCTTCTCAAGCCCTAATGGGCAAAAATGTCCTGTGAGAATCTTGCTAAAATGCTAATTCTGATTGGGTGGTGATCTAGGGCAGGGCCTGACATTTTACATTTTAACAAGCTGCCAAGGGATCCTGAAACTGGTGTTCCACTGACCATACTTAAATTAGCAATGCTAGAGTGGTGTTTGTAAAATTATCTTAGTGAAGGACCAGTTGGCTTTTTTACCCTAATGTATCACAGAAGACTGCCACCTTAGTAAAATGCATTAATTATGAATTACTAGGAAATTAAAGAAAAAACATACAGAATATAAGGCTGCATTTTTATTATTAGATTCAACAGGCATAAAATTATTTTTTTCAAATTGCTATAACATTTTCTAAGTGTTTACTCTGAAATTTCTTCACTTTGGTCATCACTGTCTTATAATAAAAGTTCACAGACAGGCACTGGTCTGCAGACCACACTTTGAGCAATACTAATCTAGGCTACCTGCCCATTTAATTTAAGAGTCCAAATTAGGCCCAGCTATAACTTTGAAATTACCTGTCAGATGATCTTTTGCCCTGCAGTTAAATCTCCTTTTATGGAGAACTTAACATGTACACAAAGTAGCATTATTCATGTGTTATGACTGCTAAAAAGGTTTTTTTTTTCTTAAAAGTCTTAGTTTTCTCATAGCTTGTATAAATTCCATGTATGGATTGTATATTCTAAATGGGTGATAGGCTGTAACAGTTCAGTTTATTGTACCCTCAGCCACTAGCCTAGTGTATGGCTTAGAGTAGGTGCTTACTAAATGTTTGTTAAATGAGTGAATGGACCATTGGTGTTAGTTATGGGGTCATACATTCATTAAAGAAAGGCAATTTGGGCTTTCTTCTGCATTGGGGAGACAGTATTCATTCTATTTTATAAATTTCTTATGGTGAATAGAAGGCCAGCATGACTATTTCAGAGCTCTACCTGGCATCTCAGTTTTATCTTGAAAGGATTTTAGGAAGCCAGGCAAAGAATGTGTACACTCTAAGTCTCAAGTCTTTACCCTTAACTCAGACAATTCAATCATTCACCTAATTATTTATTATCAGTAATTTATTCAGTGATATGGTTAGCTGCTGTGCAGAGGATACAAAGATGAGCAAAACAGACATTATCCCTGCTTGCTTGGGGCTTATAGTTTGATATAGAAGAGGCTGTTAATCAGATAATTACACAACCATGTCATTTCATGGAGGGTGGGGCTATGAACATGTATAATAGAGGAAACTGATCTAGCTTGGAGTTTAAGGAAAGCACTCTTGAGGAAGTAATACTGAGGCTGAGTAGAGATGTATAGGGGGGTGGAATAGAGGATGACGGAGGTGATGTAGTAGTTTTCTAGATGGAGGGAAGAGCATATACAAGAGCCCTGTGATGAGAGAAGCATAATGAATTTGGGAAGTGTAACAAAAGCCAGTATGTCTGGACTGGTCCATTGTAAGGATTTTGGTCTTTATTCCAGAAACACAAGTACTGATTAAAGGCGTTTGAGCAGGGTGACTGACATGGCCTAAACTGAATCCATTCAGTTTACTTAAGGCCTACTATGAGCCAAGAACTATATGAGAGACACAGCATGACTTAGAAATAGCCTCTGCCCTCCAAGATGACACAATCGAGTAGGAGACAGAAGAAATTACACCAACAACTATAGTACTAGGAGGGTGAGATACACACCTACAAAAGAGAGGCAAAGGGCTTCAAGGAAAGCAAAGCCAGCTTCCTGGAAGTGGCCTTTGAACTGAGCTTGGCAGATTATATAAATTTTGGATATGCAGAGCTGGGGCATAAAAGAGGTATTCTAGGCAGAGGCCAGTTGTGTTGAAGTAAAGTGTATGATATTGTATGTGAGAAATGTTTGGCAAGATAAATAGAAGCCTTGACCGTAAATAATATTGCATGTTAACTAGGAAAATTGACACTTTATATTCAAATAAGATGAAACTCCCTCGTTTTATGGATGAGCAAACTGATCCTGAGAGGGTGAGACTTGATTTGTCTGAGGTTACACAGGTAGTGCTATTGCTATAGCCCAGTAAAAGGTACTGAGTGTAGCTGAAAATATGTGATTGGAGCTCTGGAAATAAATCAACTGGAGAGAGTAATTTGAGAGTCATTGCCTTTCAATACTTGAAGTAGAAAAAAGAGATCCAAAGATGGTACTTTGGAGAATGCTTATCTTTAGGAATGGGTAAAAAAGGATGAACCTATGTGAAGCCTACAAAGGAGGGAAAGTCAGATATGTGGAGGGGAAACTAAAAGAGCACAGTATTATGAAAGTGCCAAGAGAGTAGAGCCTCATCCATTTGTTGGACAGATATTTACTGAATATATACCATTTACTAGGCATGGAGGATATAGTGGTGAACAAATAGACATGGTTGTTGCCACCTTGGGGCCTGTGGCTTAGATAGGGAGATAGACATTGTTCTAGATAGTCACCGAACTGTATAAGCATAAATTGTGATTCATGTGTAGAGGAAAATGTACTGCTTTAAGAAGGAAGGTGTGGTCACCATTATTAAATTTTGCAGTACAGTTGAGTGAATGTAAATGGCATCCAGTTTGTAACAGTCCTTCCCACTCTGATGCTCACAGTGCTTACTAACAGTTCAGTTGAATGATGCATATTCATTTTGCAGATGTTTGGTAGATGATACTGCTGAAATAGAAAAGGTAAGGAAAGGTAAGGGTCCCTGCAGGCTTATGTCCACAGGAACACAGATTTACTTGCAAACCAGCTTATATGGCATGTAGCCTCATGAAACTTTCAATGAGCCGGTACTCTTCCCAGATCTCCTGACTCTCTCCATTTAGCAATTTATGCAACGAGGTACCTGACAAGAAAAAAATTGTTTTATGCAGAATTACACATTAACAATCCTTCTTAAAATGGGATTTCTGATGGCCTACTGTATAAATTCTAGTATTGGCTTGGATACTAACTCAATTTCTTGTGACATATCATTTGTCTTATTTGAGCTTCAGTTTCTGTAACTGTAAAATGGAGTGGGGGTTGGAATAGGGTTTTGGGCCAGGTGACTGACATGGCTTAAACTAAATCCATTCAGATATTTATAAAGACCCACCAAGCTATAAGGTTCTATAGTTCATGCTCTGCTCTATGCTACATTCTCATGGTCCCATGCAGTAGTTCAGGTTCAGTCACTTACTTAAGCAACACTAAGGACTTTAAACAGCAGAATTCTGAAGGTTGTTAATTTTGTTGGAAGTATTCACAAGGTTTGGAAGAGCTCACAAGAAAGGACCTTGTTCTATTCCTTAAATGGCTGAAATTGTGACTGTCCTGAGACCTAAGGAAAGAATTGACTATATTCTAAAATCTATAGTAAGGCTGAGTATTAGGTGATATTTCTTCTACTCCTGATTTCAAATAAACTAAAGTCACTGAGAATAAAATGGTGCAGGATACTGTGAAATACAGGTGAGGTGATTATCTCACGTCCTGACATGTATGTGTCAGGTACTCTTTTCTTAGGGGAAAGATATATAGTAAAGAGAAATACTGGTTGGTAATAGAAAAAATGTTTTTATACATGATTTTAATGGTATTGATTTCTATGCAAAGTATATCTCCTCACTGTACACAGAAGAAGGCATAAAAATCTCCATGATGTATATTTTGAAGCGTGCTTTGCTCTTTAAAAATGATTTCTTAAAAGTAACAAATATTATATATTTTTTGAAAGGGAAGGGGAGGTAGATGAAGATGGAATTATGTAAGTGATCATAGCATAAAATGACTTTTTAGAATAGTACAAGAGGAGCTCAGAAATGAAAGGCCCTTTAGCAATTATGTAATGGCAGTCTTATCACCCAGTACATATGGTCATCTGTTTTCAGTGTGAATGGTTCCAGGAAAGGTTGCTTAACACCATCTGATAATAGCTGTGATTGTTAGCAAGTTATTCTTCATACTGATCTGAAATCTGTCCTCTGAATCCAATCCATTGGTCTTTCTCCTTGGAGCAATAGCAATGCTGAGTAATTTTTATTTCCCTTTCCTGTAATAGCAATTCAAATGTTTAAAGATGGTTTGTTCTTTTCATCTTTTCTCCAGCCTATATATTCCTACTTCTTGAGCTCATGGGATATATGTTTTGAATGTCTTCTATGGCAGACACTTCAGTATTCAGTGTCTTTCCTAATGTATGATGTTTAAATCTGGACCCAGTACTCTAGGCATAGCTAGCCAGCACCTTCATTTAAAAATTTTTGTGCACTTTCCAATCTACCTTAAGACTATAATATCTATCATTAAGTTGTTTCTTTTTCTGGTTACAAAAAATAAAACAGCCTCGTTATAGCAAATTTGGAAAATGAAGACACATTAACACAAATCACCACAAAGTCCTTAGCGCAGAGATAACTTGCTATATTTCCTTCCAAGTGTGTTTCCGTGTTTACATAATTGGGATTATATCTTATATGTAATATTTTATATTTCACTTTTCCATTGGTATTATAACTATTGCTCATGTCACTCAACAGCCTTCAAACAATTTTTAATGGCTGCATACTTTTCAGTTGTATAATTTCTACCATAATTATTTGATTGATTCCATATTGGTCATTTAAATTATTTTTGCTTCTTTGAACCCCACCTTTTTCAGGTCTTTATTCAATTGTCACCAAGGTGAGAGCTTCTATAATGATCTTACATCAAAAATGCAAACTCTTCTCCAACATTCACTCTTCCCTTTTCTTCCTTCATTTTTCCTTGGTTTGTATTATCACTTAACAGTCTAAATATTTTACTTATTGTCCAGATCCTTGTATTAGAACTCCCTCAAGCACAGGGATTTTTCTCAATTTTGTTCAATGTTGTATCCCCTAGTACCTAGAATAAATGTCTGATACATTGTAAATGCTTACTAAATATTTGTTGAATGAATTAGTAGGATGAGTTTTTATAAAAGAGGTGTTACTGGGCCTAAGGATATTAACTTTTAAAAAGCTTTTGATATATATGTGAAGATGTCACATTGTGTAAGATTGTCAATTTTTGCTCATGCACCTGTACCACTGCTAGCTATTGCCATTCTTTTAAAATCTTTGCCAATCTGATAGGGGCAAAATGGTATCTTACTGTTTTAACATATGTTTCTTTTATTGTAGTGAGCATGAATACTTTTTTATATTTCTTCATTACTTTTGTTTTTTCTATGAACATCTATTTATGATTTTTGTACATTTTCCTATTGAGAAATTATGTTTCTTATTCGTTTGTATCGATAATATGTACATTTAATAGACATTGACCTTTTTTCTGTTGAATGTGTGGAAAATATTTTGCCAATTTACATTTTAAATTAACTTTTATGCACAGCAATCTTAATTTTTATGTAATTATATCTATCTTTTCATTTGTAATTTCTTATGATGAATTCATGTTTAAGAAGTTCTTCCCCATTCAAAATTGGAAAAGTGCTTAAATGGATTTTATTTTAGTTTCTATTGCTTATGTTTAATCTTTCTGGAATTTATTTTTCTATGTGGCATGAGATAATTTTCTAAATTGTTTTCCCTGTCAATTGTTTCATAGCACCAAATATTGAATAATTCATTTTCCCCACTATTCTGTAATATATAAATTGTTATATATAGTAGGTTCTCTTTGGGATTTATTTATTTTCCATTTCTTTTTTAAATATTTTTTATTTCAGGAAAATATGAGAGTACAAACATTTTGGTTACATTTTATATCTTTGCCTCTCCCTAGCAAGGGTTAGAGGTATGCCCTTCCCCTCCACAATGCTCACCACATCCCTCAGTTGTGGGTCTACCCCCCACAACCACCTAATCCCTGGAGAACTCCACCACCATTTGAGCATCATAGTGTTTTCCATTTCTTTTAGTGTGTCTCTTCTTGTCCTAGTTACAAAGTTTAAATATTTTTGTAGCTTTAAAACAATTTTTATTACCTCAGCTCTTCTACTTACTAGCTCTGTGGTCCCTACAAGCCTCAATTTGTTTATCTATATAGAGTATATAATAGCACTAACATTTATTTTGTGCTTTTATTTGTGAAGGAAATATTTCTTTCATTATTTATGCTAATTGATTATGGCTATTATACAGGGAATTGCTACTTATAATTTTAACTTCTATTTCTTCACTGTGTTCAAATTTATTATTATAAATTTATAGTATATAAGTTTACTTTCTTGTTTTTTTCTCTTTTTTTTGAAAAATAAAAATATATAGAAAGTAACTGAGAAGCATCCAATAATGATGAACAAATAACCACATATACAACACAGAATTAACAAATGTTAGTTAGCATTTTGTCATTTTTGCTTCAGATATGTTTAAATAAAATAAATGAAACATTACAGAGAAACTAACTTCCTTTGTGTCTAGCCCCAGCTTTATTTCTTTCTATATCCTTCCAAACAAGACACCCAGAGCCACTCATATTTGCTTAATTTTCTCTTGGGTTGCTTTTTCTTACTGATTTTCAAGACTTCTTTATATATTCTGGATGCTAATTATTTGTCAGCTACATATGCTGCATATATCTGCTTTTAGTATGTTACTTGGCTTTCTATTTTATGGGGTCTTTTATCATACAGAAGGTTTAATTTTTTATGTCAAATTTATCAATCACTTCCTTCATGAATTGTGCTTTTAGTATTATGTTTAAGAAATATTCCTGATGCCATGATCATAAAAACTTGTTCTCTAAATTTTCTTTGAGAAAGAGTTTAACTTTTTTTTACACTTAGCTCTTTAATCCATCTGGATTTTATTCTTAAATGTGATGTGAAATATGTTTCAATTTTTTCTATGTAAAATACCATTTATTTTAAATATCATTTATACATTACTAGTGTAGAATGCAAAGTTCTCCACATTGCCTAGTTTCTGTACATGCTTGGGTCAATTTCTAGGTTTTCTATTATGTTTCATTAATCTGTTTGTCTACACTTGTATTGCTTTACTTATGAATGCTTTATAATGAATCTTGATATTTATAAGGTCAACTTATTGTTCATTTCCTGCCCTCACTCACACTCACGCCACTTTTCTTGGTCTTTCTGGGTTATCTTGATTATTTTTGGCCCTTTGCTTTTATATCTTAATTTAAAAGTAACATTATCAAATTGAAAAAAAATCATGTTGTTTTTCATGGAATTATATTGAAACTATAGAATGATTTGGAGAAAAATTGACATCTTTTTGATAGAGAGATTTCCTATTTATGAATATGTTTATCTTGGCATTTATTCAAGTCTATTTTTAGAACTCTTGATAAAAGTTTGCATTTTATTAAAAATACTCTTACATATTAAACTTATTCCTAGGCATCTTTCACTTTTCAGTCAGGTTTATTAACAAATAATTTGCATAAAATAAAATCTACCCTTTGGAAGTATACAGTTTTAGTTTTGACAGATGTATATGATCCTGCAACCACCACTACCACAATAAAGGTAGAGAAAATTTCCCTTAGCTTAAAAGATTCCCTTGTGATTCTTTGCCGTCAATTCTTTTCTCCCACCTACAACTTGAGGCAATCATTGATCTGTTTTCCATCCTTAAAGTTTTGCTTCTTTTATGCTTTCACATCAATGGAACTCTATTGTGTTTAGAGTTTTGTGTTTGGCTTCTTTCACTTAGCACATGCTCCGAAGATTTATCCATATTGCATATTTTTTATTACTGTATGTTCTTTATTATTGCTGAATAATTTATCCACTCACCAGTTGATGGTCATTTGGGTTGTTTCTATTTTTTGGCTATTATAAATAATGCTGTTATAAATGTTCTTGTTCAGGTTTTTGTTAGCACATATATTTTTGTTTATACTAGGAATATACCTAGAAGGGAATTTTTTGGGTTATATGTGAAGCAGATTATAAGCACTTTATAAGAAACTGCAAAATTGTTTTCCAAAGTAGCTATATAATTTTGCATTCCCACTAGCAGTATATAGGAATGTCAGCTGCTTAATATCCCCGCCAGCACTTGGCATTTTCAGTCTTTTAAAAAAATTAATAACATTTATTTTAGAACAGTTTGAGATTTACAAAAAAGTTAAACAGAGAGTTACCATATTTTCCCCTATCCTAGTTTTCCCTATTATTAACATCTTGCATTAATGTGGCACATTTGTTACAATTGACGAACTGTTATTGATATATTATGATTAACTCAAGTCCATAGTTTGCACTTGGGTTCACTCTTTGTGTTCTACAAATTAATATCATCTATTCACCATTATAGTATAATATAGAATAGTTTCACAGCCCTAAAAATTCCCTGTGCTCCACCGATTCATCCCTCCATCCCACCCGAATTCCTGGCAACAACTGATGTTTATAATCTCTAGAGTTTTGCCTTTTCCAGAATGTTATATAGTTGAAATCTTACAATAATGGCCTTTCAGACTGACTTCTTTCACTTAGCAATATGCATTTAAGGTTCCTCCATGTCTTTTCATGGCTTGATAGCTCATACATTTTTATTGGTGAATATATTCTATTGTCTGCATGTACTACAGTTTGTTTATCTTAGTATCTTAGAAGGACATCGTAGTTGCTTCCAACTTTTGGAAGTTATGAAAAAACTAGCTATAAACATTTGTGTGTGGGCTTTTGTGTGGATATGTTTTCAACTCCTTTAGGAAAATTACACCAAGGAGTGGAATTGCTGGATCATATGGTAAGTCTATGTTTAGCTTTGCAAGAAACTACCTCACTGTCTTCCAAAGTGGCTATGTCATTTTGCATTGCCATCAACAATAAATGAGTATTCCAGTGGTTCCACATCTTTATCAGCATATGATGTTGTTAACATTTTGGGTTTTGGCCATCCTAGTAAGTGTGTAGTGGTACCTCATTATGGTTTTAATTTTCAATGTCCTAATAACATGAATTGAACATCTTTATATGCTTATTTGCCATCTGTAAATCTTCCTAGCTCAGGTGTCTGTTCAGCTCTTTTGCCCATTTTAACTGGGTTGTTTGTTTTATTATTGTTGGATTTTAAAAGTTCTTTGTATAGTAAATACAAGTCCTGTATCAGATACATGTTTTGCAAATATTTTATCCCAGTCTATGGCTTATATTTTAATTCTCTTAACAGTGTCTTTCATAGAGAAAACAGTTTAAATTTTAATGAAGCCCAGTTTAGTAATTTTTACTTTCACAGATCATGTTTTCTTTACTTCTACATTATCTTCTAGGAGTTTTATGGCTTTGCATTTTACTGTCTGTGATCCAATTTGAGTTGATTTTTGTGAAGACTGTAAGGTCTGTGTCTAGATTCATCTTTTTTGTGCATGTGGATGTCCAGTTATTCCAGCACTGTTTGTTGAATTTGTATTGTCTTTGTTCCTTTGTGAAAGGTCAGTTGACTATATTTGTATGAGCCTATTTCTGGGGTCTCTATTCTGTTCCATTAATCTATTTGTCTGTTATTTTACCAATATCATACTGTCTTATTTACTGTAGCTTTATATTCTTTTTCAAGTCAACTTTATTCCTCTCCTTTAGTATTGTGTTTACTATTCTGGGTCTTTTGCTTTCCCATATAAACTGCAGAATCAGTTTATTGATATCCACAAAATAACTTGCTGGGATTTTGATTGGAATTGTATTGAATCTATACATTAGTTGATAAAAAATGATCTTAACAATAATGAGTCTTTCTGTCCAAAATGTTGAGTATTTGTAGCCATGAACATTGACTGTCTCTTCATTTATTTAGATTTTCTTTGATTTCTTTCACCAGGTTTTTATAGTTTTCCTTATGTAGATCATATACCTATTTTGTTAGGTTTACAATTAAGCATTTCATCTTTTGGTGCTAATGTAAATGGTGTTGTGTTTTTAATTTCAAATTCCAGTTGTCCATTGCTGGTATATAGGAAAACAGTTGACTTTTGTATATTAACATTGTATCCTGCCTTGTAGTCTTTCTAGTGAGTATGTAGTGATAGTTCATTGGGTTTAGTTTGCATTTTCCTATGACTAATGATAGTGCTATTCATCTGTGTATCTTCTTTGGAGATATGTCCATTCAAATTGTTTGCCCATTCTAAAATTGGGATATCTGTGTTCTTATTAGGTTCTTATGTGTGTTTATATTATGCACACACATATACATATATACACACATATGTAAAGCACTATATGTAATACACAATATAATACAAATCCTTTAAAAGTTATGTGTTTGGAAAATATTTTCTGCCCTTCTGTGACTTGTCTTTTAATTTTCTTAGTGGTTTTTCTATTATGACTTATACCTTTGATATTCTAGGATGTCTTTGCTTTAACTATGCTCAAAAATTATCCTCTCTTTTGTTTTGTTATAGAGTTTTGTACTTTCAGTTCTTTGATTTATGTCTTTGATGCATGGTTAGATGACTTTCGCCTTCGAGGCAAGGTAAGGTTCTAGGCATATACATATATCTCATATATTTTTCATATGGATGCTCAATTTTTCTAGCTCCATTTGTTGACAAGACTATCTTTTGCCCATCGAATTACCTTGTCATCTTTGTCCACAATCAATTTACTATATATGTGTAGATCTACTTCTGGGCTCTATTCTGTCTCTTTGATCTATCTGTGTAACCTTGAAACATTACCACACTGTATCAATTATTATAGTTCAGTGGTTCTCAACTGAGGCAATTTTTCCCCCAGAGGACATTTAGCAATGTCTGGAGGATATTTTGGTTGTCACAACTGGAGGGGCATGCTACTGGCATCTAGTGGGTAGTGGCCAGGCAGCTTCCTTGTAACAAAGTATCATCTTGCCTTTTTTGTTGAGGTTCAGAAACTCTGCTATAGCATTATAGTAAATTTTGAAATAAGGTGTTATGGACCCTCCAACTTTTTGTTCTTCATTTAAACAACTATTTTTGGCTATCCTAGGTCCTTTTTATTTCTATATAAATTGATAAATTGGCTTATAAATTTCTCCTCCAAAAATCCTACTAGAAGTTTAATGGGGTCAAATTAATTGTAAAGATCAATTTGGGAAAAAATGACATCTTAACTGTCTTGAATCTCCTGATACATTAATATATCTTTTCATTGTTTGTTTTTTATTTAAATTCTCTCAATAATGCTTTATAGTTTTCAGTGTATAGGTCTTGTATATATTTTATTAAATTATCTTACATATTATATGTTTTTTGATACTATTGTTACTGGCATTTATAAATACTTCAACTTCTGAATCTTTATTATTAGTATATAGATTTTTATTTTTAGTATATATATTATTAGTATATAGATTAGTATATAGATTCTTGAAATTTTCTATGTAGATTATGCTGTCTGGTAATAGAGACAGTTTATTTCCTCTTTGCCAATTTTTATACCTTTTTGCTGTATTTTCGCTTCATTTTATTTTATTTTTTCTGTATTTGAACTGGATAGGACCTCTAAAAGAATGTCGAATATAAGTGGTTAAAACAGATCACCTTGCCTTACTATTGATCTTGTTGTAGGATGTATTCAGTCTTTCTCCATCTTCATAGTCAGCAATGGCTGACAAATCTTTTCCACATCATATCAATCTGACTCTTTTGCCTCCCACTTCTATTTTTGAGGACCTTTGTGATTACATTGGGTATGCCCATATAATCCTGAATAATCTCCCTATTTTAAGGCCAGCTGGTTAGCAAACTTCATTCATCTGCTACCTTAATCCCCCTTTTCCTATGGCATAACATATTTATAGGTTCTAGGGATTAGGATAGTGACATCTTTGGAAGGCCTTTATTCTGCCTACCATATGCATTAGCATTACTTCGCCATTTCTGTACAAATTTTTGCTTTATTTTCCTTGGAATAATTATCTTTTTAAAAGTGCTTATCATTTATGTACTTACCACTAATTCAAGCTCAAACTCTCTGCCAGTGTCTATCTACATCTCTTCTCAGTATATTCAGACATAAAGATATTTTCTTAGTTTTATCTTAATGAAATTGTTCCTTTACTCTTCTGCCCTATTACAGTCTGGAATGGTTTCTGTATCAACTTGCTCATAGCTGTCATCTCCATTACCATTCTCAGATTTCCTTCCCCTTTCTCCTGAGTTAGACTCCCTGTTTGTTTCTTCATTATTCTCTCATTTTTGTGGGGGTACATTTTCAATTTTGGGGGGGGGGAGAAAGTGTACAAGGGGAAAGGTAAATGTTTTTAAGAGCCTGTGGATTAAATTATTTTTTATTCTACCCTCAAACTTCATTGTTGGTTTAGGTTAGATTTCTAAGTTGGAAATTATTTCCCAGTAGAACTTTGAAAGCCTTGCTCCACTCCCTTCTAGCTTCCAGAATAGTTGTTAGGAAGTCTGAATCCATTCTGAATCTTAAACATCTGTGATCAACTTTATCTCTCTTTCTCTTGAAATATGTAGGATTTTTCTTTATTTCAAAGTATTATGGGGTACAAATAATTTAGGTTACATGAATCACTTTTTTTTATTTTGGGATATTATGGGGGTACAGATTTTAAGGTTTCAATAAAAGCCTATGTCCCCCCCACCCCCCAAAAGTCTGAGTCTCCATCATGACCATCCCCCAGATGGTGCACATATCACTCATTATGTATGTATATACCCGCCTCCATCCCCCCTCCCACTTGCCCAATACCCTATTACTGTAGTACCTATGTGTCCACTTAGGTGCTATTCAGTTAATACCAGTTTGCTGGAGAATATATATGGTGCTTGTTTTCCCATTCTTGGGATACTTCACTTAGTAGTATGGGTTCCAGCTCTAACCAGGAAAATATAAGATGTGCTATATCATCATTGTTTCTTAGAGCTGAATAGTACTCCATGGTATACATATACCACATTTTATTAATCCATTCTTGGATTGATGGGCACTTGGGCTGTTTCCACAGCCTTGCAATTATGAATTGTGCTGCTATAAACATTCTAGTGCAGGTGTCTTTTTTGTAGAGTGTCATTGGATCATTTGGGTAGATACCCGGCAATGGGATTGCTGGATCAAATGGTAGATTCACTTGTATCGCTTTAAGGTATCTCCATATTGCTTTCCACAGAGGTTGAACTAGTTTGCAGTCCCACCAGCAGTGTAGGAGTGTTCCTCTCTCTCCGCAACCACGCCAGCATTTATTGTTTGGAGATTTTTTGATAAAGGCCATTCTCACTGGGGTTAAGTGATATCTCATTGTGGTTTTGATTTGCATTTCCCTGATGATTAGAGATGTTGAGCATTTTTTCATATGTTTGTTGGCCATTCTTCTGTCTTCTTTAGAAAAGTTTCTGTTCAAGTCCTTTGCCCACTTTTTAATGGGGTATTTGATTTTTTTCTTCCTGATTTTCGTGAGTCCTAAGTATATTCTAGTTATCAGTCCCTTATCGGATGCATAGGATGCAAAAATTTTCTCCCATTCTGTAGGTTGTCTGTTTACTTTCATGACTATTTCTTTGGCTGTGCAGAAGCTTTGTAGTTTGATCCTGTCCCATTTATTTATTTTTGTTGCTGCTGTGATTGCCTTTGGGGACTTCTTCATAAACTCTTTGCCCAGGCCGATGTCTAGGAGAGTGTTTCCAACTTTTTCCTCTAGAGTTCTAATAGTTTCATACATTAGATTTAAGTCTGTTATCCAGCGTGAGTTGGTTTTAGTGAGAGGTGAAAGGTGTGGGTCCTGTTTTAGCCTTCTGCAGATGGCTATCCGTTTTCCCAGCACCATTTATTGAAAAGGGATTCTTTTCCCTAGCCTATGGTTTTGTCGGCGTTGTCAAAGATGAGATGGCTATATGAGGATGGTTTTATATCAGGATTCTCACATCTGTTCCACTGGTCAATATTCCTATTTTTGTGCCAATACCATATTGATTTAATTACTACAGCTTTGTAGCATAGTTTGATATCTGGTATATTAATGTCTCCCATTGTGTTTTTTAATTTTCTTTTTATTTTGGCATATTATGGGGGTACAGATTTTAAGGTTTCAATAAATGCCCATTTCTCCCCCTCCCCCCAAAAGTCTGAGTCTCCATCATGACCATCCCCCAGATGGTGCACATCTCACTCATTATGTATGTATATACCCGCCCCCTCCCCCCTCCCACCTGCCCAATACCCTATTACTGTAGCACCTATGTGTCCACTTAGGTGCTACTCAGTTAATACCAGTTTGCTGGAGAATATATCTGGTGCTTGTTTTCCCATTCTTGGGATACTTCACTTAGTAGTATGGGTTCCAGCTCTAACCAGGAAAATATAAGATGTGCTATATCACCATTGTTTCTTAGAGCTGAATAGTACTCCATGGTATACATATACCACATTTTATTAATCCATTCTTGGATTGATGGGCACTTGGGCTGTTTCCACAGCCTTGCAATTATGAATTGTGCTGCTATAAACATTCGAGTGCAGGTGTCTTTTTTGTAGAGGTCACTGGATCATTTGGGTAGATGCCCAGCAATGGGATTGCTGGATCAAATGGTAGATTCACTTGTATCGCTTTAAGGTATCTCCATATTGCTTTCCACAGAGGTTGAACTAGTTTGCAGTCCCACCAGCAGTGTAGGAGTGTTCCTCTCTCTCCGCAACCACGCCAGCATTTATTGTTCGGAGATTTTTTGATAAAGGCCATTCTCACTGGGGTTAAGTGATATCTCATTGTGATTTTGATTTGCATTTCCCTGATGATTAGAGATGTTGAGCATTTCTTCATATGTTTGTTGGCCATTCTTCTGTCTTCTTTAGAAAAATTTCTGTTCAAGTCCTTTGCCCACTTTTTAATGGGGTTATTTGATTTTTTCTTCCTAATTTTCGTGAGTTCTAAGTATATTCTAGTTATCAGTCCCTTATCAGATGCATAGGATGCAAAAATTTTCTCCCATTCTGTAGGTTGTCTGTTTACTTTCATGACTATTTCTTTGGCTGTGCAGAAGCTTAGTAGTTTGATCATGTCCCATTTATTTATTTTTGTTGCTGCTGTGATTGCCTTTGGGGACTTCTTCATAAGCTCTTTGCCCAGGCCGATGTCTAGGAGAGTGTTTCCAACTTTTTCCTCTAGAGTTCTAATAGTTTCATATCTTAGGTTTAAGTCTGTTATCCAGCGTGAGTTGGTTTTTGTGAGAGGTGAAAGGTGTGGGTCCTGTTTTAGCCTTCTACAGGTGGCTATCCAGTTTTCCCAGCACCATTTATTGAAGAGAGATTCTTTTCCCCAGTGTATGTTTTTGTCTGCTTTGTCAAAGATGAGATGGCTATATGAGGATGGTTTTATATCAGGATTCTCACATCTGTTCCACTGGTCAATGTTCCTGTTTTTGTGCCAATACCATATTGTTTTAATTACTACAGCTTTGTAGTATAGTTTGATATCTGGCATATTAATGCCTCCCATTTTGTTTTTGTTGCCTAGAATTGCTCTTGATATTCGGGGTCTTCTTTGGTTCCATATGAAGCATAAAATTATTTTTTCTATATCTGTGAAGAATGCTGATGGGATTTTAATAGGTATTGCATTGAATCTGTAGATCAGTTTGGGTAGTATAGACATTTTGATGATATTGAGTCTGCCGATCCACGAGCATGGTATGGATTTCCATCTGTTTACATCCTCTGCTATTTCCTTCCTCAGTGTTTCATAGTTCTCCCTGTAGAGGTCTTTTATGTCCTTGATTAAGTATATTCCTAGGTACTTTAATTTCTTTGTTGCTATTGTGAAGGGAATTGAGTCTTTGATTTGGCTCTCAATTAGATTGTTGTTGGCGTCTATGAATGCCTCTGATTTCTGTGTATTGATTTTGTGTCCTGAAACTTTACTAAATTCATTGATCAGTTCCAGGAGTTTCTTGGTTGAATCTTTGGGGTTTTCTAGATACAATATCATATCATCAGCAAACAGTCAAAGTTTGATGTCTTCTGCCCCTTTTTCGATAACTCTGATTCCATTTTCCTGTCTGATTGCTGTAGCCAAGACTTCCAGCACTATGTTGAACAGAAGTGGAGATAGTGGGCAGCCTTGTCTGGTTCCAGTTCTAAGTAGGAATGATTTCAATCTTTCCCCATTCAGTATGATGTTGGCTATGGGTCTGTCATATATGGCTTGTATCATTTTCAGGTATGTCCCTTCTATGCCTATTTTCTTAAGTGTTCGTATCATGAAAGGGTTTTGAATTTTGTCAAAAGCTTTTTCTGCGTCTATTGAAAGAATCATGTGGCCTTTGTTTTTGCTTCTGTTTATGCGGTGAATTGCATTTATAGATTTACGTATGTTGAACCATCCCTGCATCCCTGGGATGAAGCCCTCTTGGTCGTGGTGGATTATTTTTTTGATAAGTGTCTGGATTCGGTTAGCTAAGATTTTGTTGAAAATTTTTGCATGTATATTCATTAGGGATATTGGTCTGTAGTTTTCTTTTTTTGTTGCATTTTTTCCTGGTTTTGGTATCAGAGTAATATTCGCTTCATAAAAGGTGTCGGGGAGGTTTCCATTCTTCTCGATGTTGTGGAATTGTTTCTGCAAGAGAGGTACTAGTTCTTCTTTGTAAGTGTAGTAAAATTCGGGTATGAAGCCATCTGGACCGGGACTTTTCTTTTTAGGGAGATTTTTAATTGCTGTTTTTATTTCAGCTGTTGAGATTGGTCTGTTCAGGGAATCTATTTCTTCCTGGTTGAGCCTAGGGAGGCTGTGTGTTTCTAGAAATTTATCCATTTCCTCCACATTTTCCAGTTTGTGTGCATAAAGTTTGTTGTAGTATTCATAAATTGTATTTGTATCTCTTTGGGATCAGTTGTGATATCTCCTTTTTTATTCCTGATGGAGCTTATTAGAGATTTCTCTTTTCTGCTTTTCGTTAGCTTAGCCAATGGTGTGTCAATTTTGTTTATTTTTTCAAAGAACCAACTTTTTGTTTTATTAATCTCCTGAATAGCTTCCCTGTTTTCAATTTCGTTTAGTTCTGATTTGATCTTGTTGATTTCACTTCTTCTGCTGGGTTTGAGGTTGGTCTGTTCTTCTTTTTCCAGCTCTTTGAGTCGTTTCAGTAGATTGTCTATTTGTGATCTTCTTGTCTTTTGGTTATAGGCATTTATGGAGATAACCTTTCCTCTCAGAACTGCTTTGCTGTGTCCCAGAGGAGTTGATAACTTGTCTCTCCATTGTCGTTTTCTTCATAGAAGTTTTTTATTTCCGTCTTGATTTCTTCATTTATGAAGTAATCATTTAGTAGGAGGTTGTTTAATATCCACGTTTTTGTGTAGAAATGTGAGTTTTTGTTAGGGTTGATTTCTAGTTTTATTCCACTGTGATCTGAGAAGGTACATGGTATGATTTTTATTTTTTTAAATTTCTTGAGATTTTCTTTGTGTCCTAGGATATGGTCAATCTTAGAGAATGTCCCGTGAGCTGATGAGAAGAACGTATATTCAGTGGATTTTGGGTAGTATGTTCTGTAGATGTCTGTCAGACCCAATTGTTCTAGAGTTTTGTTTAAGTCCAGTATTTTTTTATTAGTTTTCTGTTTGGAGGATCTGTCTTGTGCCCTCAGTGGGGTGTTGAAATCTCTGGCGATTATGGAGTTGCTATTAATCCATTTGCTTAGCTCCAGTAAGGTTTGCTTTATGAATCTGGGTGCACCTTAGTTTGGTGCATATATATTTAAAATTGTTATCTCTTCTTGTTGAACTGTGCCCTTCACCATTATATAATGGCCCTCTTTGTCTTTGACTACTTTTGTTGGTTTAAAAACTAAATCGTCTGAAATTAGAACTGCCACACCAGCCTTCTTTTGGCTTCTATTTGCTTGGAATATTGATCTCTCCCATTTATTTTTAGCCTATATGCATCCTAGCAGGTTAAATATGTTTCCTGAAGACAGCATATACTTTATCTGTATTTTGTTATCCATTCAGCCAGCCTATGTGTCTTGAGTGGAGAGTTTAAGCCGTTCACATTTATTGAGAGAACTGATAGGTAAGGTAGATTACTGTTTATTCTGTTAGGTTGGATGTTGTTGCTATGATTTCTGTCTTGAGCCATTGTAATATCTGCCCTTTAATATCTTTGGGTTTAGTTGTTTTTATATTCGTGGGTTATTATTATGATGTTCCGTGCATAACGCTGTTTTAAGTACTTCTTGTAGGTCTGGTCTTGTCTTGGTGAATTCTCTGAGCCTTTGCTTGTCTGAGAATGTTTTTATTTCTCCTTCATATACGATGCTTAGTTTTGCAGGAAATAATATTCTAGGCTGGGCATTGTTTTGTTTCAAAAGAGTGAGAATGGGGCCCCAGTCTCTCCTTGCTTGTAAAGTCTCATTAGAGAAGTCTGATGTTATTCGAATTGGCTTTCCCTTGTATGTTACTTGCATCTTTTGTCTTACAGCTCTTAGGAGGGCCTCTTTAGTTGATACATTCGTCAGCCTGATGACTGCATGTTGTGACGTCTTTCTGTTTGCATTGTATCTCCCAGGGGTCCTCTGAGCTTCTTGTACTTGTATGTCAAGATTTTGAGCAAAGCCTGGGAATTTTTTCTCTATTATATCTTCAAACAGCTTGTCCAACCCTTGAGTGTTGTCTTTTTCTTCTTCTGGTAGCCCTATGACCCTCACATTAGGTTTCCTCACATAATCCCACAGCTCTTGTAGGCTTTGCTCTTTTCTCTTGTTTCTCTGCTCTATTTCTGTGACTGATTTATTTAATTTTAGGGTATTATCTTCAATCTCTGAGATTCTTTCTTCTGTTTCATCTACCCTGTTCTTTAGACTTTCCACTGTATTTTGTAATTCCTTGAATTGATTCTTCATTTCCAGGAGTTCGGTTAAACTTTTCTTCATTGTGTCTATTTCTTTTCCCATACCCTGAGGCTTTTTGTGGTTTCTTTGTGTTGGTTATTTTGTTGTTGTTGCAGCTAGGTGAGTGTTCTTATGATCCACATATCAAATTCCTCTTCTGTCATATTGGTTGCCTGAGTTTGGTTGGTGTCCATTTCTAGGGGGCTGGTGCTTCTCTTTGGGGGTGTGTTTTCCGTTTGGTTCTTCATGTTTTCTTAGTTCTTTCACTGATTTCTTCCCATGTCGATCAGTTGTTGTTTCTTTCCTTAAGTTATTGTTTGTTTATTCACACACCTTGTTAAATTCTGAGGCATTAGGTGGTGTCTGTGGGTGAAATTGGACCACTCCCTGTATATTGAGTCAGTGGGTGCCGTGGAAAGGCTGTGCAAGATGCTGTCCCTGTCAGTAGGTGGCATTTGCTTGGCAGAACAGGCTATGCTGTTGATTTTGTGTCCTGTTATCAGCTCTTGTTCTGGGCGGAGCTGGGTTGGGTAAGCCTGCCGTCAGGCCGTTAGCAGGGGTCAAAGTTCTGTTGTCTGCTTCCAGGGAAAGCTGTCAGGGTGGGGCTGGAATTGTACCACTCAGCCAGAAAGTCTGGGTGTGGGGGTGGGGCTGTCTGAGACCCGCAGTCTGGAGCGGGCCTCGCTTCTTTCCACCCTCCCCAAGTCCGCAGCCACTCCTTGGCCTCTGCCAGCTGGCCAGACCACAAGCCACCAGGACTCCCCGGACTGTGATGTCGGCGCGGAGGTTCCCTGCACAGGAACGCCACCTGGGTTTGGCACACGGCCTCCTCCTGGGAGGAGGGTTTCCCTGTAGGACTCGGATCCACCCCTGGAGTCACACACACCTCAGTAGGCTGTTAACGTATAACCCTACATGTGAATCACTTTTATGATGCTCAGTCAGGGTTACAAGAGTGCCCACCACCCAGATATGTTCACTGTATCCATTAGGTGGTTTTCACCCACCCCCCCCACTTGATTTCAGTTGAATTTTAGTTCCCTTTACGCACATGTGTGCTCATCAGTTAAGTCCAATTTAATAGTGAGTACATGTGCTGTTTGTTTTTTCATTCTTTAGTTACTTCACGTCGGAGAATGGTCTCCAGTTCTATACAAATTGTTGCGAAATGCATTAAGTCATCCTTTTTCATGGCTGAGTACTACCCCATGTAGGATATTCTTTTTATCCCTTGCATTGTAAAAGTGTGTGTCCTTTCATTCATAGTGCTGGTACTCAGTTGGCTCTTCCATTCTTCAAATTTTATTGAATTATTTCATTGCCATTCCTTCTCTCTCTCCCTTTTACTCTCTCACTGTAGCTCTCTCTGTCTCTCTCTCTGTCTCTCTCCATTTCCTTCCTTTTTTATTTCATCATATTATGAGGGTACAAATATTGTTACATATATTGCCCTTGCCATCCCGCCCCCCTCCGCTGAGTCAGAGCTTCTAGCGTGTCCGTCCTCCAGGTGGTGTGCATCACACTCATTACGTAAGTATACACCTATCCCCTCCTCCCCCCTCCCACCAGCTCACCACCTGATAAATGCTTTTTTTTGACATTTTGGTTATATTTTATATCTTTGCCTCTCCCTAGGAAGGGTTAGAGGTATGCCCTTCCCCTCCACAATGATCATCACATCCCTAAGAAGTGGGTCTACCCCCCCAGTTCCTGGTGAACACTACCACCATTTGAGCACCATAGTTTTAATCAGTCAGTACTAATTTGATGGTGAGTACATGTGGAGCCCATTTTCCTGATCTTGTATCGCCTCACTTTGGATAATGGACTGAAGCTTAATCCAGGATAGTATAAACGGTGCTAGCTTGCAGTCGTTTCTTAGAATTGAGTAATATTCCATTGTGATCATATACCAAATTTTAATTATCCACTCATGAATTGACGGGCACTTGGGTTGTTTCCATGTCCTTGCAATAGTGAATTGTGCTGTCATAAACATTTGGGTGCAGATGTCTTTCTAATAGAAAGTCTTATGCTCTTTTGGGTAGATGCCTAACAATGCTATTGCTGGGTCGAATGGTATTTCTATTTTTAGCTGTTTGAGGTATTTCCAAATTCTTTTCCACAAAGGTTGCACTAATTTGCAGTCTCACCAGCAATGTAAGAGTGTTCCTGTTCTCCTTTTCCTTCTATTGTTTCAATGTTGGCCCTTTCTGTTTTCCATCTCTTTTTCTAAATGCTCTATATTTTGGAAGATGTATTCAATTTTATTTTCCAACCTTTCTATAGAATTTTGCATTTACTCTATTATGATATTACTTTCTAATGCCTTTTAAAAATTGTTCTTTAAATTTTTTATGACAACTTGTTCTTTTTTCCTGAATGCAGTATTTTCTATGATCACTGATGCTATTAATTATATAAATTTTTATGCTTTTTTTCTCCTTTTCTCTCCAAATTTCTTTTTTTAAAGTTTTGTTTTGTTGTGTATCTTTCATGTTAGAGGCCTTTCTCTTGGGTCTTGTGTTCCTTGTTTATTGGTGCCTATGTAAGAGTGGACCATTAAAAACTGATTGAAAATGTTGAATGAGGTAGTGTGTTATCTGCTGAGGTCATTATGTTGAGAAATATAATGTTAATGTATTTAGGTTTTTCTCTTTGACTGAGAAGTTTCAATAGAAATGGATATTCAGCACAATTCACAATTGCAAAGATGTGGAAACAACCCAAGTGCCCATCAATACATGAGTGGATTAATATAATGTGGTGTATGTATACCATGGAGTACTATTCAGCTTTAAGAAACAATGGTGATATAGCACCTGTTGTATTTTCCTGGATAGAGCTGGAACCCATACTACTAAGTGAAATATCCCAAGAATGGAAAAATAAGCACCACATGTGCTCACCAGCAAATTGGTATTAACGAATCAACCCTAAGTGGATATATAGGAATAACATTTATCAGATGTTGGGCAGATGGGAAGGGGGATGTGGCGATGAGTATATACATACATAATGAGTGTGATGCACACCCTTTGGGGGATGGACACCCTTGAAGCTCTGACTGGGAGGAGGGGGAGCCAAGGGCAATATACGTAACCTAAACATTTGCACTCTTGTAAAATGCTGAAATAATAATAATAATAATAAAGAAATGGATATTCAAAGTGTCTTCTTTGGAGGAAACAGACCCAATTTCTTGTATCCTGGGTGACAAACAGGGTTGGAGGTGTCTTGTGAAATGTTTTTTTGGTCTCGTTTTCTTTTCTCTTTGTCATTGTTGGTTTGTGAATTAAGATAAATCTTTTTACTGCCACTTTGATGGGGTTTTAAGATGATGGTGAAGCAAACGTTTATGTTCAACCAACTATAGTTAACTTGGAAGGACTCAAAATCTTTTTTATGTTATTTTATTATTTTTTTTAAAAGACAGGGTCTTGCTGTGTTGCCCAGGCTGGAGAGCAGTGGTGTGATCATAGCTCATGGTAGCCTTAAACTTCTGGCCTCAAGTGATCCTCCCATCTCGGCCTCCCAAAGTGCTGGGATTAAAGGTATGAGCCACTGTGCTTGGCCAGGGATTTTAAAAATCTTATAGTCTATAATTTTTTGTGTGTATTTCCTTGTAGTCATTTCTTATAGTTATTTTCTCTTTTCAGAATCTGTGAGTGGTAATTTGTTTCAGTTTAGTATGTATGCAAGTGTATTTGTTTTACCCCTACTCTTACATAATGGTTAAAATTTGAGACACACACACACACACACATATGCGTTTGTATATATATATATATATATATATATGTATTTTTTTTTCTTGGCAATTATCATTCTTTTATATTCACTGTTTTCTACCTCTAGAACCACTATTAGGCTTTGGTTGGAGCTTCCAAGGCTGTTCTCCTGGTCTCTTAAGTTCTCTTTCATCTTATTAATTTCTTCATTTTTATTTCTTGAGTGTTATATTCTGAGTTTGTTCCTCAGAAATATCTTAAAATTCAGTAATTCTTTCCTGGCCATATTGAATGTAGAGTTTATGCTATCATTTGAATTTTTATTTCAGAGTCTATAGTCTTGATTTACAGGATGCATGTGTCATTTTTATTTTATAACCTCTTATTCTTGCTTTTCATAGATCTTATTCCTTTAGTTCTTTGTGGATGCTAAACATTTATTTTAAAGTCCTTTTCAAATTACCATATTTCTCTGGGACTGTAACTTCACATTTGTTGAATTTGTTTATTCTTCTTTCAAGATGATTTTTTTTTATAGGTTTTGAAATTTTAGCTTGCTGTAAGCTTACCTCAAATGGCTAGATTATGTTTTATTTGATCAGTCCCCAGTTCAAAACCAGTTCTTATGTTGGCAGTTTGGGGATTTTGTTCCTTGAGCTGTATCGTAGGTAGATAAATACCAAAGATCAAGTTTTTGAGGCATTATGTGCATGATGCAAGTCTTAGTTGCATAACTGTCTCTATGGCCTACCTAGGCAGCACCTCTGTTGACAGTCTCAGCTTCTTGTGCTGGTCATAGCATTTTTAAAGTTATTCTGCATAGGAGTCCCTGCTTTATCTCCTGGTTTCCTGCAATGATTTTGCTTTGCTACCCTGTCACATATTTGATATTATTGGTTTATATTACCCCATGGCAATTAAACTTCTGGCTGCCTCTGCCTATTTCCAGGTAATTTACTGGTTTTAGCCTTCCCACCCCAAGTCCCCAGCCCATTTCTAGATTTTTTTGTTGTTGTTTTAGCTGCACGGACATATTTCTATTCTTTCTTTTCTTTTCTTTAACAATTGTGATTATGTTTTTATTTTTTAATGTATGTTTTATGATTTAGCTATCATCAGCATATTATTCTGTGTTTGGAGCTGAGAAAGGAGGATTTTTCCTATGTGAAGTAAAAGTACTAAACTGACATAATGGTCTTTTGGGATTTCTAGATGAATAATACATTCTTCCTCAAATAATGACTACTCACCATTTGGGGCCTTAGTTATGAAGACTTCTCCTTGACTAGTTTTTCATGCTTAATCTGTCATCATAGATTGTAACATTCATATGCCTGAGTATCATTCTAGGTTGTGAAGCAACAAAAAGAAGGGTTCAGTCAGATTGGGTCAGACAGACAGATGTTTTTGACTCTGGGGGCAGAAACAATGGAGTTGCCTAAAACTAGGGCCCCAGATTAATATCAAAGGAATTTTTGTAGGTCAGGATGATGGCAATGGTTACCTCAGTGAGACAGTTTTATTATAACAGATAGAAGGAAGATAGGACAGGAGTGTGGAAAAGTCATGGTTGCCAGGTTGATGTTAGGACTTTAGAGAGAAATAGGGAAAATGGTGAGGAGGTAACTAATCTTTAGGTTGAAGACAATGGTTTTGATTGGTTCAAAAGGAGTGAATGGTGCTAATGGAGGTTGTGCCATGCTCTGAAGTTGTCTCTAAGGTGAGAAGGCATGATGCTATTGCATTGAAGTTAGTCAGAGGAAGTTGGTATGGCACTGACAGTGAGTAGTATCAGTTGAAGCTGGAGAGATAAGATTTTGTTAATTCTTAAAGGACCTTGTAGGCCAAATTCAAGAGTTTAGTTTTTTCCCCAAGAGCAGTAGGGAGCCTTTAATAGTTTTAAGCAAGGTAGTAAAGTCATCTGATTTGCATTTTTGTGACATCCTCTGGTTGCTGTGTGAAAAATAGATTAGTGCTGCAGGAGGGCAGGTAGAGTGAATGTGAGGAGGCCAGTAATGCTGTTTTGGCTAAGGTGGGGGGGGGGAGAGAGAGAGAGAGAGAGAGAGAGAGAGAAAGAAGAAGAAGAAGAGGAAGAGGAAGAGGAAGAGGAAGAGGAAGAGGAAGAAGAAGAAGAAGAAGAAGAAGAAGAAGAAGAAGAAGAAGAAGAAGAAGAAGAAGAAGAAGAAGAAGAAGAAGAAAAGAAGAAGAAGGGTTTGAGAGGCACATTGGAGATAGATTAATAGGAATAGGGAATGGAGTATTTTGCAAACACTAGAAAGTCTGGCGTGGCTGAACTTGTACTCTTCCTTGTGATTTTTTCACTACATTTTTTTCCTACCAGTTTTTCTGACCTGTTTCACCCATATAAACTGAGTTATTGTAATTACCTCTCGTTTAATTTGATTCTTTCTTCTTTAATCTCCACCCTTCTCCTTTCTTCCACTGACACAAGGGCTCGGCTGTGTTTTTGTACTGGGATCTCTTAGTCAATCTCTTCATTTTCTTTCTTTGCCTTCCACACTGGTGACCCATTAAGAATATTCTTCATTTTCAGTGGTCTATTGTTTCCCCCCCAGTTTCTTACTTACTTTCAATCCATTTTTCTTTCTCAGTTTTCACCTGAGACTAGCTTGAGAAACTTTATTCCTCTGGGGGAGTGAGTATAAGCTTGCCAATTATTTGCAAAAAGTATCTCCTTGTACAAGTGGCATTGCAGCAGAAAGAGAGAAATTAAGAATAATTCAGTTTTATAACTCACTCTCATCTTTACTTATGGAGTGATTTCCTCCTGCTTTCTTAGTGCCTGTTTAGAAATCTATAAATGACACAGTCTCCAGAAGCATTTGGGGATCCTGGGTAGTATCCAGTGCTCCTGGTTACATACTCATTCATTGGGGGCTGGAGCTTGAAATTGGTATATATGAATGTAACCTTCTTCTATTTTTGTGTCTGGTCTACAGATTACCCATTTTTAGATAAAGGCAAGTTGCCTGAAGTATGTACATTGCATATTCCTGTTTATACCTCCTATATTCTGGGGACAAACTGCAAATATGCGGTTACTTTTTTCTTTTTTTTTTAATTTTTCTTTATTTTGGCATATTATGGGGGTACAGATTTTAAGGTTTCAATAAATGCCCATTTCCCCCCCTCCCCCCAAAAGTCTGAGTCTCCATCATGACCATCCCCCAGATGGTGCACATCTCACTCATTATGTATGTATATACCCACCCCCCTCCCCCCTCCCACCTGCCCAATACCCTATTACTGTAGTACCTATGTGTCCACTTAGGTGCTACTCAGTTAATACCAGTTTTCTGGAGAATATATCTGGTGCTTGTTTTTCCATTCTTGGGATACTTCACTTAGTAGTATGGGTTCCAGCTATAACCAGGAAAATATAAGATGTGCTATATCACCATTGTTTCTTAGAGCTGAATAGTACTCCATGGTATACATATACCACATTTTATTAATCCATTCTTGGATTGATGGGCACTTGGGCTGTTTCCACAGCCTTGCAATTATGAATTGTGCTGCTATAAACATTGGAGTGCAGGTGTCTTTTTTGTAGAGTGTCACTGGATCATTTGGGTAGATGCCCAGCAATGGGATTGCTGGATCAAATGGTAGATTCACTTGTATCGCTTTAAGATATCTCCATATTGCTTTCCACAGAGGTTGAACTAGTTTGCAGTCCCACCAGCAGTGTAGGAGTGTTCCTCTCTCTCCGCAACCACGCCAGCATTTATTGTTTGGAGATTTTTTCATAAAGGCCATTGTCACTGGGGTTAAGTGATATCTCATTGTGGTTTTGATTTGCATTTCCCTGATGATTAGAGATGTTGAGCATTTCTTCATATGTTTGTTGGCCATTCTTCTGTCTTCTTTAGAAAAATTTCTGTTCAAGTCCTGTGCCCACTTTTTAATGGGGTTATTTGATTTTTTCTTCCTAATTTTCGTGAGTTCTAAGTATATTCTAGTTATCAGTCCCTTATCGGATGCATAGGATGCAAAAATTTTCTCCCATTCTGTAGGTTGTCTGTTTACTTTCATGACTATTTCTTTGGCTGTGCAGAAGCTTTGTAGTTTGATCCTGTCCCATTTACTTATTTTTGTTGCTGCTGTGATTGCCTTTGGGGACTTCTTCATAAACTCTTTGCCCAGGCCGATGTCTAGGAGAGTGTTTCCAACTTTTTCCTCTAGAGTTCTAATAGTTTCATATCTTAGGTTTAAGTCTGTTATCCAGCGTGAGTTGGTTTTAGTGAGAGGTGAAAGGTGTGGGTCCTGTTTTAGCCTTCTACAGGTGGCTATCCAGTTTTCCCAGCACCATTTATTGAAGAGAGATTCTTTTCCCCAGCGTATGTTTTTGTCTGCTTTGTCAAAGATGAGATGGCTATATGAGGATGGTTTTAAATCAGGATTCTCACATCTGTTCCACTGGTCAATATTCCTGTTTTTGTGCCAATACCATATTGATTTAATTACTACAGCTTTGTAGTATAGTTTGATATCTGGCATATTAATGCCTCCCATTTTGTTTTTGTTGCCTAGAATTGCTCTTGATATTCGGGGTCTTCTTTGGTTCCATACGAAGCGTAAAATTATTTTTTCTATATCTGTGAAGAATGCTGATGGGATTTTAATAGGTATTGCATTGAATCTGTAGATCAGTTTGGGTAGTATAGACATTTTGATGATATTGAGTCTGCGGATCCACGAGCATGGTATGGATTTCCATCTGTTTACATCCTCTGCTATTTCCTTCCTCAGTGTTTCATAGTTCTCCCTGTAGAGGTCTTTTACCTCTTTGGTTAAATATATTCCTAGGTACTTTAATTTGTTTGTTGCTATTGTGAAGGGAATTGAGTCTTTGATTTGGTTCTCAATTAGATTGTTGTTGGCGTATATGAATGCCTCTGATTTCTGTGTATTGATTTTGTATCCTGAGACTTTACTAAATTCATTGATCAGTTCCAGGAGTTTCTTGGTTGAAACCCTGGGCTTTTCTAGATACAATATCATATCATCAGCAAACAGTGAAAGTTTGATCTCTTCTGCCCCTATTTGGATACCTTTGATTCCGTTTTCCTGTCTGATTGCTGTAGCCAAGACTTCCAGCACTATGTTGAACAGAAGTGGAGATAGTGGGCAGACTTGTCTGGTTCCAGTTCTAAGTGGGAATGATTTCAATCCATCCCCATTCAGTATGATGTTGGCTATGGGTCTGTCATATATGGCTTGTATCATTTTTAGGTATGTCCCTTCTATGCCTATTTTCTTAAGTGTTCGTATCATGAAAGGGTGTTGAATTTTTTCAAAAGCTTTTTGTGCATCTATTGAAAGAATCATGTGGTCTTTGTTTTTGCTTCTGTTGATGTGGTGAATTGCATTTATAGATTTACGTATGTTGAACCATCCCTGCATCCCTGGGATGAAGCCCACTTGGTTGTGGTGGATTATTTTTTTGATAAGTGTCTGGATTCGGTTAGCTAAGATTTTGTTGAAAATTTTTGCATCTATATTCATTAGGGATATTGGTCTGTAGTTTTCTTTTTTGTTGCATCCTTTCCTGGTTTTGGTATCAGAGTAATATTCGCTTCATAAAAGGTGTCGGGGAGGTTTCTGTTCTTGTCGATGTTGTGGAATAGTTTCTGCAAGATAGGTACTAGTTCTTCTTTGTAAGTATGGTAAACTTCAGTTGTGAAGCCATCTGGACCGGGACTTTTCTTTTTAGGGAGATTTTTAATTGCTGTTTCTATTTCAGCTGATGAGATTGGTCTGTTCAGGGAATCTATTTCTTCCTGGTTGAGCCTAGGGAGGCTTTGTGTTTCTAGAAATTTGTCCATTTCCTCCACATTTTCCAGTTTGTGTGCATAAAGTTTGTTGTAGTATTCATAAATTGTATCTTGTATCTCTTTGGGATCAGTTGTGATATCTCCTTTTTTATTCCTGATGGAGCTTATTAGAGATTTCTCTTTTCAGCTGTTTGTTAGCTTAGCCAATGGTGTATCAATTTTGTTTATTTTTTCAAAGAACCAACTTTTTGTTTTATTAATCTCCTGAATAGCTTCCCTGTTTTCAATTTCGTGTAGTTCTGATTTGATCTTGTTGATTTCACTTCTTCTGCTGGGTTTGGGGTTGGTCTGTTCTTCTCTTTCCAGCTCTTTGAGTCGTTTCATTAGATTGTCTATTTGTGATCTTCTTGTCTTTTGGTTATAGGCATTTATGGAGATAAACTTTCCTCTCAGGACTGCTTTAGCTGTGTCCCAGAGGAGTTGATAACTTGTCTCTCCATTGTCGTTTTCTTCATAGAACTTTTTTATTTCCGTCTTGATTTCTTCATTTACGAAGTAATCATTTAGTAGGAGGTTGTTTAATTTCCACGTTTTTGTGTAGAAATGTGGGTTTCTGTTAGGGTTGATTTCTAGTTATATTCCACTATGATCTGAGAAGGTACATGGTATGATGTCTATTTTTTTAAATTTCTCGAGATTTTCTTTGTGTCCTGGGATATGGTCAATCTTAGAGAATGTCCCGTGAGCTGATGAGAAGAACGTATATTCAGTGGATTTTGGGTAGTATGTTCTGTAGTTGTCTGTCAGGCCCAATTGTTCTAGAGTTTTGTTTAAGTCCATTATTTCTTTATTAATTTTCTGTTTGGAGGATCTGTCTCGTGCCGTCAGTGGGGTGTTGAAATCCCCGGCGATTATGGAGTTGTTATTAATCCATTTGCTTAGCTCCAGTAAGGTTTGCTTTATGAATCTGGGTGCACCTAAGTTGGGTGCATATATATTTAAAATTGTTATCTCTTCTTGTTGGACTGTGCCCTTCACCATTATATAATGACTCTCTTTGTCTTTGACTACTTTAGTGGGTTTAAAAACTAAATCGTCTGAAATTAGAACTGCCACACCAGCCTTCTTTTGGCTTCTATTTGCTTGGAATATTGATCTCCACCCTTTTATTTTTAGTCTGTATGCATCCTTGCACGTTACATGTGTTTCCTGAAGACAGCATATACTTGGCCTGTATTTTCTTATCCATTCAGCCAGCCTGTGTTCTTGAGTGGAGAGTTTCAGCCATTCACATTTATTGAGAGAACTGATAGGTAAGGTAGATTGGTGTTCATTCTGTTGGGTTGGATGTTGTTGCTATGATTTCTGTCTTGAGCCATTGTAATATCTGGCCTTTAATATCTTTGTGCTTTGGTTGTTTTTATATTCGTGGGTTATTATTATGATGTTCCGTGCGTAACCCTGTTTTAAGTACTTCTTGTAGGGCTGGTCTTGTCTTGGTGAATTCTCTGAGCCTTTGCTTGTCTTAGAATGTTTTTATTTCTCCTTCATATATGAAGCTTAGTTTTGCAGGGAATAATATTCTAGGCTGGGCATTGTTTTGTTTCAGAAGAGTGAGAATGGGGCCCCAGTCTCTCCTTGCTTGTAAAGTCTCATTAGAGAAGTCTGATGTTATTCGAATTGGCTTTCCCTTGTATGTTACTTGCTTCTTTTGTCTTAGAGCTCTTAGGAGCGTCTCTTTAGTTGATACTTTGGTCAGTCTGATGACTGCATGCCGTGACGTCTTCCTGTTTGCGTTGAATCTCCCAGGGGTCCTCTGAGCTTCTTGAACTTGTATATCAAGATTTTGAGCAAGGCCTGGGAAATTTTCCTGTATTATATCTTCAAACAGCTTGTCCAACACTTGAGTGTTGTCTTCTTCGCCTTCTGGTAACCCTATGACCCTCACATTAGGTTTCTTCACATAATCCCACAGCTCTTTTAGGCTTTGCTCTTTTCTCTTGTTTCTCTGCTCTATTTCTGTGACTGATTTATTTAATTGGAGAGTGTTATTTTCAAGCTCTGAGATTCTTTCTTCTGTTTGATCTACCCTGTTCTTGAGACTTTCCACTGTATTTTATAGTTCCTTGAATGGATTCTACATTTCAAGGAGTTTGGTTAAACTTTTCTTCATTGTGTCCATTTCTTTTTCCAGATCCTCTAGGCTTTTTGTGGTTTCTTTGTGTTGGTTATTGAGTTGTTCTTGCAGCTGGGTGAGTGTTCTTATGATCCACATATGAAATTCCTCTTCTGTCATTTTCGTTGCCTGATTTTGGTTGGTGCCCTTTTCTAAGGGGCTGGGGCTCCTCTTTGGGGGTGTGTTTTCCGTTTGGTTCTTCATATTTCCTGAGTTCCTTCCCTATTTCTTTCCATATCGATCAGTTGTTGTTTCTCTTTTTTTTAGGTTTTTGTTTGGGTGTTCACATGCCTTGTTTAGTTTCTGAGCCGGAAGGTGGTGTCTGTAGGTGAGATTCGTCCACTCTCTGTCCTGGTAAGGGTGTGCCGGATGCTCTCCCTGTCAGTAAGTGGTGCTTGTTTGGAGGAACAGGCTATGCTGTTGTTTTTATGCCCTGTTATCATATCTTGTTCCTGTAGAGAGAACTCTAGTGCCTCAGGTGGTGGGCGGGGGCCTGGGATTTCCAGGTGTGTCCTTTTCTCCCCTTTAGTGAGGGCTAGTCTAGGAGAGAGTTTGGGCAGAGCTGGGTTGGGTAAACCTGCCCTCAGGCAACACCAATGTTGTTAGCAGTGGTCAAAGTTCTGTTCTCTGCTTCCAGGCAAAGCTTTCAGGTCGGGGCTGAAATGGCCTGGCTCAGTCAGTGAGTCTGCGTGTGGGGATGGGGCTCAGTCAGAGAGTCTGTGTGTGGGGATGGGGCTGTCTGAGACTCGCAGTCTGGAACGGGCCTGGCTTCTTTCCACCATCCCCAACTCCGCAGCTACTGCTGGGCCTCTTCCTGCAGGGCAGACCACACGCCACCACTCCTCCCCTGGCTGTGCTACTTGTGGGGAGGTTCCCTATGTGGGAATGCCACCTGGGCTGGGTGCAGGGCCTCCTTTTGGGGGGAGGGTTGCCCTCTAGGATGCTGATCTGCCCCTGAAGGCGCACACACTGCAGTAGGCTGTTCACAAATATCCCTTCTGTGCCACAGGCAATGCGAGGCCTTGGTGCATGGGATGTGGTCTGCAGGTCTGACCTCTGGGTCCCAGAGTTCAAACTATATCCCCACCAAGGAGAGCAGTGCCAGTCCCAATTCACCCACAGGGATCCCAAGCTGTGTCTATGTCTCTCAACCTCAGAGTCTACCCCGTTCTCCTAGGATCACCATGCCAGCAGCACCTGGGAGGGCTGGCAGGTAGGGAGCTCACAGTCTGACTTCCCCTTAGTCAGCCGTAGGTCCCCAAAAGGGAAGGTCCCATTGCCTGTAGGTGCCTCAGGCTGGTGGCTATATTAACTCTCTGTCTCTCTGGGCAGCCGTGGGTAGGGTCAGGGGAGAGGAGGAGGAGGCAATATGGTGCCTGCCGCGCGGCTCGGGTCTATGCACACGGAGGTGCCCGAGGGAGTTTGGAGCCCGGTGCCGCGTCTGCCACTGGCTTACCACTGACTGGCAGCGACTGTCCCTGGGCTGGTCTCCGCAGGTCTCTCCACTCGCTGGGGAGGCCACCAGCAGTCCGGGATGCAGGAGAGGGGAAGCGGCCAATACTTCCCTCTGGTCTCCGGGCTGCTCCGGCGCTCCCACTTGCCAGTTCTCCTCTGTGACCTCCTCCCATGGAGTCTCTCGTGGTCTCAGGTACTCCTCCTTCCGACCCTCATCTGATGTAGGCTCATCTTCTTGCTTCTTTCTTCTGATTTCTGCTAGAATCTATCTTTTCTGCAGAGACACTCTGTCTGGCGGTGTTTCTCATCCGCCATCTTTTTTCTGATGTTATATTTTTAAAATTATTTATTTTGAAATAATAATAAACTAATGGAAAGTTGCAAAAATAGTACATAGAGCCCTGCAAACACTTTACCTAGATTCTCCCGTGGGGAGTCTGATATGACTGCAGTAACAATATTAAGTATACCACAGACCTCATTAACATTATTGAACTGCAGTCATATAAACATGGTGTTACATGCACTCATTTTAATGTGCATGCTTGTCTGAGTGTGCCTATGTGTGTATTTCTGCACAATTTAATCCCATGTATAGTTTTCTGTAACCAACACCACAATCAAAAACAGAGCTATTCAATCTCCATGAATAAACTCCCTCATGTTACTCTTTTATAGTAGTACCCATTCCTGTCACTTTCCCTGGAGCCATTAATCTGCTCTCCATCTCAACAATTTTGTCAGTTCAATAATATTATATAAATGCAATTATGTACTATATGACCTTTTTAAAATTGGCTTTTTAAAAATTAATAGACTTTATATTTTAGAGTAGTTTGAAGTTTCCAGAAAAACTGAGGAGAAAATACAGAAGGTCTCTATATATCCTTTCCTCCTCTTCCCTCCCATTTTTCCCTATTAGTAATATCTTACAATGGTGTGGAATATTTGTTACCATTAACAAATGGGTTAATGGTAACCATATGAGCCAATATTTGATACATTATTAACTAAAGTGCATAGTTTGCATTAAGGTTCCCTCTTTGTGTTGTAGAGTTCTGTGGGTTTTGATGAATGTATAATGTAATGTAGCCACCATTACAGTAACCACCATTACAAAATAGATTCCCTGCTCTAAAAATCCCCTTTGCTCCACCTATTTATCACTTCCTGTTTTTCCCCAAACTCTTTGCAACCACTGATCTCTTTAGTCTTTATATAGTCTTTTCCAGAATGTCATATAATTAAATATATACATTACATAGCCTTTTCGGAATGGATTCTTTCACTTAACAATATGTATTTAAAGTTCCTCCATGTATTTTGTGTGTGGCTTGATAGATCATTTTGTTTTTTAGTGCTGAATAATATTCTATTGTCATGATTTACCACAGTTTTTTATCCATTCACCTACTGAAGGACATCTTAGTTGTTCCCAAGTTTTGGCAATTATGAATAAATCTGCTACAAACAATCATATATAGGTTTCTGTGTGTACATAAGTATTTGACTCATTTTGGTAAATACCAAGGAATGTGATTGCTGGATCATATGGTAGGAGTATGTTTAGTTTTGTATGTAACTACCAGACTGTCTTTCAAAGTGGCTATATCATTTTGCATTCCATTAGCAATGAATGAGAATTCCATTGTTCCACATCCTAGCCAGCATTTGGTGTTGTTAATGTTTTGGGTTTTAGCTATAGTACTAGGTGCTAGTGGTATCTCATTGTTGTTTTAATCTGCAATTTACTAATGATATATGATGCTAAGAATCTTTTCATATGCTTATTTATCATCTTTATATTTTCTTTGGTGAAAGATATCTTGAGATCCCTTCAAATTGCTGCATGTATCTGTGGTTGGTTCCTTTTCATTGCTAAGTAGTATTTGGTAGTATGGATGTACCAGAATTTGTTTATCTATTTACCTGTTGAAATATTTTTGTGTTGTCTCCGTTTTGGAGCTATTAAGAATAAAGTTGGTGTGAACATCTATTTACAGGTTTTTGTGTGTGCATAAAATTTTATTTCTTTGGGATGAATACCCAAGAGTGTAATTGATAGGTCTTATACGCATGTTTAGTTTAAAGAATCTGCCAAATAATTTTCCAGAGTGCTTGTACTCTTTTATATTCCAATCAAAATTGTGTTTTTATTTTGCTTTCAATGTTATAGCTAGTATATAGAAATAGGATTGATTTTTTTGTGTTGATCTTGTGTCCTGTGACTTTGCCAATCACATGTTAGTTGTAGAATTTTTTTAAAATAGTAATTACTTGGGAATCATGTATTTTCTGCATAGAAAATTATGTCCTCTGCAAATAGAGACAGTTTACTTTCTTCCTTTCCATTTTGTATGTTTTTTATTTATTTTACTTTCCCTATTGTATGGGTTAGGATTTCCAATATTATGTTAAATAAGAGTGGTAAGAACAGACACATTTGCCTTGATTTTAGGAGGAAAGAACTTAATCTTTCACCATTATAATTTCAGCTTGCCTTTTTTTTCAGGTATTCTTTATCAAGGTGAGTAAGTTGTCCTTCATTCCTAGTTTGCTAAAAGATTTCATCATGAATATGTGTTGTATTTTTTGAAATGATTTTTCTGCATCAATGGATATGATCAAATGGTTTTGCTTCTTTAGTATGTGGTAGTGGATTTAATTGACTGATTTTCAAATGTTGAACAAACTTTACATATCTGAAATAAATGCTACTTAGACATAGTATATAATTGATTTCATATATTGCTGGATTCAATATACTAATATTTTTCTTAGGATTATTGTGTCTATTCATGAGGGATATTTGCTCATAATTTTATTTTTTTGTACTGTCTTTGTTTTGTTTTTGCAATCAGAGCAATACTGGCCTCATAAAATGGGTTTATTAGTGTTCCCTACTCTTCTAATTTCTAGAAGAGATTTTGTTGAATTGATGTCATTTCTTCTTTAAATATTTGATAAAATCTCCAGTGAATCCATAAGGCCTGGGATTCCTTTTTTTAAGGTTTTTGGTGAAAAAATCAGCTGTTAATCTTATTGAGTACCTTTTGTATGTGATAAGTTGTTTCCCTTGTGTTGCTTTAAATATCTTATTTTTGCTTATGTCTTTCAAAAATGTAATTACATCTTGGTGTGGATTTCTTTGAATTTAATAAACTTGAAGTCTGCTAAGTTTCTTAGATGTTTAGATTCATATCTTTCTTAAAATTTGGGACATTTTTGGCCATTATTTCTTTAGATGTTCTTTCTGCTCCTTTTTCTCTCCTCCTTCTGCTCTTGAACTCCCATTATGCAAATGTTCTACAGGTCTCTTAAGTTTTATTGTTACTATTTTTATCATTTTAGCCATTTTAAAATGTATACTTCAGTGACATTCAGTACATTCACATTGTTATATAACCATCACCACTATCTTGTTCAAGAACATTTTACCACTCCAATAGCAAACCTCATATCTATTAAGCAGTTACTCCCTATTCATAACTTTCCTAACACCCTGACAACTATTAATCTGCTTTCTTTCTCTATTGATTGATCTATTGTAGACATTTCATAAAAATGGGATCATACAATATACGGCCTTTTTTAAATTTTTTTATTTTGGCATATTATGGGGGTACAGATTTTAAGGTTTCAATAAATGCCCATTTCCCCCCCTCCCCCCAAAAGTCTGAGTCTCCATCATGACCATCCCCCAGATGGTGCACATCTCACTCATTATGTATGTATATACACGCCCCACTCTCCCCTCCCCCCTGCCCAATACCCTATTACTGTAGCACCTATGTGTCCACTTAGGTGCTACTCAGTTAATACCAGTTTGCTGGAGAATATATCTGGTGCTTGTTTTTCCATTCTTGGGATACTTCACTTAGTAGTATGGGTTCCAGCTCTAACCAGGAAAATATAAGATGTGCTATATCACCATTGTTTCTTAGAGCTGAATAGTACTCCATGGCATACATATACCACATTTTATTAATCCATTCTTGGATGGATGGGCACTTGGGCTGTTTCCACAGCCTTGCAATTATGAATTGTGCTGCTATAAACATTCGAGTGCAGGTTTCTTTTTTGTAGAGTGTCACTGGATCATTTGGGTAGATGCCCAGCAATGGGATTGCTGGATCAAATGGTAGATTCACTTGTATCGCTTTAAGGTATCTCCATATTGCTTTCCACAGAGGTTGAACTAGTTTTCAGTCCCACCAGCAGTGTAGGAGTGTTCCTCTCTCTCCGCAACCACGCCAGAATTTATTGTTTGGAGATTTTTTGATAAAGGCCATTCTCACTGGGGTTAAGTGATATCTCATTGTGGTTTTGATTTGCATTTCCCTGATGATTAGAGATGTTGAGCATTTCTTCATATGTTTGTTGGCCATTCTTCTGTCTTCTTTAGAAAAATTTCTGTTCAAGTCCTTTGCCCACTTTTTAATGGGGTTATTTGATTTTTTCTTCCTAATTTTCGTGAGTTCTAAGTATATTCTAGTTATCAGTCCCTTATCGGATGCATAGGATGCAAAATTTTTCTCCCATTCTGTAGGTTGTCTGTTTACTTTCATGACTATTTCTTTGGCTGTGCAGAAGCTTAGTAGTTTGATCATGTCCCATTTATTTATTTCTGTTGCTGCTGTGATTGCCTTTGGGGACTTCTTCATAAACTCTTTGCCCAGGCCGATGTCTAGGAGAGTGTTTCCAACTTTTTCCTCTACAGTTCTAATAGTTTCATATCTTAGGTTTAAGTCTGTTATCCAGCGTGAGTTGGTTTTTGTGAGAGGTGAAAGGTGTGGGTCCTGTTTTAGCCTTCTACAGGTGGCTATCCAGTTTTCCCAGCACCATTTATTGAAGAGAGATTCTTTTCCCCAGCGTATGTTTTTGTCTGCTTTGTCAAAGATGAGATGGCTATATGAGGATGGTTTTATATCAGGATTCTCACATCCGTTCCACTGGTCAATGTTCCTGTTTTTGTGCCAATACCATATTGTTTTAATTACTACAGCTTTGTAGTATAGTTTGATATCTGGCATATTAATGCCTCCCATTTTGTTTTTGTTGCCTAGAATTGCTCTTGATATTCGGGGTCTTCTTTGGTTCTATACGAAGCGTAAAATTATTTTTTCTATATCTGTGAAGAATGCTGATGGGATTTTAATAGGTATTGCATTGAATCTGTAGATCAGTTTGGGTAGTATAGACATTTTGATGATATTGAGTCTACCGATCCATGAGCATGGTATGGATTTCCATCTGTTTACATCCTCTGCTATTTCCTTCCTCAGTGTTTCATAGTTCTCCCTGTAGAGGTCTTTTATGTCCTTGATTAAGTATATTCCTAGGTACTTTAATTTCTTTGTTGCTATTGAAAAGGGAATTGAGTCTTTGATTTGGTTCTCAATTAGATTGTTGTTGGCGTCTATGAATGCCTCTGATTTCTGTGTATTGATTTTGTATCCTGAAACTTTACTAAATTTATTGATCAGTTCCAGGAGTTTCTTGGTTGAATCTTTGGGGTTTTCTAGATACAATATCATATCATCAGCAAACAGTCAAAGTTTGATGTCTTCTGCCCCTTTTTGGATACCTCTGATTCCATTTTCCTGTCTGATTGCTGTAGCCAAGACTTCCAGCACTATGTTGAACAGAAGTGGAGATAGTGGGCAGCCTTGTCTGGTTCCAGTTCTAAGTGGGAATGATTTCAATTTTTCCCCATTCAGGATGATGTTGGCTATGGGTCTATCACATATATGGCTTGTATCATTTTAGGTATGTCCCTTCTATGTCTATTTATTAAGTGTTTGTATCATGAAAGGGTGTTGAATTTTGTCAAAACTTTTTCTGCATCTATTGAAAGAATAATGTGGTCTTTGTTTTGACTTTTGCTTATGTGGTGATTTGTATTTATAGATTTACGTATGTTGAACCATCCCTGAATCACTAGGATGAAGCCCACTTGATCGTGATAGATTATTTATTTTATAAGTGTCTGGATTCTGTTAGCTAAGATTTTGTTGAAAATTTTTGCATCTATATTCATTAGGGATACTGGTCTGTAGTTGTATTTTTTTGTTGCATCCTTTCCTGAATTCGGTATCAGAGTGATATTCGCTTCATAAAAGGTGTCCGGGAGTTTTCCGGTCTTCTCTATGTTGTTGAATAATTTCTGCAAGATAGGTACTAGTTCTTCTTTGTAAGTGTGGTACAATTCGGGTGTGAAACCATCTAGACTGGGATTTTCATTTAGGGAGATTTTTAATTGCTATTTGTATTTGAGCTCTTGAGTTTGTTCTGTTCACGAAATCTATTTCTTCCTGGTTCAGCCTAGAGAAGTTGTGTGTTTTTAGAAATTTGTCCATTTCCTCCACATTTTCCAGTTTGTGTGCATAAATATTTTTGTTGTATTCATATATTATATCTTGTATCTCTTTGGGCTTAGTTGTGATATCTCCTTTTTTGTTCCTGATGGAGCTTATTAGAGATTTCACTTTTCTGTAGCTAAGCCAATGGCGTGTCAATTTTGCTTGTTTTTCAAAGAACCAACTTTTTGTTTTATTAATCTCCTGAATAGCTTCCCTGTTATCAATTTCCTTTAGTTCTGATTTGATCTTGTTGATTTCACTTCTTCTGCTGCATCTGGGGTTGGTCTGTTCTTCTTTTTCGAGCTCTTTACGTCGTTTCATTAGAATGTCTATTTGTGATCTTTTTGACTTTTGGATATAGGCATTTATGGAGATAAACTTTCCTCTCAGAACTCCTTTAGCTGTGTCCCAAAAGATTTGATAACTTGTCTCTGCATTGTCATTTTGTTCATAGAATTTTTTTATTTCCATCTTGATTTCTTCATTTATGAAGTAATCACTTAGTAGGAGGATGTTTAATTTCCACATTTTTGTGTAGAAATGTGAGTTTCTGTTAGGGTTGATTTCTACTTTTATTCCACTGTGATCTGAGAAGATACATTGTATGATTTCTATTTTTTAAGTTTCTTGAGGTTTTCTTTGTGTCTTAGGATATGGTTAATCTTAGAATATATCCCGTGAGCTTATGAGAAGAACATGTATTCAGTGGATTTTGAATAGAATGTCTTGTAAATGTCAGTCAGACCCAATTGTTCTGGAGTTTTGTTTAAGTCCATTATTTCTTTATTGATTTTCTGTTTGGAGGATCTGTCTTGTGCCGTCAGTGGGGCATTGAAATCTCGGGTTATTTTCGAGTTGCTATTAATCCATTTGCTTACATCTAGTAAGGTTTGCTTTATGAATCTGGGTGCACCTAAGTTGGGTCCATATATATTTAAAATTGTTATCTCTTCCTGTTGAAGTGTGCCCTTCACCATTATTTAATGACCATCTTTGTCTTTCACTACTTTTGTTGGTTTAAAAACTAAATCGTCTTAAATTAAAACTGCCACACCAGCCTGTCGCCTTCCACTTGCTTGGAATACTGATCTGCACCCTTTTACTTTTAGTCTATATGCATCCTTGTAGCTTAGATGTGTTTCCTGAAGACAGCATAGACTTGGCCTGTATTTTTCTATCCATTCAGCCAGCTTATGTCTCTTGAGTGGAGAGTTTAAGCCATTCACATTTATTTAGAGAAATGATAGGTAAGGTAGATTACTGTTCATTCTGTTGGGTTGAATGTTGTTGCTTCAATTTCTTTCTTGATCCATTGTAATATCTGGTCTTTAATCTTTGGGTTTTGGTTGTTTTTATTTTTGTGAGTTTTCTTATGGTGTTCCGTGCGTAACGCTGTTTTGAGTACTTCTTGTAGGGCTGGTCTTGTCTTGGTGAATTCTCTGATACTTTGCTTGTCTGAGAATGTCTTTTTTTCTCCATCATATATGAAGCTTTCTTTTGCAGGGAGTAAGATTCTATGCTGAGTATTGTTTTGTTTCAGAAGAGTGAGAATGGGGCCCCAGTGTCTCTTTGCTTGTAAAGTCTCAGTAGAGAAGTCTGGTGTTATTCGAATTTCATTTCCCTTGTATGTCACTTGCTTCTTTCATCTTACAGCTCTTAGAAGGGCCTCTTTAGTTTATATTTTGGTCAATCTGATGACTGCATGTCGTGACGTCTTCCTGTTTGCATTGAATCTCTCAGGGGTCCTCTGAGCTTCTTGAACTTGTATATTGTGATTTTTAGCAAGGCCTGGGAAATTTTTCTCTATTATATCTTCAAATAACTTTTCCAACTCTTGAGTGTTTTCTTTTTCCCCTTCTGGTATCCCTATGACTCTCACATTAGGTTTCTTCACATTATCTCACATCTCCTGTAGGCTTTGCTCCTTTCTCTTGTTTGTCTGCTCTATCTCTGTGATGGTTTTATTTAGCTGGAAGGTGTTATCTTCAATCTCTGAGATTCTTTCTTCTGTTTGATCTACCCTGTTCTTGAGACTTTCCACTGTATTTTGTAGTTCCCTAAATTGATTCTTCATTTTCAGGAATTTTTTAAACTTTTCTTCATTGTGCTCATTTCTTCAGTGAACTTTTTGTTCCAGGTCCTGGAGTCTTTTTGTGTTTTCTTTTTGTTGGTTATTGAATTTTTCTTGCATATCGTTGAATTTTCTTATGATCCACATGCGACATTTCTCTACTGTCATTTTCGTTGCCTGATTTTCGTTGGTTTCTGTTTCTAGGGGGCTGGTGCTCCTCTTTAGGGGTGTGTTTTTCTTTTGGTTCTTCATATTTCCATAGTTCCTTAACTGATTTCTTCCCATGTTTATCAGTTGTTGTTTCTTTCCTTTAGGTTTTCGGTTGAGTATTCACACACCTTGTTTAGTTTGTGAGCCGGTAGGTCGTGTCTGTGGGTGATATTTGACCACTTCCTGTATCATGAATCAGTAGGTGTGGTGAAAAGGGTGTGTAGGATGCCTTCCCTGTCAGTAGGTGGCACTTGCTTGGAAGCACAGGCTATGCTGTTTTTTTCGTGTCCTGTTATCAGCTCTTGTTCCTGTAGAGAGGCACTCTATTGCCTGTGGTCACCAGTGAGGCCCTGGGACTTCCAGGTGTGTCCTTTTCTCCCCCTCAGTGAGGGCTGCTCTCTGAAAGAGTCTGGGTGGAGCTGGGTTGGTAAACCTGCCGTCAGGAACCAGCAATGTCGTTAGTAGGGTTGAATGTTCTGTTCTCTGCTTCCATGAAAAGCTGTCAGGGAAAGGCTGGAATGACCCTGGTCAGTCAGAAAGTCTATGTGTGGGGGTGAGGCTGTCTGAGACCCGCAATCTGGAGCAAACCTCGTTCTTTCCACCCTCCGACCTTCGGGGCTACTCCTGGGCCTCTGCCAGCAGGCCAGACTACATGCTACCAGGCCTCCCCTGACTGTGATGCTGGTGGGGAGGTTCTCTGCATAGGATCGCCACCTGGGCTGGGCACACGTCCTCCTTTTTTGAGGAGGGTTGACCTCTATTATGTTTATCTGCTCCCGAAGGCACACACACCTCAATGGGCTATTCACGTATATCCCTTCTGTGCCCCGGGCAATGAGAGACCTCAATGCACAGGATCTGGTCTGCAGGTCTGACATCTGGGCCCCAGAGTTCAAACTATATCCCCACCAGGGAGAGGAGTGCTAGTCCCAATTCAGCCATGGGAACCTAAGCTGGGTCTATGTCTCTCAGCCTCTGGGTCTGTCCCGTTCTCCTGGGATCACCGTGCCAGCAGCATCTGGGAGGGCTGTCAGTTAGGGAGCTCATTTTCTGAGTTCCTTTTAGTCAGCTGTAGGGCCCCAAAAGGGGAGGTACCGTTCCCTGTAGGTTCCTCAGTCTGGTGGCTGTGTTGTCTCTCTGGGCAGCTGTGGGTAGGGTCGGCGTAGGGGAGAATGAGGCTATATGGCTCTTGCCATGTGGCTCGGGTCTGTGTAAACGGAGGTGCCCCGACTGATTTGCGAGCCTGGTGCTGCATCTGCTACTGGCTTAGTGCTAACTGGTGGCGGCCATCTCTGGGCTGGTGTCCGCAGGACTGTCTATCAGCTGGGGAGCCCACCAGCAGTCCGAGATGCAGGGGAGGGGAAACTTTGCCGATCCACTTACCCTTCCCACTTTTCTCCGGGCTGTGCCGTTGGTCTCAGCTTCCAGTTCTCCTCCACAACCTCCTCCCTTGGAGTCTCCCGTGGTCTTAGGTACACCTCCTTCCAACCCTCATCTGCTGTATGCTCGTCTTCTTGCTTCTTTCTTCTAATTTCTACTGGACTCTGTCTTTTCTGCAGAGACACTCTGTCTGATGGTGTTTCTTGTCCACCATCTTGATTCCCCTCCTCTCTTTTAATAATCTTCGGTATAGTTTCCCTGTTTTCTATTTCTTTCTGTTCTGATTTAATGTTAAAGATTTAACTTCTGCTGGGTTTGAGGTCGGTCTGTTTTTCTTTTCAAGCTCTTTGAATCGATTCATTTGGTTGTCTATTTGTGATCTTTTGGACTTTTAGATGTAGGCATTTATGGAAATAAACTTTCCTCTCATGAAGGCTTTAGCTGTGTCTCACAGGTTTTGATAACTTGTGTCTTCATTAGCATTGAGGTCAAAGAATGTTTTGATTTCCATCTTCATTTCTCCATTTCAAAGTGATCATTCAACAGAAGGTTGTTTAGTTTCTATGACTTTGTGTAGGAATGAGAGTTCCTGTTATGTTTGATTTCTACTTTTATTCCACTGTGATATGAAAAGAGCCATGGTATAATTTCTATTTTTAAAAATTTTTTGAGACATGCTTTTTGTCCTATGATATGGTCAATCTTAGATTTCTGTGTTAATTTTCTGTTTGGAGGATCTGTCCTGTGCTGTCAGCAGGGTGTTAAAGTCTCCAGCTATTATGGTGTTATTGCTTATCCACTTTTGTTTAGATCAGGTAGAGTTTGCGTTATGAATCTGTGTGCACCTAAGTTGCATGCATGTATATTTAGAATTGTTATGTCTTCTTGTTGAACTGTACCCTTCACCATTATATAGTGAACTCCTTTGTCTTTTATTACTTTGCTGATTTAAAAACCAAGTAATCTGAAATCAACACCACCACACCAGCCTTCTTTTTGCTTCTGTTTGCTTGATATATTGTTCTCCACCCCTTTACCTTTAGTCTAACTGCATTCTTGCAGCTTACATGTGTTTCCTGAAGCCAGCAGATACCTGGCTTGTATTTTTTTTTATCCATTTGGTCACCCTATGTCTCTTGAGTGGGGAGTTTAAGACATTCACATATATTGAGATAACTGATATGTGGGACAGATTGCTGTTCATTCTGTTGGGTTGAACTTTGTTGCTTTGTTTTCTTTCTTGAGCCATTGTGGTATCTGGCCTTTCATCTTTAGCTTTTGAGTGGATTTACATTTTTGAGTGTTTATTGTGCTTATCTGTGGGTAACTGTTTTGAGTACTTCTTGGAGGGCTGGTCTTCTGGTGAATTCCCTCAGTGTTTGCTTATCTGAGAGTGTCTTGATTTCTCCTTTGTATACAAAACTTAGTTTTGCAGGGTACAGGGTTCTAGGCCCGGCATTATTCTAGGAGAGTGAGAATTGGGCTCCTGTGTCTCCTTGCTTGTAATGTCTCAATAGAGAAGTTGGGTGTTATTCGGATTATTTTCCTTTGTATGTTACTTGCTTCTTTCACTTAAACATTGTAGAAGGGCCTCTTTAGTTGTTATTTTGATCAGTCTTCGGACTGCATGTCGTGGTATCTTCTTGTTTGCATTGAAATTCCTAGGGGTCCTATGAGCTTCTTGTACTTGGATATCTAGATTTTTAGCAAGGCTGGGGGGGTTTCCTCTATTATATGTTCATATATCTTATCCAACCCTTGTGTGTTTTCTTCTTCCCCTTCTGGAATTCCTATAACCCTCACATTAGGTATCTTTACATAATCCCCCAATTCTTGTAGGCTTTTCTCTAACTTCTCTGCTCTATCTCTGTGACTGATTTATTTAATTGGAAGGTGTTATCTTCAATCTCTGAGATTATTTCTTCTTTTTGATCTGCCCTGTTCTTGAGGCTTTCCACTATGTTTTGTAGTTCCTGAATAGATTCTTCATTCCCAGAAGTTGGTTTGACTTTTCTGTATTATTTTAATTTCTTTAGTGAATTTTTCTTACAGGTCCTGGATTTTTCTTGTGTGTACTTTCCTTGTGTTGATTATCCATTTTCTCTCGCAAGTTATTGTATTTTCTTACCATACATTATTCGAAATTCTTCTTATGTCCTTTTAGTGTTCTGATTTTGGTTGATGTCCATTTCCAGAGGGCTGGTGTTCCTCTTTGGGAGTGTGCTTTCTGTTTGAGTCTTTATATTTCCAGAGTTCTTTCCCTGATTTCTTTCCATCTAGATCAGTCGTTGCTTCTTACCTGTAGATTTTCGTTTGTCTAATGACTCTCCCTGTTTAGTCTCTCAGGCAGTAGGTAGTGTTTGTGGGTGAGATTCGACCACCACACCCTGTATGATGAGTCAGTAGATAGATACAGTAAAAGTTTGTGCAGAATGACCTCCCTGTCAGTAGGTGTCACTTGCTGGGAGGAGCAGGCTACAGTGTTGTTTTTGGATCCTGTGACCAGCTGTTGTTCTTCTGGAGAGGTGCTTTAGTGCCTCAGGTGGTGGGTGTGGCCCTAGGACTTCTAGATGTGTCCCTATTCTCCACCTCAGTCAGGGCAGGTCTGGGAGTGTGTCTGAACAGAGCTGCATTGGGTAAGCCTGCCCGCAAGCTCTCTTCTTCCAGTTCTCCTCTGCATCCTCCTCTTATGGAGTCTCCCATCATCTCAGGTACCCCTCTTTCTGACCCTCATCTGATGTATGCTTGTTTGCTTGCTTATTTCTTCTACTTTCTTCTAAAATATGTCTTATTTGCAGAGACACTCTGGCTGGAAGTTTTTCTCATCCACCATCTTGATCTACCCTATGTAACATCATTTTCAACCATTTATGGATGCCCATTATGTGCTGTTTACTCTAATTAATTTATATATGAGTATATAATGCTCACTAAATCATCACGCAACCCCAAAGAAATCACTATTATTATCTTTTTCTTAGAGTTGAAGAAACTAAGTGTGTTGGCTTTCTATTGCTGATGTAACAAACAAATATAGCAATTTAAAACAAGATACATTTATAGTCTCTCTACTCTACAGACCAGAAGTCTGGCTGACTGAGCTGGATTCTCTTCTTAACAAGTCTCCAAAGGCCAAAGTGAAAATATTGTCAGGGATTCCTTTTTTTCTGGCAGCTCTGGGGATGAATTTGCTTCCACGGCCACTCAGGTTGTTGATTGATTTCAGTTTCATGTGGTTGTTGAACTGAAGTCCCTGTTTCCTTGCTGGCTGTTGGCCAGAGTTATTCTCGTTGTTTAGAAGCCACTTATATTCCTTGGCTCATGGATTTCTTCATCTTCAAAGGCAGCAACAGAGGACTGAGGTCCTCTCATGCTTTGAGGTGTTCCTGCTTCTCCTGTGCATTTCTTTGACTTCTTTTTCTGCTTCCCTTTTCTGCTTTTAAGGGCCCATGCAATTGCATTGTTCCTACCAGATTATCCAGGATGATCTCCCTATTCTAAAGTCAGTTGATTATCAACTAATTCCATCTGCAATGTCTTTTTGTAATGTCAGCATATTCACAGGCATAATACTGGAAGACAAAGGCCATGGGGACCAAAATCTTGCTACCACACTGAGAGCCACTTTTATTAAATTTTAATGTCTATGTTCTTAACCAAACAACTAAAAATAATATTAATAAAATAAAAATTAATAAATATGAGAAAATATTTTATATATTTCTAAGTGATGAGTGTGTGCATGTGTGTGTGTGTGTGTGTGTGTGTGTGTGTGTGTGTGCATCCTCTCTGCTCGAGGGGAGATATGTTCCTTCCCCAACTTTTCCACCCCAGATTCTCATTTTCAATGTTGAGGTTCCCACCGTATATCATCCATTTAGCTCTTTAACATAAAGACTTCAATTTCTACTTCAGAAGGTGGTGTTGCGCCGTCTAATTATGTATTTATCAAATAATTAAGTCACCAGAGTTCCCATAGGTTATACATCTAGGAATGCTCAGAAAAGCTTCAAAGCTATTTCTGTAGAGTTTTGCTATCTTCTAACTTCTGCAGAATTGCCTCATTGCATCTGATTCCAACTTCTTGCTCTATTCCCCTGCATCTGTTTTGCCTCCAATCTTTAGTTTTACCCTTTTTGAGCTCAGTCTGTACCTAGCAACCAAAATGCTTTCTCTAATATGCAAATCTGCTTGTGTGACAACATTCTTTAGTGGTTTCCTTTTGCTCTAAAAATCAAACCTAAATTCATTGAAATGCCTTACAAGATCACACATGAACTGTTTCTCCTTACCTCTCTGATCTTATTTCTACCCACTCTCCTCTTCTCTCTGTTTGCTTCAGAAGCACTGAACTACTTTCATATATTTTAGCATAGCATGATCTCTTGCTTGTTCTGGTGTTCATATGTAATAGACAATTCTTCTTCTTCTTCTTCTTCTTTTTTTTTGAGATGAGATCTTGCTCTGTCACCCAGTCTGGAGCAAAGTGATGTGATTATAGTTCACTGCAACCTCAAGCTCCTGGTCTCAAATGTTCCTCCTGTTTCAGCCTCCAGAGTAGCTGGGACTACAGATGCACACAACCACACCTGGGCAATTTTTCTATTGTTTGTAAACATGGGGTCTCACTCTTGCTCAGGCTTGTCTTGAGCTCCTGAGATCAAGCAATCCTCCTGCCTTGGCCTCCCAAAGTGTTGGGATTACAGGCATGAGCCACTGTGCCCTGCCCCTCCTCTATTTTTCAATCTGAGCTTCACCAGTTCCTACTCCATCACTCAGGTCTTGGTTCAAATGTCACTTCCTCCATGATATCTTCCTCTATTCTCCAAATCATGTTTTATTATAATTCCCAATTCTCCCAGTAAATTATCAACTTCTTGAAGTCTATCATCTTGTCTACTTTGTTGAATGTTGTGTTGTCTGAACTTTGCACAGTTTTAAAATATTTGCTCAGAACATGAATAAATGAATCAAACTTGTCTGTTTGATCATTTACTCTCCTAGTCTGAGTGGCTATGATGGCACATCTGTGTTATCTTAAGATACTTCCAAAATTAGGACTGGAATTAATTCTACATAATGTGTTCCTTGCCCCAGACCTGATTTGCGTAGCCTTTACTAGAGCAGGAAGTTTGCCTCTTGGGAACTTGGCTTTTACCTGACCAGAGGTTAGTTCTCCAACAACCAAGTATTTTGTGTGTGTCTTCTGAGAAATTAAAGGGTTTTTCCCTCTTGAAGGATTATTACATATTAATATATCATGACTATTTTCATGCACATCTTAAAGTCACAGTCCCACACCATCATTATTTATTTCTTTATTGTGTTCCTGATCCCCTTCCATTATTCTGAGCATACAACATGATTGTATGCTTTCTTTCATATTGGAGAAAATGTATTTATTTATTGGTATGTGTAATGACAAACCTGATATTTTCCAATCTTGACATTATGCATGTTATAGAACATAAATAATGTTAACATTATGTATGCTACATATGTATGTTAGTGAACATTATGTATGTTAGTGCTTGTCTATGTACAGACATATATGAGCAAATTGAACTTGAATTGTTTTAATACTTTCGTGTACTTTTTTTCTTCATAAAGGGGAAAAAACATGTCTCTTCTCTAAATTTTTTTTTTTTTTGAGACAGAGTCTCCTTTATGGCCCAGGCTAGAGTTAGTGCCGTGTTGTCAGCCTAGCTCACAGCAACCTCAACCTCCTGGGCTCAAGCAATCCTCCTGCCTCAGCCTCCTGAGTAGCTGGGACTATAGGCATGCGCCACCATGTCCGGCTAATTTTTTCCATATATATTAGTTGGCCAATTAATTTCTTTCTATTTATAGTAGAGACGGGGGTCTCACTCTTGCTCAGGCTGGTTTCAAACTCCTGACCTCGAGCAATCCGCCCACCTCGGCCTCCCAGAGTGCTAGGATTACAGGGATGAGCCACCACGACCGGCCTCTGAAAGGTTTTTTTCTACACCATTCATTCATTGTTTCCTAGAAGCCTCAGGTGGGTAGGTGGATGCCAGTAGCAAAGAGATCATAGCTTGCTTAGAACCAGTGACATGTGAGACAACACTGTCCTCCTTCTCATTAAAACCACAGCCAGAGGGAAGGGCTATTAAATGGTGAGTTTAGAAGGTATTTAAGTTAGAGCAGTCCTCTTCAGGGTCTACTGTGCCATCTGGAGGAATGGACAGGTTGTTCTGTGGGCCTGGTCCTTAGGAACAGACCAGGGTTTTAGAATTCAAAAAGGCAGAATAGATTCAACCAGCAGTTGAAAACCCAGCCACTTGATTTCTCTGGCCTTGTCCAAAGCCTAACTCATTTAAACAAGACATACTTGGGAGTCTTTTTTTCATCCTATGGCAGATTTGAAGCTAAGAGGAAGGCGGGCTACAGTTGTGGCTAGAAGCAGATATGAAAGCTAATTATCTGATCTAAAGGGAAGAGGTTGTAACTAAAGTCACACTGAGACTGCAGAATGGCCCTAGGCCATTGCTGATAGTCAGGGTAACCTTAGAGGGTATTAAGTGTGATAGCCCAGCAGCACAGGACTTGATGACAGAGTAATGATGGTGTTGCTGATACACATGCTTCACCCTGGGATATATAGTTTATGAACTGTATCTCATGTAATCCTAACCACCTCATAAGGTGAGTATTATTCCCAGTTCATAAATGAGAAAAATAGTGCTCTGAGAAGTTTAAGGAATGATCTAAGAAGGAAGAGAAAACTGTCCATTTTAGTATAAGTAAATGAAAGAGAAAACAAAAATGGCTAATGGTAAGTACATTTTAGAAAGGTTAATGGCAAAGTCATAGATATATCATTCATGTGTTTTCTGAATATTGAGAGAATAGCTCAATATTGTTGAATATCTGAAGTACTAAATTTTCCTTTGGAATACAAATAATGTGGATCAAAGGGGAACTTAAGAGTGTGGCCCTAAGTAGAGTTTGTTTATTTCCACAGGTCTAGAGGTTTGACATGACCAAGAGCATTTCCTACCTGAAGGATAATCTATCTCCTGTGGCTTCTGCCTTGTGGCAAATAGCATATGTAGGATATTCTAAAAGTGAAAGAGATTTTAGTTTGTTTAGTCATCAGGTTGAAGAAAAATCTTAAATGGCCATAGATAGGGTGATCATTTGTCCAAGGTAGTCCTACCTTACATCTATTATCTTGGCATAATTAATATTAAAGGTCCCTTTTCCAAAGTGTCTAAGTTTTGGCCATCCATTTTTTGATCACCTGAGCCACAGAAGGTACAGAGAGTGTAGTTCTCATGTGACATCACTTGTAGAGGCCAACTATGCCTCTGCTCCTTGGTGTACCTCCTTGGACCCAGTGGCTGGGGAAATTGTATGTTTTTATACTTAAGGTTACCTACTCCTGCTCCATGGCCATTGGATCACAAACAAAGGCTATTTATTTATTTATTTATTTTAGTCTCTCCTAACCCTTTGGGTGTGGACTATGGAGGACCTTGGCTAGATAAGGGGGTCTTAAGTTTTAAATTCCCACTTCTTACAGACCCAAGACCTAGTTTCCTAACCTTGTATGGAAATCAAACTCCAAGTCACATTTATGAAGAATGGCAAATGTGCTCAGATTGACTAAAATATCAATTTATTCATTCATTTATTCAACAGATATTTATTAAATGCCCACTATGGCAAACACTATAAGAGACACTAGAGATAGAGCAGTAAATAAAACAAAGTTCCTGCCCTCATGGAACTTATGTTTACCACTCCTGCTTTGAAGTTCATGTTTGTTTGGGGTCTGTTAAAAAAAAAAATAAAAACTAAAAACTAGGTTATAGAATAGCTATATGACTATTTAATGTAATACTGGAATATTGTATAAAGAGCCCTTCCAAGACTTATTTCATTCTTTACAGGAAGGTACTTTGTTTGACATTTTTTTTTATTTCGGCATATTATGAGGGTACAGATTTTAAGGTTTCAATAAATGCCCATTTTCCCCCCTCCCCCCACGAGTCTGAGTCTCCAGCATGACCATCTCACAGATGGTGCACATCTCACTCATTATATATGTATATACCTGCCCTCCTCCCCCCTGCCCAATACCCTATTACTGCAATACCTATGTGACCACTTAGGTGCTGTTCAGTTAATACCAATTTGCTGGTGAGTATATGTGGTGTTTGTTTTTCCATTCTTGGGAAACTTCATTTAATAGTATGGGTTCAAGCTCTAACCAGGAAAACATGAGATGTGCTATATCACCGTTGTTTCTTAGAGCTGAATAGTACTCCATGGTATACATATACCACATTTTATTAATCCATTCTTGGATTGATGGGCACGTGGGCTGTTTCCACAGCCTTGCAATTATGAATTGTGCTGCTATAAACATTCAAGTGCAGGTGTCTTTTTTGTAGAGTGTCATTGGATCTTTTGGGTAGATGCCCAGCAATGGGATTGCTGGATCAAATGGTAGATTCACTTGTATCACTTTAAGGTATATCCATATTGCTTTCCACAGAGGTTGAACTAATTTGAAGTCCCACAAGCAGTGTAAGAGTATAGAATTTTTTTATTTCCATCTTGATGTCTTCATTTATGAAGTAATCATTTAGTAGGAGGTTGTTTAATTTCCACGTTTTTGTGTAGAAATGTGAGTTTCTGTTAGGGTTGATTTCTACGTTTATACCACTGAGATCTGAGAAGGTATATAGTATGATTTCTATTTTTTTTAAGTTTCTTGAGATTTACTTTGTGTAAATCTCTAGGATATGGTCAATCTTAGAGAATGTCCTGTGAGCTGATGAGAACGTATATTCAGTGGATTTTGAGTAGAATGTCCTGTAGATGTCAGTCAGACCCAGTTGTTCCAGGGTTTTGTTTAAGTCCATTATTTCTTTATTAATTTTCTGTTTGGAGAATCTGTCTTGTGCCGTCAGTAGGGTGTTGAAATCTCCGGTGATTATGGAGTTGCTATTAATCCTTTTGCTTAGATCCAGTAAGGTTTGCTTTATGAAACTGGGTGCACCTAAGTTGGGTGCATATATATTTAAAGTTGTTATCTCTTCTTGTTGAAGTATGCCCTTCACCATTATATAATGACTGTCTTTGTCTTTCACTACTTTTGTGGGTTTAAAAACTAAATCGTCTGAAATTAGAACTGCCACACCAGCCTTCTTTTGGTTTCCACTTGCCTGGAATACTGATCTCCACCCTTTTACTTTTAGTCTATATGCATCCTTGCAGGTTAGATGTGTTTCCTGAAGACAGCATATACTTTATCTGTATTTTCTTATCCATTCAGCCAGCCTATGTCTCTTGAGTGGATAGTTGAAGCCATTCACATTTATTGAGAGAAGTGATAGGTAAGGTAGAATACTGTTCATTCTGTTGGGTTGGATGTTGTTGCTTTGATTTCTCTCTTGAGCCATTGCATTATCTGGCCTTTAATATTTGGGTTTTGGTTGTTTTTATATTCGTGAGTTTTTATTATGCTGTTCTGTGCGTAGCACTGTTTTGAGTACTTCTTGTAGGGCTGGTCTTGTCTTGGTGAATTCTCTGAGACTTTGCTTGTCTGAGAATGTCTTTGTTTCTCCTTCATATATGAAACTTAGTTTTTCAGGGAAGAAGATTCTAGGCTGGGCATTGTTTTGTTTCAGAAGCGTGAGAATGGAGCCCCAGTCTCTCCTTGCTTGTAAAGTCTCATTAGAGAAGTCTGGTGTTATTCTAATTGGCTTTCCCTTGTATGTCACTTGCTTCTTTCGTCTTACAGTTCTTAGAAGGGCCTCTTTAGTTGATATTTTGGTCAGTCTGATGACTGCATGTCGTGATGTCTTCCTGTTTGCATTGAATCTCCCAGGGGTCCTCTGAGCTTCTTGAACTTGTATATCGAAATTTTGAGCAAGGCCTGTGAAATTTTCCTCTATTATATCTTCAAATAGCTTGTCCAACCCTTGAGTGTTGTCTTCTTCCCCTTCTGGAAATCCTATGACCCTCACATTAAGTTTCTTCACATAATCCCACATCTCCTGTAGGCTTTGCTCTTTTCTCTTGTTTCTCTGCTCTATCTCCGTGATGGTTTTATTTAGTTGGAGGGTGTCATCTTCAAGCTCTGAGATTCTTTCTTCTGTTTGATCTACCCTGTTCTTGAGACTTTCCACTGTATTTTGTGTTCCCTGAATTGATTCTTCATTTCCAGGAGTTCGATTAAACTTTTCTTCATTGTGTCCATTTCTTTTTCCAGATCCTGGAGGCTTTTTGTGGTTTCTTTGTGTTGGTTATTGAGTTGTTGTTGCAGCTCGGTGAGTGTTCTTATGATCCACATACGAAATTCCTCTTCTGTCATTTTGGTTCCCTGATTTGGGTTGGTGTCCATTTCTAGGGGGCTGGTGCTCCTCTTTGGGGGTGTGTTTTCCGTTTGGTTCTTCATATTTCCTGAGTTCCTTCGCTGATTTCTTCCCATGTTGATCAGTCGTTGTTTATTTCCTTTAGGTTTTTGTTTGGATATTCACATGCCTTGTTTATTTTCTGAGCCGTTAGGTGGTGTCTGTGGGTGAGATTCGACCACTCCCTGTATAATGAGTCAGTGGGTGCTGTGATAAGGTTGTGCAGGATGCCGTCCCTGTCAGTAGGTGGCACTTGCTTGGAGGAACAGGCTATGCTGTTGATTTTGTGTCCTGTTATCAGCTCTTGTTTTGGGCGGAGCTGGGTTGGGTAAGCCTGCCCTCAGTCACCACCAATGCCATTAGCAGGGGTCAAAGTTCTGTTCTCTGCTTCCAGGAAAAGCTGTCAGGGCAGGGCTGGAATGGTTCTGCTCAGCCAGTAAGTCTGCTTGTGGGGGTGGGGCTGTGTGAGACCCGCAGTCTGGAGCAGGCCTCGCTTCTTTCCACCCTCCCCAACTCCGCAGCTACTCCTGGGCCTCTGCCAGCAGGCCAAACCACACATCACCAGGCCTCCCTGGACTGTGATGCCTGCGGGGAGGTTCTCTGCTCAGAAACGCTGCCTGGGCTGGGCGCACGGCTTCCCTTTGGTGGGAGGGTTGCCCTCTAGGACGCTGATCTGCCCCTGGAGGCACACACACCTCCGCAGGCTGTTCACAAATATCCCTTCTGTGCCCCGGGCAATGCTTGACTTCGGTGCACGGGATCTGGTCTGCAGTTCTGACCTCTGGGTCCCAGAGTTCAAACTGTATCCCCACCAGGGAGAGGAGTTCTGGTCCCAATTCACCCACAGGGAGCCCAAGCTGTGTCTGTGTCTCTCAGCCTCTGAGTCAGCACCGTTTTCCTGGGAACACCGTGCCAGCAGCACCTGGGAGGGCTTGCGGGTAGGGAGCTCACAGTCTGAGTTCCCCTGAGTCAGCTGTAGGGTCCCAAAAGGGAAGGTCCCATTCCCTGGAGGTGCCTCTGGCTGGTGGCTGTATTGTCTCTCTGGGCAGCCGCAAGTGGAGGGGAGGGGAGAAGGAGGCAATATGGCGCCTGTCGCACGGCTCGGGTCTGTGCCCACTGAGGTGCACAGGGATTTGGGAGTCTGGTGCCGTGTCCGCTACAGGCTCACCACTAGCTGGCAGCGGCTGTCTCTGGGCTGGTGTCCGCAGGTCTCTCCACCCCGCTGGGGAGCCCACCAGCAGTCCCAAATGCAGGGGAGGGGAAAGGTGATTTATCCACCTACCCTTCCCGCTGGTCTCCAGGCTGCTCCGGCGGTCTCAGCTTCCACTTCTGCTCTGAAGCCTTCTCCCGTGGAGTCTCCCGGGGTCTCAGGTACCCCTCCTTCTGGCCCTTGTCTGCTGTATGCTCGCCTTCTTGCTTCTTTTTTCTAATTTCTGCTAGAATCTGTCTTTTTCTGCACAGACACTCTTTCTGGCGGTGTTTCTCTTCCGCCAATTGATCCTCCTCTCACAAAGGCTGCTTTAACATGACGTGCTATGGTTGTCTTTTCAGATGATTTGGCTCCTGCCTATGTATCTTTGTTTTTCTTATTATTTTAGTATATTATGGGTGTACAAGCGTTAAAGTTACATATATTGTCCATGTACTCCCTCCCCCCTCAAGTTAGAGCTTCAAGCGTGTCCATCCCCCAAACGGTACACATCTTACTTGTTGTGTTTGTATATACTCATCCCTCCTCCCTCTTCCCACCTGCCCAACACCCGATAATTGTTATTCCTATATGTCCACTTAGGTGTTGATCCGTTAATACCAATTTGCTGGTAACTACATGTGGTGCTTGTTTTTTCATTCTGGAGATACTTCACTTAGTAGAATGGGTTCCCACTGTATCCAGGAATATAGAAGAGGTGCTATATCACCATTGTTTCTTAAAGCTGAGTAGTATTCTGTGGTATACATATACCACATTTTATTAATCCACTCATGAATTGACAGGCACTTGGGTTGTTTCCACAGTTTTGCAATGGTGAATTGTGCTGCTATAAACATTTGAGTACAGTTGTCTTTTTTGTAGAGTGTCATTTGATCTTTTGGGTAGATGCCCAGTAGTGGTATTGCTGGATCAAATGGTAGATCTAGTTGTATCGCTTTGAGTTATCTCCATATTGCTTTCCACAGAGGTTGAACTAATTTGCAGTCCCACCAGTAGTGTAGGAGTGTTCTTATCTCTCCACATCCATGCTAGCATTCATTGTTTGGTGACTTTTAAAAAAATTTTTTATTACCTCATATTATGGGGGTACAATTATTGTTAGGATTACATATCTTGCCCCTGCCCCCCTCCCCTCCCCTGCTCTTCCAGAGCTTCAAGCATGTCCAGCCTCCAGGTGGTGCGCACCGCACCCACCGTGTAAGTACATACCCTTCGCCTCCTCCCCTCTTCCACATGCCCACCTCCCGATAACAGATTTTTTTTTTTAGACATTTTGGTTACAGTGTATATCTTTTCCTCTCCCTAAAATGTGATAGAGGTAATCCCTTCACCCCCGACAATGCTCACCATATCCTTAAGATGTGGGTCTCCCTTGCCAATCCCTGTTGAACACTACCATTTTTTGAGTACCTTAGTTTTAGTCAGTTAGTACCAATTTCATGGCGAGTAGATGTGTACCCTACTTTCCAGATCTTGTGTTATCTCGCTTTGAATTACAGACTTAAGCTTAATCCAGGATAGCATAAATGGTGTTAGCTCACTGTCGTTTCTTAGGATTGAGTAATATTCCATTGCGAACATATACCACATTTTAGTTATCCACTCATGATTTGAAAGTCACTTGGGTAGGTTTTGATAAAAGCAATTCTCACTGGAGTTAAGTGATTTATCACTGTAGTTTTGATTTGCATTTCCCTGATGATTAGAGATGTGGAGCATTTTTTCGTATGTTTGTTGGCCATTATTCTGTCTTCTTTTGAAAAGTTTCTGTTCATGTCCTTTGCCTATTTTTTGATGGGATTGTTTGATTTTTTCTTGCTGATTTTCCTGAGTTCTAAATAGATTCTAGTTATCAGCCCTTTATCAGATGTGTGGCTTGCAAAAATTTTCTCCCATTCTGTGGGTTGTCTGTTTGCTCTCTTGACAGTTTCTTTGGCTGTGCAGAAGCTTTTTAATTTTGTCAGGCCCCATTTGTTTATTTTTATTGCTGTTGTGATTTTCTTTGGGGTCTTCTTCATAAATTCTTTGCATAGGCCAATGTCTAAAAGAGTATTTCCAACATTTTCCTCGAGAATTCTAATAGTTTGACACCTAAGGTTCAAGTCTGTTACCCAGCGTGAGTTGATTTTTGTGACAGGTGCAAGGTGTGGGTCTTGTTTCAGTCTTCTACATGTGGCTATCCAGTTTTCCCAGCACCATTTATTGAATAAGGATTCTATTCCCCAGTGTATGTTTTTGTCTGCTTTGTTGAAAATTAGTTGGCTATCTGAGGATGGTTTTATATCTGGGTTCTCTGTTGTGTTCCACTGGTCAATGTCCCTGTTCTTGTGCCAGTAAAAATCTGTTTTAATGACTATAGCCTTGTAGTATAGTTTGAAGTCTGGTAAACTGATACCTCCTATTTTGTTTTTATTACTTAGGATTGATTTTCTCATACGGGGTCTTCTCAGGTTCCATACGAAGCATAAAATTATTTTTTCTATATCTGTGAAAAATGATGATGGTAATTTGATAAGGATTCCATTGATTCTGCTGGTGACTTTGGGTAGTATAGTTATTTTAACAATGTTAATTCTGCTGACCCATGAACATGGTATATTCTTCCATCTGTTAATGTCATCTCCTATTTCCTTCTTGAGTGTTTCATAGTTCTCCCTGTAGAGGTCTTTTACCTCCTTAGTTTAATACATTCCAAAGTACTTTATTTTCTTTGTTGCTATTTTGAAGGGAATTTGAGTCTTTGATTTGGTTCTCACTGGTAGTGTTGTTGGCATATATGAATGCCTCTGATTTCTGCGTATTGATTTTGTATCCTGAGACTTTACTAAATTCACGTATCAGTTCAAGGAGTCTCTTGGTTGAATCCTTGGGGTTTTTTAGGTATAATATGTCATCAGCAAAGAGTGAGAGTTTGATCTCTTCTGCTTCCATTTGGACGCCCTTAATTCCACTCTCTTGTCTGATTGCTATAGTAAGGACTTAGAGCACTATGTGGAATTTAAGTGGAGATAGTGGGCAACCATGTCTTGTTCCAGTTCCAAGTGGGAATGCTTTCAATTTTTCCTCATTCGGTATGATATTGGCTGTGGGTTTGTGATATATGGCTTGTATCATTTTTAGGTAAGCACTATCTATGGCTATTTTGTTGAGCGTTCTTTTCATAAAAGGGTGTTGAATTTTGTCGAATGCGTATTCTACATCTATTGAGAGGATCATATGGTCTTTGTTTTTGCTTCTGTTTATGTGGTGAATTACATTTATAGACATGCATATGTTGAATCATCCCTGCATCCCTGGGATGAAGCCCACTTTGTTGTGATGGATTATTTACTTGGCAAGCACCTGAATTCAATTGGCTAGGATTTTGTTGAGAATTTTTGGATCTATATTCATAAGAGATATTGGTCTATAGTTTTCTTTTTTTTGTTGCATCCTTTCCTGGTTTTGGTATCAGGGATATGTTTGCTTCATAAAATGTGTGGGGGAGGACTCCAGCCTTCTCAATGTTGTCAAATCATTTCTTCAGGATAGGCAACAGTTCTTCCTTGTAGGTGTGGTAAAATTCGGGTGTGAAACCATCTTGTCTAGGACTTTTCTTTTTAGGAAGGTTTTTTATTGCTGTTTCAATTTCAGTACTTTATATTGATCTGTTCAGGAATTCCACTTTTTCCTGGTTGAGCCCAGGGAGGCTGTGTGCTTCTAAGAAATTGTCCATTTACTGCACATTTTCCAATTTGTGTGCATGGTGGTTTTTGTAGTATTCATGATTTATATCTTCTATCTCTGTGGCATCCGTTGTAATTCTCCCTTATTGTTCCTGCTGGATCTTATTTGAGACTTGTCTTTTCTGCTTTTTGTTAGTCTAACCAAAGGTGTGTCATTTTTTTTAGTTTTTCAAAGAGCCAACTTTATGTATTGTTAATCTTCTGTATTGTTTCCCTTTTGTCATTTTCATTTAATTCTGATTTGATCTTAATGATTTCAGTTCTTCTGCTGGGTTTCGGGTTGGTCTGTTCTTCTTTTTCTAGCTCTTTGAGGCGATTCATTAGGTTGTCTATCTGTGATCTTTTAGACTTTTGTTTATAGGCATTTATGGAAATAAACTTTCCTCTCAGGACTGTTTCCCACAGTTTTTGATAACTTGTGTCACCTTTGTCATTTAGTTCAAAGAATCTTTTCATTTCCGTCTTGATTTCCTCGTTTATGAAATGGTCATTCAGCAGAAGGCTATTTTGTTTCCATGACTTTGTGTAGAAGTGAGAGTTCCTGTTAGGATTGATTTCTACTTTTATTCCATTGTGATCTGAAAAGATACATGGTATAATTTATATTTTTTCAAATTGTGTGATACATGCTTTGTGTCCTAGGATATGGTCAGTCTTAGAGAATGACCCATGAGCTGATGAGAAAAATGTATATTCAGTGGTTTTGGGGTAGAATGTCCTGTAAATGTCAGTTAGGCCCATTTTTTCCAGAGTTCTGCGTAAGTTTATTATTTTTTTGTTGATTTTTTGTTTGGAGGATCTGTCCTGTGCTGTCAGTGGGGTGTTAAAATCTCTGACTAATATGGTGCTGTGGTTTATCCATTAGTTTATATCAAGTAGAGTTTGCCTTATGAATATGGGTGCACCAAGTTTTGGTGCATATATATTTAGAATTTTTATGTCTTCTTGAACTGTACCCTTCACCATTATATAGTGACCTTCTTTGTCTTTTATTACTTTTGTTGGTTTAACAACTAAGTTATATGTAATCAGCACCGCCACAGCAGCTTTCTTTTGGCTTTTGTTTGCTTGAAATATTGTTCTCCACCCCTTTACCTTTAGTCTAATTGCATCCTTGCAGGTTAGATGTGTTTCCTAAAGGCATCAGATACTTGGCTTCTGTATTTTTATCCATTTGGCCAGGCTATGTCTCTTGAGTGGGGAGTTGAAGCAATTAACATTCATTGAGATAACTGATAGGTGGGGCAGATTTCTATTCATTATGTTGTCTTGAACTTTGTTGCTTTGTTTACTCTCTTGATCCATTGTGGTTTCTGGGCTTTGATATTTAGCTTTTGAGTAGATTTACATTCGTGAGTTTTTATTGTGTTGAATCGTGGGTAACACTGTTTTAAGTACTTCTTGGAGGGCTGGTCTTGTCTTGGTGAATTGCCTCAGTCTTTGGTCATCTGAGAGTGTCTTGGTTTCTCCTTCGTGTACAAAAGTTTTGCAGGGAATAAGATTCTAGGCTGGGCATTATTCCGTTTCAGAAGAATGAGAATGGGGCCCCAGTCTCTCCTTGCTTGTAAAGTTTCAGTAGAGAAGTGTGGCATTATTCAGATTGTCTTTCCTTTGTATGTTACTTGCTTCTTTTGTGTTATGTCTCATAGAAGGGTTTCTTTATTTGATATTTAAATCAATCCGATGACTGCATGTCGTGACATCTTCCTGTTTCCATTGATTCTCACAGGGGTCCTATGAGCTTCTTGAACTTGTATATCAAGCTTTTTACCAAGGCATGGGAAATTTTCCTCTATTATATCTTCACAGAGCTTTTCCAGCCCTTGAGTGTTTTCTTCTTCCCCTTTGGGTAACCGTATAACCCTCACATTAGGTTCTTCACATAATCCCACATCTCCTGTATTGTATGCTTTGCTCTCTTCTCTTGTTTCTCTGCTCTATCTCTGTGACTGATTTATATAATTGGAAGGTGTTATCTTCAATCTCTGAGATTCTTTCTTCTGTTTGATCTACCCTGTTCTTGAGGCTTCCCACTGTGTTTTGTAGTTTCCTGAATTGAGTCTTCATTTCCAGGAGATCAATTAGGCTTTTCTTTATTGTTTCAATTTCTTTAGTGAATTTTTGTTCCAGGTCCTGGAGTCTTTTTGCATTTTCTTTGTGTTGATTTTCCAGTGTTTCTTGCAACTCTTTCATTTTCTTACAATCCACACTCAAAATTCTTCTTCTGTCATTTTAGTGGTGTGATTTTGGTTGGGTCCATTTCTAACAAGCTGGTGTTCGTCTTTGGAGTTTTGTTTTCCGTTTGAATTTTCATATTTCGAAAGTTCCTTCACTGATTTCTTCCCATATGGATGAGTTGTTGCTTCTTTCCTTTAGGTTTTCATTTGGCTTATGACACACCCGGTTTAGTCTGTGAGCCAATAAATGGTGTTTGTGGGTGAGATTCAACCACACACTGTATGATGAGCCAGTATGTGCTGTGAAAAGGGTGTGCAGAATGTCCTCCCTGTCAGTAGGTGGTGCTTGCTCAGAAGAGCAGGCTACACTGTTGTTTTTGTGTCCTGTAACCAGCGCTTGTTCCACTGGAGAGGCACTGTTGTGTCTCAGGTGGGGCTCTGGGACTTCCAGGTGTGTCCTTATTCTCCACCTCAATGAGGGCTGGCCTTGGAGTGAGTCTGGTCAAATCTGGGTTGGTTAAAACTTCCCACAGGCACCACAAATGCTGTTAGCAGGGGTCAAAGTTCTGTTCTCTGCTTCCGGTAAAAGCTGTCAGGGATGGGCTGGAATGGCCCCACTGAGTCCTAAAGTCTGTGTGTGGGAGTTGGGTCATCTAAGACCCACCGTCTGGAGTGGGCCTTGCTTCTTTCCACCCTCCCCAACTTGGCGGCTTTTCCTGGGCCTCTGCCAGCAGGCTAGACCTCATGCTACCAGGTCTCCCCTGAGTGTGATGTGGGCTGGGAGATTCCTTGCAAAGGGTCACTGCCTGGGCTCTGCACAGGGCCCTGCCTTTGGAGGAGGGTTGCCCTCAAGGATGCTGATCTGCCCTTAAAGGCACACACACCTCAGTAGACTGTTCATGAATATCCCTTCTGTGCCCCGGGCAATGCGAGACCTGGGTGCATGGGATCTGGTCCCCAGGTCTGACCTCTGGGCCCTGGAATTCAATCCCTCATCCCACCAGGGAGAGGAGTGCCAGTCTCAATTCACCTACAGGAGCCCAAGCTGGGTAGATGCCTCTCAGCCTCAGGGTTTGCCCTGCTCTCCTGGAATAACTGGGCCAGCAGCACCTGGGAGGGCTGACAAGTAGGGAGCTCACAGTCTGAATACCTCTCAGTCAGCTGAAGGGCCCCAAAAGGGACGGTTCCATTCCTTCGCAATGCCTCCAGCTGGTGGCTATATTGTCTCAGCAGCCGCGGTTAGGTTCAGGGGAGGGGAAAGTGTAGCAATATGGAGCCTGCCTCGCAGCTTTGGTCTGTGCACAGGGAGGTACCCTGAGGGGGTTTGGAGCCTGGTGCCACGTCTGCTACAGGCTTACCACGCACTGGCGGTGGCCATCTCTGGGCTGGTGTTTGCAGGTCTCTCCACCCACTGAGGAACCCACTAGCAGCCTGAGATGCAAGGGAGGGGAAAGTTAAATTCTCCACCTACTCTTGCCACTGGTCTCCAGGCTACTTGGGAGGTCTCTGCTTCCAGTTCTCCTCCCCAACCTCATCCTGTGGAATCTTCCGTAGTCTCTGGTTCCCCTCCTTCTGACCCTCGGCCAATGTATGCATGTCTGCTTGCTTCTTTCTTCTAAGTTCTTCTAGAAACTGTCTTTTTTGCAGAGACACTCTGCCTGGTGGTGTTTTTCGTCCGCCACTTGCTCCGCCCCTTCATGTATCTTTGTTTTAAAAAATATATATTATAGTTGTCTACTTCCAGTTAAAGACTATCTGCTCTAATACCATGGTTATTTGCTTTTGTATTATGGCTCTATGTATGGAACTGTGGACTTAAGTTCATGTGTCATGAATGTAATGATTCTAATTCTCTGATTCTACACCTTTGTTATGGTCTTTGCTTTCTGCTTCATTTGTCTTCCGCTATTTTCTATTATTTTTTTTTTTAATTTTTTTCACCATGGCTATCATTGTCAGAAACTTTACTTTTCCTGTGTCATGGGCATCAAGGCAAATAATTGTCATGTTTGATTGTGTAATATGGTTAGCTGCTAACCCATATGGCCATTAGAACATTCACTACTTCTGTGCCATGGGTACCTACTTCAGCACCATGGTCATCTGAGCATGTGCTAAGGTTTATATGTCATGGTAGTATATACTATTCTGAATCACACTATATGTTCCTATACCATGGTCATCTGAGCACATACCATGGTCATATTGGCACAAATCATAGGCTACTGTTCCCATATTTAACCCTTTGCACTCGTTTGCTTTTTCCTCGATTCCTTTATTCTACTCGAAATTTAATTTTTTAAATACCCCAGATTTTACAAAGCGCGGCTGTAGAATAAAAAACTGGAGTTTCTTTTTATACAAACTTATTTATTTGGATTGTTTTATATTTCAAATTATTGATACATTCAAAGAATTATTTTAATCTCTATAATTTTTTCTAACCATGTCGAGTCACACTCAACATCTGAGTGCAAAGGGTTAAATTATATATGTGATTATCTTCTCCTGAAGCATTGCCCTTTGCCATTCTAATATAATTCTCTACACATCCAAGCAAGCAACACGGCCTTCTTCTGCTCTTAAATTATAAGTATCTGCTTTTATGTAAGAAGTGCTTATGCACATAAACCTGAACCATGTTTATTCTGTCATATATCAAAATTTTTGAGACTATGTTATCTATGTCTTATAAAGACACCAGTGATTGGATTTGGGGTCTATCCTAATCCAATATGACCTCACCTTAACTTGATTATATCTACAAAGACCCTGTTACCAAGTAAGGTCACACCCACAGATACTGGGGGTTAGAACTTCAACATCTCCTTTTTGGGGAATATAATTCAACCCATAATAACATTTATACTTGAAGACATTTGCTTTTGTATTATGGCCTTTAAATTTTGTATATACTCATCTGAATAAGTACCACAATTTGGTTGTCTTTTCACGTATCACTAATGTTTGATCATGATCTGTGATTGTCTACTTTCTATGTCCTGGTTATCATATTGTGCAGCATTGTTACTAACTCATATATGGATCACATCTGTCTCCTACTTTAACATTGCTCTTTTCTCCCATACCATATCCCAAAGCTCCTGTATTTTGGATATTTTCTTGTGATATGTCTGTCCTCTTATGGCATCTTTCATATCTCACATTTTGGGGTGTCAAATTGTGCCTGATGATCAGATGTTCAAACATAAGAGGTGGCTGTTAATGTACAATAGCCATCTGATCATATGGCATGGGGTCTTATTTTGTACCCTTGTCATCTTATTCTTGACTGAATATTTGATTCTATATTATGAATATTGGATAGTGACATGCATCTGAATGAATATCACTCCTGTAAGATACCTAACTGATTTTTATTGTACATGTTTACTCATTGACTATGATTTCCTTCTGTGTGGAGAATGACAACTTCTATAACATGGATATTAGTTCTTGGATTGTGGTCATTAGCTCCTTCCTGCACAATGGGTGTTTTCTTCATATTTTCTGTCTGCTCCTATACCATGTCTACTGAGTGTATCATAGCTATTAACTCATGTACTAGCATAAATTGAGTTTATATCAGGCCCAAACATAAATGCTGTATAGTCATTCAACATGGTTATTTTTTATAAAGCATCATGTCCATGTGAGTCTCCTTTTATACTATTGTCATCTTCTTTTGTACCAAAGTCATTGATTCCTTACATGGTTATTTTTTATTACATACCATGTCTACCTAAGAATCATATACCATAGTCTATTTCTATACCATGTTCATCTACACCTGTATCATAATTGACAGCCTATGTCCTGTAGGTGTATGGTTGTGTATCACGAACACATATTCAAACATGCTTTTTTTTGTTTCTGAGTCATCTGAGCATCCTGCACCATTTTGATCTATTGTTGGAACCAGGGCCATACATTCCTGTATTTTATTTTTATCACCTGAGCAGGTTTTCACTCTGTGATTCTTTTCTGGAATACTGTATCTATCTCCTCTTTCATATGCAAATTTACTCATTCTCCATGATAATCTAAACAAATAATGAATTTCTGCTCATATACTGTGTTGAAGTTGTACTATAAATTTCCACTTAAACATCATGCTCATGTGAAAATACACAGCCATTGTCTATTCTTGTACTGGGAATGAATATTTTGTACCTCTATATTAGTTTCTACATTTTGCTGTTGTAATGAGTTTTTGTCTCTCCTTTGTCATCACTGTCTACTCCTATAACCTTGTATTGACTCATGTTACAGGATCTTCTGAGTGTGCATCGTGGTCAAATGCTCAGACTCCTGTGGTGGATGCTTATGCACCACGGATGTTTGAGCATGTGCTATGGTGTCTACTTTTGCAACACTGCCATCTGCTTCTGTACCAAAGCCACGCATTTCTCTGTTTTGAAATTTGGTATCATGTCTGTCAGAAGAATCACAGCATATTGTCGTTTATTGTCATATTTAAAAGAATGGATAGTGGAGCCAAAATGACTGGATTTGAATCCTGTATTATCCACTTATAGCTGTGAGATCTTAAACACATCAATCTATGACTCCATGTTTCAGTTTCCTGCAAAATGACAAAAATTACACCTCATAAGGTTGTTGTGAGGATTATATAAGTTATTATACATAAAATATTTCAAACACTGTCTGGAATTTAGTAAGATTTGTGTGATGGTGGTGATGATGATGATGAAGAAGATGGTGATGATAATGATGATGATAATGATATGATGCCCCCTGATTCTGTATCATAATTGTCAGTTCAAATTCTGGAGTTGTCTGAGTGTGCATTATGATCAAATGCTGATACTTGTGATAGTGTTTAAAGCACCATGATATAAGCATATACCATGGAGGTCTCCCTTTGAATCATTGCCATCTTTAGTATAATTTTTTCTTTTTTCTTTTGTTCATTTCAGCATATTATGGGGGTACAAACGTTAAGGTTACATACATTGTCCTTGTCTCCCTCCCCCCTCGAGTCAGAGCTTCAAGTGTGTCCATCCCCCAGATGGTGTGCATCACATTCACTATGTATATACCCGTCCTCTCCCCCCTCCCACCTACCCCACACCTGACAAATGTGGTTTTTTTTTTTCCTTAATATTTTGGTCACATTTTATATCTTTGCTTCTCCCTAGCAAGGTTAGAGGTATGCCCTTCCCCTCCACAATGTTCACCACATCCCTCAGATGTGGGACTACCACTCCAACCCCTGAATCTCTGGTGAACACCACCACCCTTTGAAATCTTTAGTATTCTGTTAGTTAAGGCACTATTGTTTTCTGCTCTTCTTTTGTCCTTATCTTCCCTAATATCCTTCCTTGTTCATATGCTCCTATATTGTGGTCATCAGCTTGTTTCCTTGGGATGTCTAGGTGTATGTCATGGTTAGATGCTCGAATATCAGTGGTAGTTGTTCATGCACTGCAATGGTCTGAGTATGTGCCATAGTATTTCTTCTAGCATCATTTTCATATGCTGCTGGCCAAAAGAAGATGTATCCATATATTATGTTTCCTTTATTCATATGTCCTATTCATCTGGGTATATTCCTTATTATGTTATTTGCTCCTGTATCACACCCACCTGCTTTTGTATTATAAGTTTTTGCTCATGCGCCATGGTTGTCTGAGCATGCAGCATGCTTGTCTGGTCATATCTCATGGTTTCTGAGCAGGAACCTTCATTGCCTACTATTCTACAGGGAAATGGTATTTTATGCATGATGCATATCAGTATGTGTTTTATGGTATTTATTCATATTACATGGCTCTCTACTCCTGGATCACTCCAGTATTTTTCTGCTCTGTGTCTCTCTGTTCCAAATTGATAGATGTCTTCTCATGTCACTGGACTGATTGTGCATCACAGTCAAATGCTCAAATGCCTATGGTTGCTGTTCGTGCACCATCGCTGTTTAAGCATATACCATGATTTCACCTGTTTCTTCATTGCCATCTGCTCCTATACTAAATAGAATTGTGATTTTTAATCACCTAACATACGCATTTTAGCAAGCATAGTATCGTTTCTACCTGTTCTTGTATCATCACTTTCAATTTATGTCATGGGATTGTGTAGGTAAGCATCATAGTCAAATACTCAAATACTAGTGGTAGTTGTTCATACAACATGGTCATCTGAGCATATGTTGTCTGGTCTCGTTAGGCATACCTGATATCTACTCATGGGCAAAGCTATTTACTCCTTTACCATGGCTCTTTTGTAAGGCACAATATCTATCTTTGTGAACATCACAACATGATTTGCTCTTCAGAGCCCAAGTTTGTATATCATATCTGTCTCTTAGCTCCTTTGGGATGACTACCATGCCAGAGTATAGACTGTTTTTTGTGCACTTTTGTATATCAGAATCAAATGGTCAGACATCACTGACGACTTTCACCAACTGTTTTCTGAACATGTTTCATGGTGTCTCTCTATGCACCTTGGCCACCTGCATCTGAAATGATCATTCGTGTATTGAGATATTTTCATTTTGTACCATATCCATATGTGAGATCTCCACTCATCATTATTTTCTACCATACAATGTCTCTTGGCTCTAAGTGGATGTTGGCTCATTTTTCATGGTTGTATGAATGTGCATAATGCATTCTGTTATTTTACTGTGTTTGAAGTTTTACTATGATCTTTTCATTCATAATGAGTATGTGAAAATGCACCATCATTGTCTGTTTTGTATTTAAAATGGAAATTTCTACACCATGAATATCGTTTTGTGCACCATGATTATTTATTACTTCAATGTGTTTGCCTCCTCCTTCGTCCTCAATATCTACTCCTATATTGGATGTCAGCTTATGTTGCAGAACCTGAGTGTGCATCGTGGTCAAATGCTCAGACTCCTGTGGTGGCTGCTCATGCACCACGGATGTTTGAGCATGTGCTACGGTGTCTACTTTTGCTACATTGCCGTCTACTTCTGAACCAAAGATATTTGTTCCTGTGCTCTGTGTTTTTAATCTTGTACCACATCCATATGAGGAAGCATGGCACCATCAGTGTATATGCACAGTATTGACTCTGAAGCCAGGCTGCTTGAATTTAATCCCAATTCTGCTATTTAATAGCTTGATGTTCTTGAGCAAGTCATTTCACCCTTCTGTGTCTCTGTTTTCTCAACTATAAAATAAATAATAATAATACCTACCTCATAGGGTTGTTGTGAGGATTCAAACGCTGAAATGTAAAGTACTTTGATTAGTGCCTGACACATAGTAAATGCTAAGTATTTGCTGACATTGTTATATCATTTGTATTATATTTTTGTTCTTTATCATGGTTGTCAGCTTGCATTATGAGTTTGTCTGGTTGTGCACCTCAGTCACTTGCTAAATTACTGGCAGTGGCTGTCCATTCAACATGGTCATCTGATGTCATGCCTTGGTTTCTCCTTTTGCACCTTGTTTCTTTGCACTTTTACTCCTTTGGCAAAGCCAGTCATTTGTTGTGTCATGTTTTTCATCACTCATTATGTCTACCTAAGCAAGAATAGCATGATAGTTGACTACTTGTACCATTTCTACCTGTACCTGAATCATAATTGGTAGCTCATGTTGCAAGGTATATTGGTGTGTATCATGGCTAAATACTCAAACACTAGTGATGGTTTTTCTTGTATGTGTTCATTTGAGCATATGTCATGATATCTTCCACCATTACTGTTTGTTCCTGGACCAAGGTATTCCTGCCTGTATTGTGGCTTTTTGATTATGTATTGTGATCATCTATGCAATTTTACTATGTAGTTGTTTTCTTTATGTCATATGTATTTTCTCTTACATGTAGGTTGTTAGCTTATTCTCCACAGTAGACTGAGCATGCATAAAGAATTTCTGCTCATACATTGTGTTTAGGGTTGACTTGTACTCATATACTATGATTGTGTGAAAGTGAAATTATTGTCTACTCCTGAACTGAGAATAAAAGAATGGAATCGTCTCTATCATGAATAACAGTTTAATGACTCTTACAGCATTGTGTTTGCCTGTGCTGCCATCACCCTGGATATCAGCTCATATTGCAGGATCATCTGAGTGTGCCTGTGATCAAATGTTCTGACTACTGGGGTGGATGCTCAGGCACAGTGGGTGTTTGGCAATGGACTATATATTTACTTATGCAACAGGAATTGCTGTTTGTATCAGCCACATAGCCATTAATCCCCCTACTCTCTGTGTATTTTTAAAATCTCCTACCATGTCCACTAGAGGTAGCGCAGAACCACTGAATGTATAGTGAGGTTAAACTGTCTGATATATAAATCATGTCTTATCTTTCTGCCTTAGTTTCCTTATCCCTAAAATAATAGAAAAAATAATATTTATCTCATATACTTGTTGTGAAAACAAAATATCTATTGTATATAAAGTGCTTAGTTCCTGGCATACAGTAAGTACTAAATGAGTATAAACTATTATAATATTATTATCATGATCATCCTCATTATCATTATTATACTACATCTGTTTTTCTTTGTTTTCTATCATGATTGGCAGCCTATGTTCTGAGATTGTCTTGGTGTGCATTATAGTCAAATGATTAAGCACTAGTGGTGGCTTTACAATGCAAAAATGTATTCTTTCAACATGATTCTTTTTGCATCTTTGATTTTATTCTGTCCAGTAGATTCCTAGAAGTATAGTTACTGAGTCAGAGCATGGATTTTTTTACAGGCTTTTTATGCATGCTGCCAGATTGTTTTCAAGGAAGGTTGCATAGATTTATGCTCTCATTAGCATATATATATACACATATATATGTATATATATCTATATAGATATAAAATTCATGTCTCATCCTATCTTTAGAAGAATTGTTTAGCATTTTTTAGAAAAGCTTTTATTCATTTGATAGGTGGAGTGGTGCCTTATTGCTTTAATTGAATTTCTTCAGTCAATCTTAAGACTAAGTTTTTAAGGAAGTGTATTGATGTAATTAACATTCTGAAATTTTTAGCATTCAACTGTGCATAGGTCTTTTCTGTATTTTAAAAATATGAAATACAACACACACACAGAATTATTATATAAAGATGCACACTGTTTTAGAATAATTGTAAAGTGAACACGTGTGTAACCACTATCCAAGTCAAGATCTATAGCACTGTGGGTGCTCCTGAAGCTTATAATGAACCCAATTACTTATCTCAGTCTTTTCTTTCCTCACTGGAAGTAACCACTATCCTGAATTTTGCATTTTAAAATAACTTTCTTATATGTATAATCAAATGCAGTTTAGTTTCACTGTTTTTGAACTTCATGTGAATGAAATCATGCTGTGTTCTTTTGTGGCTTGCTTGTTCATTTAACATTAGGTTTGTGAGATGTGCCCAAGCTGTTGGATGTAATTATAGTTTATTTTATTTCATACTTGTATGGTATTTCATTGTATGAATACAGTACAATTTATCCATGGTGTAATAACATGAATATTCAGGTTGTTTCTTGTTCTGTTTTTAAGAACAGTGCTGCTATAAACATTCTTTCACAATTATCTTGGAACATTTCTACGTAAGTTTCTTTAAGGCATATGTCTAGCCGTCCAAATGGTGTATCATGGGTATGTGTACCATCAACTATACAAGCTAATGCCAAACTGTTTCCCAAAGAGGTTGTACCATTTTATACTCCTACATGCAGTGTAGGAGATTCCTGGTGCTTCATACCCTCGCCAAACTTAATGTTATGAGAATTTAAAAATTTTTGTTAATCAATGAGTGTGTAGCAAAAGCCTATTTTGGCTCTAATTTTTATTTCTGTAATTATTAATGAGGTAAACACTTTTTTATGGTTAATGACACTTGGAATTCCTCTTTTGTAAAGTGACTACTCAAGCCTTTTGTCCATTTTTTTTTTCGATTGGATTTTCTCTCTTTTTCTTATGGTGCTATAAGAATTCTTTATATATTTTGGATAATGTTTCTTTATCAGATACATACATGATGTGTGGGAAGCATTCGGTGCTTGTTATTTATGCTTTGTCTCATATCATTTAATTAACAGAGTTCTGAATTTAAATGCCCATGAACACATTCACTTCTATAGGCTTTATAGTTTTACTTTTCATAACTTGATCTTCCACCCAACTGTAATTTTGTATGTATGGATAAGAGTCTAATTTAATTATTGTATGAATTAAGAAAAAACAATAGTCCTAGAGCCATTTATTGAAAATCCTGTATTTTTCAGGCAGTCTTCAGTGTTTCTACAGTCATAAATCAAATGTCATTTATGCCTGTATCTGTTTCTGAACTCTCTAATCTATGCCCTTTGTTTGTTTGTCTCTCTTGGTCCAATACCCTTCTGCCATAACTACAATCTATTAAAAAATTCATCTTTTTTTCCTATTTCTGTGAAAAATGACATTAGGATTTTGATAAGGATTCCATTAAATTTGCAGATCCCTTTGAGTAGTATGGACATTTTCATAATATTAATTCTTCCAATTGATGAACATTGAACATCTTTCATTTATTTGTGTTTTATTCCATTTCTTTCATCAGGGTTTTAAAGGTTTCAGTGTAAAAGTCTTTTGCCTTCTTGGTTAAATTTATACCTAAGTGTTTTTGTTTTTTTTGTTGCTATTGTATAAGCAGGATTGTTTTCTTGATTTCCTTTCAGCTAGAAATGCTGTTGATTTTTGTAAGCTGATTTTGTATGTTGCAACTTTACTGAATTTTTAAATCAGTTCTAACAGGTTTTGGGTAGAATTTTTAGGGTTTTGTCTATATAAAATTATGTCAGCAGTAAACAGCAATCATTTCACTTCTTCCTTTCCTATTAGATTGCCTTTTCTTTCATTCTCTTACCTAACTGCTCTGGTTAGGAATTCCACTACTGTGTTGAAAAGAAGTGGTGAGAGTGAGAATTCTTGTCTTGTTCCTGATATTAGAGGAAAATAATTTTAATTTTTCACCATTGAGAATGATGTTAGCTATGGGTTTATCATATGTGGCCCTTAATGTGTTGAGGTACATTCAATCTATGTCTAATCTTTTGAGAGTTTTTCATGAAAGCGTATTGAATTTTGTGAAATGCTTTTTTTGCATCTATTGAGGTGATCATATGATTTTTATCCTTTATTTTGTTAAAGTGGTATATCATAACATTTTTTGATTTGTATATGTCAAATTATCTTTGCATCCAAGAGATAAATCCGACTTGATCATGGTGATTCTTTCAATGTGTTATTGAATTTGGCTTGCTGATATTTAGTTGAGAATGTTTGCATTTATGTTCATCAGGCCTGTAATTTTCTTTCTTTCTATTTTTGTTAGTGTCCTTGTCTAGTTATAGTTCTTTTTTTTATTTCGGCATATTATGGGGGTACAGATTTTAAGATTTCAATAAATGCCCATTCCTCCCCTCCCCCCACAACTCTGAGTCTCCAGCATGACCATCCCCCAGATGGTGCACATCTCATTCATTATGTATGTATATACCCGCCCCCCCGACCCCTCCCATCAGCCCAATACCCTATTACTGTAGTACCTATATGTCCACTTAGGTGCTGCTCAGTTAATACCAGTTTGCTGGTGAGTATATGTGGTGCTTGTTTTTCTATTCTTGGAATAATTCACTTAATAGTATGGGTTACAGCTATAACCAGGAAAATATAAGATGTGCTATATCACCGTTGTTTCTTAGAGCTGAATAGTACTCCATGGTATACATATACCACATTTTATTAATCCATTCATGGATTGATGGGCACCTGGGCTGTTTCCACAGCCTTGCAATTATGAATTGTGCTGCTATAAACATTCTAGTGCAGGTGTGTTTTTTGGAGAGTGTCACTGGATCATTTGGGTAGATGCCCAGCAATGGGATTGCTGGATCAAATAGTAGATTCACTTGTATCGCTTTAAGGTATATCCATATTGCGTTCCACAGAGGTTGAACTAGTTTGCAGTCCCACCAGCAGTGTAGGAGTGTTCCTCTCTCTCCGCAACCACGCCAGCATTTATTATTTGGAGATTTATTGATAAAGGCCATTCTCACTGGGGTTAAGTGATATCTCATTGTGGTTTTGATTTGCATTTCCCTGATGATTAGAGATGTTGAGTATTTTTTCATATGTTTGTTGTCCATTCTTCTGTCTTCTTTAGAAAAGTTTCTGTTCAAGTCCTTTGCCCACTTTTTAATGGGGTTATTTGATTTTTTCTTCCTGATTTTCGTGGGTTCTAAGTATATTCTAGTTATCAGTCCCTTATCGGGATGCATAGGATGCAAAAATTTTCTCCCATTCTGTAGGTTGTCTGTTTACTTTCATGACTATTTCTTTGGCTGTGCAGAAGCTTTGTAGTTTGATCATGTCCCATTTATTTATTTTTGTTGCTGCTGTGATTGCCTTTGGGGACTTCTTCATAAACTCTTTGCCCAGGCCAATGTCTAGGAGAGTGTTTCCAACTTTTTCCTCTAGAGATCTAATAGTTTCATACCTTAGGTTTAAGTCTCTAATCCGGCGTGAGTTGGCTTTTGTGAGTGGTGAAAGGTGTGGGTCCTGTTTTAGCCTTCTACAGGTGGCTATCCAGTTTTCCCAACACCATTTATTGAAAAGGGATTTTTTTCCCCAGCGTATGTTTTTGTCTGCTTTGTCGAAGATTAGATGGCTATATGAGGATGGTTTTATATCAGGATTCTCATATCTGTTCCACTGGTCAATATTCCTGTTTTTGTGCCAATACCATATTGATTTAATTACTACAGCTTTGTAGTATAGTTTGATATCTGGTATATTAATGCCTCCCATTTTGTATTTGTTGCCTAGAATTGCTCTTGATATTCGGGGTCTTCTTTGGTTCCATACAAAGTGTAAAATTATTTTTTCTATATATGTGAAGAACGCTGATGGGATTTTAATAGGTATTGCAATGAATCTGTAGATCAGTTTGGGTAGTATAGACATTTTGATGATATTGAGTCTGCCGATCCACGAGCATGGTATGGATTTCCATCTGTTTACATCCTCTGCTATTTCCTTCCTCAGTGTTTCATAGTTCTCCCTGTAGAGGTCTTGTACGTCCTTGGTTAAGTATATTCCTAGGTACTTTAATTTCTTTGTTGCTATTGTGAAGGGAATTGAGTCTTTGATTTGGTTCTCTATTAGATTGTTGTTGGTGTATATGAATGTCTCTGATTTCTGTGTATTGATTTTGTATCCTGAGACTTTACTAAATTCATTGATCAGTTCTATTAGTTTCTTGGTTGAATCTTTGGGCTTTTCTAGATACAATATCATATCTTCAGCAAACAGTGAAAGTTTGATCTCTTCTGCCCCTATTTGGATACCTTTGATTCCATTTTCCTGTCTGATTGCTGTAGCCAAGACTTCCAGCACTATGTTGAACAGAAGTGGAGATAGTGGGCAGCCTTGTCTGGTTCCAGTTCTAAGTGGAAATGATTTCAGTTTTTCCCCATTCAGTATGATGTTGGTTATGGGTATGTCATATATGGCTTGTATCATTTTTAGATATGTCTCTTCTATGCCTATTTTCTTAAGTGTTTGTATCATGAAAGGGTGTTGAATTTTGTCAAAAGCTTTTTCTGCATCTATTGAAAGAATCATGTGGTCTTTGTTTTTGCTTCTGTTTATGTGGTCAATTGCATTGATAGATTTACCTATGCTGAACCATCCCTGCATCCCTGGGATGAAGCCCTCTTGGTCGTGGTGGATTATTTTTTTGATAAGTGTCTGGATTCGGTTAGCTAAGACTTTGTTGAAAATTTTTGCATGTATATTCATTAGGGATATTGGTCTGTAGTTTTCTTTTTTTGTTGCATCCTTTCCTGGTTTTGGTATCAGAGTAATATTCGCTTCATAAAAGGTGTCGGGGAGGTTTCCATTCTTCTCGATGTTGTGGAATAGTTTCTGCAAGATAGGTACTAGTTCTTCTTTGTAAGTGTGGTAAAATTCAGGTCTGAAACCATCTGGACAGAGAATTTCTTTTTAGGAAGATTTTTAATTGCTGTTTCTGTTTCAGCTGTTGAGATTGTTCTGTTCAGGAAATCTATTTCTTCCTGGTTGAGTCTAGTAAGGCTGTGTGTTTCTAGAAATTTGTCCATTTCCTCCACATTTTCCAGTTTGTGTGCATAAAGATTTTTGTAGTACTCATAAATTATATCTTGTATCCCTTTGGGATCAGTTGTGATGTCTACTTTTTTGTTCCTGATGGAGCTTATTAGAGATTTCTCTTTTCTGCTTTTCGTTAGCTTAGCCAGTGGTTTGTCAATTTCTTTTATTTTTTCAAAGAGCCAACTTTTTGTTTTATTTATCTCCCGAATAGCTTCCCTGTTTTCAATTCTGTTTAGTTCTCATTTGATCTTGTTGATTTCACTTCTTCTGCTGGGTTTGGGGTTGGTCTATTCTTCTTTATCCAGCTCTTTGAGTGGTTTCGTTGGATTGTCTATTTGTGATCTCTTTGTCCTTTGGTTATACGCATTTATGGAGATAAACTTTCCTCTCACAACTGCTTTAACTGTGTCCCAGAGGAGTTCATAACTTGTCTGTCCATTGTGATTTTGTTCATAGAATTTTTTTATTTCCATCTTGATTTCTTCATTTATGAAGTAATCATTTAGTAGGAGGTTGTTTAATTTCCATATTTTTGTGTAGAAATCTGATTTTCTGTTAGGATTGATTTCTGTTTTTATTGCACTGTGATCCAAAAAGATACGTGGTATGATTTCTTTTTTTTTAAATTTCTTGAGATTTACTTTGTGTCCTAGGATATGGTCAACCTAAAGAATGTCCCGTGAGCTGATGAGAAGAATGTATATTCAGTGGATTTTGGGTAGAATTTCCTGTAAATGTCAGTCAGACCCAATTGTTCCAGAGTTTTGTTTAAGTCCATTATTTCTTTATTAATTTTCTTTTTGGAGGCTCTGTCTTGTCCCGTCAGTGGGGTGTTGAAATCTCTGGTGATTATGGAGTTGCTATTAATACATTTGCTTAGATCCAGTAAGGTTTGCTTTATGAAACTGGGTGCACCTAAGTTGGGTGCATATATATTTAAAATTGTTATCTCTTCGTGTTGAAGTGTGCCCTTCACCATTATATAATGACCCTCTTTGTCTTTCACTACTTTTGTTGGTTTAAAAACTAAATCGTCTGAAATTAGAACTGCCACACCAGCCTTCTTTTGGCTTCCACTTGCCTGGAATACTGATCTTCACCCTTTTACTTTTATTCTATATGCATCCTTGCAGCTTAGGTGTGTTTCCTGAAGACAGTGTATACTTGGCTTGTATTTTCTTATCCATTCTGCCAGCCTATGTCTCTTGAGTGGAGAGTTTATGCCATGCACATTTAATGAAGGAACTGATAGGTAAGGTAGATTATTGTTCATTCTGTTGGGTTGGATGTTGTTGCTTTGATTTCTCTGTTGATTCATAGTAATATCTGGCCTTTAATCTTTGGGTTTTGGTTGTTTTAAGTTCGTGAGTTTTTATTATGGTGTTCCGTGCATAACACTGTTTTGAATACTTCTTGTAGGGCTGGTCTTGTGTTGGTGAATTCTCAGACTTTGGTTGTCTGAGAATGTCTTTATTTCTCCTTCATATATGAAGCTTAGTTTTGCAGGGAATAAGATTCTAGGCTGGGCATTGTTTTGTTTCAAAAGAGTGAGAATGGGGCCTCAGTCTCTCCTTGCTTGTAAAGTCTCATTAGAGAAGTCTGGTGTTATTCAAATTGGCTTTCCCTTGTATGTCACTTGCTTCTTTCATCTTACAGCTCTTAGAAGGGCCTCGTTAGTTGATGTTTTGGTCAGTCTGATGACTGCATGCCGTTACGCCTTCGTGTTTGCATTGAATCTCCCAGGGGTCCTCTGAGCTTCTTGAACTGGTATATCGAGATTTTGAGCAAGGCCTGGGAAATTTTCCTCCATTATATCTTCAAATAGCTTGTCCAACCCTTGAGTTTTGTCTTCTTCCCCTTCTGGTAACACCATGACCCTTACATTAGGTTTCTTCACATAATCCCACATATCTTGTAGGCTTTTCTCTTTTCTCTTGTTTTTCTGCTCTATCTCTGTGACGGTTTTATTTAGTTGGAGGATGTTATTTTCAATCTCTGAGATTCTTTCTTCTGTTTTATCTAACCTGTTCTTGAGACTTTCCACTGTATTTTGTAGTTCCCTGAATTGATTCTTCATTTCCAGGAGTTCGGTTAAACTTTTCTTCATTGTGTCTATTTCTTTAGTGAACTTTTGTTCTAGGTCCTGGAGGCTTTTTGTGGTTTCTTTGTGTTGGTTATGGAGTTTGTCTTGCATGTCAGTGAGTATTCTTATCATCCACATACAAAATTACTCTTCTGTCATTTTGGTTGCCTGATTTTGGTTGGTGTCCATTTCTAGACGTCTGGTGCTCCTCTTTGGGTGTGTGTTTTCCGTTTGGTCATTCATATTTCTTGAGTTCCTTCGCTGATTTCTTCCCATTTCGATTAGTTGCTGTTTCTCTCCTTTAGTTTTTTGTTTGGGTATTCACACCCCTTGTTTCGTTTCTGAGACTGTAGGTGTTGTCTGTGGGTGAGATTAAACCACTGCCTGTATACTGAGTCTGTATGTGCCATGAAAAAGCTGTGCAGGATGCCGTCCCTGTCAGTAGGTGTCGCTTGCTTGGAGGAACAGGGTACGCTATTTTTTTTTTCTACCATGAACATGTTTTTTTGTTAAAGTAAATAAATTCTCATCAGTACAAATATATATAACTTACATTTGATTGTAAGGCCAACGTTCCAAAGTAAAAATAAGATGGGATCTCATGTTGTTACCCAAAGTCAAGTGGCTGCAAATGGCAATGGGATGTTCTGCTCACCAAAAAAGGGAGGGGTGGCATACACACAAAGCTAATAAACTGGAATCCCCATATCCTCAAAACTTGTGGAAACAAAATTTAAAGGCCAAAACAAAACCCACCAAGACCCACATTATAAACCAACACAGTAACCTGTGTTCCTTTCTGTGGTAAGATTATGTAATTGTTACCTTAGTGTTAAAACAAAGGATTAACATAAGGAAATTGCAGCAATATATATAAGATAATACATAATCTCTATAGAGCATATTTAAATTGATTCCATTAAAATAATGACACTAGAATTTCACCATAGGTTTAAAACCAGGACAATACTGTTTTCATTATTTAAAACTACAACCTAGTGACTGTATTGGTCATAAGCATGATTGTTGTTGCAATGTGTTACTTACAATGAATGATAGTAAACAAGCTAGGGATCCCATCTGCAACTTCCAGTATTTCCATTTTTATTTCAATAGGCATCAATGATAAATCAATCTTATGTACAATTTCTTACAACTAACCCTTTTACTTTTGGCAAGATTACTTACAACTCATACAACTTTATTATATTGAGAACTATTTAAAATATTCTAAATGCATAAAAATAAAGATTTTGGCTTTTTTGATATATATATTTATAATATTTATTCTGTTACTTAAAATGGAAGCTCAACTTCACCCCCAAAATATAGCTCTGCTAGGCAGTTGCTGATATGCCCTCCTGGGAATTCTGGCAGCACAGCCTGCCCCCTCTTCCCTAGCCTGAGCACAAACCAGTCTGTTCTTGATCTCTCAGGCCAGTACTGAGAAGAGGCAGGTGAATGGACTGGAAAACAAAGGTAGATTGTTATGCTTCCCATTGTGTTTTATATTCCAGTAAATGTGCTTTGAATACAGATTCCTATTCAGATTCTGCTTCTTTATTGCCAGAGATTTGTAAGGGGGTGAGGAAGAAGGGAAGAGGGGGGGCAACATTTCCTCAACTACTTTAGCCTAACTGCAAGGCAGCTTTTCTCTAGGAATGGTTTTCTCCATGTCTTTCAAAATCACTCCTTACTGTACTCTGGTTCTGGACTTATTCCTTGGGACCTTTGGTATTAGTAAAAAGAGTACTGATCAGGAAGACAAAGCCCCCTTTGCTCTTTTGACCTCTGCCCCTTAAGTATGGACAACATCCATAAGCCATAGGGATTGCATAAAGTTCAATTTCAAACGTCTTCTGTAAGTCACTGGAGAAAGGGTTGGTAGGGGAAGGATTAGTACGCTGCTTGGACTTGCTTTCTAATGCAGCCCACTGGGCTTCAAAAGGATCCACGGGGCATTTACCTGCAGGAATCTCTGTGTGCTTGTTTCCTGAGGCCAATCTGCCATGTCTACACCATTGAAAGCTGCAGAACTGTTGAGGTGCTGAGCAGGAGGCTTAAAGAAGGGACTGGTGTTAGTGCTGCTTGTCTCATACTGAGGGAATGTCTGCTGCTTGGCCAGGTTGGGTGACTGATGGGGGTGGGCAGCCTGAGGATGGCTTGCAGTGCCAAACACATTGGCTACCATCTGAGACGGAGTGATGTCCACCACAGGCACATTAGGGGCTGGGTAGGGCATCCCATTGGCCACAGGATAGGACTGGGCAGGGACAAAGGTTGGGACCACACCCACTGGCACAGGCTGAGAGGTGAGGAATGCATTCCCTTGGAAAGGTGGTGCTGGATGGGAAACGGCAGTGGGTGGAGGCGGCTGGAGAACTGGCTGCAAAGGAGCAGCTGAGCCCTGGGGCTGCTGAGCTCGGACGCTCTTAGACACCTCTTCTAACCATCGGTCGGCTTCAGAGGGAGTGCGTCTATGACCAGCCTGGAAGAGACCAGGAGAGGTAGCACCGGAAGATTGACCCCACTTGGTTGCCGAACATGTGGCTGCAATTTTCTTGTTAGCAGCATCAGGGGCATGGGCCCAGGGGTTGGTTTCATGCACAGGCATTGCTACGGGTGAAAGAGCAGTATGGGCTGGCTTAGCAGCAAGCACATGGAAGGCTGAGTCAGTGCCATTAGCTTGGAAGGCAGGAGATTGTGGTGCCACCACTGTTACTGGTTTGATCATCGGGGCAGATGAGAAGGGGTCCTCAGAAGGGGTGCTGAAGGCATTGGTGATCTGCGAGCAAAGGGAGCTAATGCTCTCTGCCTCCCCTTCTACCTCTGGCACTGCATTTTTTATGGGGAAATCAGTCTTCCTCTCCATAGTGGAAGGCAACTCATTGATGCGTAGGGATAGTTGGTGTTTAAAGGGTGACATCTTCTGGCTAAGAGCAGGAAATCCTCGGAAAGAGCCTTGGCGAGCAAGCTGTTCAATCGGCGCATGCCGGCGTGGGATGGCATGAGGATTGTTCATCTCCAGAGAGGCAGAAGCATCCAAAGTGGGAGAGGTGGGAGAGGACGGGGATGGGGCAGTGTTGCCAGAGGCCACTGATGAACCAACAACTGTCTTATCTGTTTCAACTTTCTTGGTATCTTGCATTTGTTTCATGATCTCCTCTCTTTCTGCTTGTTCGGTGGCTGTTGTGACACAGAATGATCCTTCTCTTGTAAAAGTGGTCCGACTAGCATCAAAAGTAGCAGTCACTCCACATTCCTCCTCCCGCTTCTGCTTACGCTCTAAACAGGCTGCAAAAGCACAGCCTACAGCATGGCTCAATCTTTCACCCGTGTCCTTGACAGCCATGAAGCAGTGACAGATCCAGCCCCGAGTAGTGCCATCACGAGTAAGAGTATGTAAGAGAAGGTTCTATCAAAGTTCCTATCTGGGGCACAGAAAGAAACTTTCTCTATTGTCTGTTCAACTATGAGGTCCTTAGTTTTTTCATCCATGACTCTGAGTCCATCTGCTGAGACCCACAAAACTGCCTTAACTGCTTTCTTTCCAGTTTTTACAAAGAAGCCTTTGAAGAACTTCCTTTCAGCTTTCAATCTTTTTACAGCATCTTCACAGATGTGCATTCCTCTTGATTCATCAACTTCTACATGGCCAAGTTACTTAACTGGGAAGCTACGTTTTCCAGTGCGAACACCTTCTTCATCTGTCTGCCACTGATGTGGACGACTGGCCTCTGGAACATAAACATCTTTCTTTCTCCTAAAACTTTGCCGTAGTTTGTTCATTTTAACTTTTACAATCTCACACACATCTCCACCCCTCCAAGTTTCGATTGTCCATCATTCTATACTCTGCTTCCATGTGTCCACATTATTTAGCTCTCACTTACAAGTAAGAACATGTGGCATTTGTCTTTCAGTGTCTGAGTTGTTTCACTTAAGATAATGGCCTCCAGTTCCATCCATGTTGCTGTCCTAAGTGAGGTGTCTGAGGACTGCTGGCCCACCAATATTCCAGTCTATGGATATGAATCAAGAGCTTGGGTTGCAACTGCAGCAGGCACTCTTCCCTGGAAGAAGCTGCTTAAGCCCCAAATCTAACATTTCCATTAGGATTTATTGTATGGGTAGCTGGAGGGCAGGAAGCAGAAAAAGCAGATCAGAAGCTATTATAAAAGACGACTTCCCTGCCCTGCCCCCGAACAACTCCAGTGCCACTGCCTCTACCTTCGGCCGCCAGTGGCCACCAGGCGCCACCACCTCCCCCATCTACACTGTTGTTTTTGTGTCCTGTTATCAGCTCTTGTTCCTGTAGGTAGGCACTCTAGTGCCTCAGGTGGTCAGTGGGGCCCTGGGACTTCCAGGTGTGTCCTTTTCTCTCCCTCAGTGAGGACTGGTCTAGGAGAGAGTCTGGGCGGAGCTGGGTTGGATAAGCCTGCCCTCAGGCACCACCAATGCTGTTAGCAGGGGTCAAAGTTCTGTTCTCTGCTTCCAGGAAAAGCTGTCAGGGAGGGGCTGGAATGGCCCCGCTCAGCCAGAAAGTCTGTGTGTGGGGGTGGGGCTGTCTGAGACCCTCAGTCCAGAGCGAGCCTCACTTCTTTCCACCTTCCCCAACTCCACAGCTACTACTGGGCCTCTGCCAGCAGGCCAGACCACATGCCACCAGGCCTCTCCAGACTGTGATGCCGGCGGGGAAGTTCCCTGCGCAGGAACACCACCTGGGCTGGGTGCAAGGCCTCATTTTGGGAGGAGGGTTGCCCTCTAGGATGCTGATCTGCTCCTGAAGACACACACACCTCAGTAGGCTGTTCACATATATCCCTTCTGTGCCCTGGGCAATGCTAGACTTCGGTGCACGGGATCTGGTTTGCAGGTCTGACCTCTGGGTCCCAGAGTTCAAACTCTATCCCCACCAGGGAGAGGAGTGCCGATCCTAATTCACCCACAGGGAGCCCAAGCTGGGTCTATGTCTCTCAGCCTCAGGGTCTGCCCTGTTCTCCTGGGATCACCGTGCCAGCAGCACCTGGGAGGGATGGCAGGTAGGGAGCTCATGGTCTGAGTTCCCCTTAGTCAGCTGTAGGGTCCCAAAAGGGAAGGTCCCATTCCCTGGAGGTGCCTCTGGCTGGTGGCTATATTGTCTCTTTGGGCAGCCACGGGTAGGGTCGGTGGAGGGGAGAATGAGGCAACATGGCGCCTGCCGCGCGGCTCGGGTCTGTGCACACGGAGCTGCCCTGAGGGAGTTGGAAGCCTGGTGCCACGTCCGCTACAGGCTCACCACTAGCTGGCGGCGGCCATCTCTGGGCTGGTGTCTGCAGGTCTCTCCACCTGCTGGGGAGCCCACCAGCAGTCCCAGATGCAGGGGAGGGGAAACGGCATATTCACCTACCCTTCCTGCTGGTCTCCGGGCTGCTCCGGCAGTCTCAGCTTCCAGTTCTCCTCCGCAACCTCCTCCTGTGGATTCTCCCAGGGTCTCAGGTACCCCTCCTTCCGGCCCTTGTCCACTGTATGCTCGTCTTCTTGCTTCTTTTTTCTAATTTCTGCTAGAATCTGTCTTTTCTGCAGAAACACTTTGTCTGGCGGTGTTTCTCGTCCGCCATCTTGATCCTCCCCCCTCTCTAGTTATAGCTTTAGGGTAATGAAAAAACAATCCTTAAATTTATATAATACCACTAAAAAACTTCAATAGTCAGAACAATCTTGAGCAAAAAGAACAAAACTGGAGGCATCATACTCCCTGATTTCAAAGTATATTGTAAAACAGTTTTAACAAAAAAACATGGTATTTGCATAAAAACAGAAGCACCATTCAGTAGAACAGTATATAAAGTCCAGAAATAAGCTCACACATTTATGGTCCATTGATTTTCAACAAAGGTGTTAAGAACACACAATGGGGAAAGGATAGTCTCTTTAATAAATAGTGTTGGAAAAACTGGATATGCAAAAGAATGACACTGGATCCTCATTTCACACCATATCCAAAAATCAACTCAAAATGAATTAAAGACTTAAATATACGATCTAAAACTGTGCAACTACTAGAAGAAAACATAGGGGAAACACTTCATGACATTGACATGGGCAATGGATTTTTGTATATGAACCTGATAGCACAGGCAGCAACAACAAAAGAAATACACAAGATGGCAACAAACTAAAAATCTTCTGCACAGTAAAGGAAATAATTAACAAAGTAAAGGGACAACACACAGAATGAGAGAAAATATTTGCAAACCATATATCTGATATGTAGTTAATCTAAAATATAGAAGGAAATCAAACAACTTAATAGCAGAAAACCTAATAATCCGATTTAAAAATGAGCAAAGGACCCTTCTCAAGAGACACTTCTCAAGAGAAGACATACAAATGGCCAGCAGGTACATAAAAAATATTCATCATCACTAATCACTGGGGAAATGCAAATTAAAAGCAAAATGTCTCAGTATTTTGTTTTGCTGTAAAGGAATACCAGAGGCTGGGTACTTTATAGCGAAAAGAGGTTTATTTGACTCATTGTTCTGCAGGCTGAACAAGAAGCATGGTGCCTACATCTGCGTGGCTTCTGGTGAAGGCTTTTGTGCTATGTCAAAACATGGTGGAGAAGGTCGAAGGGGAAGTGAGCACCTGCAAAAGGGACCGAATTTCAGGGGCATCCTGATTTTATAACAACCCACTTTCGAGGGAAGTAACCTATTCTCTTGATAACTAATCCAGTCTTGGGAGAGCTGAACTCACTCACTCACTCACTAACTATGCTAAAACTGCACCAAGCCATTCATGAGGGATTTGACCCCATGACCCAAACACCTCCCACTAAGTTTCACCTCCAAAACTACCATAGTGAGGATCAAAGTGCAACAGGATCTTGGTGGGGACAAACAAACCATACCAATAAGATATCACCTCACACCTACTAAATTGACTTATATAAAAAAGAAGAAGGAGAAGTGTTGGTGAAGAAGTGGGAAAAAGGAACTCTTATACATTGCTGGTGGGAATGTAAATTATTAGAGACATTATGAAAAATGGTATGGAGTTCCTCAAAAAACTAAGAATAGTAATAAGAGATACCTCAAAGAGCCACAATTAGAACTACCATTTGAACTACCCAAAGGAAAAAAAAAAAAACTATTCTATTAAAAACACATCTGTACTAGAATGTTTATAAAAGCACAATTCACAATTTCAAAGATGTGGAAACAACCCAAGTGCACATCAATACAAGAGTGGATTAATAAAATGTGGTATATGAATACCATGGAATTTTACTCAGCCACAAAAAACAATGGTGATCTAGCACCTCTTGTATTATCCTGGATAGAGATGGAGCCCATTCTACTAAGTGAAGTATCACAAGAATGGGAAAACAAACACCACATGTACTCACCATCAAACTGGTATTAATTGAGCAGCACTTAAGTGCACATATAGTAGTAACATTCATCAGGTGTTGGGCAGATAGGAGGGGGAGCACGAGGGGATGGGTATATACATGCCTAATGGGTGCGGTGCACACTGTCTGGGGGATGGACATGCTTGAAGCTCTGACTTGGGTGGGGCAAGGGCAAAATATGTAACCTAAACATCTGTACCCCTGTAATATGCTGAAATAAAAAGAAATTATGAATAGAACTACCATATGATCCAGTAATTTCACCTCTGGATATATATCCAAAGAAATTGAAATCAATATGATGAAGGGATATCTGCACTCCCATGTTCATGCAGCATTATTGACAATAGCCAAGATGTCAAGTCAATCTAAGTGTCTGTCAATAGGTAAATGGATAAAGAAATTATGGTATATATATACAGAATGAAATACTACTCAGCCTTAATGAAGGAAATCCTGTCATTTGTGACAACATGTATAAACATGAAGGACATAATGCTAAGTGAAATAAGCCATGCATAGAAAGACAAACACTGTGTGATCTCACTTAAATGTGAGATCTAAAAATGTTGTACTCATAGAGGAAGAGAGTAGAATGTTTCTTACCAGAAGTTGGGTGGGGTGGAGAAGGAAGGAATGGAAAGTTGTTGATCAAAGTGTACAAAGTTTCAGACATATAGGAGGAATAGCTTTTGAGATTTATTACACAAAAGGGTGACTATAGTCAGTGATAATATGTTGTATATTTGAAAATAAGAGTGAGGTGATGGGTATGTTAATTTACTTGATCTAATCATTCCACATGTATACATATATCATATTTTACATCATAAATGTTATATATCATAAATGAGAATTATCATTTGTCAATTAAAATAATATTAAGAAAGAGATTTAAAAAATCAGTCAATATTTGGTAGAGAAAGTCCACTCACCTTATTTTTCTTCAAGTCTTCAAGAGCTATTCTTGGCCTTTGCATTTCCAAATAAATTTTAGAATTAGCTTGCCAAGTCTTATCAAACAAAAAATAAGCCCAAAAAGAAGGAAGATGGTAATAAAGATATGAGCATAAATTTTTGAAATAGAAAATAATTTATAAAAAGGATTTATTATCATCTTCCTTCTTCGTTTTTTTAAATCTTCTTATGCTTTCTAATTGAACTAGATGCTTAGCTCGTTAAGTTTTATTTTTTCTTTTTAATATATGTATTTAAAGCTACATGTTTTTTCCTTAAGTACTGTGTTAGCTGCATGCCATAATTTTGATAGTGATTTGGTTATTGTACAGTAAAGAATATGTTCTCATTTGTATTTGATTTTATTTTACCATGAGTTATTTAGAAGTATATTTCTTAATTTCTAATGTTTTATGGATTTTATCATTATCAGTTAATTACTAATTTCTACCTTAATTGCATGTAACAGTATAAGATACCGTACATTATTTCAAAAATTTGAAATTTGTTGTGATTTTCTTTTTAGCTTTGTAAATTTTTGTAAATATACCTAGTGATATTTCAAAATATGTATATATGTTTTGCCATCAATAGGGGTACTATATATTTCCACTATGTCAGGTTTGTTGCTCAACCTTGTTCAAATCTTCTATATCTCTCCTGATTTCTTTAATCATTATGTTAATTTCTAAAAGGGATTTGTTAAAATCTGCTATGTTGAGAGAGATGTCTATATTTCTTTGTAGTTTTGTCAATTTTGCTTTATATAATTTGAAGCTGTGTTGTTAGGGATACAGATATTTATTATATCTTCTGGTAAGTTGAACCTTTATATTATTATTTTTTTAATTTCAGAATATTACTGGGGTACAATCACTTTGGTTACATATATTATCTTTGCATCACCTGAGTCACAGTAACAAGCATTTCTGTCCCCCAGAAAGTGCTCATCACACCCATTAGGTGTGAACCCGTGTCCACCTCCCAGCTTCCACCTGCCCAATGCCCAATGAATGTTACTTCCATATGTGCACATAAGTGTTGATTAATGGGTGCCAATTTGATGTGGTGCTTGTTTTGTACATGTGGTGCTTGTTTTCTATTCTTGTGATACTTCGCTTTGAAGAATGGGCTCCAGCTTTATCCAGGATAATATAAGAGGTGCTAGTTCACCATTGTTTTTTGTGGCTGAGTAGAAATCCATGGCACACATATGCCACATTTTATTAATCTATTCTTGTATTGATGGGCACTTGGATTGTTTCCACATCTTTGCAATTGTGAATTGTGCTGTTATGAACATTCAAGCGCAGATGTCTTTATTACAGAATGTCTTTTTTCCTTTGGGTAGATGTCCAGTGGTGAGATTGCAGTAGTTCTACTTTTAGTTCTTTGAGGTATCTCCAAATTACTATCCATAGAGGTTGTACTAGTTTGCAGTCCCAGCAACAGTGTGTGAGTGTTCCTAACTCTCCACATCCATGCCAACATTTGTTGTTTTGGGTCTTTTTGATAAAAGCCCTTCTCACTGGAGTTAAGTGATAGCTCACTGTGGTTTTGATTTGCATTTCCCTGATGATAAGAGATTTTGGGCATTTTTTCATGTTTGTTGGCCTTTAGTCTGTCTTTTGAAAAGTTTCTGTTCATATCCTTTGCCAACTTTCTCATAGGGTTGTTTGATTTTTTGTTGCTGATTTTCCTGAGTTCCATATAAATTCTAGTTATCAGCCCTTTATCAGATGTGTAGCATGCGGATATTTTCTCCCATTCTGTAGGTAGTCTGTTTGCTCTCATGATAGTTTCCTTGGCTGTGCAGAAGCTTTTTAATTTGATCAGGTCCCATTTATTTATTTTTGTTGGTGCTGTGATTCCCTTTGGGGTCTTCTTCATAATTTTTTTGCCTAGGCCAATGTCTAGAAGAGTATTTCCAACGTTTTCCTCTAGAACTCTAATAGTTTCACACCTTAGGTTCAAGTCTGTTATTCATCATGAATTGATTTTTGTGAGAGGTGAACATTTTATCATATAAAGTTTCTGTTTTTATAGTTAGGAAAACCTTTCACATTATAGTCTTTATTTGCTGTTATTAGAAGTGACTTTTTGGTTTATATTTAACTACCATGTATATTTTTTCAACTTTCACCTTTTTACTCCCTTCTGTTTTAGACATGACTCTTATAAACAGCATGTGGTTGATTTAGTTTTTACTATTTTTAGTCTAGTCTGATATGTCCTTTTTATTTGAAACCCAGACCCTTGAGTTCGTTTACAAGTAAAAACGAGTATAGTATAGCTGGTTTATTTGCTAGTATAGCTGGGTTTGAAAATATCATCTTTTTTTTTTTATTTCGGCATATTATGGGGGTACAGATTTTAAGGTTTCAATAAATGCCCATTCCCCCCCTCCCCAAAAAAGTCTGAGTCTCCATCATGACCATCCCCCAGATGGTGCACATCTCACTCATTATGTATGTATATACACACCCCCGCCCCCCTCCCACCTGCCCAATAATCTATTACTGTAGTACATATGTGGCCACTTAGGTGCTACTCAGTTAATACCAGTTTGCTGGAGAATATATCTGGTGCTTGTTTTTCCATTCTTGGGATACTTCACTTAGTAGTAGGGGTTCCAGCTCTAACCAGGAAAATATAAGATGTGCTATATCACCATTGTTTCTTAGAGCTGAATAGTACTCCATGGTATACATATACCACATTTTATTAATCCATTCTTGGATTGATGGAAACTTGAGCTGTTTCCACAGCCTTGCAATTATGAATTGTGCTGCTATAAACATTCGAGTGCAGGTGTCTTTTTTGTAGAGTGTCATTGGATCATTTGGGTAGATGCCCAGCAATGGGATTGCTGGATCAAATGGTAGATTCAGTTGTATCGCTTTAAGGTATCTCCATATTGCTTTCCACAGAGGTTGAACTAGTTTGCAGTGCCACCAGCAGTGTAGGAGTGTTCCTCTCTCTCCGCAACCACGCCAGAATTTATTGTTTGGAGATTTTTTGATAAAGGCCATTCTCACTGGGGTTAAGTGATATCTCATTGTGGTTTTGATTTGCATTTCCCTGATGATTAGAGATGTTGAGCATTTCTTCATATGTTTGTTGGCCATTCTTCTGTCTTCTTTAGAAAAATTTCTGTTCAAGTCCTTTGCCCACTTTTTAATGGGGTTATTTGATTTTTTCTTCCTAATTTTCGTGAGTTCTAAGTATATTCTAGTTATCAGTCCCTTATCGGATGCATAGGATGCAAAAATTTTCTCCCATTCTGTAGGTTGTCTGTTTACTTTCATGGCTATTTCTTTGGCTGTGCAGAAGCTTTGTAGTTTGATCATGTCCCATTTATTTATTTCTGTTGCTGCTGTGATTGCCTTTGGGGACTTCTTCATAAACTCTTTGCCCAGGCCGATGTCTAGGAGAGTGTTTCCAACTTTTTCCTCTACAGTTCTAATAGTTTCATATCTTAGGTTTAAGTCTGTTATCCAGCGTGAGTTGGTTTTAGTGAGAGGTGAAAGGTGTGGGTCCTGTTTTAGCCTTCTACAGGTGGCTATCCAGTTTTCCCAGCACCATTTACTGAAGAGGGATTCTTTTCCCCAGCGTATGTTTTTTTTTTTTTTTTTTTTTTTATTTTGGCATATAATGGGGGTACAGATTTTAAGGTTTCAATAAATGCCCATTTCCCCCCCTCCCCCCAAAAGTCTGAGTCTCCATCATGACCATCCCCCAGATGGTGCACATCTCACTCATTATGTATGTATATACCCGCCCCCCTCCCCCCTCCCCCCTCCCCAATACCCTATTACTGTAGCACCTATGTGTCCACTTAGGTGCTACTCAGTTAATACCAGTTTGCTGGAGAATATATCTGGTGCTTGTTTTTCCATTCTTGGGATACTTCACTTAGTAGTAGGGGTTCCAGCTCTAACCAGGAAAATATAAGATGTGCTATATCACCATTGTTTCTTAGAGCTGAATAGTACTCCATGGTATACATATACCACATTTTATTAATCCATTCTTGGATTGATGGGCACTTGGGCTGTTTCCACAGCCTTGCAATTATGAATTGTGCTGCTATAAACATTCGAGTGCAGGTTTCTTTTTTGTAGAGTGTCACTGGATCATTTGGGTAGATGCCCAGCAATGGGATTGCTGGATCAAATGGTAGATTCACTTGTATCGCTTTAAGGTATCTCCATATTGCTTTCCACAGAAGTTGAACTAGTTTGCAGTGCCACCAGCAGTGTAGGAGTGTTCCTCTCTCTCCGCAACCACGCCAGAATTTATTGTTTGGAGATTTTTTGATAAAGGCCATTCTCACTGGGGTTAAGTGATATCTCATTGTGGTTTTGATTTGCATTTCCCTGATGATTAGAGATGTTGAGCATTTCTTCATATGTTTGTTGGCCATTCTTCTGTCTTCTTTAGAAAAATTTCTGTTCAAGTCCTTTGCCCACTTTTTAATGGGGTTATTTGATTTTTTCTTCCTAATTTTCGTGAGTTCTAAGTATATTCTAGTTATCAGTCCCTTATCGGATGCATAGGATGCAAAAATTTTCTCCTATTCTGTAGGTTGTCTGTTTACTTTCATGGCTATTTCTTTGGCTGTGCAGAAGCTTTGTAGTTTGATCATGACCCATTTATTTATTTCTGTTGCTGCTGTGATTGCCTTTGGGGACTTCTTCATAAACTCTTTGCCCAGGCCGATGTCTAGGAGAGTGTTTCCAACTTTTTCCTCTAGAGTTCTAATAGTTTCATATCTTAGGTTTAAGTCTGTTATCCAGCGTGAGTTGGTTTTAGTGAGAGGTGAAAGGTGTGGGTCCTGTTTTAGCCTTCTACAGGTGGCTAACCAGTTTTCCCAGCACCATTTATTGAAGAGAGATTCTTTTCCCCAGCGTATGTTTTTGTCTGCTTTGTCAAAGATGAGATGGCTATATGAGGATGGTTTTATATCAGGATTCTCACATCTGTTCCACTGGTCAATATTACTGTTTTTGTGCCAATACCATATTGATTTAATTACTACAGCTTTGTAGTATAGTTGATATCTGGCATATTAATGCCTCCCATTTTGTTTTTGTTGCCTAGAATTGCTCTTGATTTTCGGGGTCTTCTCTGGTTCTATACAAAGCGTAAAATTATTTTTTCTATATCTGTGAAGAGTGCTGATGGGATTTTAATAGGTATTGCATTGAATCTGTAGATCAGTTTGGGTAGTATAGACATTTTGATGATATTGAGTCTGCCGATCCACGAGCATGGTATGGATTTCCATCTGTTTACATCCTCTGCTATTTCCTTCCTCAGTGTTTCATAGTTCTCCCTGTAGAGGTGTTTTACGTCCTTGGTTAAGCATATTTCTAGGTACTTTAATATCTTTGTTGCTATTGTGAAGGGAATTGAGTCTTTGATTTGGTTCTTCATTAGATTGTTGTTGGCGAATATGAATGCCTCTGATTTCTGTGTATTGATTTTGTATCTTGAGACTTTACTAAATTCATTGATCAGTTCCAGGAGTTTCTTGGTTGAATCCTTGGGGTTTTCTAGATACAATATCATATCATCAGCAAACAGTGAAAGTTTGATCTCTTCTGCCCCTATTTGGATACCTTTGATTCCATTTTCCTGTCTGATTGCTGTGGCCAAGACTTCCAGTACTATGTTGAACAGAAGTGTAGATAGTGGACAGCTTGTCGGATTCCAGTTCTAAGTGGGAATGATTTCAATATTTCCCCATTCTTTATGATGTTGGCTATGGGTCTGTCATATATGGCTTGTATCATTTTTAGGTATGTCCCTTCTATGCCTCTTTTCTTAAGTGTTCATATCATGAAAGGGTGTTGAATTTTGTCAAAAGCTTTTTCTGCATCTATTGAAAGAATCATGTGGTCTTTGTTTTTGCTTCTGTTTATGTGGTGAATTGCATTTATAGATTTACGTATGTTGAACCATCCCTGCATCCCTGGGATGAAGCCCACTTGGTCGTGGTGGATTATTTTTTTGATAAGTGATTTGGTTAGCTAAGATTTTGTTGAAAATTTTTGCATCTATATTTATTAGGGATATTGGTCTGTAGTTTTCTTTTTTTGTTGCATCCTTTCCTGGTTTTGGTATCAGAGTCATATTCGCTTCATCTAAGGTGTCGGGGAGGTTTCCGTTCTTCTCGATGTTATGGAATAGTTTCTGCAAGATAGGTACTAGTTCTTCTTTGTTTTTTTTTTTTTTTGTTTTTTTTTTAATTTTTTTTTTATTTTGGCATATTATGGGGGTACAGATTTTAAGGTTTCAATAAATGCCCATTTCCCCCCCTCCCCCCAAAAGTCTGAGTCTCCATCATGACCATCCCCCAGATGGTGCACATCTCACTCATTATGTATGTATATACCCGCCCCCCTCCCCCTCCCCCCTCCCCAATACCCTATTACTGTAGCACCTATGTGTCCACTTAGGTGCTACTCAGTTAATACCAGTTTGCTGGAGAATATATCTGATGCTTGTTTTTCCATTCTTGGGATACTTCACTTAGTAGTATGGGTTCCAGCTCTAACCAGGAAAATATAAGATGTGCTATATCACCATTGTTTCTTAGAGCTGAATAGTACTCCATGGTATACATATACCACATTTTATTAATCCATTCTTGGATTGATGGGCACTTGGGCTGTTTCCACAGCCTTGCAATTATGAATTGTGCTGCTATAAACATTCGAGTGCAGGTTTCTTTTTTGTAGAGTGTCACTGGATCATTTGGGTAGATGCCCAGCAATGGGATTGCTGGATCAAATGGTAGATTCACTTGTATCGCTTTAAGGTATCTCCATATTGCTTTCCACAGAAGTTGAACTAGTTTGCAGTGCCACCAGCAGTGTAGGAGTGTTCCTCTCTCTCCGCAACCACGCCAGAATTTATTGTTTGGAGATTTTTTGATAAAGGCCATTCTCACTGGGGTTAAGTGATATCTCATTGTGGTTTTGATTTGCATTTCCCTGATGATTAGAGATGTTGAGCATTTCTTCATATGTTTGTTGGCCATTCTTCTGTCTTATTTAGAAAAATTTCTGTTCAAGCCCTTTGCCCACTTTTTAATGGGGTTATTTGATTTTTTCTTCCTAATTTTCGTGAGTTCTAAGTATATTCTAGTTATCAGTCCCTTATCGGATGCATAGGATGCAAAAATTTTCTCCCATTCTGTAGGTTGTCTGTTTACTTTCATGGTTATTTCTTTGGCTGTGCAGAAGCTTTGTAGTTTGATCATGTCCCATTTATTTATTTTTGTTGCTGCTGTCATTGCCTTTGGGGACTTCTTCATAAACTCTTTGCCCAGGCCGATGTCTAGGAGAGTGTTTCCAACTTTTTCCTCTAGAGTTCTAATAGTTTCATATCTTATGTTTAAGTCTGTTATCCAGCGTGAGTTGGTTTTTGTGAGAGGTGAAAGGTGTGGGTCCTGTTTTAGCCTTCTACAGGTGGCTATCCAGTTTTCCCAGCACCATTTACTGAAGAGGGATTCTTTTCCCCAGCGTATGTTTTTGTCTGCTTTGTCAAAGATGAGATGGCTATATGAGGATGGTTTTATATCAGGATTCTCACATATGTTCCACTGGTCAATATTCCTGTTTTTGTGCCAATACCATATTGTTTTAATTACTACAGCTTTGTAGTATAGTTTGATATCTGGCATATTAATGCCTCCCATTTTGTTTTTGTTGCCTAGAATTGCTCTTGATATTTGGGGTCTTCTTTGGTTCCATACGAAGCGTAAAATTATTTTTACTATATCTGTGAAGAATGCTGATGGGATTTTAATAGGTATTGCATTGAATCTGTAGATCAGTTTGGGTAGTATAGACATTTTGATGATATTGAGTCTGCCGATCCAGGAGCATGGTATGGATTTCCATCTGTTTACATCCTCTGCTATTTCCTTCCTCAGTGTTTCATAGTTCTCCCTGTAGAGGTCTTTTACCTCTTTGGTTAAATATATTCCTAGGTACTTTAATTTCTTTGTTGCTATTGTGAAGGGAATTGAGTCTTTGATTTGGTTTTCAATTAGATTGTTGTTGGCGTATATGAATGCCTCTGATTTCTGTGTATTAATTTTGTATCCTGAGACTTTACTAAATTCATTGATCAGTTCCAGGAGTTTCTTGGTTGAATCCTTGGGGTTTTCTAGATACAATATCATATCATCAGCAAACAGTGAAAGTTTGATCTCTTCTGCCCCTATTTGGATACCTTTGATTCCATTTTCCTGTCTGATTGCTGTAGCCAAGACTTCCATTACTATGTTGAATAGAAGTGGAGATAGTGGGCAGCCTTGTCTGGTTCCAGTTCTAAGTGGGTATGATTTCAATCTTTCCCCATTCAGTATGATGTTGGCTATGGTTCTGTCATATATGGCTTGTATCATTTTTAGGTATGTCCCTTCTATGCCTATTTTCTTCAGTGTTCATATCATGAAAGGGTGTTGAATTTAGTCAGAAGCTTTTTCTGCATCTATTGAAAGAATCATGTGGTCTTTGTTTTTGCTTCTGTTGGTGTGGTGAATTGCATTTATAGATTTACGTATGTTGAACCATCCCTGCATCCCTGGGATGATGCCCACTTGGTCGTGGTGGATTATTTTTTTGATAAGTGTCTGTATTCGGTTATCTAAGGTTTTGTTGAAAATATTTGCATCTATATTCATTAGAGATATTGGTCTGTAGTTTCCTTTTTTTTGTTGCATCATTTCCTGGTTTTAGTATCAGAGTAATATTCGCTTCATAAAAGGTGTCGTGGAGGTTTCCGTTCTTCTCGATGTTGTGAAATAGTTTCAACAAGATAGGTACTAGTTCTTCTTTGTAAGTATGGTAAAATTCAGGTGTGAAGCCATCTGGACCGGGATATTTCTTTTTAGGGAGATTTTTAATTCCTGTTTCTATTTCAGCTGTTGAGATTGGTCTGTTCAGGGAATCTATTTCTTCCTGGTTGAGCCTAGGGAGGCTGTGTGTTTCTAGAAATTTGTCCATTTCCTCCACATTTTCCAGTTTGTGTGCATAAAATTTTTGTAGTATTCATAAATTGTATCTTGTATCTCTTTGGGATCAGTTGTGATATCTCCTTTTTTATTCCTGATGGAGCTTATTAGAGATTTCTCTTTTCTGCTTTTCGTTAGCTTAGCCAACGGCGTGTCAATCTTGTTTGTTTTTTCAAAGAACCAACTTTTTGTTTTATTAATCTCCTGAATAGCTTTCCTGTTTTCAATTTCGTTTAGTTCTGATTTGATCTTGTTGATTTCACTTCTTCTGCTGGGTTTGGGGTTGGTCTGTTCTTCTTTTTCCAGCTCTTTGAGTCGTTTCATTAGATTGTCTATTTGTGATCTTCGTGCCTTTTGGTTATAGGCATTTATGGAGATAAACTTTCCTCTCAGAACTGCTTTAGCTGTGTCCCAGAGGAGTTGATAACTTGTCTCTCCATTGTCGTTTTCTTCATAGAACTTTTTTATTTCCGTCTTGATTTCTTCATTTACGAAGTAATCATTTAGTAGGAGGTTGTTTAATTTCCACGTTTTTGTGTAGAAATGTGAGTTTCTGTTAGGGTTGATTTCTAGTTTTATTCCACTGTGATCTGAGAAGGTACATGGTATGATTTCTATTTTTTTAAATTTCTTGAGATTTTCTTTGTGTCCTAGGATATGGTCAATCTTAGAGAATGTCCCGTGAGCTGATGAGAAGAACGTATATTCAGTGGATTTTGGGTAGAATGTTCTGTAGATGTCTGTCAGACCCAATTGTTCTAGAGTTTTGTTTAAGTCCATTATTTCTTTATTAATTTTCTGTTTGGAGGATCTGTCTCGTGCCGTCAGTGGGGTGTTGAAATCCCCGGCGATGATGGAGTTGCTATTAATCCATTTGCTTAGCTCCAGTAAGGTTTGCTTTATGAATCTGGGTGCACCTAAGTTGGGTGCATATATATTTAAAATTGTTATCTCTTCTTGTTGGACTGTGCCCTTCACCATTATATAATGACCCTCTTTGTCTTTTATTACTTTTGTTGGTTTAAAAACTAAATCGTCTGAAATTAGAACTGCCACACCAGCCTTCTTTTGGCTTCTATTTGCTTGGAATATTGATCTCCACCCTTTTATTTTTAGTCTATGTGAATCCTTGCAGGTTAAATGTGTTTCCTGAAGACAGCATATACTTGGCCTGTATTTTCTTATCCATTCAGCCAGCCTATGTCTCTTGAGTGGAGAGTTTAAGCCATTCACATTTATTGAGAGAACTGATAGGTAAGGTAGTTTACTGATCATTCTGTTGGGTTGGATGCTGTTGCTATGATTTCTGTCTTGAGCCATTGTAATATCTGCCCTTTAATATCTTTGGGTTTTGGTTGTTTTTATATCCGTGGATTATTATTATGATGTTCCGTGCATAACGCTGTTTTAAGTACTTCTTGTAGGGCTGGTCTTGTCTTGGTGAATTCTCTGAGCCTTTGCTTGTCTGAGAATGTTTTTATTTCTCCTTCATATATGAAGCTTAGTTTTGCAGGGAATAATATTCTAGGCTGGGCATTGTTTTGTTTCAAAAAAGTGAGAATGGGGCCCCAGTCTCTCCTTGCTTGTAAAGTCTCATTAGAGAAGTCTGATGTTATTCGAATTGGCTTTCCCTTGTATGTCACTTGCTTCTTTTGTCTTACAGCTCTTAGAAGGGCCTCTTTAGTTGATACTTTGGTCAGTCTGATGACTGCATGACGTGACGTCTTCCTGTTTGCATTGAATCTCCCAGGGGTCCCTCTGGGCTTCTTGAACTTGTATATCGAGATTTTGAGCAAGGCCTGGGAAATTTTCCTCTATTATATCTTCAAAAAGCTTGTCCAGCCCTTGAGTGTTGTCTTCCTCCCCTTCGGCTAAACCTATGACCCTCACGTTAGGTTTTTTCACATAATCTCACAGCTCTTGTAGACTTTGCTCTTTTCTCTTGTTTCTCTGCTCTATTTCTGTGACTGATTTATTTAATTGGAGGGTGTTATCTTCAAGCTCTGAGATTCTTTCTTCTGCTTCATCTACCCTGTTCTTGAGACTTTCCACTGTATTTTGTAGTTCCTTGAATTGATTCTTCATTTCCAGGAGTTCGGTTACACTTTTCTTCAATGTGTCTATTTCTTTTCTCATATCCTGGAGACGTTTTGTGGTTTCTTGGTGTTGGTTGTTGAGTTGTTGTTGCAGCTGGGTGAGTGTTCTTATGTTCCACATACGAAATTCCTCTTCTGTCATATTGGTTGCCTGATTTTGGTCGGTGTCCGTTTCTAGGGGGCTGGTACTCCTCTTTGGGGGTGTGTTTTCCGTTTAGTTCTTCATATTTCCTGGGTTCTTTCGCTGATTTCTTCCCATGTCGATCAGTTGTTGTTTCTTTCCTTAGGTTATTGTTTGGGTATTCACACACCTTGTTTAGTTTCTGAGGCGTTAGGTGGTGCCTGTGGGTGAAATTGGACCACTCCCTGTATATTGAGTCAGTGGGTGCCGTGGAAAGGCTGTGCAAGATGCCGTCCCTGTCAGTAGGTGTCGTTTGCTTGGAGGAACAGGCTATGGTGTTGATTTTGAGTCCTGTTATCAGCTCTCGTTCTGGGCGGAGCTGGGTTGGGTAAGCCTGCCCTCAGGCCGTTAGCAGGGGTCAAAGTTCTGTTCTCTGCTGTCAGGGCGGGGCTGGAATGGTTCCGCTCAGCCAGAAAGTCTGGGTGTGGGGGGGGCAGTCTGAGACCCACAGTCTGCAGCAGGCCTCGCTTCTTTCCACCCTCCCCAACTCCGCAGCTACTCCTGGGCCTCTGCCAGCAGGCCAGACCACAAGCCACCAGGCCTCCCCGGACTGTGATGCCGGAGGGGAGGTTCCCTGCACAGGAATGCCACCTGGGTTGGGCCCACGGCCTCCTCCTGGGAGGAGGGTTGCCCTCTAGGACGCCGATCCACCCCTGGAGGCACACAGACCTCAGTAGGCTGTTCACGTATAACCCTTCTGTGCCCCGGGCAATGCTAGCCCTAGGTGCAGGGGATCTGGTCTGCAGGTCCGATCTCTGGGTCCCAGAGTTCAAACTGTATTCCCACCAGGGAGAGGATTTCCGGTCCTAATTCACCCACAGGGAGCCCAAGCTGGGTCTATGTCTCTCAGCCCCTGAGTCGGCACCGTTTTCCTGGGAACACGGTGCCAGCAGCACCTGGGAGGGCGGGCGGGGTCCCAAACGGGAAGGTCCCGTTCCCTGGAGGTGCCTCCGGCTGGTGGCTGTATTGTCTCTCTGGGCAGCCGCGGGTAGGGTCGGCGGAGGGGGGGAGGAGGCAATATGGCGCCTGCCGTGCGGCTCTCCGTGCACACGGAGGTGCCCGGAGGAAGTTGGGAACCTGGTGCCACGTCTGCTACAGGCTCACCGTTGGCAGGCGGCGGCAGTCTCTGGGCTGATGTCCGCAGGTCTCTCCACCCGCTGGGGAGCCCACCAGCAGTCCCGAATGCAGGGGAGGGGAAACAGCAGATCCACCTACCCTTGCCGCTGGTCTCCGGGCTGCTCCGGTGGTCTCAGCCTGCAGTTCTCCTCCGCAGCCTCCTCCCGTGGAGTCTCCCGGGGTCTCAGGTACCCCTCCTTCCGGCCCTTGTCCGCTGTATGCTCGTCTTCTTGCTTCTTTCCTCTAGTTTCTGCTAGAATCGGTCTTTTCTGCAGAGACCCTCTGTCTGGCGGTGTTATTCGTCCGCCATCTTGCTCCGCCTCCCTCCTAAGTCTATTATTTCTTTATTAATTTTCTGTTTGGAGGATCTGTCTCGTTCCGTCAGTGGGGTGTTGAAGTCTCCGGCAATTATGGAGTTGCTCTTAATCCATTAGTTTAGCTCCAGTAAGGTTTGCTTTATGAATCTGGGTGCACCTAAGTTGGGTGCATATATATTTAAAATTGTTATCTCTTCTTGTTGAACTGTGGCCCTCACCATTATATAATGACCCACTTTGTCTTTTACTACTTTTGTTGGTTTAATAACTAAATCGTCTGAAATTAGAACTGCCACACCAGCCTTCTTTTGGCCTCTATTTGCTTGGAATATTGATCTCCACCCTTTTATTTTTAGTCTATATGCATCCTTGCAGGTCAGATGTGTTTCCTGAAGACAGCATATACTTGGCCTGTATTTTCTTATCCATTCAGCCAGCCTATGTCTCTTGATTGGAGAGTTTAAGCCATACACATTTATTTTTATTTTTTATTTTATTTTATTTTTTTGTAGTGGGAAAAGAGATAATGGCAAAACATTTATTCTGAACTTATTCATGGAAGATTTAGTAGCAAAAATTTATAATTTAAGTAAATATGAAATTCTAAAGAGAGCACAGGAGCAGCCTTATGCACTTTTCACATTTTGTTGCTATAGTAAAACCAAAATGGCAACTCTTAAATTGGTTTAGGAATATAACATAAAATAAGATACTGAGACAAGAATATTTCCATTCACTAAACTTGTAAAACCAAACTTAAGAGTCAATTACTGTTTATTCATTCAATGAAACAAGCCTGTGAAAATCTTTTCTATTGGCATAAGTTTACACTTGAAGCCAAGGGTTTCCTCTGATATACTCAAGCAAGGATAAGTGTGCTAAGCCAAGGAAACATTATTATTAATTCAGGAATCAGAAAAGGAGTTGCCAGATCGAATTATAGGATTCCCAGTTACATTTTAGTTTCAGGCAAACAATAAAAGTGTTTTAGTATCAGTATATTCAGTGCAATATTGTCCTGTGAAATATCTGGGAATATTTATATTAGTACTAAAAAATTATTGTTTGTTTACCTGAAATTCAAGTATAACTGGACATCCTATAAATTTATCTGCTAAATCTGGTAATTCTACTTGCAAATGAAAGAAAATGTGGTATATTTGAGAAATTAAAAGTAGCTATGTGCTTGCAGCACAGGATTATCTTTTTTTTTTTAATTGCTTCTTTTTGCTTTTATTTATTTATTTATTTTTCAATCTTTTTTTTTATTTCGGCATATTATGGGGATACAGATTTTAAGGTTTCAATAAATGCCCATATCCCCCCTTCCCCCAAAAGTCTGAGTCTCCATCATGACCATCCCCCAGATGGTGCACATCTCACTCATTATGTATGTATATACACACCCGCATCCCACATCCCACCTGCCAAATACCCTATTACTGTAGTACCTATGTGTCCACTTAGGTGCTACTCAGTTAATACCAGTTTGCTGGAGAATATATCTGGTGCTTGTTTTTCCATTCTTGGGATACTTCATTTAGTAGTATGGGTTCCAGCTCTAACTAGGAAAATATAAGATGTGCTATATCACCATTGTTTCTTAGAGCTGAATAGTACTCCATGGTATACATATACCACAGTTTATGAATCCATTCTTGGATTGATGGGCACTTGGGCTGTTTCCACAGCCTTGCAATTATGAATTGTGCTGCTATAAACATTCGAGTGCAGGTGTCCTTTTTGTAGAGTGTCATTGGATCATTTGGGTAGATGCCCAGCAATGGGATTGCTGTATCAAATGGTAGATTCACTTGTATGGCTTTAAGGTATCTCCATATTGCTTTCCACAGAGGTTGAACTAGTTTGCAGTGCCACCAGCAGTGTAGGAGTGTTCCTCTCTCTCCGCAACCACGCCAGCATTTATTGTTTGGAGATTTTTTGATAAAGGCCATTCTCACTGGGGTTAAGTGATATCTCATTGTGGTTTTGATTTGCATTTCCCTGATGACTAGATATGTTGAGCATTTCTTCATATGTTTGTTGGCCATTCTTCTGTCTTCCTTTGAAAAGTTTCTGTTCAAGTCCTTTGCCCACTTTTTAATGGGGTTATTTGATTTCTTCTTCCTGATTTTCGTGAGTTCTAAGTATATTCTAGTTATCAGTCCCTATCGGATACGTAGGACGCAAAAATTTTCTCCCATTCTGTAGGTTGTCTGTTTACTTTCATGAATATTTCTTTGTAGAAGAAGAAGTTTTGTAGTTTGATCATGTCCCATTTATTTATTTTTGTTGCTGCGGTGATTGCCTTTGGGGAATTCTTCATAAACTCTTTGCCCAGGCCGATGTCTAGGAGAGTGTTTCCAACTTTTTCCTCTAGAGTTCTAATAGGTTCATACCTTAGGTTTAAGTCTGTTATCCACCGTGAGTTGGTTTTTGTGAGAGGTGAATGGTGTGGGTCCTGTTTTAGCCTTCTACAGGTGGCTATCCAGTTTTCCCAGCACCATTTACTGAAGAGGGATTCTTTTCCCCAGCGTATGTTTTTGTCTGCTTTGTCAAAGATTAGATGGCTATATGAGGATATTTTTATATCAGGATTCTCACATCTGTTCCACTAGTCAATATTCCTATTTTTGTACCAATACCATATTGATTTAATTACTACAGTTTTATAGTATAGTTTGATATCTGGCATATTAATGCCTCCCATTTTGTTTTTGTTGCCTAGAATTGCTCTTGATATTCGGGGTCTTCTTTGGTTCCATACGAAGCGTAAAATTATTTTTTCTATATCTGTGAAGAGTGCTGATGGGATTTTAATAGGTATTGCATTGAATCTGTAGATCAGTTTGGGTAGTATAGACATTTTGATGATGTTGAGTCTGCCGATCCACGAGCATGGTATGGATTTCCATCTGTTTACATCCTCTGCTATTTCCTTCCTTAGTGTGTCATAGTTCTCCCTGTAGAGGTCTTTTACGTCCTTGGTTAAGTGTATTCCTAGGTACTTTAATTTCTTTGTTGCTATTGTGAAGGGAATTGAGTCTTTGATTTGGTTTTCAATTAGAGTGTTGTTGGCGTATATGAATGCCTCTGATTTCTGTGTATTGATTTTGTATCCTGAGACTTTACTAAATTCATTGATCAGTTCCAGGGGTTTCTTGGTTGAATCCTTGGGCTTTTCTAGATACAATATCATATGATCAGCAAATAGTGAAAGTTTGATCTCTTCTGCCCCTATTTGGATACCTTTGATTCCATTTTCCTGTATGATTGCTGTAGCCAAGACTTCCAGTACTATGTTGAACAGAAGTGGAGATAGTGGGCAGCCTTGTCTGGTTCCAGTTCTAAGTGGGAATGATTTCAATTTTTCCCCATTCAGTATGATGTTGGCTATGGGTCTGTCATATATTCCTTGTATCATTTTTAGGTATGTCCCTTCTATGCCTATTTTCTTAAGTGTTCGTATCATGAAAGGGTGTTGAATTTTGTCAAAAGCTTTTTCTGCATCTATTGAAAGAATCATGTGGTCTTTGTTTTTGCTTCTGTTGATGTGGTGAATTGCATTTATAGATTTACGTATGTTGAACCATCCCTGCATCCCTGGGATGAAGCCCACTTGGTCGTGGTGGATTATTTTTTTGATAAGTGTCTGGATTCGGTTAGCTAAGATTTTGTTGAAAATTTTTGCATCTATATTCATTAGGGATATTGGTCTGTAGTTTTCTTTTTTTGTTGCATCCTTTCCTGGTTTTGTTATCAGAGTAATATTTGCTTCATAAAAGGTGTCGGGGAGGTTTCCGTTCTTCTCGATGTTGTGGAATAGTTTCTGCAAGATAGGTACTAGTTCTTCTTTGTAAGTATGGTAAAATTCAGGTTTGAAGCCATCTGGACTGGGACTTTTCATTTTAGGGAGATTTTTAATCGCTGTTTCTATTTCAGCTGTTGAGATTGGTCTGTTCAGGGAATCTATTTCTTCCTGGTTGAGCCTAGAGAGGCTGTGTGTTTCTAGAAAATTGTCCATTTCCACCACATTTGCCAGTTTGTGTGCATAAAGATTCTTGTAGTATTCATAAATTGTATCTTATATCTCTTTGGGATCAGTTGTGATATCTCCTTATTTCTTCCAGATGGAGCTTATTAGAGATTTCTCTTTTCTGCTTTTCGTTAGCTTAGCCAATGGTGTGTCAATTTTGTTTATTTTTTCAAAGAACCAACTTTTTGTTTTATTAATCTCCTGAATAGCTTCCCTGTTCAATTTCGTTTAGTTCTGATTTGATCTTGTTGATTTCACTTCTTCTACTGGGTTTGGGGTTGGTCTGTTCTTCCTTTTCCAGCTCTTTGAGTCGTTTCATTAGATTGTCTATTTGTGATCTTCTTGTCTTTTGGTTATAGGCATTTATGGAGATAAACTTTCCTCTCAGAACTGCTTTAGCTGTGTCCCAGAGGAGTTGATAACTTGTCTCTCCAATGTCTTTTTCTTTATAGAACTTTTTTATTTCCATCTTGATTTCTTCATTTATGAAATAATCATTTAGTAGAAGGTTGTTTAATTTCCACGTTTTTGTTTAGAAATGTGGGTTTCTGTTAGGGTTGATTTCTAGTTTTATTCCACTGTGATCTGAGAAGGTACATGGTATGATTTCTATTTTTTTAAATTTCTTGAGATTTTCTTTGTGTCCTATGATATGGTCAATCTTAGAGAATGTCCCGTGAGCTGATGAGAAGAACGTATATTTAGTGAATTTTGGGTAGAATGTTCTGTAGATGTCTGTCAGACCCAATTGTTCTAGAGTTTTGTTTAAGTCCATTATTTCCTTATTAATATTCTGTTTGGAGGATCTGTCTCGTGCCGTCAGTGGGGTGTTGAAATCTCTGGCGATTATGGAGTTGTTATTAATCCATTTGCTTAGCGCCAGTAAGGTTTGCTTTATGAATCTGGGTGCACCTAAGTTGGGTGCAAATATATTGAAAATTGTTGTCTCTTCTAGTTGGACTGTGCCCTTCGCCATTATATAATGACCCTCTTTGTCTTTTACTACTTTTGTTGGTTTAAAAACTAAGTCGTCTGAAATTAGAACTGCCACACAGCCATTTTTTGGTTCTATTTGCTTGGAATATTGATATCCACCCTTTTATTTTTAGCCTATATGCATCCTTGCAGGTTAGATGTGTTTCCTGAAGACAGCATATACTTGGCCTGTATTTTCTTATCCATTCAGCCAGCCTATGTCTCTTGAGTGGAGAGTTTAAGCCATTCACATTTATTGGGAGAACTGATAGGTAAAGGAGATTACTGATCATTCTGTTGGGTTGGATGTTGTTGCTATGATTTCTGTCTTGAGCCATTGTAATATCTGCCCTTTAATATCTTTGAGTTTTGGTTGTTTTTATGTTCGTGGGTTATTATTATGATGTTCCGTGCATAACGCTGTTTTAAGTACTTCTTGTAGTGTTGTACTTTTCTCTGTGAATTGTCTGAGCCTTTGCTTGTTTCAGAATGTCTTTATTTCTTATTCATATACCAAGCTTAGTTTTGCAGGGAATAATGTTCTAGGCTGAACATTGTTTTGTTTCAAAAGAGTGAGAATGGGGCCCCAGTCTCTCCTTGGTTGTAAAGTCTCATTAGAGAAGTCTGATGTTATTCGAATTAGCTTTCCCTTGTATGTTACTTGCTTCTTTTGTCTTACAGCTCTTAGAAGGGCCTCTTTAGTTGATACTTTGTTCAGTTTGATGACTGCATGTCCTGAAGTCTTCCTGTTTGCGTTGAATCTCCCAGGGTTCCTCTGAGCTTCTTGAACTTGTATATCAAGATTTTGAGCAAGGCCTGGGAAATTTTCCTCTATTATATCTTCAAACAGCTTGTCCAACCCTTGAGTGTTGTCTTCTTCCCATTTTTGTAACCCTATGACCCTCACATTAGGTTTCTTCACATAATCCCACAGCTCTTGTACGCTTTTCTCTTTTCTCTTCTTTCTCTGCTCTATTTCTGTGACTGATTTATTTAATTGGAGGGTGTTATCTTCACGCTCTGAGATTCTTTCTTCTGTTTGATCTACCCTGTTCTTGAGACTTTCCAGTGTATTTTGTAATTCCCTGAATTGATTCTTCATTTCCAGGAGTTCGGTTATACTTTTCTTCATTGTGTCTATTTCTTTTCCCATATCCTGAGGCTTTTTGTGGTTTCTTTGTGTTGGTTATTGAGTTGTTGTTGCAGCTGGGTGAGTGTTCTTATGATCCACATACGAAATTCCTCTTCTGTCATAATGGTTGCCTGATTTTGGTTAGTGTCCATTTCGTGGGGGCTTGTGTTCCTCTTTGGGGGTGTGTTTTCCGTTTGGTTCTTCATATTTCCTGGGTTCTTTCGCTGATTTCTTCCCATGTCGATCAGTTGTTTTTTCTTTCCTTAAATTATTGTTTGGGTATTCACACACCTTGTTTAGTTTCTGAGGCGTTAGGTGGTGTCTGTGGGTGTAATTGGACCATTCCCTGTATATTGAGTCAGTGGGTGCCCTAAAAGGCTGTGCAGGATGCCATCCCTGTCAGTAGGTGGCGTTTGCTTGGAGGAACAGGCTATGCTGTTGATTTTGTGTAAGCCTGCCCTCAGGCTGTTAGCAGGGGTCAAAGTTCTGTTCTCTGCTTCCAGGAAAAGCTCTCAGGGTGGGGCTGGAATGGTCCCACTCAGCCAGAAAGTCTGGGTGTGGGAGTGGGGCTGTCTGAGACCCGCAGTCTGGAGCGGGCCTCGCTTCTTTCCACCCTCCTCAAGTCCGCAGCTACTCCTGGGCCTCTGCCAGCAGGCCAGACCGCAAGGCACCAGTCCTCCCGGTACTGTGATGTCGACGGGGAGGTTCCCTGCACAGGAACGCCACCTTAGTTAGGTGCACGGCCTCCTCCTGGGAGGAGGGTTGCCCTCTAGGACAACACACCTCACACACACCTCAGTAGGCTGTTCATGTATAACCCTTCTGTGCCCCGGGCAATGCTAGCCCTCGGTGCAGTGGATCTGGTCTGCAGGTCTGACCTCTGGGTCCCAGAGTTCGAACTGTATCCCCACCAGGGAGAGGATTTCCGGTCCCAATTCACCCACAGGGAGCCCAAGCTGGATCTATGTCTCTCAGCCTCTGAGTCGGCACCGTTCTCCTGGGAACACCATGCCTGCAGCACCTGGGAACCCGGGCGGGTACGGAGCTCACAGTCTGAGTTCCCCTGAGTCAGCTGTAGGGTCCCAAAAGGGAAGGTCTCGTACCCTGGAGGTGCCTCTGGCTTGTGGCTGTATTGTCTTTCTTGTCAGCCGCTGGTAGGGTCGGCAGAGGGGAGCAGGAGGCAATATGGTGCCTGCAGTGCGGCTCGGGTCTGTGCACACGTAGGTGCCCGGAGGAAGTTGGGAACCTGGTGCCACGTCTGCTACAGGCTCACCGCTGGCTGGCGGCGGCCGTGTCTGGGCTGCTGTCCGCAGGTCTCTCCACCGGCTGGGGAGCCCACCAGCAGTCCCAAATGCAGGGGATGGGAAACAGCAAATTCACCTACCTTTGCCGCTGGTCTCTGGGTTGCTCCGGTGGTCTTAGCCTCCAGTTCTACTCCGCAGCCTCCTCCCCTGGAGTCTCCCGGGGTCTCAGGTACCCCTCCTTGCAGCCCTCGTTTGCTGTATGCTCGTCTTCTTGCTTTTTCTTCTAATTTCTCCTAGAATCTGTCTTTTCTGCAGAGACACTCTGTGTGGCAGTGTTATTCTTCTGCCATCTTGCTCCACCCCTCTATCATCTTCTTTTAATGCTTTCTATTTAGCTTGCCTATTTTATGTTTATTTTTATTTTACTTCTTCTTTATTTGTATTGATAATTTTTAAATCACTTTTCCCTCTTCTAGAGTAAAAGACATACAATTTATTTCTGTTTATGTTTAGTGAATGTTTTTGTAATACATACACTTTACTTTCCAAAGTCTCTTTATTTATAGAAGTTGTATTTTGTTCTTTATAAAATCTCCAACTTTATTGTTTATAATGTCTTGTTCTCTGCAGATATTTTAAGCTTTTTTTGTGGTGGTCATAAACCTTCTATAATCTGTATCTGACAAATTCACTATCCAAAGAATGCGGAATTTGATTTCTGTTCTAGCTGTTTCTGTTGTTTCTCTGTCATAGTGCCTAGATTTCTTATTTGGTTGTTTTCATCTGTATACTGATCAATGCCTCTGAAAATTATTTGGATGGGGGGTTCTCCAAATCCAAATGTGAAGATGGTATTTTCCAGAGATAATTTATGTTTACTTCTGCAAATCATCTGGGGCACAGTTTGCAGTCACTTTAAGCTAATATAATGATTTGAGATTTCTTGGATCAAACATTAATGTGAATATGAGTTACAAACTTGAGAGAAAGAGAGGCCAGCTTGTGGTTTAAAACCTTTGCAGGGACATCTTTCTGTCTGTTATTATCTTTATTTCTGTATGCTCTATTCAAACTAAGGCAACTCCCTTACAGTCTCCTGCGGATTGGAGAGGAGATATAGGTTTATTTCTGATTCAGTGATACTCTGAAATTATAGCCCTTGAGGCATCAGAGCTGCATGTGTGTGTGTGTGTGTGTGTGTGTGTGTGTGTATGCACTCGTGTATCCATGTGGTCAGACACCCCACCATTGGGAAATTCTAGGCTTTGTTTTATGCATGCCTTGCTCCATGAGGTTATCAAAACCACAACTTGGTTTGGTAGCTCTGTATTTTTTTCTCTTACTTTTTCTTGGATTGCTATTTTTGTTTTGTTTTTGTTTTCTTTTTTTGTTTGTGGAGTTATTTTTCCTTCCATCTTGTTTAATCATAAAGACATTCAAGAATTCCAATTTATTAATTTATTCATCTGTCCAACTTTGGATTCATTCTTTCACAAAATGAAGTTTTGATTTATAGTTTTACTGCTTTAATTATTCTTGGGATGGTGTTATTTAGAGAACAAATTTCAATTTCTGTTTATTCAGTTGTAATACATATGATATTTAAATCTGTCTTTATTTTTGTCAGCTTAATCTGTTGCAAGCTGAGTGGTGTGCTAATTAGCCTCAATACCTTAATTTATTTCATTTACCTTTTATTTATATATTTTTATTTTATTTATTGCACAGTAGTGTTATAGAGAGCAGGAGGTTTTTTTGAGTTGTTGCTAATAGTGGGAATGAGGAAGAATAGCAACTCTACCTGTATGTAACTCAAAGAACAGTATAGTACACATTATATCAGGGAATGATCACATACATTTTTGGCTAGTCCAGCCCTTAGGTTTCTAAATTATGGTATTTATGTGACATTGATTTGTCTTTTCCTAGCAGTTTTTAGATCTATATATTCTTTTTCAGAGGATGGAACATGTATTGTAAAGTCCGAGAATGTTTATCTGAATCCATCTTTGATAGCAATGCATATAATACAATTCCCTTTTAGAAATTGGATTTTTGCCTTTTTTTCATTACCCTTGACAATCAAACCTTCCTCCCCCCACTGTTTTCTGTTGCTGTCTGTCTCTTTTAATGAGAAATTGAGAGGAGATATAGAGGTACATTATAATTAGGATGGTAACATGGAATTAAATGAGATAATCAGGGAAGAAGGCAGAATACAGTTGATTAAAAATAAATAGAAAGTGAATACCGTGGAATAAACAATTATAAATTACTAGTTCAAAAAGCTTGATTGATAAAAGAAATAAGGTAATAGCTAGAAAGGAGCAAATTGATAAATTTTTTAAAGATAAGAAAAACTTTAATATGTTTATAGTCTAAGAGAAAGTAGTCATGAGAGAACAAGAGACTTTTAAAAATTTTTTTAAATGTTTTTTATTTTTTTAATTTTAGCGTATTATGGGGTACAAGTGTTAAGGTTACTTATATTGCCCATGCCCAGCTCCCCCCTAGAGTAAGAGCTTCAAGCATGTCCATCCCCCAAACGTTGCACATCTTACTCGTTGTGGTTGTATACACCCATCCCCTCCTCCCCCCTACGACCCTACAGACACCCATAAATGTTACTCCTATATGGCCACTTAGGTGTTGATCCGTTAATATCAATTTGCTGGTGAGTACATGTGGTGCTTTTTTTCCATTCTTGAGATACTTCACTTAGTAGAATGGGTTCCAGCTGTATCCAGGAATATACAAGAGGTGCTATATCACCATTGTTTCTTAAAGATGAGTAGTATTCTATGGTATACATATACCACATTTTATTAATCCACTGATGAATTTATGGGCACTTGTATCGCTTTGAGGTATCTCCATATTGCTTTCCACAGAGGTTGAAGTAGTCACAGTCCCACCAGCAGTGTAGGAGTGTTCCTCTCTCTCCGCATCCGTGCCAGCGTTTGTTGTTTGGGGACTTTCTCATAAAGGCCATTCTCATGGGAGTTAAGTGATATCTCATTGACGTTTTGATTGCATTTCCCTGATGATTAGAGATGTTGAACATTTTCCATATGTCTGTTGGCCATTATTCTGTCTTCTTTTGAGAAGTTTCTGTTCATGTCCTTTGCCCATTTTTTGATAGGGTTGTTTCATTTTTTCTTGCTGATTTTCCTGAGTTCTAAATAGATTCTAGTTATCAGCCCTTTATCAGATGTGTAGCTTGTGAAAATTTTCTCCCATTCTGTGGGTTGTCTATTTGCTCTCTTGACAGTTTCTTTGGCTGTGCAGAAGCTTTTTAATATCATTAGGTCTCATTTGTTTATTTTTGTTGCTATTGTGATTGCCCTTGGGATCTTCTTCATAAATTCTTTGCCCAGGCCAATGTATAGAAGAGTATTTCCAACATTTTCCTTGAGAATTCTAATAGTTCGACACCTAAGGTTCAAGTCTGTTACCCAGTGTGAATTGATTTTTGTGAGAGGTGAAAGGTATGGGTCTTGTTTCAGTCTTCTACATGTGGCTATCCAGTTTTCCCAGAACCATTTATTGAATAAGGATTCTTTTTCCTAGTTTATGTTTTTGTCTGCTTTGTTGAAGATTAGTTGGCTATCTGAGGGTGGTTTTATATCTGGGTTCTCTGTTCTGTTCCACTGGTCAATGTCCCTGTTCTTGTGCCAGTAAAAAGCTGTTTTAATGACTATAGCCTTGTAGTATAGTTTGAAGTCTGGTAAACTGATACCTCCTATTTTGTTTTTATTGCCTAGGATTGATTTTGTTATACGGGGTCTTCTCAGGTTCCATACGAAGGGTAAAATTATTTTTTCTATATCTGTGAAAAATGATGATGGTATTTTGATAGGGTTTGCGTTGACTCTGTAGGTCACTTTGGGTAGTATCAACATTTTAACAATGTTGATTTTGCTGACCCATGAGCATAGTATATTCTTCCATTTGTTTACATCCTCTGCTATTTCTTTCTTCAGTGTTTCATAGTTCTCCCTGTAGAGGTCTTTTACCTCCTTAGTTAAATATTTTCCAAGATACTTTATTTTTTTGTTGCTATTTTGAAGGGAATTGAGTCTTTAATTTGGTTCTGACTTGTACTGTTGTTGGTGTATATGTCTCTGATTTCTGTGTATTGATTTTGTATCCTGAGACTTTACCAAATTCACTTATCTGATCAAGGAGTCTCTTTGTTGAATCCTTGGGGTTTTCTAGGTATAATATCATGTCATCAGCAAAGAGTGAGAGTTTGATCTCTTCTGCTCCAATTTGGATGCCCTTAATTCCACTCTCTTCTCTGATTGCTGTAGCCAGGACTTGCAGCACTATGTTTAACAGAAGTGGAGATAGTGGGCAACCTTGTCTTGTTCATGTTCTAAGTGGGAATGCTTCCAGTTTTTTCCCATTCAGTATGATATTGCCTGTAGGTTTGTCATATATGGCTTGTATCATTTTTTAAGTAAGCCCATCTATGCCTATTTTGTTGAGCGTTCTTATCATAAAAGGGTTTTGCATTTTGTCAAATGCTTTCTCTGTGTCTATTGAGAGGATCATATGATCTTTGTTTTTGCTTCTGTTTATATGGTGAATTACATTTATAGATTGGCATATATTTAACCATCCCTGCATCCTTGGGATGAAACCCACTTGGTTGTGATGAATTATTTTCTTGACAAGCAACTGGATTCAAATGGCTAGGATTTTGTTGAGAATTTCTGCATCTATATTCATAAGGGGTATTGGTCTGTAGTTTTCTTTTTTTGTTGCATCCTTTCTCGGTTTTGATATCAGGGTTATGTTCGCTTCCTAAAATGTGTTGGGGAGAATTCCATCCTTATCAATGTTGTAGAATAATTTCTGCAGGTTGGGCACCTTCTTTGGAGGTGTGGTAAAATTCGGGTGTGAAACCATCTTTTCCAGGACTTTTCTTTTTAGGAATATTTTTAACACTATTTCAATTTGAGTGCTTGATATTGGTCTGTTCATGAATTCTATTTCTTCCTGGTTGAGCCTAGCGAGGCTGTGTATTTCTGAGAAATTGTCCATTTCCTCCACATTTTCCAGTTTGTGTGCATAGAGGTTTTTGTAGTATTCATAAATTATATCTTGTATCTCCATGGCTTCAGTTGTAATTTCTCCTTTATTGTTCCTGATGGAGCTTATTAGAGATTTTTCTTTTCTGCTTTTTGTTAGTGTATCCAATGGTGTGTCAATTTTGTTTATTTCTTCAAAGAACCAGGTTTTTGTTTTATTTATCTTCCATGTAGTTTCCCTGTTGTGAATTTCATTAAGTTGTGATTTGATATTAATGATTTCACTTCTTCTACTGGGTTTGGGTTTGGTCTGTTCTTCTTTTTCCACCTCTTTGAGATGATTCATTAGGTTGTCTATTTTTGATCTTTTCAACTTTTGGATATAGGCATTTATGGAAATAAACTTTCCTCTCAGGACTGCTATAGCTGTCCCACAGGTTTTGGTAACTTGTGTCACCTTTGTCATTTAGTTCAAAGAATCTTTTTATTTCCATCTTGATTCCCTCATTTATGAAGTGAGCATTCAGCAGAAGGTTGTTTAGTTTCCATTACTTTGTGTGTAAATGAGGATTTCTGGTAGGATTGATTTCAACATTTATTCCATTGTGGTTTGAAAAGATACATGGTATAATTTCTTTTTTTCTCAATTATTTGAGATATGCTTTTGTGTCCTAGGATATGGTCCATCTTAGAGAATGATACATAAGTTGATGAGAGGAATGTATATTCAGTGGTTTTGGGTTAGAATGTCCTGTAAATGTCACTGAGGCCCATTTGTTATAAGGTTCTTTTTAAGTCCATTATTTCTTTGTTAATGTTCTCTTTGGAGGATCTGTCCTGTGCTGTCAGTGGGGTGTTAAAGTCTCCAACTATTATGATGTTGTTGTTTATCCATTTGTTTAGATCCAGTAGAGTTTGATTTATGTATCTAAGTGCATCAAGGTTGGGTGTATATATATTTAGAATGGTTATGTTTTCTTGTTGAAGCGTACCCTTCACCATTATATAGTGACCTTCTTTGTCTTTTATTACTTTTGTTGATTTAAAAACTAAGTTATCTGTAATCAGCACCGCCATGCCAGCTTTCTTTTGGCTTCCATTTGCTTGAAATATTTTTCTCCACCCCTTTACCTTTAATCTAATTGCATCCTTGCAGGTTAGATGTATTTCCTGAAGGCAGCAGATACTTGGCTTGTGTTTTTTTATCCACTTGGCCAGGCTATGTCTCTTTAGTGGGGAGTTCAAGCCATTCACATTTATTGAGATAACTGATAGGTGGGGCAGATTTCTGTTCATTATGTTGTGTTGAACTATGTTGCTTTGTTTTCTCTCTTGAGCCATTGTAGTATCTGGGCTTTGATCTTTAGCTTTGAGTAGATTTACATTCGTGAGTTTTTATTGTGCTGATCCATGGGTAACACTGTTTTGAGTACTTCCCAAAGGGCTGGTCTTGCCTTGGTGAATTCCCTCAGTCTTTGCTCATCTGAGAATGTCTTGATTTCTCCTTCATATAGAAAACTTAGTTTTGCAGGGAATAAGATTCTAGGCTGGGGATTGCTTTGCTTCAGAAGAGTGAGAATGGAGCCCCAGTCTCTCCTTGCTTGTAAAGTCTCAGTAGAGAAATCTTGTGTTATTCATATTGGCTTTCCCTTGTATGTTACTTGCTTCTTTGGCCTTACAACTTGTTGAAGGGCCTCTTTAGTTGATATTTTGATCAGTATGATGACTGCATGTTGTGATGTCTTCCTGTTTGCATTGAATCTCCTAGGGGTCCTCTGAGCTTCTTGAACTTGAATATCGAGATTTTTAGCAAGGTCTCCAAAATTTTCCTCTATTATATCCTCAAATAGCTTGTCCAACCTTTGCGTGTTTTCTTCTTCCCCTTCTTGTAATCCTATGACCCTCACATTAGGTTTCTTCACATAATCCCACACCTCTTGTAGGCTTTGTTCTTTTCTCTTGTTTCTCTGGTCTATCTTTGTGGCTGATTTATTTATTCGGAAGGTGTTATCTTCAATCTCTGAGATTCTTTCTTCTTTTTGATCTACCCTTTTCTTGAGACTTTCCACTGTATTTTGTAGTTCCCTGAATTGAATCTTCATTTCCAGGGATTCCGTTAAACGTTTCTTCAATGTATCGATTTCTTTAGTGAATTTTTGTTCCACATCCTGGAGGCTTTTTGCGGTTTCTTTGTGTTGGTATTCGAGTTGTTCTTGCAGGTCATTGAATTTTCTTATGATAAACATTCAAAATTCCTCTTCTTTCTTTTTTGTTGCCTGATTTTGGTTGGTGTCCGTTTCTAAAGGGCTGGTGCTCCTCTTCGGGGGTGTGGTTTCCATTTGGTTCTTCATATTTCCGTAGTTCCTTCGCTGATTTCTTCTCATGTCGATCAGTTGTTGCTTCTTTCCTTTAGGTTTTTGTTTGGGTATTCACATTCCTTGTTTAGTTTCTGAGTCGGTATTTGGTGTCATTGGGTGAGTTTCGACCACTCCCTGTATCATGAGTCAGTAGTTGTGGTGAAAAGGGTGTGTAGAATGTCCTCCCTGTCAGTAGGTGGTGCTTGCTTTGAGGTACAGGCTGCACTGTTTTTTTCTGTGTCCTGTAACCAGCTCTTGTTTCTCTAGAGAGTCTCTAGTGCCTCAGGTGGTGGGTGTGGCCCTGGGACTTCCAGGTGTGTCCTTTTCTCCCTATCAGTGAGGGCTCGTCTAGGAATGAGTCTGGGCGGAGCTGGGTTGGATAAGCGTGCCCTCAGGCACCACAAATGCCATTAGTAGGGGTCAAAGTTCTATTCTCTGCTTTCAGGAAATGATATTAGGGAGGGGCTTGAATGGCCCCACTCAGTCAGAAAGTCTACGTGTGGGGTGGGGCTGTCTGAAACCTGCAGTCTGGAGCAGGCCTCGCTTCTTTCCACCCTCCCCAACTCTGCAGCTACTCCTGGGCCTCTGTCAGCAGGCCAGATGTCACACCACCGGACCTCCCCTGGTTGTGATGCCAGCTGGGAGGTTCTCTGCACAGGAACGCCACCTGGGCTGTGGGCATGGCCTCCCTTTGGGATGACGGTTCCCATCTAGGATGCTGATTTGCCCCTGAAGCTACACACACCTCAGTAGGCTATTTGTGGATATCCCTTCTGTGCCTGGGCAATGGGAGACCTGGGTGTACGGGATCTGGTCTGCAGGTCTGACCTCTGGGCCCCAGAGTTCAAACTATATCCCCACCAGGGAGAGGAGTGCCAGTCCCAATTTACCCATGGGGAGCCCAAGCTGGGTCTATGTCCCTCAGCCTCAGGGTCTGCCCTGTTCTCCTGGGATCACCATGCTAGCAGCACCTGGAAGGGTTGGTGGGTAGGGAGCTCACCATCTGAGTTTCCCTCAGTCAGCTGTAGGGCCCCAAAAGGGAAGATCCTGTTCCCTGGAGGTGCCTCCGGTTGGTGGCTATATTGTCTCTCTGGGCAGCTGCGGATAGGGTCAGGGGAGGGGAGAATGAGGCAATATGGCGCCTGACATACCACTCAGGTCTGTGCAAATGGAGATGCCCCACAGGAGTTGGGAGCCTTCTGCCGCATCCGCTACAGGCTTCCTGCTCACTGGCAGTGGCCGTCTCTTGGCTGGTGTCCGATGGTCTCTCCACCGGCTGGGGAGCCCACCAGCAGTCTGAGATGTAAGGGAGGGGAAAGTTAACCATTCCACCTACCTTTGCCGCTGCTCTCCAGGCTGCTCCGGAGGTCTCTGCTTCCAGTTCTCCTCCACAACCTCCTCCCTTGCAGTCTCCGGTGTCTCAGGTACCCCTCCTTCCGACCCTCGTCCGATGTATGCTCGTCTTCTTGCTTCTTTTTTCTAATTTCTGCTAGAATCTGTCTTGTCTGCAGAGACACTGTCTAGCAGTGTTTCTCATCTGCCATCTTGATTATCCCTCTCAGGAAGCTGCAGTGTTTATAGCTCTGCACCTGTCAATCCTGATTGAGGGCTGCTCTGGTTTGGAGAGTCAAATTCTCATTCACTTCTGATTCTCAATGTCCACAGGCAAAAGTTAGTTTTGGAAACTGGAGGCCAGCCTTCAGACAAAGAGAAGCAGATGCTGCCTTTTGGAGGGAAGGCACAATGAAGTCATGTTACATGAAACTGACGAAGAGATCCAAGGGGATATGAGTGGAGCACTGTTACAGTCTGCTATCGGTGGTTTGTCTCTCCTGATCATCTTGACTTTTTACTGAAAAAAGATACAAGTTTCCTTAAATAGTCAATTTGATAAGAATGGCAAAGGTTTAGAATAGTTGAGGGGGTTAAGGAAGAGGGGTGGTTTATTACATGCTGGCATTAGAGACAATGGATTTGTTGTGCTTCTGATTTTAATAGTTGTGGGATTCTCTTCAGCTGCATTAATCAGTCTAAGAGAGCACAGAATTTTTGTGGATTGATCCCAAAAAAGAATTTCTAGGCAAATACAATGGAAGGTCATATAAACAAGGTGCAAGTGCAAGTGAAAGAGTAGTTCAAGTGATTTATCATTGGATCCAGCCTTGAAATGAAAGGAACTTACACAAACTAAGCCCAAGACACTGGGAGACAATGGAAGGATCAATAGACTAGAGCAGTAATTTCAATGAACAAGTGAAGTACTAGTAGGACTTTAGAAATTAGAAGAATAACAGAATAAAGTCAGAAATTACAGGTACTGTAGTTTAAGATTTCTGGTGTGGGAGCAATTATGCATAAGATACACGGTGTATTTTTACTAACATACAATGGAAGAGAAGATGATAAGGTTTGTGTAGGTCAAATAATTGTGTTAAATGTGTTACCTACACAAATAGTGAAATACTGAAAATGATGGAAGAACATGAAGAGTGTGAGCTGGGCATGATTTTGAATCAATGTGGAGAGGCTACAAGTAGGTTGAAGTAAGATTAGAAGGCAGAGGGTGATACAGATAGGTGGCATGAACCTCAAATGAGAAGGAGTGTGTACAGGTGGATAAAGGAGGGATAATTTTCAAGTTGCATGGAGGAGATGAGATAATTCTCATCCTGTCTCTCAGTTGCATAATGTATGGGCATATGTATGTGCCACACTTCAGAGAAAAGTTGATAAAGTAGTGTCTTTGATATAAAGCCCATTTGTTTAAGGCAAAGAGGAGGGAAGAGTTTTTGTAAAGAGGTTTAGAGCATAGTGACATTTGTTTTCCATAAAATGAAGGATTGAAAGGGCACAGGGAAAGGTTTTAGAAGAGAAGAATAATCTGGAGAATATATCTCTGAAAAGGAAAGGATGCCCAGAGTTGTGTGGGCATGAACTTGAGAAAACATTCACTCTATTTATTCTGACAAATATTTTATCGAGTAGCTACCATGTGCCCGGCACTATTCTATGGCTCAGACATAAAGTGCCTGCACTAATGAAGCTTATAAATAATGGGAGAAACAGGCAATAAACAAATAAATATATAACGTAATTTTAAGTAATGATATATCCTCTAAGTAAAATGAAACTGGATAAGTAGGTAGAAAGAGGGGAGGAGAGTGCAGTTTTAGATAAAATTGATCAGGGAAGGTTTTTCTGAAGTGATGACATGGGAGTAAAATCCTAAAGAAAGTGAGGGAGTGAGCCAAACTGACATATGGAGGAAAAGCATTTATGACAAAGGGAAGAGTATGTGCAAATTCCTTAAGGCAGGAGCATGCTGGGTGTTTTCAAGGGACATAAGGAAAATGAGTGTGACTTGGTATGAGTCGGGGAGAGGGAGAGTAATAAAAGGTGAGTTTCCAGAGACAGCCAGTGGTCAAATTAAGTAGATCCTTATAGGTCATGGTAAGTACTTGGGATTTCATGAAAATCCACTGGAAAAGCCTGAGAAGAGGGTGATATAATCTGACATATATTTTTGAAAACTCATTCCGGCTACTGTGCAGAGAATGGACTGGTAGGGAACAGAAATTTCAGCAGAGGGATAAGTTAGCCATTCATTGCTGTCATGGGGTGGTTTGGACCAGCTTGGGGCAATGAAGATGGTATGAAGTGGGCAGAGTCTGGATCCATTCTGACAATTCTGATATAGGGTATGGAAGAGAGAAATCAAGGTATGGATGTGGAATGGATATGTATGGATTTGATATGTGAGAGAAGATTCCTTGGTTTAATGTTTTTATTTTTCCTCATTGACTCTAGTTTAGACTATTTTGTTCATTGATGTATTCTCAGCACCTAGATTGGTGCCTGGTATATAGATGATACTCCATACATTTTGAATGAAGGAGTAATAAAAGTGGTTTCAGTGGAGAAATAGGTGAAAATACTTGATTGATGTGGATAGTATGAGCGAATGATGGTAAGGAAGTTGATATAGAAACAGTTATTGAAATGAGTCACCATAAAGGGAAGCAGATAAATTGGGAAAGAGTTGGAGGGAAATTTCAGGTCAAGGAAGGGTTTTTTTTTTTTTTTAATACTGGATGATATTACATCACTTTTATGTTACCAGGAATGAGACAGTAAAGAGGGAAAAGCTGACAAGTAAGGGAGAGATAAGACAATCACTGAAGTAATATCCTTGAGCAGGAGACAGGGAATAGGATCCAGGGCACATGTGGCAGTCCTAGCACTAGGTAGGAGCATAGACACTCCTGGTAACAGAGGGAAAGCTGAGATTGAAGTAAGTTGGTATAATTGATATTAGGAAGAATAAGGCATCATCTTTGATTGCTATTATTTTTCTTAGTAAAATAAGAAGCAAAGCCATTTTCTGAGATTCTAGGAGAAATTATTTGAGGTTGATGGAGAGAAAAGAAAGTAAAAATATAGTTGTCTGAGAGAGTAGGAGAGTGAAATGGTTTGACATATGTAAAAGGATCATGGGACATTTGAAGTAAGTTGCAGAAAATTTAAAGAGAGGCCAGTGAGGCATAATTATGCATTTTTCTCTAGCTATATTCAGATGCTCATTTGCGGATCAAGAATTGGATTTATCCAGTACTGATGTTTTTTTCCTAAGCAGGTACAACAGAGCAAGAGAGAGGCAGGTGTGTTGAGGGTACATACCAGAGCATGATTATACTGATTTTAATTAAGGACTAATATGTAATCTAAACTAAGATAAGAAAGGAAATGAGAACATAAAGGTAATGATGAACAAGTCAAAAGTTGTAAGATCAATAGATTGGAGATTATGGATATGGGGGTCAGTGGGAGTGGGTAGAAGAACTAACAGTAATAAGGCACTAGATGAAAAGGGTTTGAAAGATGTGGTCAGAGAGTGATTTGAGATCATGGATTTGACCATGGGGTAGATGACTGGATTAGGGAGGAGTTGAGGCTCATTGGAGTACAAGACATTAAAGAATTAACCTGTAGTTTACAGTGACTAAGAATTACTATATATCAAGCTTAATCATTAATTCTATATGTGAATTAGATCATTTCATTCTCATAATGCTCCAGTATTATTATCAACATTTTATGTATTAGAATGTTGAATCAAATAACTTGCCAAATGTCAGATTTCTATGTGGTGTATCAAGGATTGAAACTAAGATGTTTTTGACTCCAAAACCTTTACTAATGACAGTACTTTGAGGCTAGGTAGAACTAAGTGACCTTAAATGAAATTCTCGTGACAAGTTGAGACAAGTGAATGGCAGAGTTGGCATTGTAGTATCTGGGTGGCCGCACTTGGGGAAACTATGACAGATAGTGTCTTATGTCATTCAAGCAGGGGCATTGGTAGGCAGACTATCAGTATCTGGTGGTTTCTAGGTATTGAGATAAAGTTGTTTTAGGAATTCCAGTAGAATAATTGGCTTAATCCGTACCTTGCAGATAACAAGTGCTCAAATGTTTGTGATAAAATGAATTTATATTTGGACAGGATCTATCAGCAAACTCATCCCAACAGGTCTTTGCCTAGGCATTTTATACATGTTATCTTATTTAATGTTTATAGTCCTTACAGGATGGATTTTTTTAATGATTAAAATATGTTTATGACCCCTTTTCTGACTTGTAAAAGAACATTGTCTTCCTTGAACTTAGGGAAACCCTTAGGTTCTTGAAAAATTCAAGGAGGAGGTAAATATGAGATAGCTCACAGGGGAGAGTACAAAGATTTTCTGGTAAACTGAACATTTCAAGACCCAAGTAACTAATTAGAAAAATCAAAATGTGATATTATTTTTATCCCATTCAGAGTGGTTATACTTGCAATGAGATGGGAAATGTTGTGATCCCTAAGAATAAAGGTCTTAAAAGTCCTGAGATAAAGAACATTGCACCCCTTGCTACTTAGAACTAGTCTTTTGGTTGATTTCTGGCAGATGAAGTGGATTGACTCACTGCCATTCCAAAACCACATGAACCTAACTATGAAATCTCACCTGATGTATAAGATGGAATAGTTATAATTATTTAAAACCTCAACATGGTATTAACTTGCCTTTTAATGTAAACACTTACATTTTCAAATCGCTACAAATAGCATAATCTTTTGCAGTCCATCCAACTATATCTTGACAAGAGACATTAATGCGTTGCTGAAGAAGAAGACTGGCCATACCTGGTGAATTCTTACATAAGGCATTCATGAAGGCTGTTCTAAAATGACAGACAGATGACTTTACCCTGAGGAACTTTAATAGTTATTTAAACTGCTCATTTCATCTACTTTACCAATGTCATATCTCACCTGTCAGTGTATATTTAACCACTTACATGTACTAATAGACATAAGCATTTTGGGTGCTTAAGTGTTCATCTTTGTAAATTACCACCAAGGCTAAAAGGAAGGGACAAAAAGGAAGCCTCTTGTTCCACTGGCATATTACATAATTAAGAAGTTGCTAACTTAAAGTCCTCTGATGGGCAAGAAACTATGCTGATGTCAATTATCTAAAGTAGGCAAAGATTTCAGTGAAGATTTCCCCATTAATTCCATAGTCTGGTGTAATAGATTGTAATTCAGTCAGCTAGGGGTCAGATCAGAAAGAACTATCTGAAGGCTTAAAACAGTTACATTAATAATAATGGTAATAATAGTAGTCCTAGTAATTTCAGTTAATAATTCTTACAAGCATGTGCTAGGCACCAAATTAAATACTCTCTCTATATAATCTTACTTACACACAAACCCCTTAAAGGATATATTATTATCCTCCTTTTCATATCAGAAAATATATTTGCTGATAAGTGGTGTTCCCAAGGTCACACATCTAGCAAGTGGGAAAGCTAGGAATTAAACCTAGTCTTGCGACAATCTAAAGCCTCTTTTCTCTTTATCACCCACCCATGGCTTGTCTTCATTAAAGGAAAAGTTTATTCAATATAAGCTATCTTTCTCCCCTCCATCCACACTAATTAAAAAAATCAAAATACACTAGAAATGGAAAAGGAAAGAAACTGACGAACACATATTACCTGGTAAAAGCAATTAAAAGTCACTTAGGGATCATCCAACGTCAGTATTGTTCAAAGAAAGCAACATAAACCAAAGAGTCATCCAAAAGACAAAATGATTTTCAACTTCTATTTATGTTTAACATAGCTTTTTTTTTATTTCGGCATATTATGGGGGTACAGATTTTAAGGTTTCAATAAATGCCCTTTCCCCCCCTCCGCCCACAAGTCTGAGTTTCCAGCATGACCATCCCCCAGATGGTAAACATCTCACTAATTGTGTATGTATATACCCACCCCCCTCCCCCCTGCTCAATATCCTATTACTTTAGTACCTATGTGTCCACTTAGGTGCTGCTCAGTTAATACCAGTTAGCTGGTGAATATATGTGGTGGTTGTTTTTCCATTCTAGGGATACTTCACTTAGTAGTATGGGTTCCAGCTCTAACCAGGAAAATATAAGATGTGCTATATCACCATTGTTTCTTAGAGCTGAATAGTACTTCATGGTATACATATACCACATTTTATTAATCCATTCTTGGATTGATGGAAACTTGGGCTGTTTCCACAGCCTTGCCATTATGAATGATGCTGCTATAAACATTCGAGTGCAGGTGTCTTTTTTGTAGAGATTCATTGGATATTTTGGGTAGATGCCCAGCAATGGGATTGCTGGATCAAATGGTAGATTCACTTGTATCGCTTTAAGGTATCTCCATATTGCTTTCCACAGAGGTTGAACTAGTTTGCAGTCCCACTAGCAGTGTAGGAGTGTTCCTCTCTCTCTGCATCCACGGCAGCATTTGTTATTTGGACACTTTTTGATAAAGGCCATTCTCACTGGAGTTAAGTGATATCTCATTGTAGTTTTGATTTGCATTTCCCTGATGATTAGAGATGATGAGCATTTTTACATATGCTTGTTGGCCATTCTTCTGTCTTCTTTAGAAAAGTTTCTGTTCAAGTCTTTTGCCCATTTTTTAAAAGGGTTATTTGATTTTTTCTTCCTGATTTTCGTGAGTTCAAAGTATATTCTAGTTATCAGCCCTTTATCGGACAGGTAGGATGCAAAGATTTTCTCCCATTCTGTAGGTTGTCTGTTTACTTTCATGACTGTTTCTTTGGCTGTGCAGAAGCTTTGTAGTTTCATCATGTCCCAGTTATTTATTTTTGTTGCTGCTGTGATTGCCTTTAGGGACTTCTTCATAAACTCTTTGCCTAGGCTGATGTCTATGAGAGTGTTTCCAACTTTTTCCTCTAGAATTCTAATAGTTTCATATCTTAGGTTTAAGTCTGTTATCCAGTGTGAGTTGATTTTTGTGAAAGGTGAAAGGTGTGGGTCCTGCTTTAGCCTTCTACAGGTGGCTATCCAATTTTCCCAGCACCATTTATTGAAAAGGGATTCTTTTCCCCAGCGTAGGTTTTTGTCTGCTTTGTCAAAGATTAGATGGCTATATGAGGATGGTTTTATATCAGGATTCTCACATCTGTTCCACTGGTCAATATTCCTATTTTTGTGCCAATACCATATTGATTTAATTACTACAGCTTTGTAGTATAGTTTGATATCTGGCATATTAATGCCTCCCATTTTGTTTTTGTTGCCTAGAATTGCTCTTGATATTCGGGGTCTTCTTTGGTTCCATACGAAGCGTAAAATTATTTTTTCTATATCTGTGAAGAATGCTGATGGGATTTTAATAGGTATTGCATTGAATCTGTAGATCAGTTTGGGTAGTATAGACATTTTGATGATATTGAGTCTGCCGATCCACGAGCATGGTATGGATTTCCATCTGTTTACATCCTCTGCTATTTCCTTCCCCAGTGTTTCATAGTTGTCCCTGTAGAGGTCTTTTACCTCCTTGGTTAAGTATATTCCTAGGTACTTTAATTTCTTTGTTGCTATTGTGAAGGGTATTGTGTCTTTAATTTTGTTCTCAGTTTGATTGTTGTTGGCGTATACGAATGCCTCTGATTTCTGTGTATTGATTTTGTATCCTGAGACTTTACTAAATTCATTTATCAGTTCCAGGAGTTTCTTGGTTTAATTTTTGGGGTTTTCTAAATATAATATCATATAATCAGCAAGCAGTGAAAGTTTGATCTCTTCTGCCCCTATTTGGATACCTTTAATTCCACTTTCCTGTCTGATTGCGGTAGCCAGGACTTCCAGCACTATGTTGAATAGAAGTGGAGATAGTGGGCAGCCTTGTCTGGTTCCAGTTCTAAGTGGGAATGCTTTCAGTTTTTCCGCATTCAGTATGATGTTGGCTATGGGTCTGTCATATATGGCTTGTATCATTTTTAGGTTTGTCCCTTCTATGCCTATTTTCTTAAGTGTTCGTATCATGAAAGGATGTTGAATTTTGTCAAAACCTTTTTCTGCATCTATTGAAAGAATCATGTGGTCTTTTTTTTTGCTTCTGTTTAAGTGGTGAATTGCATTTATAGATTTACGTATAACATAGCATTTTTTTAAAGGAAAAGTATATGAGAAGCAGAGGTTAAAAAAATACTAGAAAGGTGTTAAGAATTTCAATACTGAGGCATATAGTAAACTGAAAGTTAAAGTCCACATGCTATAAAACTAATAAAATGAATACAAAACCCCTTTAGCTAACATGAGGTTATAAGACCAAAAACATCAGATTACAAATAACAAGCATCAGCATAAATAATAAGAGAAGATGAATCCTATTATATACTGTTCTTTATGTTGTCCAGTCCAAATAATTGCTGTTTTAAAAAACCAAGATGGATATTATCAGCCACACTTTTTATTTAAGAAGTAGGTATTTAAATCCTTACACAACTAGTATTTGGTAGTGCCTAGTAACCTCTTGGTCTGGCAGTTTCCAAAGCCCATTGTACACCCTATCCTTTATACCATCTTACCTCTTTTAAGAATGTGACTTTGTCACAATAACATTTTTTCATTAATTCACTATTTATTAAGTACCCATTATTTGTCAGATATTCTTTTATGTATTGGGCATATATCTGTGAATAAAAAGCAAAAATCCTTTTCCTCATTGAGTTTATATTCTATTTGTGAAATGGGCAATAACAAAAAATATATAAAATATATATTAGAAATGCAAAACAAAAAAATAGAGCAGGTAACTCCATAAGACTTATCAGGGATGTGTGGAAGGCTTGGGATTTTAGGTAGGGTGGCCAGGAAAGGCCTCAATGAAAAGATAATATTTGAATAAAAACCTTACAGAGGTGAGGGAGAAAACTGTATGGAAATTAGATGGAAAAATATGCCAGGTAGAGGCAATAGCAGGTGCAAAGGCTCTGGGGCAGAAGCATGCCTGACATATTCAAAAAACAGCAAGGAAGCCACAATGGCTGAAGTGGAGTATGTGAGACAGAAGTATAATAGGGGATGAGGTTAGCCAGGTAACTGAAGATTAGATCATGTAGGTCATTATAGATCATACTGAGGCTTTAAAAATTAATTCCTTCATTTATTTATTTGACAGACAAAATTATTTGTATTTACCATGTACAACATGATATTTCAAAGTATATACACATTGTGGAATAACTAAATCTAGCTAATTAGCATATGCATTGCCTCACATAGTTATCATTTTTTGTGTTGAGACATACAAATGGCCAACAGGTATATGATAAAACGCTCATCACTAATCAGCAGGGAAATAGAAATTAAAAACCACAATGCAATATCACCTCATATCTGTTAGAATGGCTATTATCAAAAAGACAAGCAGTGTTGGTGAAGACGTAGAGAAAAGGGGACTCTTGGGCACTGTTGGTGGGGATGTAATTTGATACAGCTATTATGGAAAACAGAATGGGATTTCTTCAAAAAATCAAAAATAGAGCTATTGTATGATCCAGAAATCCCAGTACTGGGTATATATCCAAAGGATATGAAATCAGTATGCCAAAGAAATATCTGCACTTCCATGTTCATTGCAGCACTATTTACAGCAGCCAAGATATGGAATGAACTAATCTATTAATGGATGAATGGATAAAGAAAATGTGGTATATACACAATGTGGTATATACTATTCAGTCTTAAAAAAGAATGACATCTTGTAATTTGTGACAACATGGGTGAACCTAGAGGACATCATAAAATAAGACAGACACAGAAAGACAAATACCTCATGATCTCACTCATATGTGGGATCTAAAAAAGGTGATCTCATAGAAGCAGAGAATAGGATGGTGGTTACCACAGGCAGGAGTGGTTTGGGGTGGAGGGGGGAGATGTTGGCCAAAGGATACAAAATTTCAGTTAGAGAGGTGCAAAAAGTCTAAGATATCTGTTGTACAACATGGTAACTATAGTTAATAATATTAATATATTGTAATCTTGAAAAATGCTAAAGGAGTGTGGCTTTTGAAAGGGGAAAAAATCAGAGGATTTTGAGCAGAGGAGAGTTGGCTCTGGTTGCTGTATGGAGAACAGACTGTAGGGGAGCAAGGGCACAGGCAGCAAGACCAGTTAAGAGGCTTTTACAAAGATCTTGACAGGAGATGATGAGCCAAAGTGGTAGCAGCAGAGGTGATGACCAGTGGCTTTATTCTGGATATGTTTCCTTTTGTATGGAATGCAAAAGGGACTTGCTGATAGGTGTGTAATATCAAAGTAAAAGGAGTCAAGAATGACATCAGAGATTATACTCAGAGCAAATTGAAGTGGGAAGTTACTATTACTTGAGACTGGAAAGACTGTAGGAGGACCAGGTCTGTATATGTGTGTGAGGGTGGATATCTGAAATTTAGATATGTTAATGTTAAGATGTCTGAGAGGCATCTTAATGGCTATAGTGAAGAATTGACATACTTGGTCATACAGATCATATCCTGTACCAAGTCCCTCTATTCCTGTAGAGTAATTGTCTATTCATGCATTATGATTATCTCAGCATTAACCCTTGTCATGTGATCATGTAACATTAGGGTCTGCTAAAGCATTGTGGATGTTTGAGTATATATCATGGTTACTGTCCATTCTATGGATGTTACTCATGCTCTAGAGTTGTCTTATCATGTACCAGATTTTCTCATACACTGTGTTTTTCTGAACTGCACTGTTCCTGTCCATTCCTGTCAATTGCCCATTAACTCTTTTATAGCTCATCAACCACGAATGTCACAGCACATATATTAGGTTGACCATAAGAAATTATCATTTTTTAAATTCAGGATATTATGGGGGTACAAACATTTTGGTTATATGTAATGCCTTTGCCTCACTCAAGCCGGGACTATAAGCAGAAATTGCCACTTTTGTGAAACAATTGTCAAATATTGGGAATTTCATGTGGTACAATCTAATACTATGATTATCTCTATCTCTAATGTGGACACTTCATCATGCCAGAAGTCCACCTTCTCCATTATCATAGCTTTTCATATGCATATACCAGATTCATAGAGACAACCTATTTTTTTGGGGGGTGAGATGAATCTAAAAGGACTCTTGTTCTTAATTTTGTTAACCTTAATAGCTCCCCAACATGCCTCTGTTTTACATACTGGTCTCTTGTATAATCTTTCCTTGGAAAAAATGTTTTATGTTCCTCCATTCCCTCTGAAAATTAATACACTGATATGACTGTAAAACAGTATAATGTTGGATCACAGTTTGGACACTTTCAACTGGTCAGTGTCTTAGATTCAAAGAAATCACACAGATTAAAGATAGTAAGTAAGTGTCACTTTATTGGCTGCTTTCTTAACTCCATGTCTTGGGTAAACCTCTACCCATCCAGATTTCATGAAACAGCCCTGCATATAGGGAACTCCAATTTTGTCATCAGTATAATTTGCTGACTTCTTAGGGACTTCAAGAGGCTAGGCTTGGATTTTTTTTATGTTTTGGCCCCTATCTAAAGGAGTGGGTGTTGCCCTCAAATATCTCTTCATGGGTAAACATTGCATTCTTATTCAAGAACTATGCTATCTCATTATTCAGTATTTTATCAACCTGAACCAGAGCAAACAGTCTATCTACTTTAGACCCTTTGATAATTTGGAAAATTACTTAACTCTATCAGGATGAGAATCAATACCAAAAATTAAGAGACTCCAGGTCTTAATATACTAGAATTCTCCACAATATTACACAGTTAACCAACGCAAAGGTATTTGTGACACTAAAGATCAAACAGGGGATTGGAGGGAAATAAAATGAAGGCATGAGAAAGTATATTAAGCTTTTGGATTATAAGAGATAGCTGAGGCTAAGGGAAGTTCTATGACTCACCTGGTCATATGGGAAGACAAGAAAAGAAATGGAACTGTAATGTAAGACTCCTCATTACTGATCTAGAGCTTTTTACACTACACTATGCACTCTTTCTTGGATGGGTTCTGGTATATTCAGGAGAGGGATATGTTGGGAATGAATTTTGGTAGCATTGATAAGCTGTGGAGAGAGGACTGTCAAATTAAACATTGAGGAACTGAAAACTAGAGGCATTAACTGGCTCTAATAGAGTTGAATAAGATCTCTCCTTTTTACCTCTTTCTCCTCCCTCCTTTTGTTTTCAACACCTTACCTCTTCCCCTTTCTCTGAACTGTGAATCTCACAGGTCTCTCCAAGTTGGTGCCTAAGAAGATGATGATCACCCAAATGAGTCATTACTATGTGATCAGCGTTGGGCTTCTTTTCCTGGTTAATATTTTCCCTGGAACTACTGGCCAAGGGGAATCCAGACGGCAAGAACCTGGGGACTTTGTGAAGCAGGATATTGGCGGGTAAGAACCCTTAACTCTTGGAATGAAAGAAGATTATGATAAAGGCTTGTCTTAGACCAAAACTTTAGATTTTTCCCCACAGATGAACCCAAGTACTGTGATACTTATACATTACATTGTATTCAGAAAGAAATCATCAGCTCATACCCTCAAGGTGGAAAGAGATCTCAAAGGTCTTTCTTCTTAGGCAACTGCCTAGCCCATGCTTGAACCTCCTCTGTAATATCTTAAAAACAGTTCTCTCCAGCCTTTTGCTCTCAATTTTATCTTTTCTCTCTTAGATCATCTTCAACCTGTACCTTTTTATTGGCTCTGGTCCATTAGCATTTAAACATGATCAAGAATGTTCCATCTTAAATTTAAAAACATTCCCTCCAGATAATGCCTTAAGTCTTTGCTCCCCTTCACAGCCGTATTGCCTTAAGAGGTGGTATGCTTCATTGTCTCTATCTGTATCTCTCACATTCCTCCACCTGCTGCTATTTGACTTCCAACCCCATGCCTCTAAGGAAACTTCTCTAACCAAAATGGCCAACATTGGCTCTGTTGCTGAAATGAACAGCTTGTCTGTCCTTATGTTACTTAATTCCTTTAGTAACATGTTGCAGTATTAAATGTTTTGACTTCTCCCTCCTTGACTTCTTTTTATTATGAAATAAGATATACACATAGAAACATGCATAAAATATAAATTTAAGTTTAAGAATAATTCTCTGGTTTGACTTCAGAGATACCACAATTCTCTGGTGCTTAGATTAGGTTCTATAGAATCAAGGCATGGAACAAGGATTCTTGAGCAAATGATTTATTGAGAGTTCACTCAGGAGAAACCTATAAGGAAGTAAGGGAAGCAAGACAGTAAAAGGGAAGAAGTAAAACAAAGGTGTAGCCTCAATTTGATCTCATGGGGAGGTGTGAAACATAAAGGGCACTACAGATTTTTCCTACCTTCAGGCAAAGGGCCCAGCCTATCGTATCCTGATCTCAATCAGTCCTTGCCTGTGGGCCTCCTGGAGGAAGGCATATCCTCCCAGACGTTTTAGGGTGATGTGGCTCCCTTCAACACGTGGTAATTCTCCAAAGTAGCTGAAGGATGGTTTCACTGGCCCAGTAAAGGGAATCTGGGCATAGTACCAATAATAAATACTGCACCTGGTTTTCTTTATATATATATGGCTATGCTTTCTACAATATTTTCACAATGTTATGTAGCTATATCAAAGGCCCTTGTGATATAAATATAGACTCTTACCTCTTCAAGCATTAAAGCCTTTTTAAATTTTAAGTCTGAGGATAAAGTTTTCTAAAAATGTGTTGCATATATTTTCTTACAATCCTAAACAAGGATTTTAAACAGAGTAGTCCCTTTTCTTGATAGCTTTTGGTAAATCATAAAGAACATTCAAGGCCAGGCACAATGGCATGTACCTGTAGTCCCAGAAACTGGGGAGGCTGATGAGGGAGGATCTTTTGAGCCTACACGTTCCAGACCAACCTGTGCAACACAGTGATGTTAAAATAAAAATAAAAAAATACAATATTGATTGTGTCTAAAAATAAAAAATAATAATTATATTTATTCTATGTCTTTTTTCTTTTTGTCTCTATTTTCAGTATTAATTGTTGCCTCTCCTCTTTACATTGGTTTGTTTACACCCTCTTGGTGATTAGAAAACCAGACAGCCAAGCCTTTTAGCAATTATATTAAAATAGGAGGCCAAGAAATCCTGCCTGAAAAAGCAGAGTGAAGTGCTTGTTTTTAATACAGAGGCATAATTAGTACATGTTTCTTGAATTAGAAAATTTTTTGTTTACTTTCTTCAAAGTCTAATGCAATTCATACTTTGGAGGAATGAGACTACTAAAAACCTGGCTCCAAATATTAGGATTGGCACTCTATTTGCACTTGGTAGAAATAAAGAAATCAATATAACTTTAAAATATATCATATATGCTAGTAATTCTGATAATTAACAGAGCTACTGGTTCTTTTTGTTTGCTTGTTTTCATAACTTGTTAATTTTGGTTTTGTGTGTTGAAAAAATCTATTTGCTATATTATTTTATCCAACTTTCATGGTTTATTCAACTGAAATTGCCTGGGTTAACTGCCTTAGTAGCTTCAACAATGGTTTATTGAGTAGTACTTTGTATAAATCATGTGCTAGATGCAATGGTTCTCAATATTTGCTTTGTGTAAGTAAGAAAGATGTCTCTATACCTGAAGATTGTGATTTAGGAGCTCTAGGGATAGTGGCTAGTAATTTGAATTTTGTCAAATTCCCAAGATGATTCTGATGTAAGGAATCTTTGATCAATACTTTGAGGATACAGTTTCTATTTTCAAAGAACTAACAGTATAATTAGAGATTTGGGATTCTAGAACTTTAGAATAGCCCAGATGGGAAAAACTGCAGAAAGCATCTAAATCTGATCCCTCATTTTGTATATGAAGAGATTGAAGTTCAAAAAGGACAACTGACTTTCCTAAGCTCTTACAACAAATTAACAGTAGAGCCGGGTCTAAAACACCAGTCTCTGATTCCAGGTCTTATGTTCTTGAGGAAAATCTACAGAGAACAATTTTAACTTCATATAATAAATACATTTCTCATACCCCTGCTTCCTGATCCAGTATTTTGATCATTAGCAAATGGAACTATATATGTGAACAACGTTTAGTTGAACCATTAGGAAATTGTCATTTTTCTGGGTCAGAATGGTTGAATGTCAGCAATTTCATAATGAGTCAACACGTAAGTGTCTAAGTAGCAATTAAGTGCCAAATGGATCTTCTATTGAGGTCTGACTACAGTTTGTTGTATCTGTCAGGATCCCAAAGAATATAGATAGGACATATCAATTAAAATTATTTGAGAAGGGTAGATTTTCAGAAAGACTAATCATAAAGTTATGGTCTAGGTGGAAGGAAAATACAAGAAATAGAGTAAGAACCTAAAGCCTGTAGCAAACAAAGCATGTAGAATAAGGCTTCTTAAGAGAGCAGAGATTCTTATTGGGGGAAATCACCAGCTTGAGGAGACATCATAGGGAGATAGTCAAAGAATTACATACCCAGACTTTACTCTTCTTCTTTGATCTTCAGCCAAGGTGGCCAAATTCAAGTTGAAGCCAGAGTCCAATGGAACCTGCTGATATAGTTCATACATGTTAGCCTTCTAGGAAAGAGTACAGGATGGAGAAGAGTAGAGAATATATATGAAAGAGAAAATGAAAGACTTTGTGCACAAGGCCTCATATTTAAAGATTAAGAATAAAGTGGAAACCGTGATTTGGGAGACCATGACACAGCACTAACACTTTTTCTGCATCAAGATTATATGGTGGTGGCAGTAGTGACAGCTGATGCTGTGAACTAAAGAAGAGATAATGGGAGAGTTGCTTATTTCCTTGTCACGTCTACAGCCTAACTTGGTACCACTGTCCAAAGGTATCAGTCCTTGTAAGCATATTGAAAAGTATTCTCTCAGTCCTCTTAATCTCAGAATAAACTGGTACCTGTGGCCATACATGTATTTACTGTAATTTGAAGTCCAATCCCTTCTATTTACATGCAATCTGTATTATGGAATCAATGCATCAATACTCTTAGCATTCAATTATCAAATTTTAAACTTTCAGAACCAGATGTGGGTGGGACCTGAGTGGCTGTCAGTTTTTAGGGTCCTATCCTGGGCAGAAATCCTTCCTGCATTATGCTTGATGATTGACCTGGCAGGTTGAATCCTTCCAGTGATAAGCTACATCACTACCTCTGGGCATAGGTCCTGGTGCTTCCTATACTGAGCTGAAGCCTCTAACACCAGTTAGAGTTAGGGACTTATAACAGTCCCAGTTATAAGGACCTGTAACATTGGTTTCCTCTTCCATATAGCAGCTCTCAGATCTACTCCATGATTTCTTGTCTGCAGGTTAACTCATTTCTTTCAACTATTCTTTTGATATACTATGGTTTTTCAGACACTGCCTAAAACTGGAAATTTTTCTTTGTTCTCTAATTAGATGATGTTGAAACTCAAGAATTTATACTTATTTGTGGTTTTTGTATTCCATCACATTAATTTAAACTTTATATTCATATAGCTCTTACTATGTACCAAGCACTATTCTAAGTACTTTTATATGTTAACTCATATCATCCTTATAACAGACCTGCTATTCCCGTTTTAAAGATAAAACATGGAGACGCAGAGTGGTCAAGTAACTTGACAAAGCTCACACAGCTAGCAAGTGGCAGAGCTAGGACTTAAAAGCCAGAGAGGCTGGCTATTAACGACTACAACCTATTGCTTTTTATGAGTTTGGCCACTTTCAAGTAAGAATTAGGCACATGTCAATTTCTTTCATGCATGTGAACATTTACTTATATATAACAATCTCTGAATATTTAATATCTCAGCCATATGGATGTATACTGTATTAAGTCAGGGCAAGTGCAGTTTTCTTATAGGACCTGGAGGAATAAGAAATATCATTTGAACTTATCATTTTCTGTTATAAAACGGAAATGTAGCATTTGTGATACTGGGCAGGGATGGACATTTGAGGCCAGGATCAAGTATAGTTTGTAGGTGATGCTGTGACTTCCTAATGCATCATATCAAGAGGAAAGATTGTCTCAGTACTACTGATAATAAATTCGATCACTTGTTAAGACGATGATTGTCAGGACTCTCCATTGTAAGGATATCAGCCACTAGGATTGATTGAGCTGGTGGCCAGCTCATTGCTTTTATCATGGCTGTGAGTGTGGGGAAAAAAGCAAATAGTAGTGGGGGGTAGAATATTCCTAGTACTGTGGTTTTCCCTTCTTTCTTGTCAAAATTATTTTCTCCATATACACAGTGTTATAAATGGTTCTCAGTCTGGCCTATGAAAGCCTACTTAACCAAAAATGTTGCTGAAATAGTGCTCATGCATTGGCACTATGGTTACAATCATTCAGATAAATTATGAGTAATAGGCCTGCATAATATTGCCTGGAAATCTAGCTACCTTTATGGCATTGTTTCAAAGGAAGAACGTACTCTTACTTCTTTGCAAACTTTGCTTGGATTAAAACACATTTTAAGTTGGGGTATGTCTGCTTATGTTCATATGAAATCACATCTCTACGGTCTACTTACCTTGCTATTTTATCATTCACAACATATACTAGTTAAATCTTCCTGTGCATTTTTTTGTGTGTGTGTGTGAAACAGTGGCTTTCAGTTACCAGGAAGGCATGAAGGATTTGGTCTTCATTTTACTTTAACTCAGCAAATAAAGTTAGTGTGAATAGGCAGGGTATGTGTTGGGTGGGTGTGTGTCAAGTCAGTCCTTCCCTAGTTTTATTACCAGTCTATGGAAACTATTTCAGAAAAGAACAGCTGTGTTTTTTGAGATGGATTGGGCATATTCTAGCTAAAAATCAGGGTTTTTCTCCCCTTTAAGCAGCTTTTGTAAAGATGTTAGAATGTGGGCTATTGAAATCCAGGTGTTTCTCATTCCCTCCCCAGTATATTACTGGTGTCCCTAGTGCTGAATCTTTACTTAGACCTTTCCACTTAGAGGAAAGACTGGGCTTAAAAAAATGAAAACAAGGGGAAAGTTGAGAAATGGTGAGTAATCTGATTTGACTACAATTTCTGGTCAGAAATAAAAGTAGTAGAACTTGCAGCTGTAAATATATATAGGGAACAGATGGCACAAGGCCATGAATGTTAGGTTAAGGAGTTGGAATTTTATTTGGTAAATGGTGAAGAGTTATGGAAGGTTTATGAGCAGTGCAAAGACATGATATGTGCAGAAATTTTGAATTTTCATTATTTTTTTTTACTTTTTTTTATTTCGGCATATTATAGGGGTACAGATTTTAAAGTTTCAATAAATGCCCTTCCCCCCCTCCCCCCACAAGTCTGAGGCTCCAGCATGACCATCCCTCAGATGGTGCGCCTATCACTCGTTATGTATGTATATACCCGCCCCCCCTGCCCCCCTCCCCAATACTCTATTACTGTAGTACCTATGTGTCCACTTAGGTGCTACTCAGTTAATACCAGTTTGCTGGAGAATATATCTGGTGCTTGTTTTTCCATTCTTGGGATACTTCACTTAGTAGTATGGGTTCCAGCTCTAACCAGGAAAATATAAGATGTGCTATATCACCATTGTTTCTTAGAGCTGAGTAGTACTCCATGGTATACATATACCACATTTTATTAATCCATTCTTGAATTGATGGGCACTTGGGCTGTTTCCACAGCCTTGCGATTATGAATTGTGCTGCTATGAACATTCGAATGCAGGTGTCTTTTTTGTAGAGTGCCATTGGATCATTTGGGTAGATGCCCAGCAATGGGATTGCTGGATCAAATGGTAGATTCACTTGCATCGCTTTAAGGTATCTCCATATTGCTTTCCACAGAGGTTGAACTAGTTTGCAGTCCCACCAGCAGTGTAGGAGTGTTCCTCTCTCTCCACATCCACGCCAGCATTTGTTATTTGGAGACTTTTTGATAAAGGTCATTCTCACTGGAGTTAAGTGGTATCTCATTGTAGTTTTGATTTGCATTTCCCTGATGATTAGGGATGTTGAGCATTTTTTCATATGTTTGTTGGCCATTCTTCTGTCTTCTTTAGAAAAGTCTCTGTTCAAGTCCTTTGCCCACTTTTTAATGGAGTTATTTGATTTTTTCTTCCTGATTTTTGTGAGTTCTAAGTATATTCTAGTTATCAGTCCCTTATCGGATGCATAGGATGCAAAAATTTTCTCCCATTTTGTAGGTTGTCTGTTTACTTTCATGACTATTTCTTTGGCTGTGCAGAAGCTTTGTAGTTTGATCATGTCCCATTTATTTATTTTTGTTGCTGCTGTGATTGCCTTTAGGGACTTCTTCATAAACTCTTTCCCTAGGCCGATGTCTAGGAGAGTGTTTCCAACTTTTTCCTCTAGAGTTCTAATAGTTTCATACCTTAGGTTTAAGTCTGTCATCCAGCATGAGTTGGTTTTTGTGAGAAGTGAAAGATGTGGGTCCTGTTTTAGCCTTCTACAGGTGGCTATCCAGTTTTCCCAGCACCATTTATTGAAAAGGGATTCTTTTCCCCAGCGTATATTTCTGCCTGCTTTGTCAAAGATTAGATGGCTATATGAGGATAGTTTTATATCAGGATTCTCACATCTGTTCCACTGGTCAATATTCCTATTTTTGTGCCAATACCATATTGATTTAATTACTACAGCTTTGTAGTATAGTTTGATATCTGGCATATAAATGCCTCCCATTTTGTTTTTGTTGCCTAGAATTGCTCTTGATATTCGGGGTCATCTTTGGTTCCATACAAAGCGTAAAATTATTTTTTCTATATCTGTGAAGAATGCTGATGGGATTTTAATAGGTATTGCATTGAATCTGTAGATCAGTTTGGGTAGTATAGACATTTTGATGATATTGAGTCTACCGATCCACGAGCATGGTATGGATTTCCATCTGTTTACATCCTCTGCTATTTCCTTCCTCAGTGTGTCATAGTTGTCCCTGTAGAGGTCTTTTACGTCCTTGGTTAAGTGTATTCCTAGGTACTTTAATTTCTTTGTTACTATTGTGAAGGGAATTGAGTCTTTGATTTGGTTTTCAGTTAGATTGTTGTTGGCGTATATGAATGCCTCTGATTTCTGTGTATTGATTTTGTATCCTGAGACTTCACTAAATTCATTCATCAGTTCCAGGAGTTTCTTGGTTGCATCTTTCGGGTTTTCTAGATATAATATCATAACATGAGCAAACAGTGAAAGTTTGATCTCTTCTGCCCCTATTTGGATACCTTTAATTCCATTTTCCTATTGATTGCTGTAGCCAAGATTTCCAGCACTATATTGAACAAAAGTGGAGATAGTGGGTAGCCTTGTCTGGTTCCAGTTCTAAGTGGGAATGATTTCCGTTTTTCCCCATTCAATATGATGTTGGCTATGGGTCTGTCATATATGGCTTGTATCATATTTAGGTATGTCCCTTCTATGCCTATTTTCTTAAGTGTTCGTATCATGAAAGGGTGTTGAATTTTGTCAAAAGCTTTTTCTGCATCTATTGAAAGAATCTTGTGGACTTTGTTTTTGCTTCTGTTTATGTGGTTAATTGCATTTATAGATTTACATATGTTGAACCATCCCTGCATCCCTGGGATGAAGCCCACTTGGTCGTGATGGATTATTTTTTTGATTAGCGTCTGGATTCGGTTAGCTAAGATTTTGTTGAAAATTTTTGCATCTATATTCATTAGGGATATTAGTGTGTAGTTTTCTTTTTTTGTTGCATCCTTTCCTGGTTTTGGTATCAGAGTAATATTCGCTTCATAAAAGGTTTCAGGGAGGTTTCCGTTCTTCTCAATGTTGTGGAAGAGTTTCGCCAAGATAGGTACTAGTTCTTCTTTGTAAGTGTGGTAAAATTCGGGTGTGAAGCCATCTGGACTGGGACTTTTCTTTTTAGGGAGATTTTTAGTTGCTCTTTCTATTTCAGCTGTTGAGATTCGTATGTTCAGGGAGTCTATTTCTTCCTGGTTGAGCCTAGGGAGGCTGTGTCTTTCTAGAAATTTGTCAATTTCCTCCACATTTTCGAATTTGTGTGAATAAAGATTTTTGTAGGACTCATAAATTATATCTTGTATCTCTTTGGGATCAGTTGTGATATCTCCTTTTTTGTTTCTGATGGAGCTTATTGGAGAATTCTCTTTTCTGCTTTTCATTAGCTTAGCCAGTGGCATGTCAATTTTGTTTATTTTTTTAAAGAACCAACTTTTTTGTTTTGTTAATCTCCTGAATAGCTTCCCTGTTTTCAATTTTGTTTAGTTCTAATTTGATCTTGTTGATTTCACTTCTTCTACTGGGTTTGGGGTTGGTCTGTTCTTCTTTTTCCAGCTCTTTGAGTCATATCATTAGATTGTCTATTTGTGATCTTTTTGTCTTTTGGTTATAGGCATTTATGGAGATAAACTTTCCTCTCAGAACTGCTTTAGCTGTGTCCTGGAGGATTTGATAACTTGTCTCTCCATTGTCATTTTCTTCATACAATTTTTTTATTTCTATCTTTATTTCTTCATTTATGAAATAATCATTTATTAGGAGGTTGTTTAATTTCCACGTTTTTGTGTAGAAATGTGAGTTTCTCTTATGGTTGATTTCTACTTTTATTCCACTGTGATCTGACAAGGTACATGGTATGATTTCTATATTTTAAAAATTCCTTGAGGTTTACTTTGTGTTCTAGGATATGGTCAATCTTAGAGAATGTCCCGTGAGCTGATGAGAAGAATGCATATTCAGTGGATTTCTGGTAGAATGTCCTGTAAATGTCAGTCAGACCCAATTGTTCCAGGGTTTTGTTTAAGTCCATTATTTCTTTATTAATTTTCTGTTTGGAGGATCTGTCTTGTGCCCTCAGTGGGGTGTTGAAATCTCCGGTGATTATGGAGTTGCTATTAATCCATTTGCTTAGCTCCAGTAAGGTTTGCTTTATGAAACTGGGGGCACCTAGGTTGGGTGCATATATATTTAAAATTGTTATCTCTTCTTGTTGAAGTGTGCCCTTCACCATTATATAATGACCCTCTTTGTCCTTCACTACTTTTGTTGGTTTAAAAACTATATTGTGTGAAATTAGAACTGCCACACCAGCCTTCTTTTGGTTTCCACTTGCCTGGAATACTGATCTCCACCCTTTTACTTTTAGTCTGTATGCATCCTTGCAGATTAGATCTGTTTCCTGAAGACAGCATATACTTGGCCTGGGTTTTCTTATCCATTCAGCCAGCCTATGTCTGTTGAGTGGAGAGTTTAAGCCATTCACATTTATTGAGAGAACTGATAGGTAAGGTAGATTACTGTTCGGTCTGTTGGGTTGGATGTTGTTGCTTTTATTTCTCTCTTTAGGCATTTTATTAACCGCCTTTAATATTTGGGTTTTGGTTGTTTTTATATTCGTGAGTTTTTATTATGGTGTTCCGTGCGTAACACGGTTTTGAGTACTTCTTGTAGGGCTGGTCTTGTCTTGGTGAATTATCTGAGACTTTGCTTGTCTGAGAATGTCTTTATTTCTCCTTCATATATGAAGCTTAGTTTTGCAGGGAATAAGATTCTAGGCTGGGCATTGTTTTGTTTCAGAAGAGTGAGAATGGGGCCCCAGTCTCTCCTTGCTTGTAACGTCTCATTAGAGAAGTCTGGTGTTATTCGAATTGGCTTTCCTTCGTATGTCACTTGCTTCTTTCGTCTTGGAGCTCTTAGAAGGGCCTCTTTAGTTGATATTTTTGTCAGTCTGATGACTGCATGTCATGACGTCTTTGTGTTTGCATTGAATCTCCCAGGGGTCCTCTGGGATTCTTGAACTTGTATATTTAGATTTTGAGCAAGGCCTGGGAAATTTTCCTTTATTATATCTTCAAATAGCTTGTCCAACCCTTGAGTGTTGTCTTCTTTGCCTTCTGGTAATCCTATGACCCTCACATTAGGTTTCTTCTCGTAATCCCACATCTCTTGTAGGCTTTGCTCTTTTCTCTTGTTTCTCTGCTCTATCTCTGTGATGGTTTTATTTAGTTGGAGGGTGTTATCTTCAATCTCAGAGACTCTTTCTTTTGTTTGATCTACCCTGTTCTTGAGACTTTCCACTGTATTTTGTAGTTTCCTGAATTGATTCTTCATTTGCAAGAGTTCGGTTAAACTTTTCTTCATTTTGTCTATTTCTTTAGTGAACTTTTGTTCTAGGTCCTTGAGGCTTTTTGTGGTTTCTTTGTGTTGGTTATTGAGTTGTTCTTGCAGGTCGATGAGTGTTCTTATGATCCACATACGAAATTCCTCTTCTGTCATTTTGGTTGCCTGATTTGGGTTGGTGTTCGTTTCTAGGGGGCTGGTGCTCCTCTTTGGGGGTGTGTTTTCTGTTTGGTTCTTTGTATTTCCTGAGTTCTTTCGCTGATTTCTTCCCATGTCGATCAGTTGTTGTTTCTTTGCTTTAGGTTTTTGTTTGGGTATTCACACGCCTTGTTTAGTTTCTGAGCCTTTAGGTGGTGTCTGTGGGTGAGATTCGACCACTCCCGGTATAATAAGTCAGTGGGTTTCGTGAAAAGGCTGTGCAGGATGCCGTCCCTGTCAGTAGGTGGCACTTGCTTGGAGGAACAGCCTATGCTATTGTTTTTGTGTCCTGTTATCAGCTCTTGTTTGAGCAGAGCTGTGTTAGGTAAGCCTGCCCTCAGGCACCACCAATGCCATTAGCAGGGGTCAAAGTTCTATTCTCTGCTTCTAGCAAAAGCTCTGAGGGTGGGCCTGGAATGGCCCCAATCAGCCAGAAAATCTGTTTGTGGTGGTGGGGCTGTCTGAGACCCACAGTCTGGAGCAGGCCTTGCTCCTTTCCACCCTCCCCAACTCCACAGCTTCTCCTGAGCCTCTGTCAGCAGGCCAGACCACACGCCTCCAGGCCTCCCCGGATTGTTTTGCCGGGGGCGAGGTTTCCTGTGCAGGAACGCCACCTGGGCTGGTCGCATGGCCTCCCTTTGGGGGTTCCCTTTGGTTGCCCTCTAGGATGCTGCTCTGCCTCTGAAGGCACACACACCTCAGTAGGCTGTTCACACATATCCCTTCTGTGCCCCGGGCAATGCTAGACCTTGGTGCACGGGATCTGGTCTGCAGGTCTGACCTCTGGGTCCCAGAGTTCAAACTATATCCCCACCAGGGAGAGGATTTCCGGTCCCAGTTCACCCACAGGGAGCCCAAGCTGGGTCTATGTCTCTCAGTCTCCGAGTCAGCACCGTTCTCCTGGGAACACTGTGCTAGCAGCACCTGCGAGGGCTGGTGGGTGGGAGCTCACAGTCTGAGTTCCCCTTAGTCAGCTGTAAGGTCCCTAAAGGGAAGGTCTCGTTCCCTGGAGGTGCCTCCAGCTGGTGGCTGTATTGTCTCTCTGGGCAGCCACGGGTAGGGTTGGTGGAGTGGAGATGGAGGCAACATGGCGCCTGCCGTGCGTCGTGGGTCTGTGCACAGAGAGGTGCTTGGAGGGAGTTGGGAGCCTGGTGCTGCGTTCCCTACAGGCTCACCCCTAGCTGGCTGCGGCCGTTTCTGGGCTGGTGTCCACAGGTCTCTCCACCCGCTGGGTAGCCCAACAGCAGTCCCAAATGCAGGGAAGGGGAAACGGCAAATCCACCTACCCTTCCCGCTGGTCTCTGGGCTGCTCTGTCGGTCTCAGCTTCCAGTTCTCCTCTGCAGCCTCCTCCCGTGGAGTCTCCCGGGGGCTCAGGTACCCCTCCTTCCTGCCCTCGTCCGCTGTATGCTTGTCTTCTTGCTTCTTTTTTTCTAATTTCTGCTAGAATCTGTCTTTTCTGCAGAGAAACTCTGTCTGGCGGTGTTTCTTGTCCGCCATCTTGATCCACCGAAAATGGGCAGGCATTTTAATTAGCTTCTCCGCCAAGGGCTCAAACCGAGCTTCTGCTTTGCAAAAAAGCTCAAGGTGATTACCAGCAGCAAGACAAGAAACGCTGCTTTGCAAACGTTCTCTGACAATGCCCCTCTTGTTGGAAGCAGCTTCTATTTTGTGAACTAACATGTCCACAGATTCCTTCAAGGCAAAGACCTGCGAAACCCCTGAACCTTCTCACATCTTTTAGGCTATTTCCCAGCAAGCTCTGCACTGCAGTTCCCTTTTCTTTCTCCTTCCCATTGAGGCATCTGTATCACTTCTTGTGATCTGTCCACTTGGCCAGTCATCTCTACTCTTGACTAGGTTCTGGTGTTTCTCTGGCTGAAGCTTTCCTGATAGCTTTTGTCTATGACAAAAAAAATTTTTGTTGTTAATATTTATATTTGAATAATGCATTTGAGTACATAAACTACTATTTTAAGGAAGAGAAGAAAAACTTTTAATACTTCTAGATATAAAGCATTAAGCCTGGCAATTTTAATATATTATATTATTTAATATTAATACAACATATCTGTGAAGTTATTTTAATTTCAAAGGTGTTATAGCTATTACTAGAGGTATTATATGGCTTTAGTTACACAACTAAAAAACTAAAATGCATGTGTCAAATTTTTTAAGCCTATTTCCCTTTCCTCATGTGTATCTATTTTATAATTTGATTATGTTGGCAACCTTGTAAATTAAGCCAGGGAAGGATTAGTTGTTTCATTTTACTTTATTTTGTTTTCTGCTCCATCATAACACCTAAAACAGTAATAGGCACATAATTAATACTCAATAAAAATGCATTGAATGATTAAGTGAATTGAATTGGTTTATAAATTTGAACTTGAATTAAATATATAAATTAAATATATACATATGAATATGTATAAAAATATAAAATATAATAAATATATAAAAATATAAATTAAATATATAAATATATAAATTTGAACTTAAATTTAAAAATGAGTTTTCCAAGGTTATCAGCCAGAGAGTGGCAGTTTAGAGTGAGAACTATTCAATTCAAATGTTACTACTATTCTGTAGATCTTTCTCAAGGTCTTTTCAGAACAAGAGCCTTGCTCACTGCTAAGGATAAATATTGGGGAGAAGACATATTGTCTGTCTCTTAGGAGAGTCTTAACCGGTATCTTGTGACTTCATAGCTCTGATTAACTGGATGCTGGAAATAGTTATTATATATTAATTAATGTCAACTTTCTGGGTTCAAGTTAAAAAATGGGGAAAACTGAGACCCCGAAACATATAGTACTATAACTTGCTTAATGGTCTCCCCCAAATCACCAGTACAGCTGGACCTAGAACCCAGGATTTTAGGGCTTAGTCCATTACTTGATTCTATTAATACCTCATGCTTATTGACCCTTGGAAACAGCCATTTCTTTCATCATATCTTGCTTTCCTCTGAACTACTCAGGGCCTTTATTTCTAGTGCTGTTAAACCATACCAAGCTCCTTCTCCAAAAGTGAAAGTATCAGTCTCAGTGCCTGGGCCTGATTAGGTGACTAGTAAAGTGCCTATTGCTTAGAAAGGCTTGCAAAAGACATCAAAACTGGAGAAGCAGGAGATAGCTGAGAGACACTAGAAAATGAGAAAAGTTGGATTATAGCCCTGTCTTTGCCTGTCAATAGTAATATGGCTATGGGAAAGTTTGGTTTATAAGAGAGATTAAGGAGTGTCTTATGAGTCCTCTTGTCAGCTTTAACATTTGATGGACTACTATTGCTCTTGGTTGCCCTATCTCCATAGGATGGGAGTTGGGGTAGACTAAATGCAATTAAAGGGTCTGCCTGAGTCTGTTTTTCTGTGAGCTTATGTCTTTCGGAGCTAGAAGAGAGGTGAGTTTTCAGTGACAACATTTCCCTTCTTTATTTTGAGGCTTATTTATTCATGCAACAAAATTTGATGAATCAACTGTATGCCCGGTACTGTTCCCAGTGACATTTTGTCCAGAATTTCTGCTTGTGTCTCTCCCCTGCTGGTATGGAGCTGAGGCATATGCCTGGGAAAGCTCATGCCTGTGCTGGAGTAAGAGCTCAGGTATTGACCACTGTCTGCCTCCTAGACAGGCAATCATTGTGACAAATAAGAAGTACTAGCTGTTTTGGTTAAGATATAGGGCTGTGTAACTGGCCCAGTCTATTGGTTGAAATTGTCTTGAAATAAAATATTTCGATATGTAAGTTTTCCTATTAAGAACTACAATTTTCCTTCTTTTTTCCTTGCACTGCCCCAGACTCTCTCCTAAGCATGCCCCAGATATTCCTGATGACAGCACTGACAACATCACTATCTTTACCAGAATCTTGGATCGTCTTCTGGATGGCTATGACAACCGCCTGCGACCCGGGCTTGGAGGTCAGTTATTACTTTGATTTCCTCTTTTTGGCTATTGTCATCTAAAAAGAGTTGTTAGACATAGTCTATTGACCAATGAGGTTAGCATAAAGCTAAGTTTCTTTCCTATGAGCGCTGGAAATTAGTTCTAATCCTTCATTTCAGTGGATGATTTCTTTGGTCTGGTTTTGGAAGATTCCAGATTTCACTTAGGCAAATGCATCTGGAGTATGATACAGATGGTTCCTGACTTACAATGGTTTGACTGATAATTTTTTGACTTTATGATGACTTTAGCAGACTTAGCCTGATGTATTTCAATTTATAAAATTTTTGGTTTATTATGGTTTTATCAGGACATAACCCCATCATAAATTGAGGGGTATCTGTACCTCAAAGTTAGACTATGCTCATTTCTAGTAACAATATACCAATCCCTGCCTGGATGACAGGTGTGGCCTAGGAACCAAAGCTGGGAAACATGTCTTTGTTCCAAAAACCCTGACCACATATCAGCCTGACACTCCAAAGAGGAGAAGTCTACTGGCTAGGTGGGATATTAGTTGGCCATAAGTTTAGAATCATTAACAATATGATCACAATGAATTAAATGCATTGTAATATATCATGGATAGTGTTGAAACAGCAAGTATGCAAGTGTGTGTGTGGTGTATGTGTGTGTATGTGTGTGCGTGTAATTTTTTCCCTGACCCATTTGAAAATTAGTTGTAGATATATGTCCCTTTATCCCTAAATACTTCAGTGTGAATTTTCTTAGAACAAAGAAATTATTTTTTAAAACTGCAATATAATTATAAATTCAGAAAACATAATTTAACATAATATCATTTTCTAATTTGTAGTCTATATTCAAATTTTGCCAATTATCCCAGAAGCATCATTTATAGCAATTTTCCTTGATTTAGGATTTAATGCAGGATTACGTATTACATTTATTGTCATGTCCATTTAGCCTATACTCAGCATTTCTTTGTCTTTTCTGACTTTGATTAGATCTTTCTTATTCATTTTTGGAAGTAACACCACAGGAGTTAATTGTGTTTTTCTCAGTGTGTTACTCAAGAAGGGACATGATGTCTGTTTGCCCCATTATTGGTAATGTTAATTTAAATGTTCACCAAGTTATTTCACTCTAAAATTACTATTTTTTTCAGTTTATAATTAATAAATAATTTGTGTGGAAATGCTTTGAGACTATTCTATTCCTCTTCCAACGTGCACCCAATTGTTTTAGCAGCTATTGATTATTCTTGCATGAATAATGACAATTATAGCTGCAAAATTGTAATTTTCTAAATCTGTTATTCTTCTATATTTATTAGGTGGCATTCTATTACAAAAAGCTTTATCTTTAATTAATTGGCTAATGTCCATATAAATGGATTATTTTTTATTCAATGGATTATAATCCATTAATATCATTATTCATTTTGGTTAAAATTTTTGCTCATAATTTTCCATATTTGCCTAGTGGGAATATATTCAATCTGGCTGCTGTTTACTTTTGTTATGTTCTCACTTTTTGAGCACTTTCTTTTTTTAATTTTTTTAAATTTCAGAATATTATGGGGATAAAAATGTTTAGGTTACATATATTGCCCTTCTCCCACTCGAGTCAGAGCTTCAAGTGTGTCCATCCCCCAGATGGTGTGCACTGCACTCATTAGGTGTGTATATACCCTTTCCCTCCTCCCCCTCCCATCTGTCTGACACCCGATATATGTTATTACTATATGCGCACTTAAGTGTTGATCAGTTAAAACCAATTTGATAGTGAGTACATGTGGTGCGCTTGTTTTTCCCATTTTTGTGATACTTCACTTAGTAGAATGGGTTCCAGCTCTACCTGGGATAATACAAGAGGTGTGATATCACCATTGTTTTTTGTGGCTGAGTAGTACTCAATGGAATACATATACCACATTTTATTAATCCACCCATGTATTGATGGGCACTTGGGTTGCTTCCACATCTTTGCAAATGTGAATTATGCTGCTATAAACATTCTAGTGCAGAGAGGTGGAGCAAGATGGCGGAAGAATAACACCGCCAGACATAGTGTCTCTGCAGAAAAGACAGATTCTAGCAGAAATTAGAGGAAAGAAGCAAGAAGACGAGCATACAGCAGACAAGGGCCGGAAGGAGGGGTACCTGAGACCCTGGGAGACTCCACGGAAGGAGGCTGCGGAGGAGAACTGGAGGCTGAGACCACCGGAGCAGCCCAGAGACCAGCGGCAAGGGTAGGTGGATTTGCTGTTTCTCCTCCCCTGCATTTGGGACTGCTGGTGGGCTCCCCAGCGGATGGAGAGACCTGAGGACACCAGCCCAGAGACCACTGCCGCCAGCCAGCGATGAGCCTGTAGCAGACATGGCACCAGGTTCCCAACTTCCTCCAGGCACCGCCGTGTGCACAGACCCGAGCCACGCGGCAGTCGCCATATTGCCTCCTCCTCCCCTCCGCCGACCCTACCCGTGGCTGCCCAGAGAGACAATACAGCCACCAGCTGGAGGCACCTCCAGGGAACGGGACCTTCCCATTTGGGACCTTACAGCTGACTCAGGGGAACTCAGACTGTGAGCTCCCTACCCGCCCGACCTCCCAGGTGCTGCTGGCACGGTGTTTCCAAAAGAACGGTGCTGACTCAGAGGCTGAGAGACATAGACCCAGCTTGGGCTCCCTGTGGGCGAATTGGGACCGGAAATCCTCTCCATGGTGGGGATACAGTTTGAACTCTGGGACCCAGAGGTCGGACCTGCAGACCAGATCCCCTACACTGAGGGCTAGCATTGCCCGGGGCACAGAAGGGTTATACGTGAACAGCCGACTGAGGTGAGTGTGCCTCCAGGGGCCGATTGGCATCCTAGAGGGCAACCCTCCTCCCAGGAGGAGGCCGTGCGCCCAACCCAGGAGGCGATCCTGTGCAGGAAACCTCCCTGCCGACATCACAGTACCAGGAGGCCTGGTGGCTTGTGGTCTGGCCTGCTGGCAGAGGCCCAGGAGTAGCTGCAGACTTGGGGAGGGTGGAAAGAAGCAAGGCCCGCTCCAGACTGCAGGTCTCAGACAGCCCCTCCCCCACACCCAGACTTTATGGCTGAGAGGGACCATTCCAGCCCCACCCTGACAGCTTTCCCTGGAAGCAGAGAACGGAACTTTGACCCCTGCTAACGGCCTGAGGCCAGGCATACCCAACCCAGCTCCGCCCAGAAAAAGAGCTGATAACAGGACACAAAATCAACAGCATAGCCTGTTCCTCCAAGCTTTGTCAAAGATTATATGGCTATATGAGGATCGTTTTATATCAGGATTCTCACATCTATTCCACTGGTCAATATTCCTATTTTTGTGCCAATACCATATTGATTTAATTACTACAGCTTTGTAGTATAGTTTGAAATCTGGCATATTAATGCCTCCCATTTTGTTTTTGTTGCCTAGAATTGCTCTTGATATTCAGGGTCTTCCTTGGTTCCATACGAAGCGTAAAATTATTTTTCTATATCTGTGAAGAATGCTGATGGGATTTTAATAGGTATTGCATTGAATCTGTAGATCAGTTTGGGTAGTATAGACATTTTGATGATATTGAGTCTACCGATCCACGAGCATGGTATGGATTTCCATCTGTTTACATCCTCTGCTATTTCCTTCCTCAGTATTTCATAGTTCTCCCTGTAGAGGTCTTTTACGTCCTTAGTTAAGTATATTCCTAGGTACTTTAATTTCTTTGTTGCTATTGTGAAGGGAATTGAGTCTTTGATTTGGTTCTCTATTAGATTGTTGTTGGCGTATATGAATGCCTCTGATTTCTGTGTATTGATTTTGTATCCTAAGCCTTTACTAAATTCATTGATCAGTTCCAGGAGTTTCTTGGTTGAATCTTTGGGGTTTTCCAGATACAACATCATATCATCAGCAAACAGTGAAAGTTTGATCTCTTCTGCCCCTATTTGGATACCTTTGATTCCATTTTCCTGTCTGATTGCTGTAGCCAAGTTTTCCAGCACTATGTTGAACAGAAGTGGAGATAGTGGGCAGACTTGTCTGGTTCCAGTTCTAAGTGGGAATGATTTCAATTTTTCCCAATTCAGTATGATGTTGGCTATGGGTCTGTCATATATGGCTTGTTTCATTTTTAGGTATGTCCCTTCTATGCCTATTTTCTTAAGTGTTCGTATCATGAAAGGGTGTTGAATTTTGTAAGAAGCTTTTTCTGCATCTATTGAAAGAATCATGTGGTCTTTGTTTTTGCTTCTGTTGATGTGGTGAATTGCATTTATAGATTTACGTATGTGGAACCATCCCTGCATCCCTGGGATGAAGCACACTTGGTCGTGGTGGATTATTTTTTTGATAAGTGTCTGGATTCGGTTAGCTAAGATTTTGTTGAAAATTTTTGCATCTATATTCATTAGGGATATTGGTCTGTAGTTTTCTTTTTTTGTTGCATCCTTTCCTGGTTTTGGGATCAGAGTAACATTCGCTTCATAAAAGGTGTCGGGGAGGTTTCCGTTCTTCTCGATGTTGTGGAATAATTTCTGCAAGGTAGGTACTGGTTCTTCTTTGTAAGTATGGTAAAATTCAGGTGTGAAGCCATCTGGACCGGGACTTTTCGTTTTAGGGAGATTTTTAATTGCTGTTTTTATTTCAGCTGTTGAGATTGGTCTTTTCAGGAAATCTATTTCTTCCTGGTTGAGCCTAGGGAGGCTGTGTGTTTCCAGAAATTTGTCCATTTCCTCCACATTTTCCAGTTTGTGTGCATAAAGATTTTTGTAGTATTCATAAATTGTATCTTGTATCTCTTTGGGATCAGTTGTGATATCTCCTTTTTATTCCTGATGGAGCTTATTAGAGATTTCTCTTTTCTGCTTTTCGTTAGGTTATCCAATGGTGTGTCAATTTTGTTTATTTTCTCAAAGAACCAACTTTTTGTTTTATTAATCTCCTGAATAGCTTCCCTGTTTTCAATTTCGTTTAGTTCTGATTTGATCTTGTTGATTTCACTTCTTCTGCTGAGTTTGGGGTTGGACTGTTCTTCTTTTTCCAGCTCTTTGAGTCGTTTCATTAGATTGTCTATTTGTGATCTTCTTGTCTTTTGGTTATAGGCATTTATGGAGATAAACTTTCCTCTCAGAACTGCTTTAGCTGTGTCCCAGAGGAGTTGATAACTTGTCTCTCCATTGTCATTTTCTTCATAGAATTTTTTTCTTTCCGTCTTGATTTTTTCATTTATGAAGTAATCATTTAGTAGGAGGTTGTTTAATTTCCACGTTTTTGTGTAGAAATGTGAGTTTCTGTTAGGGTTAATTTCTACTTTCATTCCAGTGTTATCTGAGAAGGTACATGGTATGATTTCTATTTTTTTAAATTTCTTGAGATTTTCTTTGTGTCTTAGGATATGGTCAATCTTAGAGAATGTCCCGTGAGCTGATGAGAAGAACGTATATTCAGTGGATTTTGGGTAGAATGTTCTGTAAATGTCAGTCAGACCCAATTGTTCTAGAGTTCTGTTTAAGTCCATTATTTCTTTATTAATTTTCTGTTTGGAGGATCTGTCTCATGCCGTCAGTGGGGTGTTGTATTCTCCAGTGACTATGGAGTTGCTATTAATCCATTTGCTTAGCTCCAGTAAGGTTTGCTTTATGAATCTGGGTGCACCTAAGTTGGGTGCATTTATATTTAAAATTGTTATCTCTTCTTGTTGGACTGTGCCCTTCGCCATTATATAATGACCCTCTTTGTCTTTTACTACTTTTGTTGGTTTAAAATCTAAATCGTCTGAAATTAGAACTGCCACACCAGCCTTCTTTTGGCCTCTATTTGCTTGGCATATTGATCTCCACTCTTTTATTTTTAGTCTATATGCATCCTTGCAGGTTAGATGTGTTTCCTGAAGACAGCATATACTTGGCCTGTATTTTCTTATCCATTCAGCCAGCCTATGTCTCTTAAGTGGAGAGTTTAAGCCATTCACATTTATTTAGAGAACTGATAGGTAAGGTAGATTACTGATCATTCTGTTGGGTTGGATGTTGTTGCTATGATTTCTGTCTTGAGCCATTGTAATATCTGGCCTTTAATATCTTTGGGTTTTGGTTGTTTTTATATCCGTGGTTTATTATTATGATGTTCCGTGCATAACGCTGTTTTAAGTACTTCTTGTAGGGCTGGTCTTGTCTTGGTGAATTTTCTGATCCTTTGCTTGTCTGAGAATGTGTTTATTTCTCCTTCATATACGAAGCTTAGTTTTGCAGGGAATAATATTCTAGGCTGGGCATTGTTTTGTTTCAAAAGAGTGATAATGGGGCCCCAGTCTCTCCTTGCTTGTAAAGTCTCATTAGAGAACTCTGATGTTATTCGAATTGGCTTTCCCTAGTATGTTACTTGCTTCTTTTGTCTTACAGCTCTTTGAAGGGCCTCTTTCGTTGATACTTTGGTCAGTCTTATGACTGCATGTCATGAAGTCTTCCTGTTTGCATTGAATCTTCCAGGGGTCCTCTGGGCTTCTTGAACTTGTATATCAAGATTTTGAGGAAGGCCTGGGAAATTTTCCTCTATTATATCTTCAAACAGCTTGTCCAACCCTTGAGTGTTGTCTTCTTCCCCTTCTGGTAACCCTATGACCCTCACATTAGGTTTCTTCACATAATCCCACAGCTCTTGTATGCTTTTCTCTTTTCTCTTGTTTCTCTGCTCTATTTCTGTGACTGATTTATTTAATTGGAGGGTGTTATCTTCACGCTCTGAGATTCTTTCTTCTACTTGATCTACCCTGTTCTTGAGACTTTCCACCGTATTTTGTAGTTCCTTGAATTGATTCTTCATTTCCAGGAGTTCGGTTACACTTTTCTTCATTGTGTCTATTTTTTTTCCCATATCCTGGAGGCTTTTTATGGTTTCTTTGTGTTGGTTATTGAGTTGTTGTTGCAGCTGTGTGAGTTTTCTTATGATCTACGTATGAAATTCCTCTTCTGTCATATTGGTTGCCTGATTTTGGTTGGCGTCCTTTCCTAGGGGGCTGGTGCTCCTCTTTGGGCGTGTGTTTTCCGTTTTGTTCTTCATATTTCCTGAGTTCTTTCGCTGATTTCTTCCCATGTCGATCAGTTGTTGTTTCTTTCTTTAAGTTATTGTTTGAGTATTCACACACCTTGTTTAGTTTCTGAGGTGTTAGGTGGTGTCTGTGGGTGAGATGGGCCCACTCCCTGTATATTGAGTCAGTGGGTGCCGTGAAAATGCTGTGCAGGATGCCGTCCCTGTCAGTAGGTGGCGTTTGCTTGGAATGAACAGGCTATGCTGTTGATTTTGTGTAAGCGTGCCCTCAGGCCATTAGCAGGGGTCAAAGTTATGTTCTCTGCTTCCAGGGAAAGCTGTGAGGGTGGGGCTGGAATGGTCCCGCTCAGCCAGAAAGTCTGGGTGTGGGGACGGGGCTGTCTGAGACCAGCAGTCTGGAGCGGGCCTCGCTTCTTTCCACCCTCCCCAAGTCCGCAGCTACTCCTGGGCCTCTGCCAGTAGGCCAGACCACAAGGCATCAGGCCTCCCGGGACTGTGATGTCGGCAGGGAGGTTCCCTGCATAGGAACCCCACCTGAGTTAGGCGCACAGCCTCCTCCTCGGAGGAGGGTTGCCCTCTAGGATTCTGATCTGCCCCTGGAGGCACACACACCTCAGTAGGCTATTCATGTATAACCCTTCTGTGTCCCGGGCAATGCTAGCCCTTGGTGCAGCGGATCTGGTCTGCAGGTCTGACCTCTGGGTCCCAGAGTTCAAACTGTATCCCCACCATGGAGAGGATTTCCGGTCCCAATTCACCCACAGGGAGCCCAAGCTGGGTCTATGTCTCTCAGCCTCTGAGTCGGCACCGTTCTTCTGGGAACACCATGCCAGCAGCACCTGGGATGGCGGGCGGATAGGGAGCTCACTGTCTGAGTTCCCATGAGTTAGCTGTAGGGTCCCAAAAGGGAAGGTCCCGTTCCCTGGAGGTGCCTCTGGCTGGTGGCTGTATTGTCTCTCTGGGCAGCAGCGGGTAGGGTCGGCGGAGGGGAGGAGGAGGCAATATGGCGCCTGCCGCGCGGCTCGGGAATGTGCACACGGCGGTGCCTGGAGGAATTTGGGAACCTGGTGCCACGTCTGCTACAGGCTCATCGCTGGCTCGTGGCGGCAGTCTCTGGGCTGGTGTCCGCAGGTCTCTCCTCCCGCTGGGGAGCCCACCAGCGGTCCCAAATGCAGGGGAGTGGAAACAGCAAATCCACCTTCCCTTGCCGCTGGTCTCCGGGCTGCTCCAGTGGTCTCAGCCTCCAGTTCTCCTCCGCAGCCTTCTTCCGTGGAGTCTCCCGGGATCTCAGGTACCCCTCCTTCCGGCCCTTGTCTGCTGTATGCTCGTCTTCTTGCTTCCTTCCTCTAATTTCTGCTAGAATCTGTCTTTTCTGCAGAGACACTATTTCTGATGGTGTTATTCGTCCGCCATCTTTGCTTTTCTCGAAAGGCAGTTTTAATTCTTCTTGTGCAATGTGGATGACCTTTCTTGCTTGCTTTAATGCACTGTGTAGACCTCACATGTAATGTCGAATAAAAATGGTGAAAGCAGACATCATTGTCGTCTTCCTGGTCTTAGAGAGAAAGCTTTCAGTTTTTCACCATTAAATATAATTCTTAGAGCAGTGTAGGTTTTTCCTAGATACAATTTACCAAGTTCAGGAAGTTGTCTTCTACTCCTGGTTTCCTAAAAGTTTTTAACAGAAATGTTAGAATTTTTGAAAGGCTCTTTAGACTGTATCTATTGTGTTGGTTATATAATTTTTCTTTCTTAGTGTGCTGGTATGATGAATTATGTTGATTGATTTTCAAATGTTTATATCAAGCTTCATTCCCTTTGATAAGTGCCACTTCTGTCTTAATTACCATATATTTATGACAGGTTTGATATCTGATAGTATAAGTCCTTGCGCCTTGTTCTTCTTCCTCAGGATTGCCTTGGCTATTCATGGCTCTTTGTGTTTCTAAATAAATTTAGAATCATCTTATCATTTTCTTAAAAAATCTGCTAAGATTGGCTTTACATTGAATATATAAGTTAACTTGAGGAAATTTTTTATATTTACAATACTGAATCTTCTAATTCATTAACAAAAAATGTTCCTCCATTTATTTTGTTCTTTAATTTCTCTCACTGTTTTGGCATTTTCATTGTATAGGTCCTGTATATTTTTGTTTGATCTATGCCTTAAAATCTGATTTTTATGTTATTTTTAAAATTTGCTATAGCTATGTAGAAATATGCATGGGTTTTATATATTGTACTTGTATCCCCAAACCTTGTTGTATTGACTTATTAATTCTAATAATTTGTCATTTTTTAAAGATTTTCTATATGCAGATTCATATCACCTTCAATTAGAGTAGAACAGAAGAGGTAATATTATAGCAGACATCCTTGTTTTATTCCTGATTTCACTAGAAAAGCTTTTAATATTTGATCATTAGTAATGAATTTTGTTGTAGGTTTACTTTTCTTTATATGATAAAGGAATTTTTACCATTCCTAGGTTGCAGAGTAATGTTATCATGAATAAATACTGCATTTTATCAAATTTGTCTTTCTATTTCTATTAAGATCATCATGTGAGTTTTTCCATTTTTTCTGTTCTTATAATTAATTAAATTTATATCATGAATTAATTAAAATATAAATCATAAACCACTCTTGTATTCCTGAAATAAAAATTGCCAATTATGGTGCATTATTTTTTATATATCATTGTACTTAACTTGCTAATATTTTGTTTGAATTTTTGCATCTCTTTTAGTGAGAGACATTTTCCTGTTTTGCCATGTCCTCATTCAGTTTTGGTAATAAGTTTATGCCAACCTTACCCAAGTGCCCATCAATCCAAGAATGGATTAATAAAATGTGGTATATGTATACCATGGAGTATTATTCAGCTCTAAGAAACAATGGTGATATAGCACATCTTATATTTTCCTGGTTAGAGCTGGAACCCATACTACTAAGTGAAGTATCCCAAGAATGGAAAAACAAGCACCAGATATATTCTCCAGAAAACTGGTATTAACTGACTAGCACCTAAGTGGACACATAGGTACTACAGTAATAGGGTATTGGGCAGGTGGGAGGGGGGAGGGGGGAGGGGGGTGGGTATATACATACATAATGAGTGAGATGTGCACCATCTGGGGGATGGTCATGATGGAGACTCAGACTTTTGGGGGGAGGGGGGGAAATGGGCATTTATTGAAACCTTAAAATCTGTACCCCCATAATATGCCAAAAAAAAAAAAAAAAAAAAAAAAAGAGCTAGAATGCTTTCCTTCCATATCTATTTTCTGGAAAAGTTCATGTAAGATTGGCATTTTATCTTCCTTAAAAGTTTAAAGGAATTCACAAACAAAATCATGTGAGCCTGTTGTTTTATTTGTGGTTTCTAAACATCATTAATTGGCATTAGACTATTCACATTTTATATTTCTTCTCTCGTTTTTTATAGGAATATTTTGTGAAGAAATTTGTTATTCATTTAATTAAAATTCTGAAATCTATTGCCAAGAAATTATTAATATCCTCTTATTGTTTTTTTTTTTTTATTTTGGCATATTATGGGGGTACAGATTTTAAGGTTTCAATAAATGCCCATTCCCCCCCTCCCCCCAAAAGTCTGAGTCTCCATCATGACCATCCCCCAGATGGTGCACATCTCACTCATTATGTATGTATATACCCGCCCCCCTCCCCCCTCCCACCTGCCCAATACCCTATTACTGTAGCACCTATGTGTCTACTTAGGTGCTACTCAGTTAATACCAGTTTGCTGGAGAATATATCTGGTGCTTGTTTTTCCATTCTTGGGATACTTCACTTAGTAGTATGGGTTCCAGCTCTAACCAGGAAAATATAAGGTGTGCTATATCACCATTGTTTCTTAGAGCTGAATAGTACTCCATGGTGTACATATACCACATTTTATTAATCCATTCTTTGATTGATGGGCACTTGGGCTGTTTCCACAGCCTTGCAATTATGAATTGTGCTGCTATAAACATTCGAGTGCAGGTGTCTTTTTTGTAGAGTGTCACTGGATCATTTGGGTAGATGCCCAGCAATGGGATTGCTGGATCAAATGGTAGATTCACTTGGATCGCATTAAGGTATCTCCATATTGCTTTCCACAGAGGTTGAACTAGTTTGCAGTCCCACCAGCAGTGTAGGAGTGTTCCTCTCTCTCCGCAACCACGCCAGCATTTATTGTTTGGAGATTTTTTGATAAAGGCCATTCTCACTGGGGTTAAGTGATATCTCATTGTGGTTTTCATTTGCATTTCCCTGATGATTAGAGATGTTGAGCATTTCTTCATATGTTTGTTGGCCATTCTTCTGTCTTCTTTAGAAAAATTTCTGTTCAAGTCCTTTGCCCACTTTTTAATGGGGTTATTTGATTTTTTCTTCCTAATTTTCGTGAGTTCTAAGTATATTCTAGTTATCAGTCCCTTATCGGATGCATAGGATGCAAAAATTTTCTCCCATTCTGTAGGTTGTCTGTTTACTTTCGTGACTATTTCTTTGGCTGTGCAGAAGCTTTGTAGTTTGATCATGTCCCATTTATTTATTTTTGTTGCTGCTGTGATTGCCTTTGGGGACTTCTTCATAAACTCTTTGCCCAGGCCGATGTCTAGGAGAGTGTTTCCAACTTTTTCCTCTAGAGTTCTAATAGTTTCATATCTTAGGTTTAAGTCTGTTATCCAGCGTGAGTTGGTTTTTGTGAGAGGTGAAAGGTGTGGGTCCTGTTTTAGCCTTCTACAGGTGGCTATCCAGTTTTCCCAGCACCATTTATTGAAGAGGGATTCTTTTCCCCAGCGTATGTTTTTGTCTGCTTTGTCAAAGATGAGATGGCTATATGAGGATGGTTTTATATCAGGATTCTCACATCTGTTCCACTGGTCAATATTCCTGTTTTTGTGCCAATACCATATTGTTTTAATTACTACAGCTTTGTAGTATAGTTTGATATCTGGCATATTAATGCCTCCCATTTTGTTTTTGTTGCCTAGAATTGCTCTTGATATTCGGGGTCTTCTTTGGTTCCATACGAAGCGTAAAATTATTTTTTCTATGTCTGTGAAGAATGCTGATGGGATTTTAATAGGTATTGCATTGAATCTGTAGATCAGTTTGGGTAGTATAGACATTTTGATGATATTGAGTCTGCCGATCCACGAGCATGGTATGGATTTCCATCTGTTTACATCCTCTGCTATTTCCTTCCTCAGTGTTTCATAGTTCTCCCTGTAGAGGTCTTTTACCTCTTTGGTTAAATATATTCCTAGGTACTTTAATTTCCTTGTTGCTATTGTGAAGGGAATTGAGTCTTTGATTTGGTTCTCAATTAGATTGTTGTTGGCGTATATGAATGCCTCTGATTTCTGTGTATTAATTTTGTATCCTGAGACTTTACTAAATTCATTGATCAGTTCCAGGAGTTTCTTGGTTGAATCCTTGGGGTTTTCTAGATACAATATCATATCATCAGCAAACAGTGAAAGTTTGATCTCTTCTGCCCCTATTTGGATACCTTTGATTCCATTTTCCTGTCTGATTGCTGTAGCCAAGACTTCCAGCACTATGTTGAACAGAAGTGGAGATAGTGGGCAGCCTTGTCTGGTTCCAGTTCTAAGTGGGAATGATTTGAATCTTTCCCCATTCAGTATGATGTTGGCTATGGGTCTGTCATATATGGCTTGTATCATTTTTAGGTATGTCCCTTCTATGCCTATTTTCTTAAGTGTTCGTATCATGAAAGGGTGTTGAATTTTGTCAAAAGCTTTTTCTGCATCTATTGAAAGGATCATGTGGTCTTTGTTTTTGCTTCTGTTTATGTGGTGAATTGCATTTATAGATTTACGTATGTTGAACCATCCCTGCATCCCTGGGATGAAGCCCACTTGGTCGTGGTGGATTATTTTTTTGATAAGTGTCTGTATTCGGTTAGCTAAGATTTTGTTGAAAATTTTTGCATCTATATTCATTAGGGATATTGGTCTGTAGTTTTCTTTTTTTGTTGCATCCTTTCCTGGTTTTGGTATCAGAGTAATATTCGCTTCATAAAAGGTGTCGGGGAGGTTTCCGTTCTTCTCGATGTTGTGGAATAGTTTCTGCAAGATAGGTACTAGTTCTTCTTTGTAAGTATGGTAAAATTCAGGTGTGAAGCCATCTGGACCGGGACTTTTCTTTTTAGGGAGATTTTTAATTGCTGTTTCTATTTCAGCTGTTGAGATTGGTCTGTTCAGGGAATCTATTTCTTCCTGGTTGAGCCTAGGGAGGCTGTGTGTTTCTAGAAATTTGTCCATTTCCTCCACATTTTCCAGTTTGTGTGCATAAAGATTTTTGTAGTATTCATAAATTGTATCTTGTATCTCTTTGGGATCAGTTGTGATATCTCCTTTTTTATTCCTGATGGAGCTTATTAGAGATTTCTCTTTTCTGCTTTTTGTTAGCTTAGCCAACGGCGTGTCAATCTTGTTTATTTTTTCAAAGAACCAACTTTTTGTTTTATTAATCTCCTGAATAGCTTTCCTGTTTTCAATTTCATTTAGTTCTGATTTGATCTTGTTGATTTCACTTCTTCTGCTGGGTTTGGGGTTGGTCTGTTCTTCTTTTTCCAGCTCTTTGAGTCGTTTCATTAGATTGTCTATTTGTGATCTTCTTGCCTTTTGGTTATAGGCATTTATGGAGATAAACTTTCCTCTCAGAACTGCTTTAGCTGTGTCCCAGAGGAGTTGATAACTTGTCTCTCCATTCTCGTTTTCTTCATAGAAGTTTTTTATTTCCGTCTTGATTTCTTCATTTACGAAGTAATCATTTAGTAGGAGGTTGTATCATTTCCACGTTTTTGTGTAGAAATGTGAGTTTCTGTTAGGGTTCATTTCTAGTTTTATTCCACTGTGATCTGAGAAGGTACATGGTATGATTTCTATTTTTTTAAGTTTCTTGAGATTTTCTTTGTGTCCTAGGATATGGTCAATCTTAGAGAATGTCCCGTGAGCTGATGAGAAGAACGTATATTCAGTGGATTTTGGGTGGAATGTTCTGTAGATGTCTGTCAGACCCAATTGTTCTAGAGTTTTGTTTAAGTCCATTATTTCTTTATTAATTTTCTGTTTGGAGGATCTGTCTCGTGCCGTCAGTGGGGTGTTGAATTCCCCGGTGATTATGGAGTTGCTATTAATCCATTTGCTTAGCACCAGTAAGGTTTGCTTTATGAATCTGGGTGCACCTAAGTTGGGTGCATATATATTTAAAATTGTTATCTCTTCTTGTTGGACTGTGCCCTTCACCATTATATAATGACCCTCTTTGTCTTTTACTACTTTTGTTGGCTTAAAAACTAAATCGTCTGAAATTAGAACTGCCACACCAGCCTTCTTTTGGCTTCTGTTTGCTTGGAATATTGATCTCCACCCTTTTATTTTTAGTCTATGTGCATCCTTGCAGGTTAAATGTGTTTCCTGAAGACAGCATATACTTGGCCTGTATTTTCTTATCCATTCAGCCAGCCTATGTCTCTTGAGTGGAGAGTTTAAGCCATTCACATTTATTGAGAGAACTGATAGGTAAGGTAGATTACTGATCATTCTGTTGGGTTGGATGTTGTTGCTATGATTTGTGTCTTGAGCCATTGTAATATCTGGCCTTTAATATCTTTGGGTTTTGGTTGTTTTTATATCCGTGGATTATTATTATGATGTTCCGTGCATAACGCTGTTTTAAGTACTTCTTGTAGGGCTGGTCTTGTCTTGGTGAATTCTCTGAGCCTTTGCTTTTCTGTGAATGTTTTTATTTCTCCTTCATATATGAAGCTTAGTTTTGCAGGGAATAATATTCTAGGCTGGGCATTGTTTTGTTTCAAAAGAGTGATAATGGGGCCCCAGTCTCTCCTTGCTTGTAAAGTCTCATTAGAGAAGTCTGATGTTATTCGAATTGGCTTTCCCTTGTATGTCACTTGCTTCTTTTGTCTTACAGCTCTTAGAAGTGCCTCTTTAGTTGATACTTTGGTCAGTCTGATGACTGCATGACGTGACGTCTTCCTGTTTGCATTGAATCTCCCAGGGGTCCTCTGGGCTTCTTGAACTTGTATATCGAGATTTTGAGCAAGACCTGGGAAATTTTCCTCTATTATATCTTCAAAAAGCTTGTCCAGCCCTTGAGTGTTGTCTTCCTCCCCTTCGGCTAAACCTATGACCCTCACGTTAGGTTTTTACACATAATCCCACAGCTCTTGTAGACTTTGGTCTTTTCTCTTGTTTCTCTGCTGTATTTCTGTGACTGATTTATTTAATTGGAAGGTGTTATCTTCAAGCTCTGAGATTCTTTCTTCTGCTTGATCTACCCTGTTCTTGAGACTTTCCACAGTATTTTGTAGTTCTCTGAGTTGATTCTTCATCTCCAGGACTTCGGTTAAAGTTTTCTTCACTGTGTCAATCTCTTTGTTGAACCTTTGTTCCATTTCTTGGAGGTTTTTTGTGTTTTCTTGGTGTTGGTTATTGAGTTGTTGTTGCAGCTGGGTGAGTGTTCTTATGATCCACATACGAAATTCCTTTTCTGTCATATTGGTTGCCTGATTTTGGTCGGTGTCCGTTTCTAGGGGGCTGGTGCTCCTCCTTGGGGGTGTGTTTTCCGTTTGGTTCTTCATATTTCCTGAGTTCTTTCGCTGATTTCTTCCCATGTCGATCAGTTGTTGTTTCTTTCCTTAGGTTATTGTTTGGGTATTCACACACCTTGTTTAGTTTCTGAGGCGTTAGGTGGTGCCTGTGGGTGAAATTGGACCACTCCCTGTATATTGAGTCAGTGGGTGCCGTGGAAAGGCTGTGCAAGATGCTGTCCCTGTCAGTAGGTGGCGTTTGCTTGGAGGAACAGGCTATGGTGTTGATTTTGAGTCCTGTTATCAGCTCTCGTTCTGGGCGGAGCTGGGTTGGGTAAGCCTGCCCTCAGGCCGTTAGCAGGGGTCAAAGTTCTGTTCTCTGCTGTCAGGGCGGGGCTGGAATGGTCCCGCTCAGCCAGAAAGTCTGGGTGTGGGGGTGGGGCTGTCTGAGACCCACAGTCTGCAGCAGGCCTCGCTTCTTTCCACCCTCCCCAACTCCGCAGCTACTCCTGAGCCTCTGCCAGCAGGCCAGACCACAAGCCACCAGGCCTCCCCGGACTGTGATGCCGGCGGGGAGGTTCCCTGCACAGGAACGCCACCTGGGTTGGGCGCACAGCCTCCTCCTGGGACGCCGTTCCGCCCGATCTGCCCCTGGAGGCACACAGACCTCTAGGACGCCGATCCGCCCCTGGAGGCACACAGACCTCAGTAGGCTGTTCACGTATAATCCTTCTGTGCCCCGGGCAATGCTAGCCCTCGGTGCAGGGGATCTGGTCTGCAGGTCCGACCTCTGGGTCCCAGAGTTCAAACTGTATTCCCACCAGGGAGAGGGTTTCCGGTCCTAATTCACCCACAGGGAGCCCAAGCTGGGTCTATGTCTCTCAGCCTCTGAGTCGGCACCGTTTTCCTGGGAACACGGTGCCAGCAGCACCTGGGAGGGCTGGCGGGGTCCCAAACGGGAAGGTCCCGTTCCCTGGAGGTGCCTCCGGCTGGTGGCTGTATTGTCTCTCTGGGCAGCCGCGGGTAGGGTCGGCGGAGGGGAGGAGGAGGCAATATGGCGCCTGCCGCGTGGCTCTCCGTGCACACGGAGGTGCCCGGAGGAAGTTGGGAACCTGGTGCCACGTCTGCTACAGGCTCACCGTTGGCAGGCGGCGGCAGTCTCTGGGCTGATGTCCGCAGGTCTCTCCACCCACTGGGGAGCCCAGCAGCAGTCCCGAATGCAGGGGAGGGGAAACAGCAAATCCACCTACCCTTGCCGCTGGTCTCCGGGCTGCTCCGGTGGTCTCAGCCTCCAGTTCTCCTCCGCAGCCTCCTCCCGTGGAGTCTCCCGGGGTCTCAGGTACCCCTCCTTCCGGCCCTTGTCCGCTGTATGCTCGTCTTCTTGCTTCTTTCCTCTAGTTTCTGCTAGAATCGGTCTTTTCTGCAGAGACCCTCTGTCTGGCGGTGTTATTCGTCCGCCATCTTGCTCCGCCCCCCTCTTATTGTTTTTTTAAAGTCTGTAGGACCGATAGTGATAACCACCTTTCCATTCTGATATTAATTTGTGTTTTCTCTCTTTTTCTTGATCTGTCTTGCTAGGGATTCATCAAATTTATTATTCTTGTCAAAGACTTTGTTGTTTTGTCTTCTTTTATGTTTTCTTAAATATTTCATTGATTTCAGATCTTTTACTTGTTTTTTCCTCTCATTTATTTTCAGTCTTTCTCCTTTTCTAATATATAATGTTAAGGCCAAACATTTCATCTGAATACTGATTTAGCTGCATTCCAGGAATTTTGAAATGTGTCTTCATTGTTATGTATATTTATGTAAAATCTTTTCTATCAGTTTTTTATTTCATTTTGATCCAAGAATTATTTAGAAATATATTGTTTAATTTTCAGGGAATTGGTGACTTCTTATTATTTTGATTCATATTTTTAGCTCTTAATTCCATTATGATAAGGAATATAGTCTAAATGATTTCAGTCATGTAAAATTTTTCAAGGCTTTTTTTGTACCAGTTCAGCATAAGGTCAGTTTTGGGAAAATTTCCATATACTCTTGAAAATAACATGAATATTCTCGTTGTGTGCAGTGCATCAATCAGTCATCTTTGTTAACTGAGTTTTTCAGATCTTCTATAACATTACTCTATATTTGAGAAATTTGCTTGTTTATCCAAATTGTAAATTGTTTCACAATATTAACATATAATATTCTTGATAAGTGTAGTATATGAAAATATTTTTATCTGATTTGTGATATGTGTATTCTCCTTTTGCTTCTCTCAGTTTTTACATTTATAATATTGATTGCATATATATTGTGATATTTTCATGTTTGATTAACTCCTTTATTAGTTTGAAGAGACCATCTTTATTTCAATCATGTTTCTTGCCCTACAGTCCATATTGACTAGAATCAGTAAAGATACACTGCATTTTTGGGTGGAGAAAGTGGAGTTAGTGTTTGCATTGTGTATCTTTGTCTATCCTTTGTTTTCAAATTTTATGTGTCCTTATGTTTAAATGTTTCTCTTGTTAGCAGCTGACAGTCAGGTTTCATTGCTTTATCCAGTTTGAAAATCTTTGCCTTTTACTTGGACTACTTAGCTTAATTACATTTAAAGCGATTTATTAAAAATGTATTCATGTGGCCTTAATATTTTTTTCTACTTGCCCACTTTGTTATGTTCCTTTTTGTCTTGTTTTGACTTTTATTAGATTGTTTAGTTTACACATGTATGTGTGTATATAGGTGCGTGTATGTGTGTGTGTGTGTGTATATATATATGTATATTGGCCTTCCATTATCTGTGGACCTGACCAATCATGGATCAAAAATATTTGGAAAAAATATTATATCTCTACTGAACATGTACAGTCTTTTTTTGTGTCATTAGTCCCTAAACAAAACAGTATAACAACTATTTATATAGCATTTACCTTGTATTAGGTATTGTAAATACATGATTTCAAGCATATGAAAGGATGTGTAATTATATGCAAATATTATGCCATTTTATATCATGGGCTTGAGCATTGTGGATTTTGGTATCTATAAGAGGTCATAGAACCAATCTTTCACAAATACTGAGGGATGGCTGTATAGTAATTTTTTACTTTATCTTTTATGTTATAAGAGAACAAAGGAGCATTCAGATAATGTTATTTTCCACCAGGATGTTTTACCCTTTCCTCACACACACTCAAGTTAAGTTAGAAACCCATCAACTCAATCCAGAGACTGATCTGATTTGAAGCTTGGTTTCAGTTTTGATAAGACTCAATCCACTTCCCATTCTGCTATATTCCTAGGTTGTGGCCCTCCAATGTTTTAATTGAGATATTTATTGGTCTCTTCTCCTTGGCACTGAATCAGAGCAAGATATCTGTTCTGCCATCCATACATTATCAGTCCATCTATTTAGATTTCTACTCCCAAACATCTTCAAATTTTTGTGCATACTTGAAGGAAAGACCAGTCATGTGGTTGGTACTCTTCTAATCTCCAATTTTGTCACTCCAGTCCCATTTGAACAGCAAATTTTCTTCTGGCTTCTCTGTCTCCCTGCAGTGGCCTTTTGTCAGGTGTCAGACATGAACTCTCAGACTGTTTCTTTGCCTAGAATTGAATACTCAGCTCAGAATAGAAAATGGTTCTGGCAGACAAATCTATGCTCAGGTGAAAAGTGGCTATAGCTCTTTTCTAAGACTTTTAGCTCTTGCCTTTTTAGTTTTCAGTCCTTCTCTCCCTGGGAAGTGTTCGTGTTATAAGCGCTGCAAGGATACAGGACATTTGATTCTGCTTTTCAGATGTTTTGGCCTAGCTCTTCAGCCTCTTATACAGCCTCAGAATTCATCAAATGATTTGTGTGAGAGAAACATCCCACACATTTGAAACCCTTCAATTTTCCAGTGTTATTATACCAGCCTCAGGTATCCACTAAAAGTTTTGGTGGTTTCTACCAGGACTACACCCAGGTCATTGGCCTCTGAGCGATGTCAAACATTGGAAAATAGCCCTGGGAAGAAAAACAGTGGCCAGTTGTCAGTTCACAGTTCCCATCAAAATGATTTTGATCTCTTAGGTACATCTGGTGATCCATGCAAGGTTGGCTTACACAAAGGTGTGATGGTGTTAGGATGCTATTAGGATGAAATTTTCAATAATTAGCATGGTTAAGGTTGCTGAATTTAAGTTCCAAAGCCTCCAAAGAACATATCTGACCATGAAGTTTTAAAATGACAAGCAAGATGCTGCTTGTGGGTTAACGTAGAAGCACTATAGGGCCTTGGCATGGATATCTGCCCCTTCAAACAAGGTTTGTACCAGAGAACATTGACTTTATAGTCAGACAGACCAAGAGGTCAATCCTATCTCTGCCAAGTGTTCTAGCTGTGTAATCATGGGGTACTTCTTTAACTTCCCCAAGTCTGTTTTCTCATCTGTAAGAGAAGGGTTGAGCAAAAAGTGGACAGAAAGGACACAACTTCTCCCAAGTGGTAATTTTAATATAGCATTCTTTTTGGGAATAGTTTCCATTGTCCACCAGGAAAAGGAACAAAGGGAATGAATTAATGGCTGTAAGCATTCTCTTTTCCATGAATTATGAAGAGAGAAGCCATATTAATATTTGTCAGAGCAATGTTCATAGTGTTGGATGGAAAGGAACAGCATGCAGAATTATTTCCAAATTGAAAAACAGATGTGATCTGGTATGTAAGCAAGACACCTTTTACATTCAGGAGGTAACCATAGCTTTTTGATGAGCTGCTTTGATTTCTAGGTAAAAGGGGGTTAAATAGAAAAGGAATCAGCACATTAATGGGCATAGTAATGAAATTCAAGAAGGTTTGTGGCAGTGTAACACACCAAGTCTAAACTTGGCTGATGGGGCACTTAACTCTTGAGGGAAAACTTTGATGAGTAAATGTAGATTTATTTAACATTAATTAGGTTTATATCAGAGCCTAAGGATAAGTTCCTTCTTCAGGGGACTCCAGATGATTATTGGTCATAGGACCTCAAGGGTTTGGTAGCTATTGGGGTGATAAGAAGAATCTTGGACTAAGAGAGAAGAGTTTAGTTATAGCTATAGTTGTACCACCATAGCTTGTCAAATCCCTTCCTTTACTTGATGGCCTATAAATGAGTATGGATTTTAGCTCTTTCATTCACCAGTTTGATGATTCTAAAGTGCTACATCTATCTTCTTACTGCAGTACTTGGCCCCCTAGTATGGAATGGCTAGTTGGTATGAAATTAAGTGTGGCGTTTAATATTTACTTTACTAATGAGTGCACTCTGTGTATTCCTGGGCAAACACAATCACTAAGTGTCAGCTCATTACTGCATCACTGTATATTGTAGACACCTTCCAACTGAAGTGCTTATCAAATCATGAAATATCTATGAGATGGTTAGTGAGGCACACAATGTTAACTCCTGAAGAAACGTCCAACTTTTTCTGGACCAACCTCTCCTTCAGGACTATAATCTGCTTTGTAGCATCTCTGATAGTTAGCTATCTAGCTTCTGCTTGAATGCTTCTAGTAAGTGAGATAGTGTTCCCACTTTAAAACCGTACTAGAAAGTTCCCTCCAAGGTTGATAAGTTTTAATTATGAGGAATTTGCCCTTTAAAAGGTATTTTCCTTTTTACATGATGAGCATCAGGAAATTTGAGGAAAATTCTCTTTTCAGTGTCTTCAAGGGTTCTTCATATTACCTGATTTTAGGGCTTTTTACAATCCTGATCACTGTTCTCTCAGCATTTCTCAAAGTGTGTTTCACTGAATGTTAATATTCTGTGACAAATCAATAAGTGATCCAATGTTTTGAGAAAAGATTTTATTTTGTCAAATGTTTAGGTAGATCAACAAAGTCAAATGAGTTCTAATGCAGGACTACAGAGATTCCTTTATATGTTAATGTTAATTATGAATATACAGAAAGTAGTTTTAGTATGTAATCTTTTGTGACCATGGGACCTTTTTTTTTTTTTCCTCAGAACACCTCTCACTTGGGATACAAGTAATCCATAGACAACCTTGGGAAATGCTACTCTGGAGACTACCTAGTTTATTAATATCTAACTTAAAGTGTGTTATCTAGTATTGAACACAATACTCTAGATGTTTTCCAGCTATCTCACAGAACAACAGGGACTATCACCTCTCCCATTTTATGTATCATACTTCTATTAACCTAAATGTAACCTAAAATAGAATTGGCATATTGGGTGATGGCATTGTCCTTTTTGCTTATTTTGAGCTTTTTGATCAACTAAAGTTGAGCAGATTTTTTTCTCATGACTGTTGATGAGACAATCTCCTCAATCCTGTGTATTACAGTATTTATTTCTGATCACGAATACAGGAATTTCTATTTATCCCTGTTAAATTTCATCTTATGTGTTTCACTCTAATCATTTCAATTTACATAATACTTTCTAGTTCTGTTATTCAATGTATTTACTATCATTTTTAGCTTAATGCTATCTACATACTTGAATCATCATGCCTTCTATGTCTTTATTTTATTTTTTAATATAATCATTTAATTATTTTTAAAAACTTTATATTAGGCATCAGAGGCTAAATAGAGGTTTGACATTGACCCACTAAATAGAGTTTTTTATCCAGCTAAACTATCATATAAATATATTCTAATGTATTCCATTTTTCCATGTGGCATCACAGATACATGATATAGTTTGTCAGTACTGTGATGAAATCCAGATATACCTTGTCAACAGCTCCTCTTTCTGATGTGGCAATTTTGTTTTCCATAAAAGGTAGGCTTAGCATAATTTGTTTTTAGTAACCCCATAGTAGCTCCTGCTAGTAATTATCACTTTTTCCAATGCTTATGGGATTTTTGTTTACTAATTTGACCTAGAATTTTATTGTCAGGTGATTTTAGCCTTAATAAAGGAAATATCCTATGTAACCAATTAAGTCTATCTTCCCAAGGCATTGATAATAACATAGCACAGTAAACTAAGAATATTTTCTGTGGCTTTGGGAAAATTTCCTAGCCCCTCTGCTATCTAAGATTCTATCAACAAATAAATGGTCCTTATATCTTCTACCACTCTACAGGGATGTTGATGAATTAAATTATTTATTAATTAATGTACTAAATTCCTTTTCTTAGCCAGATATCTTTCTAGGTACTTTGGGGATAAAGGATGAATAAGACATAGTATTTTTAATCAAATCTTATAGATTAGATATAGCAGTTAGCTCAATGAGAGAAAGGAATGGTTTTCAAAGTTAAGTTGTTTTTTTTTTTTATTATGTTAGGGTAAACAAACTTATCCTTGGTCTCTTGAGAATTACTTTGTTCTATTTTCCCAAAATACTGATTTTATGCCCAGTAGACTCTGTGTTTTAGCTTCCTTAAAAAGGCCAGCATAAATGTAAACAGTATTAGGTGCTCAAGTGTGATTACAGATAAAGTTAGTATTAACGTTTTTAACAAAAAACAATTACAATTTAATCCTCTCATTATGAAAATTGTTTCAAATAATGTGAAGAAAAGAATAAATGCAATAATATATAATTCATTTATATGCTGCTACTAGTGCAGAAAGAATTATTTCTTTAATTGGAAGGAAAAAAATGAAGAGATTCTCAGGACCCTTGTTACTCCTCATGTATGTATAGCAGAGCACTTTTTCTTCTTTAAAAATAGTATTTATTTTGTTTTGTGATCACAAAAGGAATATATATTCATTATATAAATTTTATAAAACAGAGCACAAAAGGCATTGCAATTATACATGATAGACCAAAGATATTCTCTTTTCTGAAAATCAATTGTCCAACATGTCAATAAGCATATTTTAAAAAGGATAAAATCCCAAGGACACATAGAAGGGATAGAAAATGACAGCAGATAGAGATGTCAATAAAATTTTGGAAGATAGGAAACAGAAGGACTGGTAGCAGGGCACCTTTATATCCATTTAGTGTTTACATTCATGTCTTATTTTGTCCTCACAACATTGCTAAGAGAGTGGGAAGGTTACAGATGGTGAATCTGAGGCTCTTGGCAGAGAAGAAACTTGGCCAAATTGATCCGGTTCTAGGAAAAAAACACTGGCCTCTTGAATTCCAGTCCAGGGTTTCACTGCTCCTCCACTGAGAGTAATACTGAATCATATCCCACTCCAAACCATGTAGTAGTGGTTGGTGGAGACAGAGCCAATGGAATGACTAATTAAGACTTGACTTTATTTATCTTAAATAATTTATTGAGGTGAAATCCACATAACATAAAATTAAACAATTTAAAGTGAACAGTTCAGTGGCATTTAGGAAATTCACAATGACATGCAACCATCACCTCTACCTACTTCCACAGCATTTTATCACTCCAAAATAAAACCCCATACTCATTAGGTAGTATCTCCACATTCACCTTCCTCTCAGCCCTGGCAACCATCAATCTGCATTTTATTTTTCTGTATTTGCCAATATTCTGGATATTTCATATAGATGGAATCATACAAAATGTGGCCTTTCATGTCTACTTTCTTTCACTTAGCATGATATTTTGGATTTACATCCATATATCAGTGCATGTATCAGTATGCCATTTCTTTTTATTGATGAAGAGTATCCCTTTGTATGGATAGAACACAATTTGTTTATCTAGCTATTTGTGGATGAACATTTGAGCTGTTTCCACATTTTGGCTATTGTAAATAGTATTGCTATAAATATTCATGTATAAGCTTTTGTTTGAACACCTGTTTTCAATTCTCTTAGGTTTATACTTACCAATGGAATCGTGGGGTCACATGATAATTTTATGTTTAAAGTTTTGAGAAACTGCTAAAGTGTTTCACTTGATTTTTTTGATGGGAGAGGAAATGAGGGGAGAAATGGAGAGAAGTGGAGAGGGGAGAGAGAGAGAGAGAGAGAGAGAGAGAGAGAGAGAGAGAGAGAGAACTCAGCATGCTTGAAATGAAAGTCTGTATACTTTGTATAAACCCCACTATTTGTCACTGAAAACTGTGAGGATGGTTCTCTTGCACAAACACCTAACTAGGGAAATGGAGAGGTTCATGGACATTTTCTGGATCACCGATTGGTGGGGAAGGAGAGTATATATTAGCAACTAGAAAACCGCAGTCTTTTGTTACTAATTGGTTTCACTTTCTGTCCAAAAGGTCCTATTAAATTTGTGCTTAATATAAATCTCCACAGAGTATGTGTGGCTCTGGAATTAGACCAAAGGGATGCCTGAGGGTTAATCAAGGGAGTCACGTGGCAGTAGTTTTTCCCAAGGACCTTCAGTACATGCAATAAGACCAGTGAGACTTCAGTTCAGCTGTGCCCAAATTTTGATGCACAAATTTGGTTTTGTGTACCAATTTTAATGCACATTGGAATTCCCTGGGGATCTTTAAAAAATACTAATTATTTGTATTTTGCCATATCAAAAAATGCTGATTTCTGGATCCTACCCACAGATGTTCTGATTTAAATGGCCTAGGGTAGAACCAGGACATCAGAAGTTTTAAAACTCCCAAGTGATTTTAATATGCAGCCAAGTTTGGGAATCACTGCTGTAACTGTTTGTAAAACCCTGCCTGCTGAGGTGACAGGAAGGTATTGTCTGTCTGCCTTATCTTTTCCTTCTTATTCTCCACTTTGAGTCTTCCAATTCCACTCAACCGTATCTTACCCTCGATACCAGAGAATATTCTAGAAGATACAAAAATAAAACAATTTGTGATCAAATAGATGATTACCAGGTGCTCAGAGGGTAAATGGATAGGACCACAAAACAATCAGGCAATAGAGAAACAATATTTTTTGTTTGTTTGTTTTATTTTGGGATGTTTATTTTTGGTCCAAGCCTTGATCAGTTTGGAGGCAGGAAGAATAACAAGGTATTGAGTATATGGAGCTTTGGGAAGTTTGACTCCTCCTCTGTCTGGTTAGTATTAAGAATGACCATGTTAAACAACTGTGAGGTTATCCAGGTGACTGGAAAGCAAATAAGACAGAATTCCTTCCATTTATACACCTATCTACCTATCTTTTAATTTAACATATTTTTTTTATCACCAGCTATGTGCCAACCATTCTGCTTGGTGCAGAGATTAGTTTAGTAAGTAAAATGGACCAAAAATTCTGCTTCTTGATATTTACAATCTGATGTGTGGGAGAGATCAACATTAAATAAATGATCATACAAGTTCTCTTTACAAACTGTGATTTGAGATAGAATAACAGTGACACCTAATTCAAACTTCAGGGAAGGAGTAAGGAAATGCCTGCCTGATGAAATGCCATTTAAACTAATACCTCAAAAAATGAGAGTTCACCAGAAAGAGCTTTCCAGGTGAAGGGAACAGCACATGTGACACATCTGAGGTGATAAAGGCCTTGATTCATTCCAGAGACAAATTAAAAAAAAAAAAACAAAAACATCCAGTGGGAGTGGAGTACAGTGAGGTTCAGTAGGGAAAACATAAAATTAGAGGGGTAGGCAGGAACCACATCATGTAGTACTTACATGTCATGGTAGGGACTTGAGTTTTATTCAAAGTATGTTATGAAGCCACCAGAAGGATTTAACGCAGAGAAGTGATAAGATCTTACTTACTTTTAAAATAAGAAATTATTCTGGAGCATGGGAGCTTGACAGTTTCATTCATTTATTTAATTCACTAATTATTTATTTATTACCTGTTTTGTTGGATTGTGGGTAGACACAAATGAGTAATATATGATTTCTGCCCTCAGAAGCTAAATGTAATTAGTTGGCAAAGCACTTGAAAACATAAAATTATGATAGGGTGTGATAAAGGCCACAAGAGCAATATGTATGCGGTACTGAGAGAGCAAAGACAAGGAGTGTACCCCTTGGAATAGAGAATTGGGGAATGCTTCAAAGAGGAAAAGATCTGTAAGTCAGAATAAAAGTAATTTGATATAAAATTATAGAAAGGATGGCAAAGGGTATCCCAGGCAGAGGACAGGTACAAAAGTCAGGACGTATAAAATATTGCATATATGTCTAGTCATAGTAAGGTAGCTACAATGGACCCTTCTCACAAACCAATGATGTCAACAATCACCTGTCAATGAGCTGCCTTTGAACTGATTCGTCTTCTGCCTGTCACAAATTCATAGGCCTTCACCCTCTCACCCATCACCAACATTTCCACATTCTAGTCTCTCTCTTGATTTGATACCTGAAGAGAAAATCCATTTTTTAACTCACCCTTACAATAATAGTTATTGTTATTGCTTGCCACTTCTTTTTTTTATTTTTTTTTATTTCAGCATATTATGGGGGTACAGATTTTAAGGTTTCAATAAATGCCCTTTCCCCCCTCCCCCCACAAGTCTGAGTCTCCAGCATGACCATCCCTCAGATGGTGCACATGTCACTCATTATGTATGCTTGCCACTTCTATAAATAAGTTATCTACAGTTCTCTTTTGATCAATTCTTTGCAGTCTTTCTTTAAATGGATCTAAAACTTACCTGCTACCACAAATATGCTACTATAATAAATATAGTGACTTCTTGCCATAACTCTTCTCTAGACCATTCCTTTCCTGGGATCCCATTAGTGTGGAGAAGCAGAGAGCTACCAACCATTGTTAAAGAAGATATGGGTCTAGATGGCTGGAATATATCCAAGGTCAGGACTGAAGAGATTGAATTCTATCCCCAGATTTAGCACAAATTTATCACATAACCTTAAATAAGTGCCTTGCCTTTTAGCACAGTGGTTTCCTCACCTATCACATAAGAAAAATATATATATTTTTCCTGATAGCAATAATACCTAAGTAACTTAAAATTCACTTCCAGGTAACCTAAACAGTGTTTCCATGTCATTGTGGTCATTTAGGATCCCCAGATGGTCACTGCTATTTCTGAAAATATGAGAATAGGAAATAACAGTAGAAGATATGTAGGATAGACCCTGGAAAGAAGCTTTTGACTATCAGGACATTACACTTATGCCCCTCAAGTGACATAGTTAGCATTAATGGTTTAGGCAATCTCTGGTGGGATTTCTCAGTTGACCTTTTTTCACATTCAACTGTCTACCTTTTTCAAACTGGAATCATTTGGCTTAAGCTACAAATAGTCAACAATCTGGAAGCCTTCACAATAGAAGAGGAGGCATTAAGCAAGGAAATGAGAAGAGTCTCTCCTGTCATTCAAACTACCAACCTATGCAGTGGATTTTAAAAACAGTTTCTAAGACAAGTAGCTCTAGCTACTAAGTAGGTAATAACATGATTTTGTGTTCTGTCCCCTTTGTTATTCCTCTTACCCAGTAAGCTACTTTAAGGTAGGAACTATGTCCTGTTAATTTCTCTCTTCCCCTCCAGTACCTAGCACAGAGCCTTGCCCATAGAAGAGGTGTAGGAAAACTCTGAATGGGAAATAATTGATAGGTTCTCCTCCTAATTCTGCAGGCCTTGATATCTTTTCTTCTTGTTTTTATTTTTTTGGTTGAGCACAAAGCGTTTATGCAGGTAGTTCTGTCTTTTTTCTTTGCTTCTGTGGTATCACCTTCTCATTCTGCCTCACTTAAAAATGGTTGCAAACTTCTTGTCCCCTCACTGCCTTCTGTCTGGGGCACTTTGTCATTTCACTTTCTGAACTGTAGGCTAGCAGTGTTTTCAATCAGCAAGCACACCTGCTTTTGACTAGTTCCTATTCACCATACTCAACTTCCTTCAAGAATTCTGGGTAATGAGAAAAGTTCTGGTATTCCTAAGGATTGATCTATGGCAGGGCTGGGAGGATTTAAACAGATGGAAAAATCTACCTTGTTCATGGATCGGTAGAATCAATATTGTTAAAATGCTAATATTGCCTAAAGTGATCTACAGAATTAATGCAATCCCCATCAAAATACCACCAGCATTCTTTACAGATCTAGAAAAAATAATTCCTGACTTTGTCTGGAACCAGAAAAAACCTCATATAGCCAAAGCAATCTTAAGTAAAAAGAACAAACTGGGAGGCATCAATCTTCCTGACTTCAAGCTGTACTATAAAGTAATAATAGTTAAATCAGCCTGGTACTGGCACAAGAACAGAAGCATCGATATCTGGAATAGATCTGAGATACCAGAGATGAAACCATCAGTATACGGTAACCTAATCATTGATAAAGCAGACAAAGATATACAATGGGGAAAAGAATCCCTCTTCAATAAATGGTGCTGGGAAAACTGGTTAACTACATGAAGAAGATTGAAACAGGATCCCTACCTCTCACCTCTCACAAAAATTCACTCAACATGTTTAACAGACTTAAACCTAAGGCATGAAACCTTAAGAATCCTAGAAGAAAATGTTGGGAAAACCCTATCAGACATTGGTCTAGGCAAAGAATTTTTGAGGAAGACACCCAAGGTAATCGCTGTAGCAGCAAAAACAAACAAATGGGATCTGGTCAAATTAAAAAGCTTCTGCACAGCCAAGGAAACTGTCATTAGAGCAAATAGACAACTCACAGAATGGGAGAAAATATTTGCTCTCTACACTTCTGATAAAGGTCTAATAACAAGAATCTATCTACAACTCAAAAGAATTAACAAGAAAAAAATCAAACAACCCCATCAAGAAATGGGCAATGAAAATGAACAGAATCTTCTCCAAAGAAGACAGAATAATGGCCTGCAAACATATAAAAAAATGCACAACATCTCTAATCATTAGAGAAATGCAAATAAAAACCACAATGAGATACCACCTAACCCCAGTGAGAATGGCCTGTATCAAAAAATCTCAAAACAACAAATGCTGGTGTGGATGTGGAGAGACAGGAACACTCTTACACTGTGGGACTGTAAATTAGTGCAACCTTTGTGGAAAAGAATTTGGAGATACCTCAAACAGCTCGATATAGAAATACCATTTGACCCTGCAATAGCATTGTTGGGCATCTACCCAAAAAGAGGATAAGACATTCTATTATAAAGACATCTGTACCCGAATGTTTATGGCAGCACAATTCACTATTGCAAGGTCATGGAAACAACCCAAGTGGCCGTCAATTAAGGAGTGGATAATTAAAATTTGGTATATGCTCACAATGGAATACCACTGAATTCTAAGAAACGACAGTGAGCTAGCACCGTTTCTGCTATCCTGGATTAAGCTTAAGCCTGTTATCCAAAGTGAGGTGACACAAGACCAGGAAAATGGGCTCCACATGTACTCGCCATCAAATTGGTACTGACTGATTAAAACTATGGTGCTCAAATGGTGTTAGTACTCACCAGGGATTCTGGGTGGGGGAGACACACATCCTAGGGATGTGGTGAACATTGTTGGGGGGAAGGGAATGCCTCTAACCCTTCTTAGGGAGAGGCAAAGATATACAAGGTAACCAAAATGCCAAAAAAAAGGAAAAAAGAAAAAAAAAACTTTTATTGGGAGGTGGGCAGGTGGAGGGGGGGAAGAGGGAAAGGGTGTATACTTACATAATTGCTGTGGTGCACACCACCTGGGGGTTGGACATGCTCGAAACTCTGGCATGGTGGGGGGAAGGGGTGGCAGGGGCAATATATGTAACCCTAACAATATCTGTACCCCCATAATATAATGAAATAAAAGAAAAAAAAAGAATTCTGACAGCCCCAATCTCAAACTTTGTTTAAAATTTTGATCTCTCATTGCTTTTATCTTACCTCCTGTTTGTGCAGATGTCTCCCATCTGACTATTATCCTTTGGCCTCATGCTTGATTCTGCTGCCTTCTTTCTTGTTTTTGAGTCACTCATCTTTCTCTTACTCTGCTGCGAGGGCTGCAGTGTTCATTGTGGGGGCATCCCTATGGTTTCACCTTCCCATCTAGTGGAAATGCCATTAGCATTAGAAGCCCAGCTATGGCTTCATTCAGGCTATGCCCTTGGCCTAGCATGCTCTTACAACTCTCCACCATTCAAGATCATGTTCTTTCTTCAAGACCTAACTCAATACCATTTCCACCATAAAGTCTTCCAGCATGGGCTGGAAGACCTTAATTCTTAACTTTATTTCAGCTCATTCTAGCTGAATGACCTCAAGAAAGTCACTTGACCTCTCTGAGCCTCCATGTCCTTCCTTTGGCTACAAAATGGGGATAATCAGCATATCCTTTAGCTTCTCAGGAAACTTGACTCCTCTTCCAAATTCAAGTCCCTAATAAATTTTATTGGCACTACCATCAAACATCCCGGAATCTGACCAGTCCCCATCACCTCTATTGCTATCAACTTAGTCTGAGCCACCGTCATCTGTCAACTGAATTTTTGCAGGAGCTTCTTCTTGCTCAAATGGCACCTTCTTAATGAGGCCTTTTCTGACAATCTTATTTAAAATTTTGCATACCATTCTCAGTTTCTTCCTTCCTCATTGCATCTACTACTTTCTAATTATTTGTATTTGGTCTGCTTTCCCCCACCCCACCCCCACACTTGAATGCAAGCTTTAGGAAGTTGGGTGTTTTTGACTATTTGGTTGACTGTTAAATTGCCAAACACTGCCTAGCCCATAGTAGGTTCTCAATATTTGTTTAATGAGTAAATACTTACTTTACAGATTTATTGTGAAAATCATATGAATAGTATATATGAGAGTGCTTCATAAGGTTAAGTATGGTAAATGTGAGTTTTTAATTCCCTCAGTTAGTACTGACCATTTCTTATTCAAAGCTCATTACTCTGCTGGTAGGATACATATAGCACTTATTTCTTGCTTTTTGTGAGCTTAGTTATTTATGTATCTGTATCATGATTTCTCTCTCTCTAGACAAAGTGACAGCCCAGCGAGTCAAAGTCAGGCTGGAGTGTCTGAGCTGGGTGGAGAATGACTAAATTATGGACTTCAGAATGTATAGATAAGAAATCTATGAAAGGAAATGTTTGAGTGAAATTGAATGTGATAGTCCAAGTAATCCAAATTCTGCCAACTATGCAGAGAGTGAAGGACCAGTTACCAAGCTAAAGTATGGAAATCATAATGGCAGAGCAAGAAAAGTAGATTTGCTGAGTGAGAAAAGGAGGATAAAAAGTAGAAGCTGGAGAGTTTTCTAAGGCATTTTCACCAAGCCACACAGATAAACTATCTATTACCTTTGGCTTTGCCTGTGGGAACTACTAACAGTTCTGAACTGGTACAGATATCAGGATACCACATCTCTGACACTCTTGCCATGGGCAGAATAAAACCATTGTTTCCCCAGGGTCACTAAGTAGAAGACTTGCACAATCTTTGGAACATTCTGAAGGTGGGATAAATAGTGCCATGATGGCTTTTTGGGGCCTAACCCATAATCCCAGAGCTGCCCAAGGCATTGTGTGTTCAACTTCTCATTTAAAATATACTCCACTTTTCTGGAATATCCCAACCCATCCCTGAGGAAAGACTGGATTTGGAGGAAAGCCATAAAAGAGATAAAATGCCTGCAAGATACTGCCATAGTCAGAAGGCAACTAGACTGATGATTACTCTTATTTTGAAGGGAGCACAGGAATTAATGGCCATGCAGCTTTGAACATTAGGCTCAAATTTGAGTTAGTATTCAAATGTATTGAGAGAAGGGCCAAGTGTCATCTTGCCCTCTCCCAAGGTCCAGTCCTGGCCAATGTATTCCTTATCCAAAAGCTTGATCCAGCAGATATAGTGAGATCCTTCTGGGCAATCTGGTTAATTCAGAGAATGATCAACCACCAGAGTATCACTTGCAGTTTTTAGGAAATTGTGGAGGTAGAAGCTGATGTTTCTATGGAAAGAAGTATTTTATCTGGAGGAACGTAGCAAGTTGTTTCACAATAATCATTCAGTGGCAAGATAAACAAATCAGTGGCACCATCACTGAGAGGTATAATAGTGTTGAGATTCTTCAAGGACCCAATTTATATGCCCAAAACCCAGAGAGAAGTGTGGACAGAAATGAAGTAGCTCTTCTATTCATGGAGGTAGAAGAGGACTTTGACAAATAGGATTAGAGTAAGTAGAAATGAGTGTTGCTTGTCAGGAAGTTGACCCTGAGATACCAAAACTGCTGCATATTCATGATGGAAATGAGGAAGTGAGAGGTAAGGGAAGGCAGGATGCAGGTTCTCTGCTTCAGATATCTTAAGACCATTTATGGACTCCATTGTAGTAAGATAATAGGCCAAGCTGGCCCAGTATGGGAACAAAATGTTGGCACAAGAAGCCCAAAGTTAGAGAAGTATAGGTCTTTCAGGACCTGCAGCCGGAAAAGATCAGGACTAAGAAGAAATATAGACATCAAATGACAGATAATAGCATCTTCCTAACATTCTTGTTGTTTTCTTTGGTCATCTTCTCATCTCCTAATGGGTATGGCTATCAGCAATGTCTACCAGGGAGGTATCCTTAGGTCTGGTGGAGAGAAGGTTTAGTCAATCAATGAAACCTCTTGATATTCCTGAGTCTATCATTGATGTTATCTGAGTCAAAACTCCATACTCAAGATCTTGTACTGTGAATGCCACTGGAATGGAAAATATCCTTTTGATATACAGAGTAGGTTATGGTATAATGTAGGGAATAGATGTTAATCCAGTTGTGTAGGTAGTACCACCATGAACTTGTCTTTCATGGGAAAAATATGGCTTCTTTATCTGCAGTATAGTCATAAGTGCCCCATTTGGAAGTATACTTACTGTGATTATGTTAGCAGCTGGTGGGTCTAGATGTCATGTAGCAGGGATGTTCTGGTGTCTTTGGTTGTGGCCAGGTTAATGAGCCAATCTGAGTGAGCTGCCAGTCATGCTTTTGACCTTATACTATCTCCCTTTTCTGGGATTCATTCCAGCCTGAGCAAGGAGCTTGAGTCTGATGGCTATGTGTTCCCTGCTGGAATCTTAAATAGTGTTAATGGCTATCTTTCTAGGTAAGGCTATCAACCATGCTTAATGCTTCTTTGAAGCCTAGGAATGGGTCTCAGTTGACCAACCCATCTATCCAACCTTAAGCCTCCCTCAACCTTAAGCACAAACACCATGGAGGGAGTCTGCATTCTTCCTCTGTGAATGTAGAGCTCAAGTGCTTCTGATTCAAATATGGTTAAAGGGGAAATGATGTGGTATTAGCATCACCAGTGCATTTCTCAGGAAGTTGCAACAGCAGAAATAGCAATAGATAGCAGTGGTGCTGATGGCAAATATTGGAGCCCAAATCTCTAGTTTCACTCCCAACAATTACATTCAGGCCATTTCTAGCTGGAGTGTGGTCAAAGCAAGGCTAAGCACAGAGGAACTGGAAATAGCACCTACTTAACAACCTGAGAGAACTTACAGCTGTTATCTGGGCTGAGCACAGTCTGGGGAAGACCTGGCTTGTAGGTTGCAGAATGTGGAGTTCGTAGATACCAGATTTGAAAGCCAAATAGTACAACTGAAGCACTCATATAAAGACACTGAGTGTAAAGGCAGAGGCTAATTATAAGGAAACAGGAGGCAAAGCAAATTCATCAGACAGAGCTAACTGAGAGATGTTTTGAGACATTGGGAACTAGGGGGGAGTTGTGAACATCTTAGAGAAGTGATTCCCAAACTTTGTTGATCATCAAAATCATCTAGGAGGCTTGCAGAAACCTAGATTCCTGAGTTCCACCTAGACCACCAAATCAGTATTTTTGGGAGTAGAGCCCTCAATCTATGTTTTTTAAAAATAAAGTAAATAATTACTCCTCCTCTGTAAGTCCTGACTCTCCCCACACAAATAAATAAAACTTCTGAGAGTTTCTAATGAAACCACACAAGATAGGTAATTTTTCCTTCCCCAAATATTTCGAAAATTTCAGAGGGTGTTGAGAAAGGTACTAGAAAATTCTACTATAATGGATATGATAGTACTGGTAATAACTAGCATTTGAATAGCACTTTGCAAAATTTTAAATGCTTTTTCACATCCGGCATCTCATATCTAATTTAATTCTCACAATATGCCTGTGAGGGCAAGTATTGATATCCCCACTTAACAGAGACAGAACTAAGATTAAAATGATTGAGGAAAATTAGCTAATAAAGAGTAGAGTCAGATTCAATCTCAGGACTTCTGGTTCTAAATACAGGCTTCTTTATATCACATCTGTGAGGTACAAAGAGGAAAAGAGTGAAGTAAGAATGAATGAACAGCATACTCTTATAGAAAGTTCCAGTCTGCCAATATATGAATATCAAGGTTTGGTGGGAGATGATATATTTTCTAACAAAGGGTACTGAAACAGGACAGAGTCATTTCAAAGCTAGAGTTGGCAAGAGTGGAGCACTATAGGTATATGGCAACTTTTAGAGGATGGTTACTCATAAGAAAATTAAAAGATCAGGTATTGGCTAATATTGATGTGAGGGGAAAATATGAGAGATTTCTGGTTTAACACTGAGGTTAAGGAAGGGCAGCTTGGCAGACAATGTATTTGGAAAATAAAATTCTTCCTAACAGGCTTGAAAGAATAGGAAATTGTAACAAAGACATGGGAGGGAAAACCACTCATTTTGAGTTGCAAAGTGGAGATGTCTGATTCTGGGCAGAAAGCTTGGGTTCTGCTCAGTTCAGCCAGGCCCACCACATTAACTCATTCATGACAAAAGGGAATGAGACCACATGTCACTTGCAATACATTAACCTACAATGATTGCAAATGAGCAACCTCTATTAGAGATTTCTGAGGGAAATAGAGAATCCTATTTGCTGAAAGATACCTATTACTGCCATTAAGTTGAAACAGAACCACATTTTAAACACCGAATGAACATGCTTGTACATGTATTTTTGTGCATGTACAAATTTCTGTTGAATATAGACCTATCAGTGGAACAGCTGAGTCATAGGGTATACACATCTAATCTTTAGCAGATATTGCACAATTCCTCTCCGAAATGGTGATGCTAGTTTTCACCTGTCCCCTATTCCCTATCAGTGTGCCAGTGTTCTTTGTTTCACTTCTTTGAGAACACTTAGTACTATCATGCATCTAGATTTTTGCCAGGTTATGGCTGTGAGATGGTACCTCCTTTTGATTTGCATTTCCCTAATTATCTAGTGATGTTGGACATTTTATGTTCATTAGGTATTCAAATTCCTTCTTTCATAAATTTCTTTTCATATTTAAGTTTTTTAGTACACTTACTATTAATTTTTATATGTGGTATGAAGTACGAATGTACTTTTTATACATGGATAACCTGTAGTCCCAGCGCATTTTTTATTAGTCTATTCTATTCTCTCTAATATGTAATATATAATATGATGCCTATCCTATCATATATCAAGTTTCCATATATTCATGGAATAGTTTGGGGGTATACTTTTTTGCATCATTGGTTTTGAAGTGTAGGCTTATTTGAATGGGAGTATTTGTGCTTGTTTTCACTTTTAGATTTAATTTTAGTTAAATTTTATAATTTTAAAGAATTAATATATAACTCATGCACAGTATAATTTGCTGTTTGTAGTAGACAATCATATAACTACTAAGACAATGAAGATATAGAGCAGTTACATTGAATGTAAAAATTCTATCATGCTTGTTTGTTGTTATTCACTTTCCTTACCACCAGCCCCTGGAAAGTGGCAACCTCTGATCTGTTTTCTGTCTTTATGATTTTACCATCAAAATGTCATATAAATAGAATAATACAGTATATAGATTTTTGTGTCTGGCTTTTTTCACTTAGAAAGAATAAATTCTATTGTACAGAATAAACAAGTTTAAGATTCATTACATCAATAATCATATTATTTACCAATATTTTATGAATGTCTGAAAGTTATGGTATTTTCATTTTTTACACATCAATCTCAAAATACAGAAACATATATGCACACACACAAATATAACCTTGCCTGGTACTTTGGTTTTATTGAAACAGCTGAATTTATGCAAGTAATTTTTTTCAAGGAAAGAATTTTTGCAAAATGTTTCTGCAGAGGATCAATAATAATTTAAAATATCTGCCTCAATAAGCCTTAAAATTAAATTTTATTTACATCCAAGTAATCTACTAATTATAAAGCTTTTGGCACATATCACTGCTAGAAGTAAGTTACTCAAGGGCTGAGATTTTTATGTGCCTTGCTCACAATGATACCAAGTGCCCCAAAATTATTTGGCAAATAATAAGAATGAAATTAATAGTTATACTTTTATTTAGTACCATAATGTGCCAGTAGCTATATATTTGTTTATTGTTACAACATTATATTTGAGAACTGTATGGTACTTAATTATGTAAGCACATTCTAAGTTATTTAGCCAATTTCTATTATTGGACATTTGGTTGTTTCTAATATTTGATTATTACAAATAACACATTGGTAAACATCCTTTACATACATCTTTCTACACATTCTTTTTTTTTTTCCTTGGTCAAAATATTAAGGGAATACAAATGATTCTGTTACATGATACCTTTTGTAATGTTTAGGTTGAGACTTTTAGTGTGGCCATCACCCAAATAGTGTTCATTGTACCCGATAGGTAAGTTTTTACCCCTCCACTCTTCTTTTTTTTTTTTTTTTTGAGACAGAGTCTCACTTTGTTGTCCAGGCTAGAGTGAGTGCCGTGGTGTCAGCCTAGCTCACAGCAACCTCAAACTCCTGGGCTCAAGCGATCTTCCTGCCTCAGCCTCCCGAGTAGCTGGGACTACAGGCATGCGCCACCATGCCCAGCTAAGTTTTTATATATATATCAGTTGGCCAATTAATTTCTTTCTATTTATAGTAGAGACGGGGTCTCGCTCTTGCTCAGGCTGGTTTTGAACTCCTGACCTTGAGCAATCCGCTCGCCTCGGCCTCCCAAGAGCTAGGATTACAGGCGTGAGCCACAGCGCCCGGCCCACCCTTCTTGATTTTCAATAATCTTTACATCTTTTTATGTCCATGTATGCCCATTGATTAGCTCCCAATTATTAGAGAGTATATGTGGTGTTTGTTTTTCCACTCCTGAGATACTTCACTTATGATAATGATCTCTAGTTCCATCCAGGTTGCTGCAAAATACATTAATTCAGTCCTTTATATAGCTGAGTAGTACTTCATGGTATATATATAATAATATTTTGTTAATCTACTCATGAATTGATGGGCACTTGGGTTGATTCCATATCTTTGCAATTGTGAATTGTGCTGCAATAAATATTTGAGTGCAGGTGTCTTTTGATAAAACTATTTCTTTTCCATTGGGTAGATACCCAGTTATGGGATTGCTGGATCAAATGGTAGGTCTACATTTGTTTCTTTGAGGACTCTCCATACTGTTTTCCATAGAGGTTGTACTAATTTGCAGTCCCACTAGCAGTGTATGTGTTCCTTTCTGCATCCACATCAGCATCGATTGTTTTTGGACTTTTTATTTATGGCCATTCTGACAGGGGTAAGGAGATATCTCATTGTGGTTTTAATTTGCTTTTGCCTTATGCTCAGCATTTTTTCATTTGTTTATTGGTCATTTGTCTATCTTTCTTTTTGAGAAACTTCTGTTCATGTCTTTTGCCCACTTTTTAATGAGGTTGTTTGTTTTTTTCTTGCTGATTTGTTTGAGTTCAAGAGTTTAAGACTTTTAGTTTTAGAGTGCATTTGGCAAATGCATCTCAGTAGCAGCCCCAGTGCTGGGAAAGCTCCGAGTCTAGTTACACAGAGGGAAGACATTGCATTAGTTCCTTAGGGAGCTGCCATTCATGTTGGAAGACTAAATCACAATCTAGTTGAACCTCTGTGGAAAGAAATATGGGGATACCTTAAAACGATACAAGTGGATCTACCATTTGATCCAGCAATCCCATTACTGGGCATCTACCCAAAAGAACAAAAGTCACTCTAAGAAAAAGACACCTGCACTCGAATGTGTATAGCAGCACAATTCACAATTGCAAAGATGTAGAAACAACCAAAGTTCCCATCAATACATGAGTGGATTAATAAAATGTGATATAAATCACAATTATTTTCGAATAAGGTTTGTATTGCTCCCTCCAGCACTAGTAACTTATACCCTGAGTGCTAATATAGGAGCTGCCATGGATCAAAGGGGGAGAGGGGATGGCAGATTGTAAGTGGGCAAGTAAAATACTACAATGATCTTTTTCTTCAAGAGACAAGCATTTTTCTTCACTTCAGTTGTCTTGATTGTTGTAAGTTTTTTTTTATTTCGACATATAATGGGGGTACAGATTTTAAGGTTTCAATAAATGCCCATTTCCCCCCCTCCCCCCAAAAGTCTGAGTCGCCATCATGACCACCTCCCAGATGGTGCACATCTCACTCATTATGTATGTATATACCCACCCCCCTCCTCCCTCGCACCTGCCCAATACCCTATTACTGTAGTACCTATGTGTCCACTTAGGTGCTACTCAGTTAATACCAGTTTGCTGGAGGATATATCTGGTGCTTGTTTTTTCATTCTTGGGATACTTCACTTAGTAGTATGGGTTCCAGCTCTAACCAGGAAAATATAAGATGTGCTATATCACCATTGTTTCTTAGAGCTGAATAGTACTCCATGGTATACATATACCACATTTTATTAATCCATTCTTGGATTGATGGGCACTTGGGCTGTTTCCATAGCCTTGCAATTATGAATTGTGCTGCTATAAACATTCGAGTGCAGCTGTCTTTTTTGTAGAGTGTCATTGGATCATTTGGGTAGATGCCCAGCAATGGGATTGCTGGATCAAATGGTAGATTCACTTGTATCGCTTTAAGGTATCTCCATATTGCTTTCCACAAGGTTGAACTAGTTTGCAATCCCACAAGCAGTGTAGGAGTGTTCCTCTCTCTCCGCAACCACGCCAGCATTTATTGTTTGGAGATTTTTTGATAAAGGCCATTCTCTGGGGTTAAGTGATATCTCATTGTGGTTTTGATTTGCATTTCCCTGATGATTAGAGATGTTGAGCATTTCTTCATATGTTTGTTGGCCATTCTTCTGTCTTCTTTAGAAAAGTTTCTGTTCAAGTCATTGTCCACTTTTTAATGGGGTTATTTGATTTTTTCTTCCTGATTTTCGTGAGTTCTAAGTATAGTCTAGTTATCAGTCCCTTATCGGATGCACAGGATGCAAAAATTTTCTCCCATTCTGTAGGTTGTCTGCTTACTTTCATGACTATTACTTTGGCTGTGCAGAAGCTTTGTAGTTTGATCATGTCCCATTTATTTATTTTTGTTGCTGCTGTGATTGCCTTTGGGGACTTCTTCATAAACTCTTTGCACAGGCCGATGTCGAGGAGAGTGTTTCCAACTTTTTCCTCTAGAGTTCTAATAGTTTCGTACCTTAGGTTTAACTCTGTTATCCAGCGTGGGTTGGTTTTTGTGAGAGGTGAAAGGTGTGGGTCCTGTTTTTGCCTTCTAGAGGTGGCTATCCAGTTTTATCAGCACCATTTATTTAAAAGGGATTCTTTTCCCCAGCATATATTTTTGTCTGCTTTGTCAAAGGTTAGATGGCTACATGAGGATGGTTTTATATCAGGATTCTCACATCTGTTCCACTGGTCAATATTCCTATTTTTGTGCCAATACCATATTGATTTAATCACTACAGCTTTGTAGTATAGTTTGATATCTTGCATATTAATGCCTCCCATTTTGTTTTTGTTGCCTAGAATTGCTCTTGATATTCGGGGTCTTCTTTGGTTCCATACGAAGTTTAAAATTATTTTTTCTATATCTGTGAAGAATGCTGATGGGATTTTAATAGGTATTGCATAGAATCTGTAGATCAGTTTGGGTAGTATAGACATTTTGATGATATTGAGTCTGCCGATCTACGAGCATGGTATGGATTTCCATCTGTTTACATCCTCTTCTATTTCCTTCCTCACTGTTTCATAGTTCTCCCTGTAGAGGACTTTTACGTCCTTGGTTTAGTATACCCCTAGGTACTTTAATTTCTTTGTTGCTATTGTGAAGGGAATTGAGTCTTTGATCTGGTTCTCAATATGATTGTTGTTGGCGTATATGAATGCCTGTGATTTCTGTGTATTGATTTTGTATCCTGAGACTTTACTAAATTCATTGATCAGTTCCAGGAGTTTCTTGGTTGAATCTTTGGGGTTTTCTAGATACAATATCATATCTTCAGCAAACAGTGAAAGTTTGATCTCTTCTGCCCCTATTTGGATACCTTTGATTCCATTTTCCTGTCTGATTGCTGTAGCCAAGACTTCCAGCACTATGTTGAACAGAAGTGGATATAGTGGGGAGCCTTGTCTGGTTCCAGTTCTAAGTGGGAATGATTTCCGTTTTCCGCATTCAGTATGATGTTGGCTATGGGTATGTCATATATGGCTTGTATCATTTTTAGGTATGTCCCTTCTATGCCTATTTTCTTAAGTGTTCGTATCATGAAAGGGTGTTGAATTTTGTCAAAAGCTTTTTCTGCATCTCTTGAAAGAATCATGTGGTCTTTGTTTTTGCTTCTGTTGATGTGGTGAATTGCATTTATAGATTTATGTATGTGGAACCATCCCTGCATCCTTGGGATGAAGCCCACTTGATCGTGGTGGATTATTTTTTTGATAAGTGTCTGGATTCGGTTAGCTAAGATTTTTTTTTTTTTAATTATTTTTTTTTATTTTGGCGTATTATGGGGGTACAGATTTTAAGGTTTCAATAAATGCCCATTTCCCCCCTCCCCCCAAAAGTCTGAGTCTCCATCATGACCATCCCCCAGATGGTGCACATCTCACTCATTATGTATGTATACACCCACTCCCCTCCCCCCTCCCCCCTCCCACCTGCCCAATACCCTATTACTGTAGTACCTATGTGTCCACTTAGGTGCTAGTCAGTTAATACCAGTTTGCTGGAGAATATATCTGGTGCTTGTTTTTCCATTCTTGGGATACTTCACTTAGTAGTATGGATTCCAGCTCTAACCAGGAAAATATAAGATGTGCTATATCACCATTGTTTCTTAGAGCTGAATAGTACTCCATGGTATACATATACCACATTTTATTAATCCATTCTTGGATTGATGGGCACTTGGGCTGTTTCCACAGCCTTGCAATTATGAATTGTGCTGCTATAAACATTCGAGTGCAGGTGTCTTTTTTGTAGAGTGTCACTGGATCATTTGGGTAGATGCCCAGCAATGGGATTGCTGGATCAAATGGTAGATTCACTTGTATCGCTTTAAGGTATCTCCATATTGCTTTCCACAGAGGTTGAACTAGTTTGCAGTCGCATCAGCAGTGTAGGAGTGTTCCTCTCTCTCTGCAACCACGCCAGCATTTATTGTTTGGAGGTTTTTTGATGAAGGCCATTCTCACTGGGGTTAAGTGATATCTCATTGTGGTTTTGATTTGCATTTCCCTGATGATTAGAGATGTTGAGCATTTCTTCATATGTTTGTTGGCCATTCTTCTGTCTTCTTTAGAAAAATTTCTGTTCAAGTCTTTTGCCCACTTTTTAATGGGGTTATTTGATTTTTTCTTCCTAATTTTCGTGAGTTCTAAGTATAGTCTAGTTATCAGTCCCTTATCGGATGCATAGGATGCAAAATTTTTCTCCCATTCTGTAGGTTGTCTGTTTACTTTCATGACTATTTCGTTGGCTGTGCAGAAGCTTTGTAGCTTGATCATGTCCCATTTATTTATTTTGGTTGCTGCTGTGATTGCCTTTGGGGACTTCTTCATAAACTCTTTGCCCAGGCCGATGTCGAGGAGAGTGTTTCCAACTTTTTCCTCTAGAGTTCTAATAGTTTCATATCTTAGGTTTAAGTCTGTTATCCAGCGTGAGTTGGTTTTTGTGAGAGGTGAAAGGTGTGGGTCCTGTTTTAGCCTTCTACAGGTGGCTATCCAGTTTTCCCAGCACCATTTATTGAAGAGAGATTCTTTTCCCCAGCGTATGTTTTTGTCTGCTTTGTCAAAGATGAGATGGCTATATGAGGATGGTTTTATATCAGGATTCTCACATCTGTTCCACTGGTCAATATTCCTGTTTTTGTGCCAATACCAGATTGTTTTAATTACTACAGCTTTGTAGTATAATTTGATATCTGGCATATTAATGCCTCCCATTTTGTTTTTGTTGCCTAGAATTGCTCTTGATATTCGGGGTCTTCTTTGGTTCCATACGAAGCGTAAAATTATTTTTTCTATATCTGTGAAGAATGCTGATGGGATTTTAATAGGTATTGCATTGAATCTGTAGATCAGTTTGGGTAGTATAGACATTTTGATGATATTGAGTCTGCCGATCCACGAGCATGGTATGGATTTCCATCTGTTTACATCCTCTGCTATTTTCTTCCTCAGTGTTTCATAGTTCTCCCTGTAGAGGTCTTTTACCTCTTTGGTTAAATATATTCCTAGGTACTTTAATTTCTTTGTTGCTATTGTGAAGGGAATTGAGTCTTTGATTTGGTTCTCAATTAGATTGTTGTTGGCGTATATGAATGCCTCTGATTTCTGTGTATTGATTTTGTATCCTGAGACTTTACTAAATTCATTGATCAGTTCCAGGAGTTTCTTGGTTGAATCCTTGGGGTTTTCTAGATACAATATCATATCATCAGCAAACAGTGAAAGTTTGATCTCTTCTGCCCCTATTTGGATACCTTTGATTCCATTTTCCTGTCTGATTGCTGTAGCCAAGACTTCCAGCACTATGTTGAACAGAAGTGGAGATAGTGGGCAGCCTTGTCTGGTTCCAGTTCTAAGTGGGAATGATTTCAATCTTTCCCCATTCAGTATGATGTTGGCTATGGGTCTGTCATATATGGCTTGTATCATTTTTAGGTATGTCCCTTCTATGCCTATTTTCTTAAGTGTTCGTATCATGAAAGGGTGTTGAATTTTGTCAAAAGCTTTTTCTGCATCTATTGAAAGAATCATGTGGTCTTTGTTTTTGCTTCTGTTGATGTGGCGAATTGCATTTATAGATTTACGTATGTTGAACCATCCCTGCATCCCTGGGATGAAGCCCACTTGGTCGTGGTGGATTATTTTTTTGATAAGTGTCTGTATTCGGTTAGGTAAGATTTTGTTGAAAATTTTTGCATCTATATTCATTAGGGATATTGGTCTGTAGTTTTCTTTTTTTGTTGCATCCTTTCCTGGTTTTGGTATCAGAGTAATATTCGCTTCATAAAAGGTGTCGGGGAGGTTTCCGTTCTTCTCGATGTTGTGGAATAATTTCTGCAAGGTAGGTACTGGTTCTTCTTTGTAAGTATGGTAAAATTCAGGGGTGAAGCCATCTGGACCGCGACTTTTCTTTTTAGGAAGATTTTTAATTGCTGGTTCTATTTCAGCTGTTGAGATTGGTCTGTTCAGGGAATCTATTTCTTCCTGGTTGAGCCTAGGGAGGCTGTGTGTTTCCAGAAATTTGTCCATTTCCTCCACATTTTCCAGTTTGTGTGCATAAAGATTTTTGTAGTATTCATAAATTGTATCTTGTATCTCTTTGTGATCAGTTGTGATATCTCCTTTTTTATTCCTGATGAAGCTTCTTAGAGATTTCTCTTTTCTGCTTTTCTTTAGCTTCGCGAATGGTGTGTCAATTTTGTTTATTTTCTCAAAGAACAAACTTTTTGTTTTATTAATCTCCTGAATAGCTTCCCTGCTTTTAATTTTGTTTAGTTTTGATTTGATCTTGTTGATTTCACTTCTTCTGCTGGGTTTGGGGTTGGTCTGTTCTTCTTTATCCAGCTCTTTGAGTCGTTTCATTAGATTGTCTGTTTGTAATCTTCTCGTCTTTTGGTTATAGGCATTTATGGAGATAAACTTTCCTCTCAGAACTGCTTTAGCTGTGTCCCAGAGGAGTTGATAACTTGTCTCTCCATTGTCATTTTCTTCATAGAATTTTTTTCTTTCCGTCTTGATTTCTTCATTTATGAAGTAATCATTTAGTAGGAGGTTGTTTAATTTCCACGTTTTTGTGTAGAAATGTGAGTTTCTGTTAGGGTTGATTTCTACTTTCATTCCACTGTGATCTGAGAAGGTACATGGTATGATTTCTATTTTTTAAAATTTCTTGAGATTTTCTTTGTGTCCTAGGATATGGTCAATCTTAGAGAATGTCCCGTGTTCTGATGAGAAGAACTTATATTCAGTGGATTTTGGATAGAATGTTCTGTAAATGTCAGTCAGACCTAATTGTTCTAGAATTTTGTTTAACTCCATTATTTTCTTATTAATTTTCTGTTTGGAGGATCTGTCTCGTCCTGTCAGTGGGGTGTTGAAATCTCCGGCGATTATGGAGTTGCTATTAATCCATTTGCTTAGCTCCAGTAAGGTTTGCTTTATGAATCTGGGTGCACCTAAGTTGGGTGCATATATATTTCAAATTGTTATCTCTTCTTGTTGGACTGTGCCCCTCTCCATTTTATAATGACCCTCTTTGTCTTTCACTACTTTTGTTGGTTTAAAAACTAAATCGTCTGAAATTAGAACTGCCACACCAGCCTTCTTTTGGTTTCTATTTGCTTGGAATATTGATCTCCACCCTTTTATTTTTAGTCTATATGTATCCTTGCAGGTTAGATGTGTTTCCTGAAGACAGTATATACTTGGCCTGTATTTTCTTATCCATTCAGCAAGCCTGTGTCTCTTGAGTGGAGAGTTTAAGCCATTCACATTTATTGAGAGAACTGATAGGTAAGGTAGTTACTGATCATTCTGTTGGGTTGGATGTTGTTGCTATGATTTCTGTGTTGAGCCATTGTAATATCTGGCCTTTGATATCTTTGGGTTTTGGTTGTTTTATATTCGTGTGTTATTATTATGATGTTCCGTGCGTAACGCTCTTTTAAGTACTTCTTGTAGGACTGGTCTTGTCTTGGTGAATTCTCTGAGCCTTTGCTTGTCTGAGAATGTTTTTATTCCTTCTTAATATATGAAGCTTAGTTTTGCAGGGAATAATGTTCTAGGCTGGGCATTGTTTTGTTTCAAAAGTGTGAGAATGGGTCCCCAGTCTCTCCTTGCTTGTAATGTCTCATTAGAGAAGTCTGATGTTATTCAAATTGGCTTTCCCTAGTATGTTACTTGCTTCTTTTGTCTTACAGCTCTTAGAAGGGCCTCTTTAGTTGATACTTTGTTCAGTCTGATGACTGCATGTCGTGACGTCTTCCTGTTTGCATTGAATCTCCCAGGGGTCCTGTGAGCTTCTTGAACTTGTATATCAAGATTTTGAGCAAGACCTGGGAAATTTTCCTCTATTATATCTTCAAACAGCTTGTCCAGCCCTTGAGTGTTGTCTTCTTCCCCTTCTGGTAACCCTATGACCCTCACATTAGGTTTCTTCACACAATCCCACAGCTCTTGTAGGCTTTGCTCTTTTCTCTTGTTTCTCTGCTGTATTTCTGTGACTGATTTATTTAATTGGAAGGGGTTATCTTCAAGCTCTGAGATTCTTTCTTCTGTTTGATATACCCTGTTCTTTAGACTTTCCACTGTATTTTGTAGTTCCTGGAATTGATTCTTCATTTCCAGGAGTTCGGTTACACTTTTCTTCATTGTGTCTATTTCTTGTACCATATCCTGGAGGCTTTTTGTGGTTTCTTTATGTTTGTTATTGAGTTGTTGTTTCAGCTCGGTGAGTGTTCTTATGATCCACATACGAAATTCCTCTTTTGTCATATTTGTTCCCTGATTTTGGTTGGTGTCCGTTTCTAGTGGGATGGTGCTCCCCTTTAGGGGTGTGTTTTCCGTTTGGTTCTTCATATTTCCTGAGTTGTTTTGCTGATTTCTTCCCTTTTCGATCAGTTGTTGTTTATTTCCTTAAGTTATTGTTTGGATAGTCATACACGTTGGTTATTTTCTGAGGCATTAGGTGGTGTCTGTGGGTGAGATTGGACCACTCCCTGTATATTGATTCAGTGGCTGCTGTGGAAAGGCTGTGGAAGATGCTGTCCCTGTCAGTAGGTGGCGTTTGCTTGGAGGAACAGGCTATGCTGTTGATTTTGTGTCCTGTTATCAGCTCTTGTTCTGGGCAGAGCTGGTTTGGGTAATCCTGCCCTCAGGCCATTAGCAGCGGTCAAAGTTCTGTTATCTGTTTCCAGGGATAGCTGTCAGGGTAGGGCTGGAATGGTCCGGCTCAGCCAGAAAGTCTGGGTGTGTGGGGGTGAGGCTGTCTGAGACCTGCAGTCTGGAGCGGGCCTTGCTTCTTTCCACCCTCCCCAACTCCGCAGCTACTCCTGGGCCTCTGCCAGCAGGCCAGACCACAAGGCACCAGGCCTCCCCGGACTGTGATGTTGGCAGGGAGGTTCCCTGCACAGGAACGCCACCTGGGTTGGGCTCACGGCCTCCTCCTGGGAGGAGGGTTGCCCTCTAGGATGCCGATCCGCCCCTGGAGGCACACACACCTCAGTAGGCTGTTCACGTATAACCCTTCTGTGCCCCGGGGAATGCTAGCCCTCGGTGCAGCGGATCTGGTCTGCAGGTCCGACCTCTGGGTCCCAGAGTTCAAACTATGTCCCCACCAGGGAGAGGAGTTCCGGTCCCAATTCACCCACAGGGAGCCCAAGCTGGGTCTATGTCTCTCAGCCTCTGAGTCAGCACCGTTCTCCTGGGAACACCATGCCAGCAGCACCTGGGAGGGCGGGCGGGTAGGGAGCTCACAGTCTGAGTTCCCCTGAGTCAGATGTAGGGTCCCAAAAGGGAAGGTCCCGTTCCTTGAGGTTCCCATGGATGTTGGCTGTATTGTCTCTCTGGGCAGCCTCGGGTAGGGTCGGTGGACGGGAGGAGGAAGCAATATGGCGCCTGCTGCGGCTCGGTTCTGTGCACCCGGAGATGCCCGGAGGAAGTTGGGAACCTGGTGCCACGTCTGCTACAGGCTCATCGCTGGCTTGCGGCGGTGGTCTCTGGGCTGGTGTCCGCAGGTCTCTCCACCTGCTGGGAAGCCCAACAGCAGTCCCAAATGCAGGGGAGGGGAAACAGCAAATCCACCTACCCTTGCCGCTGTTCTCCGGGCTGCTCCGGTGGTCTCAGCCTCCAGTTATCCTCCGCAGCCTCCTCCCGTGGATTCTCCCGGGGTCTCAGGTACCCCTCCTTCCAGCCCTTGTCTGCTGTATGCTCGTCTTCTTGCTTCTTTCCTCTAATTTCTACTAGAATCTGTCTTTTCTGCAGAGACACTCTGTCTGGCGGTGTTATTCGTCCGCCATCTTGCTCCACCTCCTGATTGTTGTAAGTTTTTTTACTAAATCCTAGAGTTCTGTGAAAGTTGATTCTGACAGTTTTTCCAAGCTTATGAGTTCCTTTTGTGAAGGGATGATGTAGAAGAAAAACTGTCAGCCAGAGTGTCTCTGTAAGAAAGATAGATTTTAGTGAAAGTGTAAAAAATGAAATCCAGGAATTCCTTACTCTGAGAATTTTGGTAACATTCCTCCTCTTTTTTTTTCAGAATTTTTTGTTTTTTATTTTTGTTTTCTGGTCAGTCTTCCTAGAATTTTATCATTTCTTTTGATTTTTACAAAACCCAAGGGTTTTTGTTTTTTATATATTTATTTTATTTTTAATTTCCAATGGAGTAGATTTGCTGGTTACAAATTCTTTTAATCTTCTTAATCTGAGAATGTCTTTATTTTTACTTCATCTGAAACATATTTTTTGCTAGATATAGAATTCTGAGGTTGATGATTGTTTTCTTTAAGCATATTAAAGATTCTGCTCCCCTGTCTTATTTCTTCTGTGATTTATGATGATATATCTTCAGTCTTTCAAATCATTGCTCCCTTTCATAGAATATGTTATTTTTCAATAGCTTCTTGTAAGATATTTCTTTACTTTGATATTTAGCAGTTTAATTATTTGTCTAGGCATTATGCTCTTATAATCTTTCTGTATTATATCTGCTAAACTTGATTCTGTACATTTATGTATTCTAGCAAACTTCGGAAGTTTATGAGCTCAATTTGTTCAAAAATATTTTTTTGCACTAATCTCTTTCCCCTCTCCTTCTTGATCGCCTGTGCTCCGTGTGTTAAGACTTTATCATATTGTTCAGCAGGGCTGATTTTTTTCTAGTCTTTTTTCTTTCTGTTCTTCACATTGGATAATTTCTATCAATCTCCCTTCAAGTTCACTGACATTTTCCTTGGTCATCTTCATTCTGCTATTGAGCCCATCCAGTGAATCTTTTATTTTGGTAATTGCATTTTTCATTTAAAAAATTTTGTACTGCCCACCAACTGTATCTGGCTTGGGACTAAAAGGTTAAGTTTGGGGCCTCATTAAGACTGAAATAGCTAAGAATTTTTGGGAAACAATCAGTGTACTTTGTTCTATACTACTTTTTTTGAGACTCAAGAGTCTAGCAATAGTACAACAGTAGTGATGTCAACAAGAACTCACAGTGGTTAAGTTGGTGGTAATTGTGGTCTCAAATCTTGTGGCATTTCTTCCTGGTGTTGTGTTATAAACATATGTTGTGTATACTCCTCCACTTAACGTCTTCAGCAGAAAAGCATCTGGCTTTTAGAGTTTTACTGCGTATTCCAGGTAACAGACACTAAGTGGAGTAGTATAAATAAGCAAAATGCTAGACGCCAAGCCTACAAAATGTCAAAAGTTGTGAGGTTTGCTCAAACAACCTGAAAAAGTGGGTGTGAGTCAATTGCAGAGCTTAGATTAGAGCTTGGGACTTCTGACACAGTCTTTTGTAATTTCTGCTTCCCTAAACTACCTGTTTGTGATTCTTCCAAAGAGTTTATCAGTGATTAACACTATTGTGGGAGAGTGGGAGGGAGATTCAATGAGTACTTACATTAATAGTATCTCAGTCCTCAAAGATTGTCAAAGAAAAATGGAAAAGCCATTAACATGAAAACAAAGCACTGTAGCTCTTAGATTGCAGGAGCTTGACCATAAGTCATTGCAGCCCCCTCCCTAAGTCCATGTAGCTAGCAGATCCAGATAACTAGTCACATGGGAGCTCCATTTCCAGGAGCCCAGTCTCTCTTCAAGATGAAAAGTATATGCAGCAATGAGCACTTATTCTCCAAAATTCCCAGTGATTTGGAAGTGAGAAAAAAGGAAAGTCAGGACTTTGTTATCTTGGCCAAAGCCTCAATCCTCAAAACTTCACTATTCTTACAATAGCATTATAAGGGATTGAAAAGTCCATCATAGCCCATAAAGAGATAAAGATGTATATTTGGCTTTTGTTCATATCATTCATCTTATGATAGTGTATCTAATGGAATTGTGACAAACTTCTACCACAAAACATATTTCACAGCGTCAGTAACAAATCAGACCTGAGCCCCAGGCAAATGAATGGGGCACAGTGACGGTGCTCAAAACCATGTCAAAAGAGGGGTGATAGTCAAAGGAATTTGGGACATTTAGTGTGTAAAGGAAGAAGGGCAGACTTGGGGGTACAAGGATAAGCTTCTTTAAATCTCCAAAGGTCTTTAAATCTCAAAAGGAATAGGAAACAGACTTTGTTCTGTGGGTCCAAAGGGTAGTGCTAAGACCAATGTGGATGTGTGTGCTGGGGTGGAATAGCTAGAGTTAGGGAACCTATAGAAACTTGTTTCTGCTCTATGGAGAAAATTCAAGGTATCTCGGGTGTGTATTTAAAATTAAACCAGAAAATACAGTTTGTTATGAGCAACATACTCAACATAAATACAGTGACCACTTTCTGATTGGCTTATCTTTACTCTTTCAGATCAGCAGCAAGCAGAAATGATGCAGAGCTTGGTTAATGAGCTCCCCACCAACACGAGTCCCATTGAGAGTTAAGGACGTGTGTGCTCATGTCTATGTGCACATAATGCATATATGCAGAGCACTTCAGGACCACTCAAACATTTCCAATACTGTAATAAATTTGCAAAAGGAAAAGATAATTTTATTCACATTTTGTTTTAGAAGATAACATTGGAAAGAAATCAAGTCTTTAAAGCAAATGAAGAAAGAGCCAAGGAGCATCTATAAATAATTGCAAAATAAAAAAGGAAAAACCCTCTTATCTTTCATTATTTAATAGTTCACATTTGTCTCTATTAAGGCTGTGAACAGAAGCTAGACTCAGTGATTTGTGGCCTTCCCCAATTTTAGTTTAATTCACTGATCTTTGCATTTAGTTATATGAAATAGCTAATTCTAATCCTTCCTTCACACAGTAGAACTAGAGTGCTGGGTGGATACTGTCTTCTATACTGGGGACCCAGGACCTTAGACTTTCTGTGTGAGTTCTTTCTACCTGTCCTTAGGGGTGGCTCACACAGTCTAGGCTTTTAAATAGTATTAAGCAGCAGCAGCAGTTAACATATTCTGAATATTGGATCTGTTCTAATTACTGCTCTCAATACCATCTCCTTACATCCTCAGGGAAATTCTGAGGTAGGTGCTATCATTATTTCAATTTGCCAGATAAAGAAACATATATAGAGGAGTTAAGTGGCAAAAGGCACAGAAAGAGCAGTGGCAGAGCCTAAATCCAAACCCAGTTAGTCGTGCTATTAACCAGTGTACCATCCTTCTGCAGGATTTTCCTCTCTGTGCTGTCAGTATCTTGCCCCCAGGCAGCTGGATTTCCTAGCCCCAAAATGGGACTAGCCATCAGGGCATAGTGGTCCCTGTGTAGAACACTGAAGTGATGTCAAATATCCCTGTGGCATTAGAAACTGAGCTGTGTTGGGGAGCAGGAGGAGGAGGCAATGTTGACGGAAGACTTTCCTTGGTTACTTTACAGTTAAGATTGCCAGCAATACATCCTACCCATTAACTCTCCAGTCTCACTGTACTCATTGATTTTGTAGACTTTCTTCACTATGTCTCTTCTCCTTTTCTGCAGGCTATTGTAAGTCTGCACGACTATCTTAGAATCTTACAATTACACTTGTGTAGTAAGTTATTCTATGTCTGGAATGTCCTGCTTAGAACACTGGATTCAAATATAATTATGGTCTCTTAAATTAATGAATTTATTTTGTTTTATGTATTTATGGATAGGGAAATTGGAGATTATTATGTCACATAGTAGGTATATAGGCATTTTCTTCTTCAGCCAATGAGCCTGGCAGTGTGTGTGAAGCTTTAGGGGGCATATTCTGGGTTCTGATGTTTTGCCTCTTCTCCTTCAAGTACAGAAATAGCAGCCAGGGAAGGCTGTGCTCTAGATGAGAGCCCAGCTATTTAAAACACAGCTCCAGTTTCAGAGACATGCCATTTGCTGATTAAGCTTGGAAGTAAATTGTGTCTTTTGGTAAATTGATTATAGTGTTGATTATTAAATAGTACTCATAGTCTCTTCTGAAAATGGAATGTTTGTGGATGAGGACAGTGGCCTTGAGTATAGTGAACACATCAGTTCCCGAGTAAGGGCAGACTATATTAATCCTAAGCGATGGTTCTGGAAAGTAGGAAATCAACAAGATCTAAAGTACATTTGGGCCAGAACCCAGGACTGGATGAGCATACCTTAATATGGTACAGATGGAGTAAATATGTTCCCTAACTCTTCATGAGAGAAAAGAAATCGTAACATATAGTGCAGTAACCAGCTCCATTGTACACATACATCAAATCTTGTGTGAGCTTTACTGCTGTTAGCTGTGTTACTAGTTTACTCAACTGGAGTCAGGTATGCTGGGCTGGAGTGGGACTTCTTTGATGCACTGTAATGAGGAAATATTTGGTAGGCTTGAATGGATTTTAGTAGGCTGGAGTAGGCTGCTTTTTTCCTTGGCTTATGCTAGGTTTGAGGTATGTTAGGTATGGGTGGCATAGCTGGGCTGCAATGAGGTAAACAGAGCTGATAGAAGTAGGAAAAGAGAAACTCAATAGTGAAATAACTTCACTTCTTTGGGTGGTCTGTGGTCTGAACGTTTGTGTTTCTCCAAAATTCATAGGTTGAAATTTAATCCTCATTGTGATAGTACTTAATTAAACTAAAAAGCTTCTGCACAGCAAAAGAAATAATCAAATGAACAAACAACCTGCAGAATGGGGTAAAATATTTGCAAACTATGTAACCAACAGGGGACTAACATCCAGAATTTACAAGGAATTCAAACAACTTAATAACAATAAGTGTAATCTCATTAAAAAGTGGGCAAAGGCAATGAGTAGACATTTTTCAAAAGAATACATACAAATGGTCAATAAGCATATGAAAAAAAATGCTCAACATTACTAATGATCAGAGAAATGCAAACTGAAACCGCATTGAGATGTCATCTTACACCACTCAGAATGGCTATTCCTAAAATGTCAAAAAAACAGCAGATATAGATGAAGATGCAGAGAAAAGGGAGCACTTACATATTGTGGTGGGAATGTAAATTAGCACAACCTCTATGGAAAACAATATGGAGATTTCTTTAAAACCTAAAAATAGAGCTATCATTCAATTCACCAATTCTACTACTAAGTATCTACCCAAAAGAAAAGAAATCAGCATATCAAAAAGATACCAGGACTCTTCATAATAGCAAAAATAATGGAATCAACTTAAGTGTCCATCAACAGATAACTGGGAAAAAAAACCAGATGACTGAATAAAGAAAATGTGGATTATATATACAATAGAATACTATTAAGCCATAAAAAACAATGAAATAATGTCTTTTGCAGCAACATGAATGTAACTGGAGGTCATTATATTGAGTGAAATAAGCCAGGCACAAAAAGACAAATACTGCATATTATCACTGATAAGTGGAAGCTAAATAATTCATACACGTGGATGAAGAGTGTGGAATGATAGACATTGGAGATTCAGAAGGATGGGAGGTTGAGAGGGAGTGAGTGACGAGAAATTACTTAATGGGTAAAGTGTACATTATTCAGGTCATGGATACAATAAAGGCCCAGACTTCACCACTACGCAATATATCTGTGTAACAAAATTGTACTTGTACCCTTTAAACTTATACAAAAAAAGGAGAGATGGGGCCTGTAGGAGGTGATTAGGCCATCAGGGCTCTGCCCTCGTGAATAGTATTAGTGCCTTTATAAAAGAGGCTTGAGCAGGTTCTCTAGACCCTTCCACTGTGTGAGGACACAGAAGGCTCCATCTGTGACAAACAGGCCCTAACTGGACACCAGATCTGCTGGCACCCTGATCCTGGGCTTCCTATCCTCTGGAACTGTGAGCAATGAATTTTTGTTGTTTATAAATTATCCAGTCTAAGTTATTTTGCTATAACAGCCTGAATGGACTAAGACAGAATCATTTTCCAATTTGGCACGTATGTGATAAGATTAATCAATTCTTACAAAAAATGTTTAGTGAGCACCATCTGAGTGACAAGCACTTCAGAAGCTCTTGGGTGAGGTGGGAAGGTAGACAGGTAAAGAGATTGTTGCAATAAAGGAAAATGAATGCAGAGAGTGTATCAAATGATATTAGTTATCTCCAAATCTCAGTCACTTAACCCAATGAAAGTTTATTTCTCATTTATGCAAAGTCTATTTTGGGTCTAGGCAACTTTCCAGGGCAGTTGTTCTCCATATGTTAGCTCATCATTCCAGACTTTTTCAATTTTATGGTGGCACCACATCAACATATGTTTCCATGACCACTATGGCGTGGAAAGTCTTGCATTAGACATTAATTGCTCCAGCTATGGAAGGGCACATATTTCTTCCTTCCACAATCAGAACCAGTCACATTGCCCCTGTCTACTTTAAGCAGGCAGGGAAGGGGAAGTACAATCATCCTCTATTCCTAAAAGTGGAAAAGAGTTGGATACTTCAATATTTGTAACCTACCACAGGTAACAGTAAGCCCAGTGTGAGAGCTCAGCTCCTGTGAATGTCAGGGATCTCTAATGGCCCTCTCTAATATTTTATGCTTTGGAATTCTGCTGCCATTCTCAAAGATATCTAAAGAAGTAGACTTTGAACCTGTACCTAGCATGATCTCTCTGAAGAAGTAGTACAGGTGAGAGGTTTCTGAGAAGTTTTCCTATGACTGTGCCAGGTAGCCTGTCATTCGGAATACTGCACTAGACTCTCTGTGAGCTAAGGCAACAGCCTTTCATTACACTCTGCTTTTCTACTTTTTTTTGCTCAGATGCAGTGACTGAAGTGAAGACTGACATCTATGTGACCAGTTTTGGCCCTGTGTCAGATACCGACATGGTAAGTATAGCTCTTTCAAAGGTATAAGAAAATACAACAGATCAAAGAAAATAAATTGGGATTTTTCCACAGCAGAGCCTTGTAGTTATATTCTAAGGAGACATCTTATCTCATATTAATTCCCTCCCTACCCTCACCACCCCATGTTTCCATCTTTGCCCTACTTTCCCCACCTATTCATGTATAAAGCACCAGTAGTGCCCTTCTCTTCCTTCCATGATACATCTTTCAAAACTTGACTTGGCTCATATCCTCAATTAAACGTTCCCTAACCTCTCCCCTCACATATTGCTGGTACCACACACATATTGGTAGGAATAGGTAATGTGAGGAGACCCTTGTGGTGGGGTTTCTCAAACATCTGGTGGTGTCATCCAAGAAGTCTGTTTCTTCCAACTAGGCTCTGTCTACTGGGACTGTGGACTAGCCAGAGTAATACAGTGTGAAGAAAGAGTCTAAATCACTTCTGGAAACTGGTCCTTCTACATATGTGGACAAAAGGAGAGCTTTGATGCAAACTCAAGAAATAAGGCAGAGCATAGCAGAGCTAGAAAGGGGTGACTCATGAGCCATCTTCAAGGACTTCCCCTTCTCCCACCATCATCCCTTACTGTCAAAGCAAAGAATGCCATGGAGAGTTGAATCAGAAGGCTTCAACATAATAGACCACCTGTCAATACCTACTGAGTATCAGACATTTGATTGAGTAATTACCATTTAGAGAAACAAAACAGTTGTTATCTGCTCTGCATGTCAGGCAATTATTAGATGCACAGTAAGTTTTTGTTGAATGACTGATTTGTGTTGTAAATAAAAATCTTACTATTAAATATCAGGGGAAAATGCTCAAAATATTTAATGTCTATGTTCACTATTTAGATTTTTTCTATATGTCTATTTTCAATGGGAGCACTACTTGGCAGGGCACAAGGCTTCTTTCCACCTATTGGGTGAGTACAAATAGTTGTATAGGCATGTGGTAGAGTTTGTCTTATAGGTAATGTAGAGCCATTGAGTGGATTTGAAAATATATGGACAGTGCAAAGTAGACAATGAAAATATATGAGTGCTATTTAAAAATAATTCATCTGGTTGTCTTTGCAGGGTGGACTGCAAGAGGAAAAAGCCTGGAGGCTGAGAGTTGATTTAGACATGTTGAGTTTACATGGCTTTTTAATCAATGGTGAGATCTAGGAGTCAGAGAAGTTCTCAGGAGAGAAAGTCATAAGTACGTGGGTGGTTGGGAGGCAAGGGGAAGGGAGAGGCCTAAACTTCATCTTTCAAGTGTTAAATAAAGAGAAAGGTACAGGAGACTCTCTATGAACTCCTTGAGGGCAAGTATCAAGTATTCATGGCTTCTCTGGCACTTAACAGAACACTTGACACACAGGGAGAGCTCAGTGAGGGCATGTTTGACATATGAGAAATGGAGGAAATGACTATCTCTTAGGGGAAGCAAGAAAGCCTGTGTATCTAGATTTCTCTGTCTCAACCTTTTGACTGGTATTGGCCACAGCTTCATATCCAGGCATGCAGTAAACTTGTTGCCAGGTGGTCATTCAATAGGAGCCCAACTCTGCATTAAAGGGCTCTATAGATCCTTATATTCAGAGAACTCACAGGCCATTGGGAATAACCAGATTCACTAGAGATATGCAGCTCTTCCTTTGTATGTCTGGGAATTAATGATGGATTAGGATTTTTATAAGAAGGTAATTGAAGTGGCTCTTTTAACACATGCATGCACACACATGCATTCACTTGTTAATTCTCACTCATGCACCACCATCCACAAATACATTCAAAAAATGTACATACACACAACAAATAGCTATAGAATATATACAGCCCACAAACTATACAAGGCATTTTATATATACATACATATAAATCTATACCCAGGGATACCACAGAAGCACACACACAGCCCCTGCCCCAACCAGCTCCTCTCTTTGCTCCTTCCCCATTCAAGCAGGCATGTGTGGGTGGGAAGAGGCTCTGGAGACATTTCTAACAATTGTGACTTTCTCTCTCTTTTTAAGTTTCTTGACGGCAGATTCAGGTAACAAACATTTTGGTCTGACAACTGCTTATGAAAATCATGCAAAGTTATCCAAATGTCCAAACACTGTAAAGAAAAAATATTGTGTAAATTACAGAGAAAGTAGTGCAGGGACTTCTTTCCTGGTACAGTGGACTTGAAATTATTTTACCTGTTTCCTCCCTAGTACTGGAAAAAGTGGCCATGTCCACTTCAAGCCCTCCCTTACCAGCAGTCTGAGGTACAGAATGAATGGGAACCTTTGCCTATTTTGAGAGTTTCTTTGCTGTAAATTTCTTCTTATTCCATAGGATATGGTATTTCTATATGCAACATAGAAAGGGGGTCATGTCTATGGGATTCCTAGGAGTCCATGACCAGGAATCTCCTGGGATACTTTTATGTAGCATAGACAGGCAGGACACATAAACAATGCCAATAAGATTATTTCAAGGGCTAAATATATCAGAAAGAGGGATGTTTATTATGATTCCCCAAAATAGAGACTGATAGAGAGGACTTAAAGAGCAGAGAGAGGAGGGGATCACCAAAATACAGGGGCATGGCCTTTGCTGTAGTGCAGTTGTCAAGTACCTTGGCCCCACACCCTGCTAAAGTTGAATAAGAATTGGAGGCTCTTTCTGGGAGCCTGCTTTGGCACACTGAGCAGTACTGGGGAGTTGAAGCCATTCAGGATCTAACACCAAGCCAGAAATGCTTCCCTACGAATAAGTGTCATCTCTGCTCTCTCTAGAAAATCTATTAATTGCCTTTCCCAAGAGGCAGACTTAGGCTTATTATCTGGAAGATTTGATTTAAGTGCCTCACAAAACAACATAATTCATTTGTCAATTTGGAGACAATCATCCTTGGAGAGTATGCAAGGGTTCAATTTGCAAGGAAGGAATTGATTGCATTTCTAGAATGGTCATGTCAAAATCTGATTGCTTTTGGCCAAAGGTCATGGGATACTTATGGAACAAATAATCACTCTGGTTTCCCCAGTGGTTTTGACTGTGTAGAGAATAATGTATAAAAAATAAGCACCCATCACCCAACTTTTTTAAATCTTAAAAGTGTATCATATTTCTTATTATATTAAAAAAAAACCTTTAATGATCCAGCTGAAATCCCCTGTGTACCTTACACTGATCCCATTTCCCTCTCTCCCTCCTTCCTCAAAAATAATTGCAACTATAAATTTGCTTTTTCTTTTTGTAATTTCTGTACATAATTTAGATTTATACCTTAGAATATATATATATATTTTACATACATTCATAAATAGCAAATAGTGGTTTTCATATTCCCAAACTTCTATATAAAATATATCATGGCATGCATACCATTTCACAACTTATTTTTTAATTGTGCATTAAAAGCTTTTCTTTTTGATGTATTTTACTCTAGTTCATTAATTTTAATTACTATAGATGATTACATTGCATGTATATTTACTCATATATTTATCCATTCTCTTGTTAATGTGCATTGGGCTGTTTCTAGTTTTTGCTTTTAAAAAACAATGATATTATGTTCTGACTGTCAGAAAAATGCAAATAAAATCAATTAGGTACCACTTCATAGTCATCAAAGTGTCAAAAATAAAGTGTGACAATACAAAATACTAGCCAAAGTGGAGAGAGATGGACCTCTCATACACTGCTAATGGAATAATAAATTGATACAATCTATCACAAAAATATTTGGCCCTATCTGAAAAAAGTTAGAAATGGGCAGACTCTAGTGAATCACAAATTTTATCTGTAGGTACACACCCTAGAGAAACTCAGACATGCTCACAAGAAGATGTATACCATAATACTCATATTATTGCTTCTGTGTGTGTGTGTGTGTGTGTGTGTGTGTGTGTGTGTGTGTGTGTGTGCATGTGTGTGTGTGTTGGTGGCTCCTAGGTCACTAGCTTGATTCTAGTTCCAAAAAATGCTGGGAGTTTAAGTTTTGACTTTTAATTTGAAAAGGCAGGACTTATGAGAATTTCCACAAGACCCCTTAGAAGGGCCAAAAGACAAGTGATCATAAGCATTAATGAATATGGCAGATTTTCACTACATATTCCATTTCTATTAAATATTAATAGTCTTCTCAGCGGTGTGTGTGTGTGTGTGTGTGTGTGTGTTTGTGTTTAGTTACGAATATATTTAAATTTTTTAACTTCTCTTTTGGCTCATATTTAAGATTGATTGCATGATTTTTCTTCTCTAATCTGTTAATGTGGTTAATTATATTAATAGATTTCCTAATATTAGGTTGTTTTTACATTCTTTAAAATAATCCAACTTGATAATGATGTTTTACTTTTCATATATTTCTTGGTTTGTTTTGGTGTTATTTTATTTATAGTCTTTGTATCTATGTTCATATGTGATCCCAAATTAAACTGCTTCTCACCACCTCCACTGCTACTACTCTAGTCAAGGCCACCATCATTTCCGATTTTCTGGCATGTCCAACTCTAAAAAGCCTCTAACTGATTTTCCTGTTTCTACTCTTATTTCCCTACAATATGTTCTCTAGAGACTACACAGACACACACACACACACACACACACACACACACACACACATACACACACACATCAAAGTAGAGACAATAGAATAATGAAACCTCATGTATCTACCTCTACCCATGACCGTTTCCCTTAAGTTTATCTCTTTTTCTTAATTAAACTTATTAGAAGTTTTCTATATTGTGATAGTTTACAAAGGAACCTGAGTTTTTTTGGTTTGGTTCATCCTCTGTATTATTTCTTTGTATATTCTGTTCCACTGATTTTTGCTATTATCGGAATCATCACTTTCTTTATTTTTTTTATTTCGGCATATAATGGGGGAACAGATTTTAAGGTTTCAATAAATGCCCATTTACCCCCCTCCCCCCAAAAGTCTGAGTCTCCATCATGACCATCCCCCAGATGGTGCACATCTCACTCATTATGTATGTATATACCCACCCCTCTCCCCCCTCCCACCTGCCAAATACCCTATTACTGTAGTACCTATGTGACCACTTAGGTGCTGTTCAGTTAATACCAATTTGCAGGTGAGTATATGTGGTCCTTGCTTTTCCATTCTTGGGAAACTTAACTTAATAGTATGGATTCCAGCTCTAAACGGGAAAATATAAAACGTGCTATGTCACCATTGTTTCTTAGAGCTGAATAGTACTCCATGGTATACATATACCACATTTTATTAATCCATTCTTGGATTGATGGGCACTTGGGCTGTTTCCACAGCCTTGCTATTATGAATTGTGATGCTATAAACATTCCAGTGCAGGTGTCTTTTTTGTAGAGTGTCATTGGATCTTTTGGGTAGATGCCCAGCAATGGGATTGCTGGATCAATTGGTAGAATCACTTGTATTGCTTTAAGATATCTCCATATTGCTTTCCACAGAGGTTGAACTAGTTTGCAGTCCCACCAGCAGTGTAGGAGTGTTCCTCTCTCTCCGCAACCACGCCAGCATTTATTGTTTGGAGATTTTTTGATAAAGGCCATTCTCACTGGGGTTAAGGGATATCTCATTGTGGTTTTGATTTGCATTTCCCTGATGATTATAGATGTAGAGCATTTTTCCATATGTTTGTTGGCCATTCTTCTGTCTTCTTTAGAAAAGTTTCTGTTCAAGTCCTTTGCCCACTTTTTAATGGGGTCATTTGATTTTTTCTTCCTGATTTTCGTGAGTTCTAAGTATATTCTAGTAATCAGTCCCTTATCGGATGCATAGGATGCAAAAATTTTCTCCCATTCTGTAGGTTGTCTGTTTACTTTCATGACTATTACTTTGGCTGTGCAGAAGCTTTGTAGTTTGATCATGTCCCATTTATTTATTTTTATTGCTGCTGTGATTGCCTTTGGGGACTTCTTCATAAACTCCTTGCCCAGGCCGATGTCTAGGAGAGTGTTTCCAACTTTTTCCTCTAGAGTTCTAATAGTTTCATACCTTAGGTTTAAGTCTGTTATCGAGCGTGAGTTGGTTTTTGTGAGAGGTGAAAGGTGTGGAACCTGCTTTAGCCTCCTACAGGTGGCTATCCAGTTTTCCCAGCACCATTTATTGAAGAGGGATTCTTTTCCCCAGCGTATGTTTTTGTCTGCTTTGTCAAAGATTAGATGGCTGTATGAGGATGGTTTTATATCAGGATTCTCACATCTGTTCCACTGGTCAATATTCCTATTTTTGTGTCAATACCATATTGATTTAATTATTACAGCTTTGTAGTATAGTTTGATATCTGGCATATTAATGCCTCCCATTTTGTTTTTGTTGCCTAAAATTGCTCTTGATATTCGGGGTCTTCTTTGGTTCCATACGAAGTGTAAAATTATATTTTCTATATCTGTGAAGAATTCTGATGGGATTTTAATAGGTATTGCATTGAATCTGTAGATCAGTTTGGGTAGTATAGACATTTTGATGATATTGAGTCTGCCGATCCACGAGCATGGTATGGATTTCCATCTGTTTACATCCTCTGCTATTTCCTTCCTCAGTGTTTCATAGTTCTCCCTGTAGAGGTCTTTTACGTCCTTGGTTAAGTATACTCCTAGGTACTTTAATTTCTTTGTTGCTATTGTGAAGGGAATTGAGTCTTTGATTTGGTTCTCAATTAGATAGTTGTTGGCGTATATGAATGCCTCTGATTTCTGTGTATTGATTTTGTATCCTGAGACTTTACTAAATTCATTGATCAGTTCCAGGAGTTTCTTGGTTGAATCTTTGGGGTTTTCTAGATACAATATCATATCTTCAGCAAACAGTGAAAGTTTGATCTCCTCTGCCCCTATTTGGATACCTTTAATTCCATTTTCCTGTCTGATTGCTGTAGCCAAGTTTTCCAGCACTATGTTGAACAGAAGTGGAGATAGTGGGCAGCCTTGTCTGGTTCCAGTTCTAAGTGGGAATGATTTCCGTTTTCCCATTCAGTATGATGTTGGCTATGGGTCTGTCATATATGACTTGTATCATTTTTAGGTATGTCCCTTCTATGCCTATTTTCTTAAGTGTTCGTATCATGATAGGGGGTTGAATTTTGTCAAAAGCTTTCTCTGCATCTATTGAAAGAATCATGTGGTGTTTGTTTTTGCTTCTGTTTATGTGGTGAATTGCATTTATAGATTTACGTATGTGGAACTATCCCTGCATCCCTGGGATGAAGCCCACTTGGTCGTGGTGGATTATTTTTTTGATAAGTGTCTGGATTTGGTTAGCTAAGATTTTGTTGAAAATTTTTGCATCTATATTCATTAGGGATATTGGTCTGTAGTTTTCTTTTTTGTTGCCTCCTTTCCTGGTTTTGGTATCGGAGTAATATTCGCTTCATAAAAGGTGTCGGGGAGGTTTCCGTTCTTCTCGATGTTGTGGAATAGTTTCTGTAAGATAGGTACTAATTTTTCTTTGTAAGTGTGGTAAAATTCGAGTGTGAAGCCATCTGGACCGGGACTTTTCTTTTTAGGGAGATTTTTTATTGCTGTTTCTATTTCAGCTGTTGTGATTGGTCTGTTCAGGGAATGTATTTCTTCCTGGTTGAATCTAGGGAGGCTGTGTGTTTCTAGAAATTTGTCCATTTCCTCCACATTTTCCAGTTTGTGTGCATAAAGATTTTTGTAGTATTCATAAATTGTATCTTGTATCTCTTTGGGATCAGTTGTGATATCTCCTTTTTTATTCCTGATGGAGCTTATTAGAGATTTCTCTTTTCTGCTTTTCGTTAGCTTCGCCAATGGTGTTTCGATTTTGTTTATTTTTTCAAATAACCAACTTTTTGTTTTATTAATCTCCTGAATAGCTTCACTGTTTTCAATTTCGTTTAGTTCTGATTTGATCTTGTTGATTTCACTTCTTCTGCTGGGTTTGGGGTTGGTCTGTTCTTCTCTTTCCAGCTCTTTGAGTGGTTTCATTAGATTATCTATTTGTGATCTTCTTGTCTTTTGTTTATAGACATTTATGGAGATAAACTTTCCTCTCAGAACTGCTTTAGCTGTGTCCCGGTGGATTTGATAACTTGTCTCTCCATTGTCATTTTCTTCATAGAATTTTTTTCTTTCCGTCTTGATTTCTTCATTTATGAAGTAATCATTTAGTAGGAGGTTGTTTAATTTCCACGTTTTTGTGTAGAAATGTGAGTTTCTGTTAGTGTTGATTTCTAGTTTCATTCCACTGTGATCTGAGAAGGTACATGGTATGATTTCTATTTTTTTAAATTTCTTGAGATTTACTTTGTGACCTAGAATATGGTCAATCTTAGAGAATGTCCCATGAGCTGATGAGAAGAACGTATATTCAGTGGATTTTGGGTAGAATGTTCTGTAAATGTCAGTCAGACCCAGTTGTTCTACAGTTTTGTTTAAGTCCATTATTTCTTTATTAATTTTCTGTTTGGAGGATCTGCCTCGTGCCATCAGTGGGGTATGGAAATCTCCGGCGATTATGTAGTTGCTATTAATCCATTTGCTTAGATCCAGTAAGGTTTGCTTTATGAATCTGGGTGCACCTAAGTTGGGTGCATATATATTTAAAATTGTTATCTCTTCTTGTAGAACTGTTACCTTCACCATTATATAATGACCCTCTTTGTCTTTCACTACTTTTGTTGCTTTAAAAACTAAATCGTCTGAAATTAGAACTGCCACACCAGCCTTCTTTTGGCTTCTATTTGCCTGGAATATTGATCTCCACCCTTTTATTTTTAGTCTATATGCATCCTTGCAGATTAGATGTGTTTCCTGAAGACAGCATATACTTGACCTATATTTTCTTATCCATTCAGCCAGCCTATGTCTCTTGAGTGGAGAGTTTAAGCCATTCACATTTATGGAGAGAAATGATAGGTAAGGTAGATTACTGTTCATTCTGTTGGGTTGGATGTTGTTGCTATCATTTCTGTCTTGAGCCATTGTAATATCAGGCCTTTAATATCTTTGGGTTTTGGTTTTTTATATTCATTGGATATTATTATGATGTTCCGTGCGTAACGCTCTTTTAAGTACTTCTTGTAGGGCTGGTCTTGTCTTGGTGAATTCTCTGAGCCTTTGCTTGTCTGAGAATGTTTTTATTTCTCCTTAATATATGAAGCTTAGTTTTGCAGGGAATAATATTCTAGGCTGGGCATTGTTTTGTTTCAAAAGAGTGAGAATGGAGCCCCAGTCTCTCCTTGCTTGTAAAGTCTCATTAGAGAAGTCTGATGTTATTCGAATTGGCTTTCCCTTGTATGTTACTTGCTTCTTTTGTCTTACAGCTCTTAGAAGGGCCTCTTTAGTTGATACTTTGTTCAGTCTGATGACTGCATGTCGTGACGTCTTCCTGTTTGCATTGAATCTCCCAGGGGTCCTGTGAGCTTCTTGAACTTGTATATCAAGATTTTGAGCAAGGCCTGGGAAATTTTCCTCTATTATATCTTCAAACAGCTTGTCCAACCCTTGAGTGTTGTCTTCTTCCCCTTCTGGTAACCCTATGACCCTCACATTAGGTTTCTTCACATAATCCCACAGCTCTTGTGGGCTTTGCTCTTTTCTCTTGTTTCTCTGCTCTATTTCTGTGACTGATTTATTTAATTGGAGGGTGTTATCTTTAAGCTCTGAGATTCTTTCTTCTGTTTGATCTACCCTGTTCTTGAGACTTTCCACTGTATTTTGTATTTCCTTGAATTGATTCTTCATTTCCAGGAGTTCGGTTACACTTTTCTTCATTGTGTCTATTTCTTTTTCCATATCCTGGAGGCTTTTTGTGGTTTCTTTGTGTTGGTTGTTGAGTTGTTGTTTCAGCTCGGTGAGTGTTCTTATGATCCACATACGAAATCCTCTTCTGTCATATTGGCTGCCTGATTTTGGTTGGTGTCCATTTCTAGTGGGATGGTGCTCCCCTTTAGGGGTATGTTTTCCGTTTGGTTCTTCATATTTCCTGAGTTCTTTCCCTGATTACTTCCCATGTCGATCTTTTGTTTTATCTTTCCTTTAGGTTATTGTTTGGGTATTCACACACGTTGGTTAGTTTCTGAGGCGTTAGCTGGTGTCTGTGGGTGAGATTGGACCACTCCCTTTATATTTAGTCGGTAGGTGCCGTGGAAAGACTGTGCAAGATGCTGTCCCTGTCAGTAGGTGGCGTTTGCTTGGAACAACAGGCTATGCTGTTGATTTTGTGTCCTGTTATCAGCTCTTGTTTTGGGCGGAGCTGGGTTGGGTAAGCCTGCCCTCAGTCACCACCAATGCCATTAGCAGGGGTCAAAGTTCTGTTCTCTGCTTCCAGGGAAAGCTTTCAGGGCGGGGCTGGAATGGTCCCGCTCAGCCAGAAAGTCTGGGTGTAGGGGTGGGGCTGTCTGAGACCCGCAGTCTGGAGCGGGCCTTGCTTCTTTCCACCCTCCCCAACTCCTCTGCCAGCAGGCCAGACCACGAGCCACCAGGCCTCTCCAGAGTTGATGCCTGCGGGGAGGTTCCCTGCACAGGAACTCCACCTGGGTTGGTCGCATGGCCTCCTCCTGGGAGGAGGGTTGCCCTCTAGGACGCCGATCCGCCCCTGGAGGCACACACACCTCAGTAGGCTGTTCACGTATAACCCTTCTGTGCCTCGGGCAATGCTAGGCCTCGGTGCAGGGGATCTTGTCTGCAGGTCTGACCTCTGGGTCCCAGAGTTCAAACTGTATCCCCACCAGGGAGAGGATTTCCAGTCCCTATTCACCCACAGGGAGCCCAAGCTGGGTCTATGTCTCTCAGCCTCTGAGTTGGCACCGTTCTCCTGGGAACACCGTGCCAGCAGCACCTGGGAGAGCTGGCAGGTAGGGAGCTCACAGTCTGAGTTCCCCTTAGTCAGCTATAGGGTCCCAATAGGGAAGGTCCCATTCCCTGGAGGTGCCTCTGGCTGGTGGCTGTATTGTCTCTATGGGCAGCCGCGGGTACGGGCAGCGGAGTGTAGGAGGAGGCAATATGGCGTCTGCCACGCGGCTCGGGTCTGTGAACCCGGAGGTGCCTGGAGGAATTTGGGAACCTGGTGCCACGTCTGCTACAGGCTCACTGCTGGCTGGCGGCGGCCATCTCTGGGCCGGTGTCAGCAGGTCTCTCCACCTGTTGGGGTGCCCACCAGCAGTCCCAAATGCAGGGGAGGGGAAGCAGAAAATCCACCTACCCTTGCTGCTGGTCTCCGGGCTGCTCCGGCGTTCCCAGCCTCCAGTTCTCCTCCGCAGCCTCCTCCCGTGGAGTCTCCCGGGGTCTCAGGTACCCCTCCTTCTGGCCCTTGTCTGCTGTATGCTCGTCTTCTTGCTTGTTTCCTCTAATTTCTGCTAGAATCTGTCTTTTCTGCAGAGACACTCTGTCTGGCAGTGTTTCTCATCCTCCATCTTTCCCTTCTCTGAATCATCCCTTTCTTTACTTTCCTTGGGATATTCTGTGGTCCTTCTAATTTCTTAAGGTAGATTAGCTTATTGGTTTTCATTTTTTCTTTTCTTTTCTTTTCTTTTCTTTTCTTTTCTTTTCTTTTCTTTTGTTTCTTTTCTTTTCTTTCTTTTTTTTTTTTTTTTGAGACAGAGTCTCACTCTGTCACCCCTGCTAGAGTGCAGTGGTATCATCATAACTCACTGCAAGCAGGAACTCCTGGGCTCAAGTGATCCTCTTGCCTCAGCCTCCCAAGTAGCTGGAACTACAGGTGGCACCACCACACCTGGCTAATTTTTCCATTTTTTTTTTATAGAGACAGGGTCTTGCTCTTGCTCAGCCTGGACTCAAACTCCAGAGCTCAAACAAACCTCCCACCTCAGCCTGCCAGAGTGCTAGAATTATGGGTGTGAGCCACTGTGCCCAGTTTTCCTTTTCTTAAGACTACCTTAAAGACTTCTTTATGGCTATTTCTCTCCAAGTACCACTTTAGGAGCCCAAAAGAAGATTTCATAACATTTTCACTATTGTTCAGTTTTAAGTATTTTCTAATATCATTTATGATTATTTAAAAAATTTCATAATGTTTTTCAATTTCCAAATGTAAAACTTTATGTTACTAATTCCTAATTGAATGCCTCATATTGAAAGAAAATGGTCCATAGGATATGAAATATTTTTGTTTCTCTTGAGATTTGCCCTATGGCTTAGCATATACTCAATTTTTTGGATAAATGCTCTATTTATGATTTACTAGGTGTTAAGTGAATAAGACCATGAATGTTTGTTAGCTCATGCTTGTCCATTGGGTTATTCTAATTTTTTAATCATATTATTGTTGGTCTGATTGGTCTTTCACTCATTGAGAATCTTTGAGTTTCTTGATTTCTCCTTGTAATTCAATTTTCCCCTTATGTATTTTGAGTCCACACTATTGGTACATACAAAGTTAGAGTTGTTATGTTTTCCGCTTAAGAGCCTTAATTTTTTAGTGTAATATTTTATCCCAAAGAAAAATGTTTGTCTTATAATCCATTCTGTCTATATTTTATATGGATTCACCCCCAAAAAAGGATATTCCCATAACATATTTTCCATCACTTTACTTTTAAACTGTGTACGTGTTTATATGTTGTTAGGTATGCCTCATGTATATACATAGCATATAGATACATTGCTTATTTATCCATTGGTTATATTTAGTTTATTTATACTATCTTATCGTATGTATTGTTTTCCCCATGTTTTTCTATGCTTTATTTTCTTCTTTGCCTTCTATAAGACTGAAGCATTTTCTATGTTCCCATTTGTTTTTACCTATTGTTTTATAAGTTTTACTTTCTCTTTCAATTATATTCTTGAGTAATTACCTTAAATGTTAATAAACATACTTGGCCTAAAATCTAATGATACTCAATATCTCTACTCTCCTCCCCAATAATATAAGAATGTATTAACCCACATGTTTCTACTCCTTCCTCCCATTTAGGTTATTTTAATTATTTGTTCTACCCTGTTTTTATAGGCCTTACTATTATTTGTAAATACCCATTAATTGTTTAGTTTACCCTTAAGTTTGTCAGTACTTATGCTCACTGTTCCTTCTTGCATCCTCCTACTGGCTTCATTTTCAACTACATGAAGAACTTCTTTTAGTAGTTCTTTTCATGAGGATTCATTCAATCATTGATTCAAAAATGCTTGTAGAACATAAACTATATACTAGGTAGAGTTTTAAGTGCAAGGATATAGCAGTGAACAGAACAAAGTCCCTCCTATCTTGGACCACCCAGGCTGTTGGAGTGGAAGAAATAGTAAACAAAGACATATTTTTTTCAGTGCTATGAAGAAGAAAAATAACTCATAGTAAGGGGAAGGGGGATTACTATTTTTGAGAGGATGGTCAAGAAATGCCTCTCTGATATGGTGATTTTTGAATGAGACCTGAGGTTTTAAGTGACCCAGCCATGAGAAAATCTGGGGTAAGGGTGAAGATGTTTTCATGGTAAATTCTCTGCCTCACTTTATTTGTCTAAACACACTACATAATATATCCATGTAAAAAATATTGCATTTGTACCCCTGAATTTATACAAATGAAAAACTATCTTTATTTTTACTTCACTTTGATAATCTAGTTGGCTATAGAATTCTGGGTTGACAGGTATTTTTCAGTCAACATTTTCAAGATGTATTTTAATTACCTTTTGGCTTCTATTGTTGCTTTTAAGAAGTCTGCTATAAGTCAAATGGTCATGTTATTGTAGATAATATGTCCTTTCTGTTCTGCTATTTTTATGATCTCCACTTTGGTGTTCTTTAAATCTATTATGTGCTGGCTGGGATCTATTTTAATTTAGTGAGTTTGCAAATCTTTATGGTTTTTAAAGCTAAGGATGCATATATTTCAACAATTCTGGGAAACTTTATCCATTATTACTTTGAATGTTGTTTCTCCCCCATTTTCTCTATTATCTCACATTTAAAATGATAATAGACACATGCTGAACCTTTTCCTTTTATCCTCCATGGTAGTATGCCTGTCTTTCATGTTTTCCATCATTCATCTGTCTGAAATGTAAACCAAACAATTTTTCCTCAGGTGTATTTTCCAGTTCACTAATCTCTATTTAGCGATAACTAATCTGCTATGTATCTCATTGATTGAGTTTTTATTTTCAATGACTATTTTTTCTTTTACTAAAGGTCAATTTCAAATAGAGCCCTTTCAAATATGCTTTTTCTTGCTCCTCTTCCTCCATAATCTTCATATTAATTGTAGTTCTTTCATAATCTCTGTTTTATAATTCTGTTATATGAAGTCCTTGGAGAAGCTCTAATTGAATTATATATTGTATTAGGTGACTCTTGCTCATGTCCATTTCTTTAGGTATTTTGTTGTGGTGGATAGTGAGCTTATTTTCAGTAAGCACTTATTCATAGTTATGTCCCTCAAGAGTTCTCTTATGCTTACTTTTGTAAGTCAGTCTAGTGGTATACCTAGCCTAAGGCCAATTTTTATGTTAAATTCTCAGCTTGTAGGTTCCTGATCAGGCAGATAGTGTACATTTGAACATCATTCTTGCATAATATTAGGATTGAGGTTGCTAAATCTCAGTCGAAATGCTTTCCCCTCAAAACTTCCTCCTTCCTTTTTGAATATTTGTGCTGTGGTCTGGCTTTGTCAATTCATTTTATGTAGTTCATCCCTTTTCTGAGGCTGGATCCCTTCAGGATCTTGACTTTATGTGGGAGTCTAATTCCAGCTTTTCATCTGCCACAGTCCTAGTTTACGCTTGTTGTCATGGTTATTGATATAGCCTCCTCTCTCTCTCTCTCTCTCTCTCTCTCTCTCTCTCTCTCTAAAATGTTCCAGTTTAGACAATAAATTATATTATCTTTAAATCCTTAGGCAAGAATACACTTGGTATACTGAAGCAAGAGAGTTCAGACTGGCTAGTTTGTGGAGGGAAGGGTATTTGGAGAAGAGCTCAGAGAGTAAGGCAGGGGACAGCTTGCATCAGGGAAAGTTCATTCCAGGTTTGATTTGAAGCCACTAAGGGATTTTAAACCAAAGGATCTGCAGCAACTTCTGGATGCTGCGTCTTCATGTTACCTTGCTATCTTGCTACCTTGAAGTGTCCCCTGTGCCATTCGTAGTTAAGTGGTCAGTCAAGAATCTGGGCAGAGTTTATATTCACATTTTGGGACTCACCTTCTTACTTCCAAGACTTCCTCATGAATTTTCAGATCATCTTCAGTCTTGAGTTTTTCCTCTGATACATTAAACTAATAAGTTTTCAGATTTCTGCTACCTGAGTTGTAATGGAGTGAGGAATTCCTTCAGTCTAAATGTCAGCAAACTCACAACCATCACCCAGCACAGTTCTTTCATTTAGCGGACTACTACCCTATTATTTCTATCTGCTTTTTAAAAAATTGGGCCCCAGAGTGTGTCCCATTTGTGTGTAGTATAGTGGTCAACCAGGATTTGGGGTGGAGTATATACCCAGATTTGGGGGCCCATCCCTTCTGTGACTGTCTTACTTTCAGGAGCCACACTCCTAATATTCAAGATTCTCTGCCACCTTGAGCCAGTGAGGCTGTTATATATGTCATAGGAATTCTAGGTTTGGGGAGCATCTTCAGGAAAGAAAAAACACAAACTGACAATTCTAATCCATTGTTGCTGCCATTTTTAAGGGTTTCTGTCTGCTTTCAGTCTCTCCGCAATGCTTTTGAGTAATATAAGTACACACACACACACAGATATATATATATATATATATATATATATATATATAATTGTTCAGATTTTATAATTAATAGCTACAGGAAGATACACTCAAATAATCAAACAATTTATTCTGTCACCAAAAGCAGGAACATTTATTGTTATTTTAATTTGTATTTAGATTAATAAACATTTTGAAATTTCTCTTCATGTTTATTAGCAATTTTTATCCATTTCATGAATTTGCTGTTCATTTACCCAATTTTTCTATTTGTGATTGTTTTTATCCTATTTATTTATAATATTTAATTATTTATTAAAGATAATAAACTATTCACCCATCAGACATATTATTTTGAGGCTCAGATGAAATGTGTGTTAAAATAATAAGGTTCTGTTTTTGAAGCTCATAATATTGTATTATGGTAATTGTTATATTGGCCTTTGATGTTCATATGGAATCATTCAACAGGAGAGATCAGGTAAGGAGTTTGTTCTTGTAAAGATGTCACTGCAGGCCACGTGTGGTGGCTCATACCTGTAATCCTAGCACTATGGGAGGTCGAGGCAGGAGAATTGCTTAAGATCAGAAGTTCGAGACCAGCCTGAGCAAAAATGAGACCCTGTCTCTACTAAAATTAGAGACGTGGTGGCATGCATCTGTAGTCCCAGCTACTCCGGAGGCTGAGGCAGGAGCCCAGGTGTTTGAGGTTGCCGTGAGCTAGGCTGATGCTATGGCATTCTAGCACGGGCAACAGAGTGAGACTCTGTCTAAAAAAAAACAAAAAACAAAACAGAAAAACAAAAAACATCACTGCATTGAGAAGGGGGCTCTTGTCTTTTTGTAAAGCAAAGTGTTGTGGTTAGCTTGTTTGATGTGTGGGTCAGTGTTGGCAGTGACCTTCCTAAACAAAGCCTTGTCCATATTTACTGATCACCATGGCATTGTTTCTTAATCATAATCATTTGCCTTTCTTACCAGCAACTACTGTTAATAGTAGTTGTTTCTTCTCTTCATCAGAGGAAAAATTTCAAGGTAATTAATAGTTGCTGAAGGTAATATGGACACTCACCAGAACTTACTGAAACATTGTTCTCTCTCTTTTTGTCCCTAGGAGTACACTATTGATGTATTTTTTCGACAGACATGGCATGATGAAAGACTGAAATTTGATGGACCCATGAAGATCCTTCCACTGAACAATCTCCTGGCTAGTAAGATTTGGACTCCTGATACCTTCTTCCACAATGGCAAGAAATCGGTGGCTCATAACATGACGACACCCAACAAGCTGCTCAGACTGGTGGACAACGGGACCCTCCTCTACACAATGAGGTCAGAGAGTGATGGCCCCTGCTCAAAGTATATTGGCAGTAGGACTGGGGTTGAAAGCAGCATGTTTTACTTTACTAAAAATTCTGTCAAGTTTATAGATCAGAAATACACATATATGTGTATACTTCCTAATATATTTGCATGTATACATACTCACAGATATACATATTTTAGATACCCATATATAGAGAGTTACACATATGAATATTGTGAGACATATGTTCATTATATATTAATGTACGCATTCAACAACATGTGTGGACTGACACAGAGGGATATACATACTCAAGGACACTTATATACACAGACTCACAAAAACATATAAACCAGCATGAACACTATGGTAGTCACAATAGATTAAGTTTAACTACAGCAACAAAACACCCTACAATGTAGAGTTCAAATGTGATAGTGATGAGTATTTTCTGAAACAGTGTTTTATATATATAAATTCAAAATTACAGTAACATTTATTTTATGCCACATTGCCTGGGGTGCTGAGGAGTTTGATATAAGTGAAATTTCCAAATAACTTAAGATGATACCTTTTAAACACTATATATATATGATGGCATTGAAATCTTCATTAAATATAAAATATGTATCATACTTTTTCTACTTCCCAATGCATAAAAACATCATCATTTTATTTATTTCATGACTCAATATTGTTATTCTCATTAGAGTTATTAAGTATTGAATTGTGCTCTCAAAAAGAATAACTTTTAAAGCATTTGCAGTGCAATAAGAATCTTTGGCCCAACACTAAAACACTTTCTTGGTTTTTTTGTTTGCTTTTATGCTTTTGATTGTTCCTCTGCTGTCAGTTATTACATCCTAAAGCTTCTTCCTACATTAATGAATGTTGATATTGTGTAACTGAGCAAAACCTTTATTGAAAGAATAGGTGCAATCCTTCAGTACAGGTTCTATGACAATTTGAAATTTGTGTATTTGTTATTTTGCACATGAAACTCAGATAATGCAAGCCTGGTAAGAATAGATGAAGTGTGTTTGTCTGTATACTAGTCGCTCATTATTTCCAATTTGCTATTTATTGGGGTTTTTTTCCTACAAGAATTTGAAAGACAGGAAAGGGGCTAAGGAAAAAAGGATAACAAATAAATACTTAAAAAAGAGAAAAGTTAGATGAGACAGAAGGAGATGAGAGACTAGAGGAGAAATGAGTATAAAATAGAGGATAAAACAATGAAAATAGATAGAAATGAGGAGAAGAAGAAGGTGGAGAGGGGAGAAGATAGATCATATATGTATGTGTATATATTACATATATATACCTCCATTACATATACATATGTAAATCAAATTATATATATGTATATATATATTTGTGTATGTATATATATGTATGTCAGGTAGATAAGGGTGGAAAAAAGAGAAAGAATATGAGAAGAGAGGAAAAAAGAAAAAGTTGAGAAGATAATGGAGAAGATAGAATAAAATAAAGAGGCTAGGTATTAATATATCCTAAAGATACAGGCAAACTTGGTGAAGAGGATGTAGTAGATGGGAAGAAAGAAGAGAAGTCATAGATAAACACGGTAAGGGACACTAGAGGAGATGAACAAGAGGGAGAGAAATTGTGGATGGAAAAAAGACAAGTTTTTATTCATTCACCAAATGTGTTTTCACTTCCTAATATATACATGGCACTAAACTAAATTCTGGGTATGTAAACAATAATGAAACATTGGGGGGGGGCGATCAAGATGGCAGGTGAGAAACACCGCCAGACAAAGTGTCTCTGCAGAAAAGAAAGATTCTAGCAGAAATTAGAAAAAAAAAAAGCAGGAAGACGAGCATACAGCGGACAAGGGTCAGAAGGAGGGGTACCTGAGACTCCGGGAGACTCCACGGGAGTAGGTTGCAGAGGAGAACAGGAAGTTGAGAGTGGCAGAGCAGCCCAGAGACCAGCAGGAAGGGTAGGTGGATTTGCCATTTCCCCTCCCCTGCATTTAGGACTGCTGGTGGGCTCCCCAGCGGGGGGAGAGACCTGCGGACACCAGCCCAGAGACGGCCACCGCCAGCTAGCGGTGAGCCTGTAGCGGACGCGGCACCAGGTTCCCAAATCCCTGGGGGCACCTCCGTGTGCACAGACCCAAGCCACGTGGCAGGCGCCATATTGCCTCCTTCTCCCCTCCGCCCACCCTACCCGCGGCTGCCCAGAGACAATATAGCCACCAGCTGGAGGCACCTCCAGGGAATGGGACCTTCCCTTTGGGACCCTACAGCTGACTAAGGGGAACTCAGACTGTGACCTCCCTACCCGCCAGCCCTCTCAGGTGCTGCTGGCACGGTGTTCCCAGGAGAACAGGGCAGACCCTGAGGCTGAGAGACATAGACCCAGCTTGGGCTCCCTGTGGCTGAATTGGGACCAGCACTCCTCTCCCTGGTGGGGATAGAGTTTGAACTCTGGGACCCAGAAGTCAGACCTGCAGACCAGATCCTGTGCACTGAGGTCTCGCATTACCCAGGACACAGAAGGGATATATGTGAACAGCCTACTGAGGTGTGTGTGACTTCAGGAGCAGATCAGCGTCCTAGAGGGCACACCTCCTCCCAAAATAAGGCCGTACACCCAGCCTAGGTGGCGTTCCTGCACAGGGAACCTCCCCACCAGCATCACAGTCCCGGGAGGCCTGGTGGCATCTGGTCTGGCCAGCTGGCAGAGGCCCATAAGTACCTGCGGAGTTGGGGAGGGTGGAAAGAAACGAGGCCCGCTCCAGACTGCAGGTCTCAGACAAGCCCACCCCCACACGCAGACTTTCTGGTTGAGCAGGGCCATTCCAGCCCCTCCCTGACAGCTTTTTCTGGAAGCTGAGAACAGAACTTTGACCCCTGCTAACCACATTGGTGGTGCCTGAGGGAAGGCTGACACAACCCAGCTTCGCCCAGATATCTCCTAGAGCAGCCCTCACTGAGGGGGAGAAAAGGACACACTTGGAAGTCCCAGGGCCCCACCGACCACCTTAGGCACTAGAGTGCCTCCCTACAGGAACAAGAGCTGATGACAGGACACAAAACAGCATAGCCTGTTCCTCCAAGCAAGCACCGCCCACTAACAGGGAGGGCATCCTGCGCAGCCTTTTGACAGTACCTACTGACTCATTATACAGGGAGTGGTCGGATCTCACCCACAGACACCACCTACTGGCTGAGAAACGAAAGAAGGCGGGTGAATACCCAAACAAAAACCTGAAGGAAAAAAACAACAACTGATCAACATGGGAAGAAATAAGCAAAGGAACTCAGGAAATATGAAGAACCAAATGGAAAACACACCCCCAAAGAGGAGCACCATCACCCTAGAAATGGACACTAACCAAAATCAGGCAAACAAAGTGACAGAAGAGGAATTTCATATGTGGACCATAAGAACACTTACCGACCTTCAAGAACAACTCAATAACCAACACAAAGAAACCACAAAAAGCCAACAGGATCTAGAACAAAAGTTCACTGAAGAAATAGACACAATGAAGAAAAGTTTACCGAACTCCTGGAAATGAAGAATCAATTCAGGGAACTACAAAATACAGTGGAAAGTCTCAAGAACAGGGTAGATCAAACTGAAGAAATTATCTCAGAGCTTGAAGATAACACCCTCCAACTACATAAAACAGTCAAAGAGATAGAGCAGAGAAACAGGAGAAAAGAGCAAAGCCCACAAGAGATGTGGGATTATGTGAAGAAACCTAATGTGAGGGTCATAGGTTTACCAGAGGGGAAGAAGACAACACTCAAGGGTGGCACAAACTATTTGAAGATATAATAGAGGAAAATTTCCCAGGCCTTGCTCAAAATATCGATATACAAGTTCAAGAAGCTCAGAGGACCCCTGGGAGATTCAATGCAAACACGAAGACACCACAGCATGCAGTCATCAGACTGAGCAAAATATCAACTAAAGAGGCCCTTCTAAGAGCTGTAAGACGAAAGAAGCAAGTAACATACAAGGGAAAGCCAATTCGAATAACACCAGACTTCTCTAATGAGACTTTAGAAGGAAGGAGAGACTGGGGCCCCATTCTCACTCTTCTGAAACAAAACAATGCCCAGCCTAGAATCTTATTCCCTGCAAAAATAAGCTTCATATATGAAGGAGAAATAAAGATATTCTCAGACAAGCAAAGGCTCAGAGAATTCACCAAGACAAGAACAGCCCTACAAGAAGTACTCAAAACAGTGTTACGCACGGAACACCATAATAAAAACTCACGAATATAAAAACAACCAAAACCCAAAGAGTAAAGGCCACATAATACAATGGCTAAAGAGAGAAATCAAAGCAACAACATCAAACCCAACAGAATGAATAATAATCTACCTTACCTATCACTTCTCTCAATACATGTGAATGGCTTAAACTCTCCACTCAACAGACATAGGCTGGCTGAATGGATAAGAAAACCCAGGCCAAGTATATGCTGTCTTCAGGAAACACATCTAACCTGCAAGGATGCATATAGACTAAAAGTAAAAGGGTGGGTATCAGCATTCAAGGAAAGTGGAAGCCAAAAGAAGGCTGGTGTGCAGGTCTAATTCCAGATGATTTAGTTTTTAAACCAACAAAAGTAGTGAAAGACAAAGAGGGTCATTATATAATGGTGAAGGGCACAGTTCAACAAGAAGAGATAACAATTTTAAATATATATGCACCCAACTTGAGTGCACCGAGATTCATAAAGCAAACCTTACTGGATCTAATCAAATGAATTAATAGCAACTCCATAATCACCAGAGATTTCAACAACCCACTGAGGGCACAAGACAGATCCTCCAAAGAGAAAATTAATAAAGAAATAATGAATTTAAATAAAACCCTGGAACAATTGGGTCTGACTTTTCTCCTCATTAGCTCACGGGACATTCTCTAATATTGACCATATCCTAGGAGACAAAGTAAATATCAAGAAATTGAAAAAAATAGAAATCATACCATGTACATTCTCGGATCACAGTGGAATAAAAGTAGAAATCAACCCTAACAGAAACTCACATTTCTACACAAAAACGTGGAAATTAAACAACCTCCTACGAAATGATCACTTCATAAATGAAGAAATCAAGATGGAAATTAAAAAATTCTATGAACAAAATGACAATTGAGAGGCAAGTTATCAAATACTCTGGTACACAGTTGAAGCAGTTGTGAGAGGAAAGTTTATCTCCACAAATGCCTATAACCAGAACACAAAAAGATAACAAATAGACAATATACGAAACGACTCAAAGAGCTGGAAAAAGAAGCACAGACCAACCCCAAACCCAGCAGAAGAAGTGAAATCAACAAGATCAAATCAGAACTAAGCGAAATTGAAAACAGGGAAGGTATCCCGGACATTAATAAAAGAAAAGGTTGGTTCTTTGATAAAATAAACAAAATTGACACACCGTTGGCTAAGCTAACGAAAAGCAGAAAAGAGAAATCTCTAATAAGCTCCATCAGGAAGAAAAAAGGAGATATCACAACTGCTGCGAAAGAGATACAAGATTTAATTTATGAATACTACAAACATCTTTATGCATACAAACTGGAAAATGTGGAGGAAATGGACAAATTTCTAGAAACACACAGCCGCCCAAGCTCAACAGGACAAAATAGATTCCCTGAACAGACCAATCTCAACAGCTGAAATAGAAACAGCAATTAAAAATCTCCCTAAAAAGAAAAGTCCCGGTCCAGATGGCTTCACACCCGAATTGTTACACACTTACAAGGGAGAACTAGTACCTGTCTTGCAGAAACTATTCCACAACATCGAGAAGAACGGAAACCTCCCTGACACCTTTTATGAAGCGAATATTACTCTGATACCAAAACCAGGAAAGGATGCAACAAAAAAAGAAAACTACACACCAATATCCCTAATGAATATAGATGCAAAAATTTTCAACAAAATCTTACCTAACCGAATCCAGACGCTAATCAAAAAAATAATCCATCAGGACCAAGTGGGCTTCATCCCAGGGATGCAGGGATGGTTCAACATACGTAAATCTATAAATGCAATTAACAACATAAACAGAAGCAAAAACAAAAACCGCACGATTCTTTCAATAGATGCAGAAATGTCTTTTGACAAAATTCTACACCCTTTCATGATACGAACACTTAAGAAAACAGGTATAGAGGAGACATACCTACAAATGATACAAGCCATATATGACAGACCCATAGCCAACATCATACTGAATGGGGAAAAATTGAAAGCATTCCCACTTAGAAGTGGAACCAGACAAGGCTGCCCACTAACTCCACTTCTGTTCAACATGGTGCTGGAAGTCCTGGCTACAGCAATCAGACAGGAAAATGGAATCAAAGGTATCCAAATAGGGGCAGAAGAGATCAAAGTTTACTCTTTGCTGATGATATGATATTATATCTAGAAAATCCCAATGATTCAACCAAAATACTTCTGGAACTGATCAATGAATTTAGTAAAGTCTCAGGATACAAAATCTATACTCAGAAATCACAGGCATTCATATACGGCAACAACAATCTAATTGAGAACCAAATCAAAGACTCAATTTTCTTCACAATACCAACAAATAAATTAAAGTAGTTAGGAATATACTTAACCAAGGAGGTAAAATACCTCTACAGGGAGAACTATGAAACACTGAGGAAGGAAATAGCAGAGGATGTAAACAGATGGAAATCCATACCATGCTCCTGATTTGGCAGACTCAACATCATTAAAATGTCTATACTACCCAAACTGATCTATGGATTCAATGCAATACCTATTAAAATCCCATCAGCATTCTTCACAGATATAGAAAAAATAATTTTACGCTTTGTATGGAACCAAAGAAGACCCCAAATATCAAAAACAATTCTAGGAAACAAAAACAAAATGGGAGACATTAATATGCCAGATATCAAACTATACTACAAAGCTGTAGTAATTAAATCAATCTGGTATTGTCACAAAAATAGGAATATTGATCAGTGGAACAGATGTGAGAATCCTGATATAAAACCATCCTCATATAGCCATCTCATCTTTGACAAAGCAGACAAAAATATACGCTGGGGAAAAGAATCCCTTTTCAATAAATGGTGCTGGGAAAATTGGATAGCCACTTGTAGAAGGCTAAAACAGGACCCACACCTTTCACCTCTCACAAAAACCAACTCTTGCTGGATAACAGACTTAAACCTAAGGTATGATACTATTAGAATTCTAGAGAAAAATTTAGAAACACTCTCTGAGACATCGGCCTAGGCAAAGAGTTTATGAAGAAGTCCCCAAAGGCAATCACAGCAGCAACAAAAATAAATAAATGGGACATGATCAAAGTACAAAGCTTCTGCACAGCCAAAGAAATAGTCATGAAAGTAAACAGACAACCCACAGAATGGGCGAAAATTTTTGCATCCTTAGCATCTGATAAGGGACTGATAACTAGAATATAATTAGAACTCACGAAAATCAGGAAGAAAAAATCAAATAACCCTATTAAAAAGTGGGCCAAGGACTTGAACAGAAAGTTTTCTAAAAAAGACAGAAGAATGGCCAACAAACATATGAAAAAATGCTCAACATCTCTAATCATCAGGGAAATGCAAATTAAAACTACAATGAGATATCACTTAACTCCAATGAGAATGGCCTTTATCAAAATGTCTCCAAAAATAAATGCTGGCGTGGATGCAGAGAGAGAGGAACACTCCTACACTGCTGGTGGGACTGCAAACTAGTTCAACCTCTGTGGAAAGCAATATGTAGATACCTTAAATCCATACATGTGAATCTATCATTCGATCCCATTGCTGGGCATCTACCCAAAAGATCCAATGACACTCTACAAAAAAGACAGCTGCACTCGAATGTTTATAGCAGCACAATTCATAATTGCAAGGCTGTGGAAACATCCCAAGTGCCCATCAATCTAAGAATAGATTAATAAAATGTGGTATATGTATACCATGGAGTACTATTCAGCTCTAAGAAACAACGGTGATATAGCACATCTTATATTTTCCTGGTTAGCAGTGGAACCCATACTATTAAGTGAAGTTTCCCAAGAATGGAAAAAACAAGCACCACTTATACTCACCAGCAAATTGGTATTAACTGAGCAGCATCTAAGTAGACACATAGGTACTACAGTAATAGGGTTTTCGGCATGGGGAGGGGCGTAGGGGGGCGGAAATATACATACATAATGAGTGAGAAGTACACCATCTGGGGGATGGCCATGCTGTAGACTCAGACTTGTGGGGGTAGGGGGGAAAATGGGCATTTATTGAAACCTTAAAATCTGTACCCCCATAATATGCTGAAATAAAAAAAAAAACAATAATGAAACATGGTCTCTGTCCTTAGGACAATCATAATATTATAGGGGAGAAAGTCTAATTAGGTAATCACAAATAATATTAACTGAAACACTAAATATATGGATAATTATGGGAGGACAAAGGAAGGTGACCTAATTTATTCTTTTGGATCAGGTTGAGAAATCAGTCCCTGGATGAGGCAATAGCTAAGCTCCCGATTGTTGGTATCAGCATTATTTTTCGTATTATTAGATAAGTAGAGTGTTCTCACGAAACTTGTAGGTAGGTAGGGGATAGAAGGTGGAGAGGAAGGGGATTCTAGACGGAGAAAACCAGGTGAGCAATTGCGAGGAATGGAATGACATTTTCTTTTAAGTAAAGTTTTATTGGAACCCAGTCACATGCATTCAGTTACATATTGCCTATGGCTATTTTCATGTATGGTAGGGTTGAGTAGTTGTGAGAGTGATACTATGGCCACAAAGCCTAAAATACTGATACTATCTGGCCCTCTACAAATAAAGTTTGTCAATTCCTGCATTAGACTAATAAATTAATTCATATGATCAAGCAATTTACAAAAGCACGGCTTTCAGAAAACTATGTCTTTCTTCTATTCACTCCTTCTTTAGCTTAATTTCTTTTTTATTTTATTTCAAAAACTTTACAGGGGTACAAACCTTTAGATTACATATATTGCATTTGCATGGCCTGAGTTGGAGTTAAAAGTATGCCCATCCCAGACAGTGAGCACCACACCCATTAGTTGTGAATTTACCCATCCCCTCCTCCTCCACCTGCCTGACGCCTAATGGATGTCACTTCCATAAATGCACAAAGTGTTTATCAATTAGTACCAATTTGATGGTGAGTACATGTGGTGCTTGTTTTTCCATTCTTGCAATACTTCACTTAGTAGAATGGGCTACAGCTCCATCCAGGATAATACAAGAGGTACTGGATCACCATTATTTTTTTATGGCTGAGTAGAACTCCTTGGTGTACATACACTGCATTTTATTAATCCACTCGTGTATTGATGGGCACTTGAGGTGTTTCCACATCTTTTCAATTGTGAATTGTGCTGCTATAAACAATTAAGTGCAGATGTCTTTATTATAAAAGGTCTTTTTTTTCCTTTGGATAGATGCCCAGTAATGGGATTGGTGGATCAAATGGTAGTTCTACTTGTATCTCTTTGAGGTATCTCCATATTGCTTTCCACAGAGGTTGTATTAGTTTGCAGTCACACCAGCAGTGTATGACTATTCCTGTCTCTCTTCATCTATGCTAGCTAGCATTTGTTGTTTTGGGACTTTTTGATAAAAGCCGTTCTCTCTGGAGATAAGTGATATCTCATTGTGGTTTTTATTTGCATTTCCCTGATGATTAGAGATGTTGAGCATTTTTTCATATGTTTGTTTGGTCAGTAGTTTATCTTCTTACAGCGTTTCCACTGCTGGCGGTGTGCTGCGACTGGCTCCAGGACAGCTCAGAAGGCTGGGAAGGTGGCTTGGGTGTCCCTGTCCTTTCCCCCTATCTCCATCTGGGGGAGTGAAGGCAGTGGGCGGGCCTAACCCCCGAGTGTTACAGCCCCCATTTATTTTTTTTGATATAAAAATTAAAAATGAAAAGTTTCTGTTCATGTCCTTTGCCCACTTTTTAATGGGGTTATTTGATTTTTTTCTTACTGATATTTCTGAGGTCTATATAGATTCTAGATATTAGCCCTTTATCGGATGTATGGCATGCAAATATTTTCTCCTATACTGTAGGTTGTCTATTCGTTCTAGTCATAGTTTCTTTGGCTATGCAAGAGCTTTATAATTTGATTAGGTCCCATTTATTTATTTTTGTTGTTTTTTGTGATTGCCTTTGGGGTCTTCTTCATAAATTCTTTGCCAAGGCCAATGTCTGTTAGAGTTTTTTCAACATTCTCTTCTAGAATTCTTATAGTTTCATGCCTTAGGTTTAAGTCTGTTATCCGTTGTGAGTTGATTTTTGTGAGAGGTGAGAGGTACAGATCCTGTTTCAGTATTCTACATGTGGCTATCCAATTTTCCCAGCACTATTTATTGAAATGGAATTATTTTCCCCAGTGTTTGTTCTTGTTTGCTCTATCAAAAATCAGTGGTGATAGTGGGCAACCTTGTCTGGTTCCAGTTCTAAGCGGAAATGATTTCAATTTTTCCCTGTTCAGTATGATGTTGGCTGTGGCTTTGTCATATATGGCTTTTATCATTTTTAGGTAAGTATCGTCTATGCCTATTTTGTTAAGTGTTCTTATCATAAAAGGGTGCTGGATTTTGTCAAATGCTTTTTCTGCACCTATTGAGAGGATCATGTGGTCTTTTAGTTCTATTTATGTGGTGAATTACATTAGGAATGACATAGTTTAACCAAGAGAATGAGGAGGTCAGTTTTCTATTTTATGCATGCCTCTGCAGATACTGTGTAAAGAATGTATTGGAAGGTAACAAGACAGGAATTAGGTAAAATGGCTAGAAAACAACTGAAATAGTCTGGGTGAGAAATGATAAAGTTCTAATTTAGAGCAGTGGATTAAGATGGAGAAAGTGAGACACATTGAAGAAATAAGCAGTAAATACAGACAACTTCATAATGACAGAGAGGAGGGGTTGTCAAAGTTGTAGGTACCCCAAATAACATTGGTGCATTATGGTACTACAAACTGGAATATACCATATGAAAGTTAGGACTAATTCCTATAAGCCTGTGAAGTTAATTTTAGACAGAATAAGCTTGAGATGATTTACATGATCCACATAGAAAAGTTTAATAGCAGTTGAATATTCAAGTCTTAATATCAGGAGAGAGATACAAGCTAGAGATATAAAGTTTGGTATTGTTAGTATATAAGGACAAATTGAAACTATGAAAATGAATGTGATAACTTCAGGAAAATGTGTAGAGTGAGAAGAAAATTACCCCAAGGATCCAATCATATAGCCATTAAGGCAGCAGGGGAGAAAGAAGAACCTATGAAGGAGAACAGGAAGAAAAAAGTAAGGGAGATGTAAATAGAACCACTAGTGTGCAGTATCTTAAAGCTAAGTGTGGTATTCAATACTGCCACTTTCTAATGGTTTCAGTTCACCTCCATCTGGGTACAGGGTAGCATTATACTTCCCTTGAGCCTTGAATTTAGCATGGACAAATGCCTTGCTTTGGCTAACCAAATGTGAGTGTAAAAAAGGATGCATCAGTCTGAGGGAGGACAGGAAGCCTTTTAAGAGCCAGTACATGATTTACCATATTGCCTTCTCCTGGCCACAGTGACTAGCATTATGCCAGGTGGTCCATCATTTTTTTTTTTTTTTTGAGACAGAATCTCGCTTTGTTGTCCAGGCTAGAGTGAGTGCCGTGGCGTCAGCCTAGCTCATAGCAACCTCAAACTCCTGGGCTCGAGCGATCCTTCTGCCTCAGCCTCCCGAGTAGCTGGGACTAGAGGCATGCGCCACCATGCCTGGCTAATTTTTTATATATATATATATATCAGTTGGCCAATTAATTTCTTTCTATTTATAGTAGAGACGGGGTCTCGCTCTTGCTCAGGTTGGTTTTGAACTCCTGACCTTGAGCAATCCGCCCGCCTCGGCCTCCCAGAGAGCTAGGATTACAGGCGTGAGCCACGGCGCCCGGCCTTATCATTTTGTTTTTTATTGAGGCTGACACAGAAGCAAGCACCCCTACTCCCAACCAGAGATAGATAGTAAGATTGAGAAATAAACCTTTGTTGCTTTAAGACATTGAAATTTTCAGGTTATTTTTATTGCATATTAATCTAACCCATCTTGACTAGTAAATGAAAGGACTAAAGAGTTTCAAAACAATGAGAGTGACTCTCTGCTTGACAGTTATTATCATATAAAAATGCTACTGATTTGTGTACATTGATTTTACAAACTGAGACTTTGCTGAATTTACTTATCAATTCCAGGAGTCTTTTATTGGAGTCTTTACGGGTTTCTAGATACAAGTGATCAATAATAACATCAATAATAGCATCAATATACTAGATGCAATGTACCAAGCACTGTTATAATCACTCTAGCTTTTAGAACCTTCATAATAACTCTATGAAATAGGTGGTATTATCCCAACTTTACAGATGAGAAAACTGAGACACAAAATGGGTAAGAAAATTTTTCAAAATCACATTGATAGTTGATGGTTGAGTCAGCATTCATATTCTGGTAGTTTAGCTGCAGGGTCATGCTATTTACTATTATTTACATATTTTTACAGCATCATTAACTATTTCAGAGATATCAAGTAATATAGAGACTTAAAAGTATGTGCTAGGCTTGGAAACATGGAAAACATTAGTGTTCTTCACATACACTATTTCAATGGAGTGGCTAGTGCAATGAAGAGTTTTTAGGAGTTACAGTTGAGGTAGTGGAGACAATGAAGATAGAAAATATTTTCCAGAAGCTTGTTTGAAAATGAGTGGAAGGGATGTATAATAGCTGCATTCAAGGGTAAAAAAATCACTTGTATTTGTTTTTAATGGAGAAACTGGCACATATTTGTGGGATAGCTAAAGAGTCAGTAGAAAGACAGTGATTGAACATATAGTAGAAATAATGTTTTGCTGACAACAAGTTCCCAGAGAAAACCGTAAAAGAGATAGTATCAAAACTACAGAGTTTTACTTGTAAATGAAGAGGGACACCTCTTCTCACATTGCATGAAAGGTTATGAAGTTAGATATAAATGTTGAAAAGGAGGTGAGGTATATAGGACACAAGACAGGTATGAATGGATATAATGTATGAAGGAGAATTTGGAGACAAGAGAGCATTAGAGGAAGAACAGATGGAAGAAACATGTGTTTATAATAATGTGCAGAAGAATTTGAAGGGGAGATAAGAGTTCACAGAATTGTAGAAACCATGGAGTGGAGTAGATGTAGACAGAGGATAGGATGCATAGAATAAAGTAGGTGGAGGGACAGAATGAAGAGGAGGAGATGTGGATGGGTAAAAGACAGTAAGCAAATGGAAGAGAAGCAAGAGGGACTGCAAACTAGTACCACCTCTATGGAAAGTAATATGGAGATACCATAAAGAACTAAAAATAGAACTACCATTTGATCAACCAATCCCACTACTGGGCATCTACCCAAAGGGAAAAAAGACATTTTATAAAAAAGACATGTGCACTTCAATGTTTATAGCAGCACAATTCACAATTGCAGAGATGTGGAAACCACCCAAATTCCTATCAATACATGAGTAGATTAATAAAATGTGGTATATGTTTAGCATGGAGTTCTACTCAGGCATAAAAAATAATGGTGATGTAGCACCTCTTGTATTATTCTGGATAGAGCTGGAGCCCATTCTCCTAAGTGAAGCATCACAAAAATGGAAAAACAAGCAGCACATGTACTCACCAGCAAATTGGTATTAACTGATGAATTCCTAAGTGGACATGTAGGAACAATATTTATCGGATTTTGGGCAGATGGGAGGGGGACGGAGGGGATGGGTATATATATACATAATGAGTGCGATGCGCTCCGTCTGGGGGATGGACATGCTTGAAGCTCTGACTCGAGGAGTGGGGGGGGGCAAGGTCAATATACGTAACTTTAACATTTGTAGCACCATAATATGCTGAAATAAAGTAAATAAATACTTATTTTCCTTTTCCCGTTTCTGTGTGTACACATAGTAGGTCAGAATAAATAAACTTTCTGTTTTTATCTAAAAAATATTTACTTTTTAAATTGACATATAAAATTTTATGTATTGATTGTGTACACCATGATGTTTTGAAGTATACCTACATTGTGGAATGGTGAAATCTAGCTAATTAACAAATGCATTGTCTCCGATAGTTATGATTTTTTGTGGTGAGAATACCACAAAATACCACATCCATTTTTCTAGTATTTTTCAAGAATACTATATGTCAGCATTAACTATAGTCACCATGCTGTACAGTAGGTCGTTTGAACTTATTCCTCCTATCTAACTGTATACATATATCTTTTGATTAACATATTGGTTTTTTTCAAAAAGTTACATGATGAGATCATTTGTTCTAACACAAGTTGCTGAATCAAAAAATGTATAATAGTTCAAACAAGATAGAAGTGTATTTCTTGATTCTTAAAGTTCAAACAAGGCAGGTATTTCTCATTGACAAGTGGCCCATTTCCAAATGGTACAACACATGGTTTCCAAGCCTGCCGTGCTTATCTGTATCAATGTATAAAAGAGGAAAGAGCATGGAGGATTGTTTGTAGGAGGTCTTTATAGGCCAGGCCTTGAGTGGCATGCTCATTTCTACTGACATTACTTTGACTAGAATGAGGTCACCTGGACATGCTTAATTGCAAGAGAGTTGAGAACAGAAATATTGATGCATGGCCAAGAAAAAGAGAAAGTGGAATTGGTGAACAGTTAATGAGTTTTGTTTTTCAATTAAAATCTTTAGTTGCACTCTGGAGGATAAGTTGGAGACAGAGATACCAGTTAGTGGACCATTTCATAGTCTGGGGAAGAATGACAAGGGCCCAAATAAAGTCAGTGGAAAGTGAGAGTAGAGAAGAAAGAGCAAGTATGGCATGAGAAAGGTTTTCAATAGAACTTGGAGTCCAACTGGATTTGGGGTAGTGAGGAAAACAATACATTGAGCATGTCCCTAACATATCATCCCTGGATACTGGGAGTGTATTTTGGTACTATTAGCAAAAACAAACAAACAAACAAACAAAAAACCCCTCACTATAGGAGAAGAAGAAGATATTAAGGAGAGGGGAGGAGATGGTTAGAAAATTTACACTTCTTGAGGATTTAATGTATTCTAGGCACTGTATTAGATGCTCCTCATGTATTTGTCTCACTTAATCCCCACAGCAAGGATCATGTACATATACTACAGAAGCACAGTTTAGTGTGAATAAGAAGGTGGGTTCTACTTGCCATCAAATTGGTACTGACAGCCTAAAACTATGGTGTTCAAATAATTGTAGTGTTCAACAGGGATCTGAGTGGGGAGACCCACATCTTTTTTTTTTTTTTTTAATTATTTTTTTTTATTTTGGCATATTATGGGGGTACAGATTTTAAGGTTTCAATAAATGCCCATTTCCCCCCCTCCCCCCAAAAGTCTGAGTCTCCATCATGACCATCCCCCAGATGGTGCACATCTCACTCACTATGTATCTATATACCCGCCCCCCTCCCCCCTCCCACCTGCCCAATACCCTATTACTGTAGCACCTATGTGTCCACTTAGGTGCTACTCAGTTAATACCAGTTTGCTGGAGAATATATCTGAAGGGAGACCCACATCTTAAGGATGTAATGAGCATTGTAGGGGGGAAAGGATTACCTCTATCCCTTTTTAGGGAAAGGCGAAGAAACACACTGTAACCAAAATGTCTAAAAAAATTGTTAATGGGAGGTGAACAGGTGGAAGGGGGGAGAAGGGGAAGAGTATGCACTTTCATGGTGGGTGTAAGGTGCACCACTTGAAGACTGGACACGCTTGAAGCTCTGGCAGAGTGGGGTGGGGAGGGGGGCAGGGACAAGATATGTAACCCTAACAATATTTGTACACACAGAATTTGGGAAAAATATATATATATATAATAAATATAAGGAGATAAAATTTAAAAAAAAAAATGAAGGTGGGTTCTGCAGTAAGACTGCTCCTGGTCCTTCATCTGTAAAATGAGATGAATCATAACAGTACTTGCTTCATAAGGCCATTGTAGGGAATAAATGCTATAAGGTGTGTGAATTGCTTGGCATGTGCCCTGGCACATTTCCACTCTGTGGAGGATTTTATTTTTGTTGTCAATATCCCCACTTTTATAGTTAGTAAGCTGAAGTTTCAATAGACCAAAGTCACACCAATAATAAGTGACAGAGCTTCTATAGGGACCCAAGTCACTCTTATGTTTTTTTTTTTTATTTCAGCATATTGTGGGGGCACAAATGTTAAGGTTACATATATTGCCCATGCTCCCCCTCCCCCCTCAAGTCAGAGCCTCAAGTGTGACCATCCCCCAAACGTTGCACATCTCACTCATTATGTTTGTATATACCCATCCCCTCCTCCCCCCTCCCACCTGCCTGACACCCGATAAATGTTATTCCTATATGTCCACTTAGCTGTTGATCCGTTAATACCAATTTGCTGGTGAGTACATGTGGTGCTGGTTTTTCCATTCTTGAGATACTTCACTTAGAAGGGGTTCCAGCTTTATCCATAAAAATACAAGGGGTGCTATATCACCATTGTTTCTTAAAGCTGAATAGTACTCCATGGTATACATATACCACATATTATTAATCCACTCATGTATTGATGGGCACTTGGGTTGTTTCCACATCTTTGTAATTGTGAATTGTGCTGCTATAAACATTGGAGTGCAGGTGTCTTTTTTGTAGAGTGTCATTTGATCTTGTGGGCAGATGCCCAGTAGTGTCACTCTTATGTTAATGAAAGCCTTTTTGTCCCCTCTACATCACATCACTTTCTCTAGCAAGGGAATGTTTGGGCTATCAATTTTAAATAATGAGTCTGAGGTGGACATGACAAGCTGCAGTTGGAAATGCAGGTCTGGAACTCAGAAGAACTTTGACACAATGGGATTTTGTAAAATTGAATACAGTGCACAAAGTGTCTGCTATGGGTTATGTGTCACAGTAATAGTGTCCTACATTTAGCTCAATCAAAAGAAATAGGCACTCGTTTATCCATGTTGAATCATCAAAAGGAAACTTATGTTTTGAACCAATTAAGAAAGGGTTACTATCATATTCAGACCATGATGCCTTCCTTTATTCTTTGATTGTATGATTGAGTTAGTTTTGCTTATATACTTGAGATACTCCACGGACAAATTATTTGAAGGATAAATTCTGCATGATGTCAGGAACCCCCTCCCCCAAACTTTATCAGCAAGTCTCTCTTCCTAGTTTAGATGCAGATAGCTTACACTTGAGTTCTCATTATAGAGTGTGCCTCTACAATGTCTAGGAAGCAGAGAAAGGATTTGGGCCACATTGTTAGTTGTATAGGGCTTAATGTAATCAGACCAACCATGTGTTGAGAGCTTGTTTCACACAGTCCTTTATTGTAATGGCTTTTGCTCTAGGGGATTCCACCTGTAGTTCCTTACTCATTAAACTAGCAGCTGGCTCACAGAGCCACACTTAGTGAACTTCGCTCTAATGAACAGAAGTAAGAACATAGAAGAGATGGAGTGGCTCATTTGGGGCTCTGAGATAGATTAGAATGAGGTAAGAAGCAAGTAATAGTTTAAGTCCTCAGTCAATTCCAAGTTACTCTGTGTGTGTACTCTGTGCAGTGATATCAACCCCTGCCCTCCAAGAGCTCACACCTTAGGAAAAAAGGTAGGATACATCATTCACTGTACTGTAAGTCATAATGGAAGTTTCACAAAAAGCCAACAATGAAGTGCTGTGAACTAAAAATTACAGGATTTACTTGGACTTGTGGGCATGGGCCCAGATGTGGGAGGGTTTCACAAGGGAACTGGAATTTGAGCTGATGGTGGGGAGGAAGAAAGTATTCCTGAGAGGTCTCCTCCTTGTTTCATTTCTACCAGTTCCAAGTGGAAATTAGGGCCTTGAAATAACAAGGACTGCTTTTATTCTGCAAACAATAAGCTGATCTCCAGGGAGATTCAGTCTGTTCAAAAGCTCATTATAACACAAAAGAAATTTGTAGATCAACAGAATGGTCCCTCTTATTCCAAAGAACCCAGATATTTCAGATGCTACCCCTGGCCATAGTAGAGACTATATGTTTGTAATGGAATAAATATTAGAATAGGAATTAGATGCTCTGGGTGTGAGTTCCAACTCTGGCACAGATCAGTGGTGTAACCATGGACAAGACATTTTTCTTCTCTGGGCCTCAGTTTTTTCTCCTGGAAAATGGGCTGAAAATTCCTGCTCTGCCTATCTCACAGAAATAGTTACTAAATCAAGAGACATTTATCAACCATCTGCTATGTACTAACCACCACACTAGGGATTGGATTGCAATGAGGAACAGAAGACAGACACATAAACAGACATTGATAATCTTATGTAGTACAGACTAAAGTATTTGTCCAAAGTGCTCTCAGATTTCTGTGAGCTGGAGTAAACCACTATGCCTGCAAGGCACAGACAAAGTATCGTGGCAGAGGTGATGTTTGAGCAAAGACCTGAAGAAAATGTGTTGAACATATAAAAAGTAAAGGACATTCCAGGCAGAAAGAAAAACAGTGCACACAAAGACTCAGACACATGAGAGCTTTGTTTGGTGAAATCACAATATTTGTAGATGGATGGAGAGTGGGGGAAAGTGTGAGTGTCAGAAAATAAAGCTGGAGCTACACCTCAGATATGCTCCCTCTGAAGGCTTAATGCAGCAGTAAAGTGGTGGCCTTCCTTCCTGTGTACTGAGTCTCTTGTCTACAGCTTGAGGATTTAATGGGAAGCCTGCAGACAATTGGGATTCTTGTGAATAATGTGCTACTTGGTTTGGGTGTCTGGTGGTGGTATATTTCAAGTGACTCATCCTCTCCCAATAATGGCTATTAATGATTTACTATCCTTTCTTTTTCACCATAAATCCCAGATCCTGCCCTTTACTCCATGATTATAGAAATAGCCTACCTGGCACCTCAACCTCTCCTGAAATAGTGTCATCTGTACTTTGGAGTTTAGAAAGAACATTCCTCAGAGTGAAGAGCAGATTGTTCTACTTCCAAAAGGTCTAGTTGACAGATGGCCTTCAGTGGGGCTCATACTGAACTCCAGGAACCCTTGCCTCCTATGAAGTTTAAGCTGCTCCTTCCTATATTACCCTTAGCATGTTGATAACTTCACTGAACAACCAGTACATACATTCAATAAACTTTAGATCTTTAACGTTAAGGATTCTAGTTAGTGTGGAATTTTTTTTCCTCTAGGGTGTTCTCCTATTCTATGCCCCCAATTTAAAATAATCAGTAAAATTAAAATGAATGAAAATGGATCACCTATATTTAATTGCCCCACAGAAATATATCAAATTATTCCTAGGTTTTTGCACATAGAATACTGGGTAAGGAATGTGTGCTTGAGGTTGCAGTATTAAAGGGCAAAGAAATGGGGAAGTGGTTTAATAAGGTTAAAGGTATTATCAAGATATGAGGACCAGAGCTTCATTTTCCAGAAGGATCACTTTCCCTGGGCTTAAGGCGTTGGGCACTGTCTCAATCTATTTGAGCTTCTGTAACAAAACACCTTATAATGAGTAATTTATAAACAACAGAATTTATTTCTCACAGTTCTGGAGGCCAGGAAGTCCACAGCGAAACACCAGCAGATTCAGTGTCTGGTGAGGGCTAGCTCTCTTCTTCAAAACTGGCACCTTCTTGCAGTGTCCTCATGTGGCCTAAGGGGATGATAAGCTCCCTTGGACCTCTTTTACAAAGACACTAAACTCATTCATAAGGGCAGAGCCCTTATGAACTAATCACCTCCCTAAGACCCTACTGCTTAATACTATCATATAAGGGATTATGTTTCAATATGTGGATTTCAGGGGGACATAAACATTCAGCCCATAGTGGGCACTGAGGGCATGGATGCAATAGCTTCTGAGTTGGAAAATTTTCCCATTAGGTTAGTGAATTGGCTGGATTTCCATCTAAAAACAAATGACTTACATGTGGTATTAAATTTAGTTCAGGAGACAAGACATATATACCCCCAAAACAATCCTAAAAATGCAAAGCACTTTATAGTAAAGTGCAAAACAAATGCTGGCTTTTGTGTTAATTGTATAATAAAGTAGAAAAATAATCAGCAAATAGCATAGTAAGAATAATCTCTGATATGTGTGCTTGTTTTGATTATGTATTTAGATATCTTCAATGAGGATGAGGTAATAGCACCAAATAACCAAGTCACTAATTTGTCTTAATTACAAAGTAGAAAAGAAATTATTTGCTCAGTGGCTTTAAGTCAATAGCAGGGATTTTTTTTTTATTTTGGCATAATATGGGGGTACAGATTTTAAGGTTTCAATAAATGCCCAATTCGCCCCCTCCCCCAAAAGTCTGAGGCTCCATCATGACCATCCCCTAGATGGTGCACATCTCACTTATTATGTATGTATATACCCGACCCCCTCCCCCCTCCCACCTACCCAATACCCTATTACTGTAGTACCTATGTGTCCACTTAGGTGCTACTCAGTTAATACCAGTTTGCTGGAGAATATATCTGGTGCTTCTTTTTCCATTCTTGGGATACTTCACTTAGTAGTATGGGTTCCAGCTCTAACCAGGAAAATATAAGATATGCTATATCACCATTGTTTCTTAGAGCTGAATAGTACTCCATGGTATACATATACCACATTTTATTAATCCATTTTGGATTGATGGGCACTTGGGCTGTTTCCACAGCCTTGCAATTACGAATTGTGCTACTATAAACATTCGAGTGCAGGTGTCTTTTTTGTAGAGTGTCACTGGATCATTTGGGTAGATGCCCAGCAATGGGATTGCTGGATCAAATGGTAGATTCACTTGTATCGCTTTAAGGTATCTCCATATTGCTTTCCACAGAGGTTGAACTGGTTTGCAGTCCCACCAGCAGTGTAGGAGTGTTCCTCTCTCTCCACAACCATGCCAGCATTTATTGTTTGGAGATTTTTTGATAAAGGCCATTCTCACTGGGGTTAAGTGATATCTCATTGTGGTTTTGATTTGCATTTCCCTGATGATTAGAGATGTTGAGCATTTCTTCATACGTTTGTTGGCCATTCTTCTGTCTTCTTTAGAAAAACTTCTGTTCAAGTCCTTGGCCCACTTTTTAATAGGGTTATTTGATTTTTTCTTCCTAATTTTCGTGAGTTCTAAGTATATTCTAGTTATCAGTCCCTTATCGGATGCATAGGATGCAAAAATTTTCTCCCATTCTGTAGGTTGTCTGTTTACTTTCATGACTATTTCTTTGGCTGTGCAGAAGCTTTGTAGTTTGATCATGTCCCATTTATTTATTTTTGTTGCTGCTGTGATTGCCTTTGGGGACTTCTTCATAAACTCTTTGCCCAGGCCGATGTCTAGGAGAGTGTTTCCAACATTTTCCTCTAGAGTTCTAATAGTTTCATATCTTAGGTTTAAGTCTGTTATCCAGCGTGAGTTGGTTTTTGTGAGAGGTGAAAGGTGTGGGTCCTGTTTTAGCCTTCTACAGGTGGCTATCCCGTTTTCCCAGCACCATTTATTGAAGAGAGATTCTTTTCCCCAGTGTATGTTTTTGTCTGCTTTGTCAAAGATGAGATGGCTCTATGAGGATGGTTTTATATCAGGATTCTCACATCTGTTCCACTGGTCAATATTCCTGTTTTTGTGCCAATACCAGATTGTTTTAATTACTACAGCTTTGTAGTATAGTTTGATATCTGGCATATTAATGCCTCCCATTTTGTTTTTGTTGCCTAGAATTGCTCTTGATATTCGGGGTCTTCCTTGGTTTCATACGAAGCATAAAATTATTTTTTCTATATCTGTGAAGAATGCTGATGGGATTTTAATAGGTATTGCATTGAATCTGTAGATGAGTTTGGGTAGTATAGACATATTGATGATATTGAGTCTGCCGATCCACGAGCATGGTATGGATTTGCATCTGTTTACATCCTCTGCTATTTCCTTCCTCAGTGTTTCATAGTTCTCCCTGTAGAGGTCTTTTACGTCCTTGGTTAAGTAAATTCCTAGGTACTTTAATTTCTTTGTTGCTATTGTGAAGGGAATTGAGTCTTTGATTTGGTTCTCAATTAGATTGTTGTTGGCGTATATGAATGCCTCTGATTTCTGTGTATTGATTTTGTATCCTGAGACTTTACTAAATTCATTGATCAGTTCCAGGAGTTTCTTGGTTGAATCCTTGTAGTTTTCTAGATACAATATCATATCATCAGCAAACAGTGAAAGTTTGATCTCTTCTGCCCCTATTTGGATACCTTTGATTCCATTTTCCTGTCTGATTGCTGTAGCCAAGACTTCCAGCACTATGTTGAACAGAAGTGGAGATAGTGGGCAGCCTTGTCTGGTTCCAGTTCTAAATGGAAATGATTTCAATCTTTCCCGATTCAGTATGATGTTGGCTATGGGTATGTCATATATGGCTTGTATCATTTTTAGGTATGTCCCTTCTATGCCTATTTTCTTAAGTGTTCGTATCATGAAAGGGTTTTGAATTTTGTCAAAAGCTTTTTCTGCATCTCTTGAAAGAATCATGTGGTCTTTGTTTTTGCTTCTGTTGATGTGGTGAATTGCATTTATAGATTTACGTATGTTGAACCATCCCTGCATCCCTGGGATGAAGCCCACTTGGTCGTGGTGGATTATTTTTTTTTTTAATTTTTTTTTATTTTGGCATATTATGGGGGTACAGATTTTAGGGTTTCAATAAATGCCCATTTCCCCCCCTCCCCCCAAAAGTCTGAGTCTCCATCATGACCATCCCCCAGATGGTGCACATCTCACTCATTATGTATGTATATACTCACCACCCTCCCCCCTCCCACCTGCAAAATACCCTATTACTGTAGTACCTATGTGTCCAGTTAGGTGCTACTCAGTTAATACCAGTTTGCTGGAGAATATATCTGGTGCTTGTTTTTCCATTCTTGGGATACTTCACTTAGTAGTATGGGTTCCAGCTCTAACCAGGAAAATATAAGATGTGCTATATCACCATTGTTTCTTAGAGCTGAATAGTACTCCATGGTATACATATACCACATTTTATTAATCGATTCTTGAATTGATGGGCACTTGGGCTGTTTCCACAGCCTTGCAATTATGAATTGTGCTGCTATAAACATTCGAGTGCAGGTGTCTTTTTTGTAGAGTGTCACTGGATCATTTGGGTAGATGCCCAGCAATGGGATTGCTGGATCAAATGGTAGATTCAGTTGTATCGCTTTAAGGTATCTCCATATTGCTTTCCACAGAGGTCGAACTAGTTTGCAGTCCCATCAGCAGTGTAGGAGTGTTCCTCTCTCTCCGCAACCACGCCAGCATTTATTGTTTGGAGATTTTTTGATAAAGGCCATTCTCACTGGGGTTAAGTGATATCTCATTGTGGCTTTGATTTGCATTTCCCTGATGATTAGAGATGTTGAGCATTTCTTCATATGTTTGTTGGCCATTCTTCTGTCTTCTTTAGAAAAATTTCTGTTCAAGTCTTTTGCCCACTTTTTAATGGGGTTATTTGATTTTTTCTTCCTAATTTTCGTGAGTTCTAAGTATATTCTAGTTATCAGTCCCTTATCGGATGCATAGGATGCAAAAATTTTCTCCCATTCTGTAGGTTGTCTGTTTACTTTCATGACTATTTCTTTGGCTGTGCAGAAGCTTTGTAGTTTGATCATGTCCCATTTATTTATTTTTGTTGCTGCTGTGATTGCCTTTGGGGACTTCTTCATAAACTCTTTGCCCAGGCCGATGTCTAGGAGAGTGTTTCCAACTTTTTCTTCTAGAGTTCTAATAGTTTCATATCTTAAGTTTAAGTCTGTTATCCAGCGTGAGTTGGTTTTTGTGAGAGGTGAAAGGTGTGGGTCCTGTTTTAGCCTTCTACAGGTGGCTATCCCGTTTTCCCAGCACCATTTATTGCAGAGAGATTCTTTTCCCCAGCGTATGTTTTTGTCTGCTTTGTCAAAGATGAGATGGCTCTATGAGGATGGTTTTATATCAGGATTCTCACATCTGTTCCACTGGTCAATATTCCTGTTTTTGTGCCAATACCATATTGTTTTAATTACTACAGCTTTGTAGTATAGTTTGATATCTGGCATATAAATGCCTCCCATTTTGTTTTTGTTGCCTAGAATTGCTCTTGATATTCGGGGTCTTCTTTGGTTCCATACGAAGCGTAAAATTATTTTTACTATATCTGTGAAGAATGCTGATGGGATTTTAATAGGTATTGCATTGAATCTGTAGATCAGTTTGGGTAGTATAGACATTTTGATAATATTGAGTCTGCCGATCCACGAGCATGGTATGGATTTCCATCTGTTTACATCCTCTGCTATTTCCTTCCTCAGTGTTTCATAGTTCTCCCTGTAGAGGTCTTTTACCTCTTTGGTTAAATATATTCCTAGGTACTTTAATTTCTTTGTTGCTATTGTGAAGGGAATTGAGTCTTGGATTTGGTTCTCAATTAGATTGTTGTTGGCGTATATGAATGCCTCTGATTTCTGTGTATTGATTTTGTATCCTGAGACTTTACTAAATTCATTGATCAGTTCCTGGAGTTTCTTGGTTGAATCCTTGCGGTTTTCTAGATACAATATCATATCATCAGCAAACAGTGAAAGTTTGATCTCTTCTGCCCCTATTTGGATACCTTTGATTCCATTTTCCTGTCTGATTGCTGTAGCCAAGACTTCCAGTACTATGTTGAACAGAAGTAGAGATAGTGGGCAGCCTTGTCTGGTTCCAGTTCTAAGTGGGAATGATTTCAATCTTTCCCCATTCAGTATGATGTTGGCTATGGGTCTGTCATATATGGCTTGTATCATTTTTAGGTATGTCCCTTCTATGCCTATTTTCTTAAGTGTTCGTATCATGAAAGGGTGTTGAATTTTGTCAAAAGCTTTTTCTGCATCTCTTCAAAGAATCATGTGGTGTTTGTTTTTGCTTCTGTTGATGTGGTGAATTGCATTTATAGATTTACATATGTTGAACCATCCCTGCATCCCTGGGATGAAGCCCACTTGGTCGTGGTGGATTATTTTTTTGATAAGTGTCTGGATTCGGTTAGCTAAGATTTTGTTGAAAATTTTTGCATCTATATTCATTAGGGATATTGGTCTGTAGTTTTCTTTTTTTGTTGCATCCTTTCCTGGTTTTGGTATCAGAGTAATACTCGCTTCATAAAAGGTGTCGGTGAGGTTTCCGTTCTTCTTGATGTTGTGGTATAGTTTCTGCAGGATAGGTACTAGTTCTTTTTTGTAAGTATGGTAAAATTCAGGTGTGAAGCCATCTGGACCGGGACTTTTCTTTTTAGGGAGATTTTTAATTGCTGTTTCTATGTCAGCTGTTGAGATTGGTCTGTTCAGGGAATCTATTTCTTCCTGGTTGAGCCTAGGGAGGCTGTGTGTTTCTAGAAATTTGTCCATTTCCTCCACATTTTCCAGTTTGTGTGCATAAAGATTTTTGTAGTATTCATAAATTGTATCCTGTATCTCTTTGGGATCAGTTGTGATATCTCCTTTTTTATTCCTGATGGAGCTTATTAGAGATTTCTGTTTTCTGCTTTTCGTTAGGTTAGCCAATGGTGTGTCAATTTTGTTTATTTTTTCAAAGAACCAACTTTTTGTTTTATTAATCTCCTGAACAGCTTCCCTGTTTTCAATTTCGTGTAGTTCTGATTTTATCTTGTTGATTTCACTTCTTCTGCTGGGTTTGGGGTTGGTCTGTTCTTCTTTTTCCAGCTCTTTGAGTAGTTTCATTAGATTGTCTATTTGTGATCTTCTTGTCTTTTGGTTATAGGCATTTATGGAGATAAACTTTTCTCTCAGAACTGCTTTAGCTGTGTCCCAGAGGAGTTGATAACTTGTCTCTCCATTGTCGTTTTCTTCATAGAACTTTTTTATTTCCATCTTGATTTCTTCATTTACGAAGTAATCATTTAGTAGGAGGTTGTTTAATTTCCACGTTTTTGTGTAGAAATGTGGGTTTCTGTTAGGGTTGATTTCTAGTTTTATTCCACTGTGATCTGAGAATGTACATGGTATGATTTCTATTTTTTTAAATTTCTTGAGATTTTCTTTGTGTCCTAGGATATGGTCAATCTTAGAGAATGTCCCGTGAGCTGATGAGAAGAACGTATATTCAGTGAATTTTGGGTAGAATGTTCTGTAGATGTCTGTCAGACCCAATTGTTCTAGAGTTTTGTTTAAGTCCATTATTTCTTTATTAATTTTCTGTTTGGAGGATCTGTCTCGTGCCGTCAGTAGGGTGTTGAAATCTCCGGCGATTATGGAGTTGCTATTAATCCATTTGCTTAGCGCCAGTAAGGTTTGCTTTATGAATCTGGGTGCACCTAAGTTGGGTGCATATATATTTAAAATTGTTATCTCTTCTTGTTGGACTGTGCCCTTCACCATTATATAATGACCCTCTTTGTCTTTTACTACTTTTGTTGGTTTAAATACTAAATCGTCTGAAATTAGAACTGCCACACCAGCCATCTTTTGGCTTCTATTTGCTTGGAATATTGATCTCCACCCTTTTATTTTTAGTCTATATGCATCCTTGCAGGTTAGATGTGTTTCCTGAAGACAGCATATACTTGGCCTATATTTTCTTATCCATTCAGCCAGCCTATGTCTCTTGAGTGGAGAGTTTAAGCCATTCACATTTATTGAGAGAACTGATAGGTAAGGTAGATTGCTGTTCATTCTGTTGGGTTGGATGTTGTTGCTATGATTTGTGTCTTGAGCCATTGTAATATTTGGCCTTTAATATCTTTGGGTTTTGGTTGTTTTTATATTCGTGTGTTATTATTATGATGTTCCGTGCGTAACGCTGTTTTTTTCTTTTGATTTTTTATTTATTTTATTTTTTTTTAATTTTTTAATTTTTTTTTATTTTGCCATATTATGGAGGTACAGATTTTAAGGTTTCAATAAATGCTGATTTCCCCCCCTCCCCCCCAAAGTGTGAGTCTCCATCATGACCATCCCCCAGATGGTGCACATCTCACTCATTATGTATGTGTATACCCGCCCCCCTCCCCGCTCCCACCTCCCCAATACCCTATTACTTTAGCACCTATGTGTCCACTTAGTTGCTGTTCAGTTAATACCAATTTGCTGGTGAGTATATGTGGTGCTTGTGTTTCCATTCTTGGGAAACTTCACTTAATAGTTTGCGTTCCAGCTCTAACCAGGAAAATATAAGATATGCTCTATCACCATTGTTTCTTAGAGCTGAATAGTACTCCAAGGTATACATATACCACATTTTATTAATCCATTCTTGGATTGATGGGCACTTGGGCTGTTTCCACAGCCTTGCTATTATCAATTGTGCTGCTATAAACATTCGAGTACAGCTGTCTTTTTTATAGAGTGTCACTGGATCATTTGGGTAGATGCCCAGCAATGGGATTGCTGGATCAAATGGTAGATTCACTTGTATCGCTTTAAGGTATCTCCATATTGCCTTCCACAGAGGTCGAACTAGTTTGCAGTCCCACCAGCAGTGTAGGAGTGCTCCTCTCTCTCCGCAACCACGCCAGCATTTATTGTTTGGAGATTTTTTGATAAAGGCCATTCTCATTGGGGTTAAGTGATATCTCTTTGTGGTTTTGATTTGCATTTCCCTGATGATTAGATATGTTGAGCATTTCTTTATATATTTGTTGGCCATTCTTCCGTCTTCTACAGAAAAATTTCTGTTCAAGTCCTTTGCCCACTTTTTGATGGGATTATTTGATTTTTTCTTCCTAATTTTCGTGAGTTCTAAGTATATTCTAGTTATCAGTCCCTTATCGGATGCATAGGATGCAAAAATTTTCTCCCATTCTGTAGGTTGTCTGTTTACTTTCATGACTATTTCTTTGGCTGTGCAGAAGCTTTGTAGTTTGATCATGTCCCATTTATTTATTTTTGTTGCTGCTGTGATTGCCTTTGGGGACTTCTTCATAAACTCTTTGCCCAGGCCGATGTCTAGGAGAGTGTTTCCAACTTTTTCTTCTAGAGTTTTAATAGTTTCATATCTTAGGTTTAAGTCTGTTATCCAGCGTGAGTTGGTTTTTGTGAGAGGTGAAAGGTGTGGGTCGTGTTTTAGCCTTCTACAGGTGGCTATCCCGTTTTCCCAGCACCATTTATTGAAGAGAGATTCTTTTCCCCAGTGTATGTTTTTGTCTGCTTTGTCAAAGATGAGATGGCTCTATGAGGATGGTTTTATATCAGGATTCTCACATCTGTTCCACTGGTCAATATTCCTGTTTTTGTGCCAATACTATATTGTTTTAATTAGTACAGCTTTGTAGTATAGTTTGATATCTGGCATATTAATGCCTCCCATTTTGTTTTTGTTGCCTAGAATTGCTCTTGATATTCGGGTCTTCTTTGGTTCCATACGAAGCATAAAATTATTTTTTCTATATCTGTGAAGAATGCTGATGAGATTTTAATAGGTATTGCATTGAATGTGTAGATCAGTTTGGGTAGTATAGACATTTTGATGATATTGAGTCTGCCGATCCACGAGCATGGTATGGATTTGCATCTGTTTACATCCTCTGCTATTTCCTTCCTCAGTGTTTCATAGTTCTCCCTGTAGAGGTCTTTTACCTGTTTGGTTAAATATATTCCTAGGTACATTAATTTCTTTGTTGCTGTTGAGAAGGGAATTGAGTCTTTGATTTCGTTTTCAATTAGATTGTTGTTGACGTATACGAATGCCTCTGATTTCTGTGTATTGATTTTGTATCCTGAGACTTTACTAAATTCATTGATCAGTTCCTGGAGTTTCTTGGTTGAATCCTTGGGGTTTTCTAGATACAAAATCATATCATCAGCAAACAGTGAAAGTTTGATCTCTTCTGCCCCTATTTGGATACCTTTGATTCCATTTTCCTGTCTGATTGCTGTAGCCAAGACTTCCAGTACTATGTTGAACAGAAGTGGAGATAGTGGGCAGCCTTGTCTGGTTCCAGTTCTAAGTGGGAATGATTTCAATCTTTCCCCATTCAGTATGATGTTGGCTATGGGTCTGTCATATATGGCTTGTATCATTTTTATTTATGTTCCTTCTATGCCTATTTTCTTAAGTGTTCGTATCATGAAAGGGTGTTGAATTTTGTCAAAAGCTTTTTCTGCATCTATTGAAAGAATCATGTGGTCTTTGTTTTTGCTTCTGTTGATGTAGTGAATTGCATTTATAGATTTACGTATGTTGAACCATCCCTGCATCCCTGGGATGAAGCCCACTTGGTCGTGGTGGATTATTTTTTTGATAAGTGTCTGGATTCGGTTAGCTAAGATTTTGTTGAAAATTTTTGCATCTATATTCATTAGGGATATTGGTCTGTAGTTTTCTTTTTTTGTTGCATCCTTTCCTGGTTTTGGTATCAGAGTAATACTCGCTTCATAAAAGGTGTCGGGGAGGTTTCCGTTCTTCTCGAAGTTGTGGAATAGTTTCTGCAAGATAGGTACTAGTTCTTCTTCGTAAGTATGGTAAAATTCAGGTGTGAAGTCATCTGGACTGGGACTTTTCTTTTTAGGGAGATTTTTAATTGCTGTTTCTATTTCAGCTGTTGTGATTGGTCTGTTCAGGGAATCTATTTCTTCCTGGTTGAGCCTAGGGAGGCTGTGTGTTTCTAGAAATTTGTCCATTTCCTCCACATTTTCCAGTTTGTGTGCATAAAGATTTTTGTAGTATTCATAAATTGTATCTTGTATCTCTTTGGGATCAGTTGTGATATCTCCTTTTTTATTCCTGATGGAGCTTATTAGAGATTTCTCTTTTCGGCTTTTCGTTAGGTTAGCCAATGGTGTGTCAATTTTGTTTATTTTTTCAAAGAACCAACTTTTTGTTTTATTAATCTCCTGAATAGCTTTCCTGTTTTCAATTTCGTTTAGTTCTGATTTGATCTTGTTGATTTCACTTCTTCTGCTGAGTTTGGGGTTGGTCTGTTCTTCTTTTTCCAGCTGTTTGAGTCGTTTCATTAGATTGTCTATTTGTGATCTTCTTGTCTTTTGGTTATAGGCATTTATGGAGATAAACTTCCCTCTCAGAACTGCTTTAGCTGTGTCCCAGAGGAGTTGATATCTTGTCTCTCCATTGTCGTTTTCTTCATAGAACTTTTTTATTTCCGTCTTGATTTCTTCATTTATGAAGTAATCTTTTAGTAGGAGATTGTTTAATTTCCACGTTTTTGTGTAGAAATGTGAGTTTCTGTTAGGGTTGATTTCTAGTTTTATTCCACTGTGATCTGAGAAGGTACATGGTATGATTTCTATTTTTTTAAATTTCTTGAGATTTTCTTTGTGTCCTAGGATATGGTCAATCTTAGAGAATGTCCCGTGAGCTGATGAGAAGAACGTATATTCAGTGGATTTTGGGTAGAATGTTCTGTAGATGTCTGTCAGACCCAATTGTTCTAGAGTTTTGTTTAAGTTCATTATTTCTTTATTAATTTTCTGTTTGGAGGATCTGTCTCGTGCCGTCAGTGGGGTGTTGAATTCCCCGGCGATTATGGAGTTGCTATTAATCCATTTGCTTAGCTCCAGTAAGGTTTGCTTTATGAATCTGGGTGCACCTAAGTTGGGTGCATATATATTTAAAATTGTTATCTCTTCTTGTTGAACTGTGCCCTTCACCATTATATAATGACCCTCTTTGTCTTTCACTACATTTGTTGGTTTAAAAACTAAATCGTCTGAAATTAGAACTGCTACACCAGCCTTCTTTTGGCTTCTATTTGCTTGGAATATTGATCTCCACCCTTTTATTTTTAGTCTATGTGCATCCTTGCAGGTTAGATGTGTTTCCTGAAGACAGCATATACTTGACCTGTATTTTCTTATCCATTCAGCCAGCCTATGTCTCTTGAGTGGAGAGTTTAAGCCATTCACATTTATTCAGAGAACTGATAGGTAAGGTAGATTACTGATCATTCTGTTGGGTTGGATGTTGTTGCTATGATTTCTGTCTTGAGCCATTGTAATATCTGGCCTTTAATATCTTTGGGTTTTGGTTGTTTTTATATCCGTGGATTATTATGATGTTCCGTGCATAACGCTGTTTTAAGTACTTCTTGTAGGGCTGGTCTTGTCTTGGTGAATTCTCTGAGCCTTTGCTTGTCTCAGAATGTTTTTGTTTCTCCTTCATATATGAAGCTTAGTTTTGCAGTGAATAATATTCTAGGCTGGGCATTGTTTTGTTTCAAAAGAGTGAGAATGGGGCCCCGGTCTCTCCTTGCTTGTAAAGTCTCATTAGAGAAGTCTGATGTTATTCGAATTGGCTTTCCCTTGTATGTCACTTTCTTCTTTTGTCTTGCAGCTCTTAGAAGGGCCTCTTTAGTTGATACTTTGGTCAGTCTGATGACTGCATGACGTGACGTCTTCCTGTTTGCATTGAATCTCCCAGGGGTCCTCTGGGCTTCTTGAACTTGTATATCAAGATTTTGAGCAAGGCCTGGGAAATTTTCCTCTATTATATCTTCAAAAAGCTTGTCCAGCCCTTGAGTGTTGTCTTCCTCCCCTTCGGCTAAACCTATGACCCTCACGTTAGGTTTTTACACATAATCCCACAGCTCCTATAGGCTTTGGTCTTTTCTCTTGTTTGTCTGCTGTATTTCTGTGACTGATTTATTTAATTGGAAGGTGTTATCTTCAAGCTCTGAGATTCTTTCTTCTGCTTGATCTACCCTGTTCTTGAGACTTTCCACAGTATTTTGTAGTTCTCTGAGTTGATTCTTCATCTCCAGGACTTCGGTTAAAGTTTTCTTCACTGTGTCAATCTCTTTGTTGAACCTTTGTTCCATTTCTTGGAGGTTTTTTGTGTTTTCTTGGTGTTGGTTATTGAGTTGTTGTTGCAGCTGGGTGAGTGTTCTTATGATCCACATACGAAATTCCTTTTCTGTCATATTGGTTGCCTGATTTTGGTTGGTGTCCGTTTCTAGGGGGCTGGTGCTCCTCCTTGGGGGTGTGTTTTCCGTTTGGTTCTTCATATTTCCTGAGTTCTTTCGCTGATTTCTTCCCATGTCGATCAGTTGTTGTTTCTTTCCTTAGGTTATTGTTTGGGTATTCACACAGCTTGTTTAGTTTCTGAGGCGTTAGGTGGTGCCTGTGGTTGAAATTGGACCACTCCCTGTATATTGAGTCAGTGGATGCCGTGGCAAGGCTGTGCAAGATGCTGTCCCTGTCAGTAGGTGGCGTTTGCTTGGAGGAACAGGCTATGGTGTTGATTTTGAGTCCTGTTATCAGCTCTGGTTCTGGGCAGAGCTGGGTTGGATAAGCCTGCCCTCAGGCCGTTAGCAGGGGTCAAAGTTCTGTTCTCAGATTCCAGGGAAAGCTGTCAGGGCGGTGCTGGAATGGTCCCGCTCAGCCAGAAAGTCTGGGTGTGGGGGTGGGGTGTCTGAGACCCGCAGTCTGCAGCAGGCCTCGCTTCTTTCCACCCTCCCCAACTCTGCAGCTACTCCTGGGCCTCTGCCAGCAGGCCAGACCACAAGCCACCAGGCCTCCCCAGACTGTGGTGCCGCGGGGAGGTTCCCTGCACAGGAACGCCACCTGTGTTGGGCGCACGGCCTCCTCTTGGGAGGAGGGTTGTCCTCTAGGGCGCCGATCCGCCCCTGGAGGCACACAGCCCTCAGTAGGCTGATCACGTATAACCCTTCTGTGCCTCAGGCAATGCTAGCCCTCGGTGCAGGGGATCTGGTCTGCAGGTCCAACCTCTGGGTCCCAGAGTTCAAACTGTATTCCCACCAGGGAGAGGATTTCCGGTCCTAATTCACCCACAGGGAGCCCAAGCTGGGTCTATGTCTCTCAGCCTCTGAGTCGGCACCGTTTTCCTGGGAACACGGTGCCAGCAGCACCTGGGAGGGCGGGTGGGGTCCCAAACGGGAAGGTCCTGTTCCCTGGAGGTGCCTCCGGCTGGTGGCTGTATTGTCTCTCTGGGCAGCTGCGGGTAGGGTCGGCGGTGGGGAGGAGGAGGCAATATGGCGCCTGCTGCTTGGCTCGGGTCCGTGCACAGGGAGGTGCCCGGAGGAAGTTGGGAACCTGGTGCCACGTCTGCTACAGGCTCACCGTTGGCAGGCGGCGGCAGTCTCTGGGCTGATGTCCGCAGGTCTCTCCACCCGCTGGGGAGCCCACCAGCAGTCCCGAATGCAGGGGAGGGGAAACAGCAGATCCACCTACCCTTGCCGCTGGTCTCCGGGCTGCTCCGGTGGTCTCAGCCTCCAGTTCTCCTCCACAGCCTCCTCCCGTGGAGTCTTCCGGGGTCTCAGGTACCCCTCCTTCCGGCCCTTGTCCGCTGTATGCTCGTCTTCTTGCTTCTTTCCTCTAGTTTCTGGTAGAATCTGTCTTTTCTGCAGAGACCCTCTGTCTGGTGGTGTTATTCGTCCGCCATCTTGCTCCGCCCCCCCATTCATCTTTTGATGAACACTTAAGTTAATTCAATATCTTGGATGTTGTGAATAATGCTACAATGAACATGTAAGTGCAAGTATCTCTTCAACATACTAATTCCATTTCCTTTGGATATATACCCACCATTGGGATTGCTCAATCACTTGGTAGTTCTGTTTTCATTTTTTGAGGAACTTCCTTATTGTTTTTCATAATGGCTGTGTATAAGTGTTCCCTTTTCTCCAAAGATATATTCTTTTTACTCAAGATTGCTTTTACTATTTGCAATCTTTTGTGGTTCCATACAAATTTTAGGATTTTTTTTTCTGTTTCTGTGAAAAATGTCATTGGGATTTTTATAAGGGTTGCATTGAAGCTTTAGATAACTTTGGATTGTATGGAAATTTTAACAATATTAATTCTTCCAATACATGAACAGGAAATATGTTTCCATTTACTTGTATCTTCTTCAATTTATTTCATTAATGTTTTGTAGTTTTCAGTGTACAGATATTTTATCTCCTCAGTTAAATTGATTCTTAAGTATTTTTGGTAGCTATCAAGGATGGAATTGTTTTCTTCATTTCTTTTTCAGATAGTGTATAGAAACAGTAGTGGATTTTGTATGTTGATTTTGTACCCTGCACCTTTACTGAATTTGTTTATTGTTCTAACATTTTTTTTTGGTGAAGTCTTTGGGGTCTTCTATATTATGATCATATCATCTGCAAACAGATAATTTAATGTCTTCCTTTCCTAGTAGTATTACTTTTATATCTTTTTAAAAACTTTCTATTTCAAAATATTCAGGGGGTTGGGCACAGTAGCTCACGCATGTAATCCTAGCACTCTGTAAGGCCAAGGCAGGAGGATCACTCAAGGTCAGGAGTTCGAAACCAGCCTGAGCAAGAGCGAGACCCTGTCTCTACTAAAAATAGAATGAAATTAATTGGCCAACTAAATATATATATATATATATATATATATATATATATACACACACACACACACACAATTAGCTGGGCATGGTGGTGCATGCCTGTAGTCCCAGCACTCGGGAAGCTGAGGCAGAAGGATTGCTTGAGCCCAGGATTTTGAGGTTGCTGTGAGCTAGACTAACACCACAGCACTCTAGCCCAGGCAACAGAGTGAGACTCTGTCTCAAAAACAAAACAAAACAAAACAAAAAAAATATTAAGTGGGTGCAAATGTTTCTGTTATATGGATACCTCATATAATGCTTAAGTCTGGGAAATAAGTGTGCCCATCACCCAAATAGTGTTCATTGTACCTGTTAGGTAGGTTTTTACCCCTCCCCATCTTCCCCTCCTCCCTTCTTGATTTGCAGTGACTTTTCCTTCTCTCTGTGCCCATCAGTTAGTTCCAAATTATTAGAGAGAACATGTGGTATTTGTTTTTCCATTCTTGAGATACTTCACTTAGGATAACGGTCTCCAGTTCCATCCAAATTGCAGCAAAAGACATTAATTCATTTATTTTTATGGCTGAGTAGTCGTCCATGGTATATATATATATCTATATCTACACACACACACGCCACATTTTGTTAATCCAATCATGAATCGATGGTCACTTAGGTTGATTCCACATCTTTGCAATTGTGAATAGTGCTGCAATAAACATTTGAGTGCAAGTGTCTTTTTGATAAAATGACTTCTTTTCCTTTGGGTAGATAACCAGTAGTATGATTGCTGGATTGAATGGTAGGTCTACTTTTAGTTGTTTGAGAAATCTCCATACTTCTTCCATAGAGATTGTACTAATTTGCAGTCTCAACAACAGTATATAAGTGTTCCCTTCTGCATCCATACCAGCATCTATTGTTACTGGACTTTTTAATAGCTATTCTGACAGGGGTAGAGTGATATCTCATTTTGGTTTTAAATTGCATTTCCCTGAGAATTAGAAACATTGAGCATTTTTCAAATGTTTCTTGTCCATTTGTCCATCTTCTTTTGAAAAGCTGCTGTTCAAGTCTTTTGCAAAATTTTAATTTGGTTGTTATTTTTTTTATTTATTTTTTTTAATTTTTTTTAATTCAGCATATTATGGGGGTAGAGATTTCAAGGTTTCAATAAATGCCCATTCCCTGCTTCCCCCACAAGTCTGAGTCTCCAGCATGACCATTCCCCAGATGGTGCACTTCTCACTCATTATATCTGTATATACCCGCCCCCCTCCCTGCTCACATCTGCCCAATACCCTATTACTGTAGTACATATGTGTCCACTTAGGTGTTACTCAGTTAATACCAGTTTGCTGGAGAATATATCTGGTGCTTGTTTTTCCATTCTTGGGAAACTTCACTTAGTAGTATGGGTTCCAGCTCTAACCAGGAAAATATAAGATGTGCTATACCACCATTGTTTCTTAGAGCTGAATAGTACTCCATGGTATACATATACCACATTTTATTAATCCATTCTTGGATTGATGGGCACTTAGGCTGTTTCCACAGCCTTGCAATTATGAATTGTGCTGCTATAAACATTCGAGTGCAGCTGTCTTTTTTGTAGAGTGTCATTGGATCTTTTGGGTAGATGCTCAGTAATGGGATTGCTGGATCAAATGGTAGATTCACTTGTATCGCTTTAAGGTATCTCCATATTGCTTTCCACTGAGGTTGAACTAGTTTGCAGTCCCACCAGCAGTGTAGGAGTGTTCCTCTCTCTCCGCATCCACGCCAGCATTTATTGTTTGGAGCCATTTTGATAAAGGCCATTCTCACTGGAGTTAAGTGATATTCCATTGTAGTTTTGATTTGCATTTCTCTGATGATTAGATATGCTGAGCATTTTTTCATATGTTTGTTGGCCATTTTTCTGTCTTCTAGAATTCTAATAGTTTCGTACCTTAGGTTTAAGTCTGTTATCCAGCATGAGTTGATTTTTGTGAGAGGTGAAAGGTGTGGGTCCAGGTTTAGCTTTCTACAGGTGGCTATCTAGTTTTCCCAGCACCATTTATTGAAAAGGGATTCTTTTCCCCAGCGTATGTTTTTGTCTGATTTGTCAAAGATTAGATGGCTATATGAGGATGGTTTTATATCAGGATTCTCACACCTCTTCCACTGGTCAATAATTCTATTTTTGTGCAAATAACAGATTGATGTAATTACTACAGCTTTGTAGTATAGTTTGATATGTGGCATATTAATGTCTCTCATTTTGTTTTTGTTGCCTAGAATTGCTTTTGATATTTGGGGTCTTTTTTGGTTCCATACTAAGCGTAAAATTATTTTTTCTATATCTGTGAAGAATGCTGATGGGATTTTAATAGGTATTTGATTGACTCAGTAGATCAGTTTGGGTATTATACATATTTAAATGATGTTGAGTCTGCGGATCCACGAGTATGGTATGGATTTCCATCTGTTTACATCCTCTGCTATTTCCTACCTCAGTGTTTCATAGTTCTCGCTGTACAGGTCTTTTACCTCCTTGGTTAAGTATATTCCTAGGTACTTTAATTTCTTTGTTGCTAATTTGAAGGGAATTCTTCTTTGATTTGGTTCTCTATTAGATTGTTGTTGGCGTATATGAATGCCTCTGATTTCTGTGTATTGATTTTGTATCCTGAGACTTTACTAAATTTATTTATGAGTTCCAGGAGTTTCTTGATTGAATCTTTGGGGTTTTCTAGATATGATATCATATCATCAGCAAACAGTGAAAGTTTGATCTCTTCTGCCCCTATATGGATACTTTTAATTCCATTTTCCTGTCTGATTGCTGTAGCTAGGACTTCCAGCACTATGTTGAATAGAAGTGGAGATAGTGACTTTCAATTTTTCCCCATTCAGTATGATGTTGGCTATGGGTCTGTCATATATGGCTTGTATCATTTTTAGGTATGTCCCTTCTATGCCCATTTTCTTAAGTGTTCGTATCATGAAAGGGTGTTGAATTTTGTCAAAAGAGTTTTATGCATCTATTGAAAGATTCATGTGATCTTTGTTTTTGCTTCTGTTTATGTGGTGAATTGCATTTATAGATTTACGTATGTTGAACCATCCCTGCATCCCTGGGATGAAGCCCAATTGGACGTCATGGATTATTTTTTTGATAAGTGTCTGTATTCGGTTAGCTAAGATTTTGTTGAAAATTTTTGCATCTATATTCATTAGGGATATTGGTCTGTAGTTTTCTTTTTTTGTTGCATCCTTTCCTGGTTTTGGTATCAGAGTAATACTCACTTCATAAAAGGTGTCGGGGAGGTTTCCATTCTTCTCGATGTTGTGGAATAGTTTCTGCAAGATAGGTACTGGTTCTTCTTTGTAGGTGTGATAAAATTCGGGTGTGAAACCATCTGGCCTGGGACTTTTCTTTTTAGGGAGATATTTAATTGCTGTTTCTATTTCAGTTGTTGAGATTGGTCTGTTCAGGGAATCTATTTCTTCCTGGTTGAGCCTAGGGAGGCTGTGTGTTTCTAGAAATTTGTCCATTTCCTCCACATTTTCCAGTTTGTGTGCATAAAGATTTTTGTAGTATTCATAAATTGTATCTTGTATCTCTTTGGGATTAGTAGTGATATCTCCTTTTTTGTTCCTGATGCAGCTTATTAGGGATTTCCCTTTTCTGCTTTTCGTTGGCTTAGCCAATGGCGTGTCAATTATGTTTATTTTTTCAAGGAACCAACTTTTTGTTTTATTAATCTCCTGAATAGCATCCCTGTTTTCAGTTTCATTTAGTTCTGATTTGATCTTGTTGATTTCACTTCTTATGCTGGGTTTGCGGTTGGTCTTTTCTTCTTTATCCAGCTCTTTGAGTCTTTTCATTATATTGTCTATTTGTGATCTTTTTGTCTTTGGATTATAGGCATTTATGGAGATTAACTTTCCTCTCAGAACTGCTTCAACTGTGTCCCAGAGGATTTGATAACTTGTCTCTCCATTGTCATTTTGTTCATAGAATTTTTAAATTTCATCTTGATTTCTTCATTTATGAATTGATCATTTAGTAGGAGGTTGTTTACTTTCCACGTTTTTGTGTAGAAATGTGGGTTTCTGTTAGGGTTGATTTCTAGTTTTATTCCACTGTGATGCGAGAAGGTACATGGTATGATATTTATTTTTTTCAATTTATTGAGATTTACTTTGTGTACTAGGATATGGTCAATCTCTAAGAATGTCCCGAGAGCTAATGAAAAGAACATATATTCAATAGATTTGGGGTACAATGTCCTGTAAATGTCATTCAGACCCAATTGTTCAAGAGTTTTGTTTAAGTCCATTATTTTTTATTAATTTTCTGTTTGGAGGATCTGTCTTGTGCCCTCAGTGGGGTGATGAAATCTCTGGTGATTATGGAGTTGCTATTAATCCATTTGCTTAGATCCAGTAAGGTTTGCTTTATGAATCTGGGTGCACCTAAGTTGGGTGCATATATATTTAAAATTGTTATCTCTTCTTGTTGAAGTGTGCCCTTCACCATTATATAATGACCCTCTTTGTCTTTCACTACTTTTGTTGCTTTAAAAACTAAATCGTCTGAAATTAGAACTGCCACGCCAGCCTTCTTTTGGCTTCCACTTGCCTGAAATACTGATCTCCACCCTTTTACTTTTAGTCTATATGCATCCTTGCATGTTAGATGTGTTTCCTGAAGACGGCATATACTTGGCCTTTAATTTCTTATCCATTCAGCTAGCCTATGTCTCTTGAGTGGAGAGTTTAAGCCATTCACATTTATTGAGAGAACTGATAGGTAAGGTAGATTACTGTTCATGCTGTTGGGTTGGATGTTGTTGCTTTGATTTCTCTCTTGAGCCATTGTATTATCTGGCCTTTACTCTTTGGGTTTTGGTTGTTTTTCTATTCGTGAGTTTTTATTATGGTGCTCCGTGCATAACAGTTTTGGGTAGTTCTTGTAGGGCTGTTCTTGTCTTGGTGAATTCTCTGAGACTTTGCTTGTCTGAGAATGTCTTTATTTCTCCTTCATATATGAAGCTTAGTTTTTCAGGGAATAAGATTCTAGGCTGGACATTGTTTTGTTTCAGAAGAGTGAGAATGGGGCCCCACGCTCTCTTTGCTTGTAAAGTCTCATTACAGAAGTCTGGTGTTATTTGTATTTGCTTTCCCTTGTAGGTTACTGGATTCTTTCTTCTTACAGCTCTTAGAAGGGCCTCTTTAGTTGATATTTTGGTCAGTCTCATAACTGTATGACGTGACATCTTCCTGTTTGCATTGAATCTCCCAGGTGTCCTCTGAGCTTCTTGAACTTGTATATCGAGATTTTGAGCAAGGCTTGGGAAATTTTCCTCTATTATATCTTCAAATAGCTTGTCCAGCCCTTGAGTGTTGTCTTCTTCCCCTTCTGCTAACCCTATGACCCTCACGTTAGGTTTTTTCACATAATCCCACAGCTCTTGTAGGCTTTGCTCTTTTCTCTTGTTTCTCTGCTCTATGTCTGTGACTGATTTATTTAATTGGAAGGTGTTGTCTTCAATCTCTGACATTCTTTCTTCTGTTTGATCTACCCTGTTTTTGAGACTTTCCACAGTATTTTGTAATTCCCTGAGTTGATTCTTCATCTCCAGGACTTCGGTTAAAGTTTTCTTCACTGTGTCGATCTCTTTAGTGAACCTTTGTTCCATATCCTGGAGGCTTTTTGTTGTTTCTTTATGTTGGTTATTGAGTTGCTGTTGCATGTCGGTGAGTGTTCTTATGATGCACATAGGAAATTCCTCTTCTGTCATATTGGTTGCCTGATTTTGGTTGGTGTCTGTTTCTAGGGGGCTGGTGCTCCTCTTTGGGGTTGTGTTTTCCGTTTGGTTCTTCATATTTCCTGAGTTCTTTCACTGATTTCTTCCCATGTTGATCCTTTGTTGTTTCTTTCCTTTAGGTTTTTGTTTGGGTATTCAGACACCTTGTTTAGTTTCTGAGCCCTTAGGTGGTGTCTGTGGGTGAGATTCGAGCACTCCCTGTATATTGAGTCAGTGGGTGCTGTGAAAAGGCTGTGCAGGATGCCGTCCCTTTCAGTAGGTGGCACTTGCTTGGAGGAACAGGCTATGCTGTTGATTTTGAGTCCCGTTATCAGCTCTTGTTCTGGGCGGAGCTGTGTTGGGTAAGCCTGCCCTCAGGTACCACCATTGCCATTAGCAGGGGTCAAAGATCTTTTCTCTGCTTCCAGGAAAAGTTGTCAGGGTGGGGCTAGAATGGTCCCGCTCAGCCAGAAAGTCTGGGTGGGGGGGTGGGGCTGTGTGAGACCTGCAGTCTGGAGTGGGCCTCGCTTCTTTCCACCCTCCCCAACTCCGCAGCTACTGCTGGGTCTCTGCCAGCAGGCCAGACCACACGCCACCAGGTCTCCCCGGACTGTGATGCCAGTGGGGAGGTTCCCTGCGTAGGAATGCCACCTGGGCTGGGCATATGGCCTCCTTTTTGGAGGAGGCTTGGCCTCTAGGACGCTGATCTGCCCCTGAAGGCACACACACCTGAGTAGGCTGTTCATGTATAACCCTTCTGTGCCCCGGGCAATGCTAGACCTCGGTGCACGGGTTCTGGTTTGCAGGTCCAACCTCTGGGTCCCAGAGTTCAAACTGTATCCCCATCAGGGAGAGGAGTTCTGGTCCCAGTTAACCCACAGGGAGCCCAAGCTGGGTCTATGTCTCTCAGCCTCTAAGTCTGCACCGTTCTGGGAACACCATGCCAGCAGTACCTGGGAGGGCTGGCGGGTAGGGAGCTCACAGTCTGTGTTCCCCTGAGTCAGCTGTAGGGTCCCAAAAGGGAAGGTCCTGTTTCCTGGAGGTGCCTCCAGCTGGTGGTTGTGTTGTCTCTCTGGACAGCCGCGGGTAGGGTCAGCGGAGGGGAGGAGGAGGCAATATGGCGCCTGCTCCGAGGCTCATGTCTGTCAACACGGAGGTGCCGGGAGGGATTTGGGAGCCTGGTGCTATGTCTGCTACAGGTTCACTGCTGGCTGGCAGTGGCGGTCTCTGGGCTGGTGTCCGCAGGTCTCTCCACCCGCTGGGGAGCCCACCAGTGGTCCCAAATGCAGGTTAGCGGAAACAGCAAATCCACCTACATTTGCCGCTGGTCTCCGGGCTGCTCCGGTGGTCTCAGCCTCCTGTTCTCTGTAGCCTCCTCCCATGGAGTCTCCTGGGGTATCAGGTACCCCTCCTTCTGGCCCTCGTCCACTGTATGCTCGTCTTCTTGCTTCTTTTTTCTAATTTCTGCTAAAATCTGTCTTTTCTGCAGAGACACTCTGTCTGGCGGTGTTTCTCATCCGCCATCTTGATCCTCCTCCCCTGGTTGTTATTTTTTTTTTCCTTGCTGATTTGTTTGAGTTCTTTGTAGAACGTAGATATTAACCATTTTTCAGGTTTATAGTTTGCTTATATTTTCTCCCTTTCTGTAGGTTATCTATTTGCTCCATTGATTATTTCCTTCTCTGTGCAAAAAGCTTTTTATTTATTCATGTTCCAAGTATTTATTTTTGTTGCTGCTGTAAGTGCCTTTGGGTTCTTAGTCATAAATTCTTTGCCTTTTATTTCTTTCTCTTGCCTAATTTCTCTGATGAGAACTTGGAATCCATGCTCTTAACCTCTATGCTATATTGCCTCTCTTGTTTTGTTTAAAATAAGAGCTTTTTTTTTTTTTTTTTTTTTTTTTTTTTGAGACAGACTCTCGCTTTGTTGCCCAGGCTAGAGTGAGTGCCATGGCGTCAGCCTAGCTCACAGCAACCTCAAACTCCTGGGCTCGAGCGATCCTTCTGCCTCAGCCTCCCGAGTAGCTGGGACTACAGGCATGTGCCACCATGCCCGGCTAATTTTTTATATATATATCAGTTAGCCAATTAATTTCTTTCTATTTTTATAGTAGAGACGGGGTCTCGCTCTTGCTCAGGCTGGTTTTGAACTCCTGACCTTGAGCAATCCGCCCGCCTCGGCCTCCCAGAGAGCTAGGATTACAGGCGTGAGCCACCGTGCCCGGCCTAAATAAGAGCTTTTTGAAGTATAATTTACAAAGGATAAAATTCATTTTAGTATAGAATTCAATGATTTTTAGTAAGTTTACCAAGTTATGCAACCAGAATGAAAATTCACATTTAGAACATTTCTATCACCTCCAAAACTTTGTAGTCACTCTCCATTCTCTCCTCAACTCCAGGCAACCACTAATATACTTTCTGTGTCTATAGATTTGCCTTTCTTTGACATGTCATGTGAATGGAATTATACAATATGTGACATTTTGTGTCTGGCCAATTTCACTTAGCATAACACATTTGAGATATCCGTGTTGTTGTGTTTTCCTTTTTATTGATGACTAACCTTCCGTTGTATGAATATAGCATATTTTGTTGATCCATTCACCATTTAATGGACATTTGGATTATTTGCATTCTTTGATTATTATGAACAAGTCCTTCTATGGACATATGTTTTCATTTCTCTTGGTAATAGAGAATTAGTGAAACCATAGTGTCTTAGGTAAGTTTATGAGTAACTTTTTTTTTTTATTTTGGCATATTATGGGGGTACAGATTTTAAGGTTTCAATAAATGCCCATTTCCCCTCCTCCCCCCAAAAGTCTGAGTCTCCATCATGACCATCCCCCAGATGGTGCACATCTCACTCACTATGTATGTATATACCCGCCCCCTCCCCCCTCCCACCTGCCCAATACCCTATTACTGTAGCACCTATGTGTCCACTTAGGTGCTACTCAGTTAATACCAGTTTGCTGGAGAATATATCTGGTGCTTGTTTTTCCATTCTTGGGATACTTCACTTAGTAGTATGGGTTCCAGCTCTAACCAGGAAAATATAAGGTGTGCTATATCACCATTGTTTCTTAGAGCTGAATAGTACTCCATGGTGTACATATACCACATTTTATTAATCCATTCTTTGATTGATGGGCACTTGGGCTGTTTCCACAGCCTTGCAATTATGAATTGTGCTGCTATAAACATTCGAGTGCAGGTGTCTTTTTTGTAGAGTGTCACTGGATCATTTGGGTAGATGCCCAGCAATGGGATTGCTGGATCAAATGGTAGATTCACATGTATCGCTTTAAGGTATCTCCATATTGCTTTCCACAGAGGTTGAACTAGTTTGCAGTCCCACCAGCAGTGCAGGAGTGTTCCTCTCTCTCCGCAACCACGCCAGCATTTATTGTTTGGAGATTTTTTGATAAAGGCCATTCTCACTGGGGTTAAGTGATATCTCATTGTGGTTTTGATTTGCATTTCCCTGATGATCAGAGATGTTGAGCATTTCTTCATATGTTTGTTGGCCATTCTTCTGTCTTCTTTAGAAAAATTTCTGTTCAAGTCCTTTGCCCACTTTTTAATGGGGTTATTTGATTTTTTCTTCCTAATTTTCGTGAGTTCTAAGTATATTCTAGTTATCAGTCCCTTATCGGATGCATAGGATGCAAAAATTTTCTCCCATTCTGTAGGTTGTCTGTTTACTTTCATGACTATTTCTTTGGCTGTGCAGAAGCTTTGTAGTTTGATCATGTCCCATTTATTTATTTTTGTTGCTGCTGTGATTGCCTTTGGGGACTTCTTCATAAACTCTTTGCCCAGGCCGATGTCTAGGAGAGTGTTTCCAACTTTTTCCTCTAGAGTTCTAATAGTTTCATATCTTAGGTTTAAGTCTGTTATCCAGCGTGAGTTGGTTTTTGTGAGAGGTGAAAGGTGTGGGTCCTGTTTTAGCCTTCTACAGGTGGCTATCCAGTTTTCCCAGCACCATTTATTGAAGAGGGATTCTTTTCCCCAGCGTATGTTTTTGTCTGCTTTGTCAAAGATGAGACGGCTATATGAGGATGGTTTTATATCAGGATTCTCACATCTGTTCCACTGGTCAATATTCCTGTTTTTGTGCCAATACCATATTGTTTTAATTACTACAGCTTTGTAGTATAGTTTAATATCTGGCATATTAATGCCTCCCATTTTGTTTTTGTTGCCTAGAATTGCTCTTGATATTCGGGGTCTTCTTTGGTTCCATACGAAGCGTAAAATTATTTTTTCTATATCTGTGAAGAATGCTGATGGGATTTTAATAGGTATTGCATTGAATCTGTAGATCAGTTTGGGTAGTATAGACATTTTGACGATATTGAGTCTGCCGATCCACAAGCATGGTATGGATTTCCATCTGTTTACATCCTCTGCTATTTCCTTCCTCAGTGTTTCATAGTTCTCCCTGTAGAGGTCTTTTACCTCTTTGGTTAAATATATTCCTAGGTACTTTAATTTCTTTGTTGCTATTGTGAAGGGAATTGAGTCTTTGATTTGGTTCTCAATTAGATTGTTGTTGGCGTATATGAATGCCTCTGATTTCTGTGTATTAATTTTGTATCCTGAGACTTTACTAAATTCATTGATCAGTTCCAGGAGTTTCTTGGTTGAATCC